>NW_022681465.1:177737149-178339966 GCF_009764315.1 Trachypithecus francoisi | reverse complement strand
AGAAATCTTCAATTAGGCCAGACAATCATTACTGGATGACTCAGCACTGTAGTTCTCATGTACTAACCACATACAAGCGTAATATTAATTGTAAATCAGTCAGGCTCGACTATAAACCCCAACTCTTCACTCTTCTCTCTAGTTATTTCGCGTTTCCCATTAGTTTTTTTTTGAGACGGAGTCTGGCTCTGTCACCCAGGCTGGAGTGCAGTGGCCGGATCTCAGCTCACTGCAAGCTCCGTCTCCCGGGTTTATGCCATTCTCCTGCCTCAGCCTCCCGAGTAGCTGCGATTACAGGCGCCCGCCACCTCGCCCGGCTAGTTTTTTGTATTTTTTTAGTAGAGACGGGGTTTCACCGTGTTCGCCAGGATGGTCTCGATCTCCTGACCTCGTGATCCGCCCGTCTCGGCCTCCCAAAGTGCTGGGATTACAGGCTTGAGCCACCGCGCCTGGCCGAAAATTCTTTAAGAATGTTGAATATTGGCCCCCGCTCTCTTCTGGCTTACAGGGTTTCTGCAGACAGATCAGCTGTTAATCTGATGGGTTTCCCTTTGTGGGTAACCCGACCTTTCTCTCTGGCTGCCCTTAACAGTTTTTCCTTCATTTCAACCTTGGTGAATCTGACAATTATGTGTCTTGGGGTTGCTCTTCTTGAGGAGTATCTTTGTGGTGTTCTCTGTGTTTCCTGAATTTGAATGGTGGCCTGCCTTACTAGGTTGGGAAAGTTCTCCTGGATAATATCCTGAAGAGTGTTTTCTAACTTGGTTCCATTCTCCCTGTCACTTTCAGGTACACTGATCAAACGTAGATTTGGTCTTTTCACATAGTTCCATATTTCTTGGAGGCTTCGTTCATTTCTTTATTCTCTAATCTTGTCTTCTCACTTTATTTCATTAATTTGATCTTCAATCACTGATATCCTTTCTTCCACTTGGTCGAATCAGCTATTCAAGCTTGTTCATGTGTCACGAAGTTCTCGTGCTGTGGTTATCAGCTCCATCAGGTCATTTAAGCTCTTCTTTACACTGTTTATTCTAGTTAGCCAGTCGTCTAACGTTTTTTCAAGGTTTTTAGCTTCCTTGTGATAAGTTACAACATTCTCCTTTAGCTCGGAGAAGTTTGTTATTACCCACCTTCTGAAGTCGACTTCTATTTGTCAAACTCATTCTCCATCCAGTTTTGTTCCCTTGCTGTCGAGGAGTTGTGTTCCCTTGGAGGAGAAAAGGAATTCCGGTTTTTGGAATTTTCAGCTTTTTTTGCTCTGTTTTTTCCCCATCTTTGTGGTGTTATCTGCCTTTGGTCTTTGATGGTGGTGACCTATGGATGGGCTTTTGGTGTGGATGTCCTTTTTGTTGATGTTGATGCTATTCCTTTCTGTTTGTTAGGCTTCCTTCTAACATACTGTCCCCTCAGCTGCAGGTCTGTTGGGAGTTTGTTGCAGGTCCACTCTAGACCCTGTTTGCCTGGGTATCACCAGCAGAGGCTGCAGAACAGCACATATTGCTGCCTGATCCTTCCTCTAGAAGCTTCGTCCCAGAGGGGCACCCACCTGTATGAGGTGTCTGTTGGTCCCTACTGGTAGTTTTCTCCCAGTCAGGCACCATGGGAGTCAGGAACACACTTGAGGAGGCAGAGTCTGTCTGTTATCAGAGCTCGAATGCCATGCTGGGAGAACCACTGCTCTCCAGAGCTGATAGGCAGGAACATTTAAGTCTGGAGAAGCTGTCTGCTGTCTTTTGTTCAGATATGCCCTGTCCCCAGAGGTTGAATCTAGAGAGGCAGTGGGCCTTGCTGAACTGTGGTGGACTCCACCCAGTTCAAGCTTCCCTGCTGCTTTGTTTGCACTGTGAGTATAGAACCGTCTACTCAAGCCCCAGCAATGGCAGATGCCCTTTCCCTGCCATGCTCCAGTATCCGAGGTCAATCTCAGACTGCTGCGCTAGCAGTGAGCAAGGCTCTGTGGGCATGGGACCTGCTGAACCAGGCACAGGAGGGAATCTCCTGGTCTGCTGGTTGTGAAGACCATGGCGAAAGCACAGTATTTGGGCAGGAGTGTACTGCTCCTCCAGGTACATTCACTCACAGCTTCCCGTGGCTAGGAAAGGGAAATCCCTTGACCCCTTGCGCTTCCTGGGGGAGGTGATGCCCCACCCTACTTCCGCTTGCCCTCCGTGGGCTACACCCACTGTCCAACCAGACTCAATGAGATGAATTAGGTACCTCAGTTGGAAATGCAGAAATCACCTGTGTTCTGCATTGATCTCGCTGGGAGCTGCAGATCGGAGCTGTTCCTATTTGGCCATCTTGGAAGTGACCCCCTAGTTCTCATTTTTTCTTGTTTTATTGCATTGGCCCAAACTTTCATTATAACACAGAATAATTATAAATTATTAATTTTATAATGAGTTTATAATTTTATTAATGAGTATAATAATAATGCCCTTTCGGTTTGTTTGCTAATACTTTAGAGTCATCCTTGGCTTCTCTTTTTCTTTATAATTCACATTCAGTCTATCAGCAAACTCAGTTAGAAACACCTTCAAAATATATCCTGGCTCCAGTTACTTTGCAATATCTTTATTGCTACTCCTTACATCAAGTCACCGTAATTTCTTACCTGGCACTGCAGTAGCCTGGTAATGGTCTGTCTACATTTACCCTTTCTTCCAGCCAATCTGTTGCCCCTAAATACTCAGAGCGTCCCTTTTAAATGTAAATCAGATCTTATTACTTCCATGGTTCAAGCTTTCCAGGGGGTTATAATCACTTTTAAAATAAAATCTAAATTCTATGAGGTTCTATATGATCTGCCTCTCCAGCCTCGTTTCCTAAAACTCTTGCCTGTCCTGTTCTCATTCTTGTCAACCTGATTTTGTTCTTGTTCCTTGAGCACATCAACCCTTCTTTTGCCCTTAAATTAGATATTTTCCTCTTTAGAGAATACCCTACAACCATATAACCCTGTGCCTCCTTCCTTATTTCATTCAGGTCAGTGCTCAAATACCTTAGAGAAGTATTTTCTGACCACCTATGTACCTCATCCATTGCTTTTTGTCCTTCTACTCAGGTTTCAATTGTCTTCCTAACAAGGAAATATGCTTAACATTATATTGTATAATGCATTTATTTGTTTGCTATGTGTTTCTTCCATTAAAATGTGAGTTCTTTGAGAGTTTGTTTGTATTTTGCAAGTTGCTTCATCCCTGATGAAGATGTCAGCACCTAGAACATGGTAGATACTCAATATATACTATTTTTAGGATGAATAAATAAATGACTACAGTACTTGCCAAATGTCACTCATGGAAAGTTACACTTAAATTGGCATTTTAAAGACTGAGAAATCTGGAAATTCTATTAAATTTTGTTGAAGATCTTTGTGTTTCACATGATTATTTGAGTGTGGCAAATTTTTTTCCAAGACATTGATATTAAGACCTTGTAGAATCTTGTTATGGTTCTGTTTAACTGTTGAACATAGGCTTGGTAGGAACTGCTTCCAATTCTCCTTTCAGAGAAATCTCTCTTTCTCTGTCTCTGTGTGTGTGTTGTGTGTTGATGATATCCTAGTCAGATTTTGCAGCAAAGGCAGTTCTAGCTTTAAGATTAAATAATTTTTAAGTGTATGTGACCTGAAGCAGATAAAATTTAAAAATAAGAGTATAAATTATGTGCTTGAAGGCTTGAGTGAAATTTAAGTATCTGGATCTGGTGTCCATGGTCAAGTTGTAATTCTGATAATTTTCTGTGTTTTTTTTCTAGGGTCCATTAATATTTCATATTTCTTATAAATACTTAATTTATATAAATACTTAAATTATAAAAAATTGCTGAAAATTCACCCATTAATTTGGATTATCTAGGATGCTGTAGTTTTTATATAATTTTCATTCTCATTTAAAAAAACTTTTATGTAAATGCTTTTGTGATGCCATTCTCACGACTAATATTTATGTATTTGTGTCTTCGTGTAGATATCCATATTCTGGCCCTTTGGCAGACATACCAGAGTTTTAGTACTCTCTCAGTCTCTATGACTGGATTTCATTTTTTTTTTTTTTTTTTGAGACGGAGTCTCGCTCTGTCGCCCAGGCTGGAGTGCAGTGGCCGATCTCAGGTCACTGCAAGCTCCGCCTCCTGGGTTCCCGCCATTCTCCTGCCTCAGCCTCCTGAGTAGCTGGGACTACAGGCACCTGCCACCTCGCCCGGCTAATTTTTTGTATTTTTAGTAGAGACGGGGTTTCACCGTGTTAGCCAGGATGGTCTCGATCTCCTGACTCGTGATCCGCCCGTCTCGGCCTCCCAAAGTGCTGAGATTCCAGGCTTGAGCCACCGCGCCCGGCCTCATTTTTTATTTATTAATTCCACTGTTTATTGCTTTTGGTCATAGATTTGTTTCTAATTTATTTCTTTCTCATGTCACGTAATCTAATCATTCCTTTGTGGGGAGAGTTCATTTTTACTTTAGTTGAATTATAATAAAAAACAAAAGAATGTAGCCATCTGTGTTTTAGAATGTGTTGAAATTTCCATGGGATGGAACATGCCCTGTTTTGTAAATATTGATTTTATAAATGTTGCAGAGAACTTAAAGATCACGTTTTATTTCTATTTATAATCAAGCTAGACATTATGAATGTCTTTTTAAGTTTTTGATATTACTTTAAATTAATAATACAATCACATTTATTGTCTTTTATTTCCAACAATTTTTTGCTTACACATTCTTATGCCATGTGAACTAAAATGTAAAGATTTATGGCCGTTGCATGAGATATATCTGCATCTGTGGTCATGATTGAGGCTGGCCTACGTTTGTGTCCTTTTTATACTGCTTTTGTTGGTTTTTGGTAACAAGGTTATGTTGGTATCATAAAATAAGGAAAGATCAGAGAGAGCCCTGTCTCCTTTTTCCTGTTCTCTAGAAGGCTTTGTGTGACATTGGATTTTTAAAAATATCTGATAGAACTTGCTGGAGAAGCTGTATGAAGTCATAGTTTTCTTTGTGGGAAAGATTTTATTGCATTCAATTAATGAATTCAATTCCATTTCTAATTGTACTTTCTTAAATAAATGTTTATACTTGCTCTGGCTTCCAAAATCACTGTCAAGGTGTCAGTTATAGTCTATGCTACTCCTATGAATTTAATCTGCTCCTCTGCTGCATTTAAGATTTTCTTGTTGTCTTTTCTCTTCTGCAGTTCCACCATCATGTGAATTTGTTTTTTTTTTATTCTGCAAGTGCTTTTTTAGAACTATTGAATAGGTACTGGTTTATTTCATCAATCTGAGTTCAAATACCAGTTCTATTAAGCATTGCTTCTGCCTCATTTCTCTTTCTTTTCCTTCTGAAACTCAAATTTAGTGTACATTGTGCTGTGTCTTTTGATGTCTGTTATCTTCTCCCATATGTGTCCCATATTTTTGTTTCCTCATGCTTCATTCCACATGGATTCTTCTGATAGATCATCTAGTTTATTAATTTTCTCTTCAGTAGTGTTAAACCCTATTAACACTATTGAGTTCTTAATTTTTATTAATTTAGTTAAATCTATTGAGTTATTAATTTTTATTATTGTATTTTTCAATTCTATTATTTTTAGTTCATTAGTTTTTGAATCTTCAGTATCACATTTTACTTTCTCCACATTTGCTATAATCTTAAATTCAGCTGATATTTCATTGATTGTAATAACTATAACTGCAGTAGTTTCTACATTTGATGATTCACAAATATAGATTTTCTGTGTTTCTGTTTCTATTGACAATTGTTTGTACTGATTTGACTATTGTCCTCTTTTTATGTCTCTTATTGTCCTTATAGTCTTTCGTTGTTGCCTAAACATTTTGAGAAATTATTTGTAAGAAATAATTTGAGACTTGGAATATACCTTCTTCCAGATATTTGGAAGAAGCTTGAATGCCAGGTTAGATCATTTGAAAAAGAAATTTTCTTTTTTGTATTCCAGGTACCTAGGAGTGAAAGCAGTCCCAGATTAAGGCTTGAGGACTTTATGAGCTACCTAGATGATCTACCAAAATACCTCAGTTTAAGAGTACAACTCCCGAGTGTCCCTACCACATTAGAGTATACATTACATTAGGTTTTTACCTTTGTTGGACATTACATTCTGACTTGTCCTTCCAGGTCCTGAAATTTACCCTAGAGGTCAGCTTGTCTTCAAACTGTTTCCACAAGTATAGGCATGTCGGCCAGAGTAAGAATGACATCCAGGAAGAGGGGATGTCCTTCAGGTTCTCTGTTTCTGGTGCCTTCAGGACCTTGAACCTCACACTTTTTCACCTTAAAGAACTCCACCCCTCTCAGGTGCTTTTTCTACAAAGGCAATTACTCCCTGAAAAGGAGGGCTCTAGTTCATCTCTTTTCGTTCTATTCTGTTTGCCAGAAATTCCCTAATATCTTAGGTCTTTGATGTTAAGTAAGATCTTTTCTGACTTTTAAATCAAGTTTTTCAATCGTCTTCAGCAAAAGGGTTAGTGCAAATCACCTAGTATGCCATTATCACAGCGAAAGCCTGTGTGTATGAATATGCATGTTTGTGTGTATAATTGGATTTTTTAAAAACTTCTGTTTTAGGAGGAGCTATTTCTTCGGTTATGCAACTTGCTATTCTCTTTCTAAATTGTGAGTTTTCATCTTATGTCTGATAATTTTTCACTGGCTACTCATATAACAGACTAATCCAGATAGTTGAGTACAGGTAAAAGATCATCTCCATTTTTTTTTTTTTTTGAGATGGAGTCTTGCTCTGTTGCCAGGCTGGAGTGCAGTGGCACAATCTCAGCTCACTGTAATCTCCAACTCCCTGGTTCAAGTGATTCCCCTGCCTCAGCCTCCCGAGTAGTTGGAATTAAAGACATGCACCAGCACGCCCATCTAATTTTTGTATTTTTTAGTAGAGATGGGGTTTCACCGTGTTGGCCAGGATGGTGTCGATCTCCTGACCTCGTGATCCACCCGCCTTGGCCTCCCAAAATGCTGGGATTATAGGCGTGAGCCACCGCGCCCGGCCAATCATCTCCATTTTTGGTGTTGTTGACCTTCACCCCTGTACACGTGAAATCTTCCTGTTCCTATCTGGTACACACCAGATAAAAACAGACAGACTTTCCAGCCTCTGGAGCTGTGTAAATTTCTGTTGTTCAAGCTACCCAGTCTGTAGGATTTTGTTATGGTACCTTGAGCGGAGAAAGACAGTTGATAGGCTGGGTTCAGGTGATTATCCTGTCTCAGGCTCCTGAGTAGCTGGGATTACAGGCATGTGCCACCACACCCAGCTAATTTTGTGTTTTAGTAGAGACAGGGTTTCTCTCTCTTGTCTAGAATTATACAATAACTGGTGCTCCTACAGTTGGTAAGCTCAGAATCATCAGCCAGTCAGTGTTACGTGCAGAAGATACCCATGGACAGAACCCTAGAGAATACCAAGGGCCAAAAGAGTAGAGGGTGAAAAGCCAGTTTAAAAGCAATTGTTCCAACCATTGTGGAAGACAGTGTGGTGATTCCTCAAGGATGTAGAAACATAAATACCATTTGACCCAGCAATCCCATTACTGGGTGTATACCCAAAGGATTATAAATCATTCTACTATAAAGACACATGCACACGTATGTTTATTATAGCACTATTTACAATAGCAAAGACTTGGAACCAACCCAAATGCCCATCAGTGATAGACTGGATAAAGAAAATGTGGCACATTTACACCAAGGAATACTATGCAGTTGTAAAAAATGATGAGTTCATGTCTTTTGCAGGGATATGGATGAAGCTGGAAACCATCATCCTCAGCAAACTAGCACAAGAACAGAAAAGCATTGCATGTTCTCACTCATAAGTGGGAGTTGAACAAGGAGAACACATGGACACATAGAGGGGAACATCACACACCGGGGCCTGTCGGGGGTGGGGAGCAAGAGGAGGGAGAGCATTAGGACACACACCTAATGCATGCGGGGCTTAAAACCTAGATGATGGGTTGATGGGTGCAGTAAACCACCGTGGCACACGTATACCTATGTAACCTGCACATTCTGCAAATGTATCTGAGAACTTAAAGTAAAATTAAAAAAAAAAAAAAAAAAGAAGAACACTCAAACAGTAGGATGCTTTCTAACTAGAAAGGGTTCATGGTAAAGCACAAAACATTTAGACATCATCAACAAGTTTTCCTATGCTGTGTTTTATTCTGTTTTAGTTTTTCTCATTTGATGTAGATTATTATTTTATTTCTAAATTGAAGTTTTCTCTTTCTCTGAGTAATGGTGCACAGAGATTAGAGGTAAAATCATACAATCAGTCAATCAATAAATGCAATTGTTCTTCACTATCCTCTCCCAATACTCCCTGGCACCCACTAACCTACTTTCTGTCATTCTAGATATTTCATACAAATGATGTTATACAACGTGTGCTCTTTTGTGTCTGGCTTCCATTACCTAGCATAAGGTTTTGAAGGTTCATCCAAGCAAGAGCATGTATCAGTACTTCATTCCTTTTTATGGAGTGAATAACATTTCATTCTGTGTATGTACCACAATTTGTTTAACATTTGGGTTGTTTCTACATTTTTGCTATTGCAAATAGTCCTGTTATAAACAAATGTTTACATGTAATTGTTTGAATGCCTCTTTTCAGTTATTTTCAGTATATACTTAGGAGTGGAATTGCTAGGTCATATGGAAATTCTGTGTTACACTTTTTGGGATTCACTAAACTGTTTTCCACAGACCAATTTTACATTCTCACCAGTTACATATGAGGGTTTCAATGTCTTGACATCTTTGCCGTTACTTCATATATATATATATATATATATATATATATATGTCATAATATTTTTGATAGCCACACTTATGGGTGTAAGATGGTATCTCATTGTGGTTTTGATCTTCATTTCTCTAATGACCAATAATATTATGCATATTTTCATGTGCTTGTTGTCAGTTGTATATTTTCTTTGGAGAAATTTCTATTCAAGCCCTTTGTTCATTTTTTAATTGCATTGTCTTTTTGTTATTGAGTTGTAAGTATCTTTATATTCTAGAGAATAAACCCTTATTAGATATATGATTTGCAAATATTTTCACGCATTCTGTAGGTTGTCTTTTCACCTTCTTAATAATGTCCATTGACACAGAAGACTTTGTAAATTTGATGAAGTTCAGCTTATTTTTTTCATTGCTTGTGCTTTTTGTGTCCTATCTAAGAATCTATTGCCAAAATCTATATTTACTCCTACATTTTTTCTAAGAGTTTTATGATTTTTGCCCCTTGCTTTGCTCATTGACCCATCTTGCGTTAATTTGTGCACATGGTGTAAAGTAGAGGTACAACTTCATTCCCTTGAACGTGGATATACAGTTTTCTCAGCACCATTTGTTGAGAAGATTAATCTTTCCCCCCATCAAATGATCTTAGTGCCCTTGTTGAAAATGTATTAGTCATAGAAGTATGGGTTTATTTCTGAACTCTTGGTTCTATTTCACTGGTCTGTATGTTTATCTTTATGCCAGTACCACACAGTTTTGATTGCCATAATTTTATGTTTTGAAATCACAAGTACAGGTCCTCCAATTTTGTTCCTTTTCAAGATTATTTTGGCTGTTTGACCAGTTTCAAGATTGTTTAGCTTGCAATTCCAATGAATTTTAGAATCAACTTTTTTTTCTTTTGAGACAGAGTCTCACTCACTCTGTGACCCAAGCATGGAGTACAGTGGGGCAATCTCTCTGCTTAATTACCTCCGCCTGGCAGATTCAAGTGAAACTCCTGCCTCAGCCTCCCAAGTAGCTGGGATTACAGGCATGCACCACCACGTCTGGATAATTTTTGTATTTTCAGTCAAAATGGGGTTTCAACATGTTGGCCAGGATGGTCTTAAACTCCTATCCTCAAGTGATCTGCCCGCCTTGGCCTCTCAAAGTGCTGGGATTATAGGAGTAAGCCATCGAACCTGGTCTGAATCAACTTTTCTATTTCTGAGAAAAGGACTGATGAAATTTTGATAAAATTGCATTGAATCTTTAAATTGCTTTGGCTAGTACTGCCATCTTAACAGAATTAATAGTAAATCATTAACATGGGAAGTATTCCATTTATTTAGGTCTTTTAAAATTTCCTTCAGCAATGTCCTATAATTTTCAGTGTACAAGGCTTTCATTTTCTTGGTTAAATTCATTTCTAGGCATTTTATTCTTTTGGATACTATTGTAAATAGAATTATTTTTTAAACTTCCTTTTTTGGATTATTTATTGCTGGCATAAAAAACACAAGTGTGCTGTGTTTTGCTCTTGTACCCTGCAACTTTGCTGAATTATTTTATTATTCTTAAAGGATATTGGCCTGTAGTCTTCTCTTCTTGTGGTATCTTTATCTGGACTTGGTATTGGTGTGGCCTCATAGAATGAGTTAGAAAATGTTCCCTCTTATTCTGTTAGTTTGGAATAGTTTGGGAAAGATTAATGTTAAATCTTTTTTATAAGTTTGGTGGAATTCACCAGTTTAGTCTGGTGCTGAACTTTTCTTTATGGAAGGTTGGTTACTGATTACATCTCTAGCTGTTATAGGTGTGTTGAGATTCTCTATTTCTTCTCAAATCAGTTTAGTAACTTGTATATTTCCATTAATTTACACTCATACAGGTTATTATATATAATTTGTTGGCATATGATTTTTTATAGTATTATAATCCTTTTTATTCCTATAAGGTCAGTAGTTATATACCCAGCTTTCATTTCTGAATTTAGTTATTTGCATCTTCCCTCTTTTTTTCTTAGTCTAGCTAAAGGTTTATCAATTTTATTGATTTTTTTTTAAAGGATCAACTTTTAGTTTCATTTATTTTCTTCATGATTTTTCTTGTCACTATTTCATTTATCTCTAATCTTTATTATTTCTTTCTTCCTGTTAGCTTTGGCTTCAGTCTGCTTTTCATTTTCTAGTTTCTTAAGGTGGTAAGTTAGATTATTGATTTGTGATGTTTGTCTTTGTTAATGTAGGCATTTGTGAGCTACACATTTAGCCCTGAACACTGCTTTTGCTGTATTCCATAAGTTTCTTTAATGCTATGTTTTTGTTTACTTTTTTATCTCTAAATATCTTCTAATTTTCCTTGTGGTTTCTTTTCTAGCATATTGATTGTTTCAGAGTGTGTAGTTTAATTTCTACATATTTGCGAACTTTTCGATTTTCCTTGTTACTGATTTCTAGCTTCATGAAGCTAGAACCATGTTTTATATGGTTGCAATCCTTTCAAACTTACCGAAACTTGTTTTGCAGCCTGACATATGGTTTATCCAGGAGAATGTTTCATGTACACTTGTGTATGTATTCTGCTAGAGTTATGTCTTGTGCATAAAATAAAATACATGGGATTATAAGGGAAACTATGATAATAGAATAGGAAAATTATTACAATGAAATGTAGTTATTAAAATATTTTCAAATGTGTGATATAGCAATATATGAGCTTTTTAATTAAAATTTGAAATAAGCTACCATAATCCCAAAGTAGTAATGTGCATAAACAATATTTCAAGATTCCTGTATAACCTAAGGTGCTATGAAAATATCTATAATTTCTGTTGGTAATAGTCCTAAGTACTACCAATACTACTGTGGTATTATCGGTATTAACAAAAATAAAGATGTCATTGTTTTCCCCACCTAAGCTCATAGATACACTGTATTCTATCCCCAGATTTTCTGGTGGTCTAAAGAACCTAAATGAAGAACCCTTGTTTAATGAGTTTGTCCTTCGGTTTGAAAAACATTGTTCTGAGCCATCAGATAAATAAATAGATTTTCTGAGTTAAAGGAGGAAGAATGAGTAACCTCTTATAGCCTATCAGAAGTCATCTCCAACCTGGAAAAGAGACTGATTGTCCCCTCCTGGTGGCACACTGGTATCAAACAATGCGAGTTCATCCTCGTATCTGAAGACCATGCTGATGGAAGGAAGAAGCTGGAATCTTGCCTTGGCTGCTGATGTCATTGCTTACACTAAGAATATTGCTTTAGGGACAAACCCTTAGGCATTTTGTAAGACTAGAAGAGAAAGTCTTATTTCTGAGGCTTCATTAGCATTTGTGAAGCACCAAGGGGTCTCTGTAGAAATGGCCTTGGGTAACAGCAAATTAGTATTTTTAATTATCATCATTAAAAATGAATATTTACACGAAATTGGACTGAAGGCCATCTGGCCCAAACACATTCCTAAGGGAGGCCATAAGCACTAAAGGAGGGAGGGAGGAGCATGGTGCAGAATGGATGGAACTATTTATAGCTTCTCAAAGCTTTCGTTTAGGTCATCAACTAGAAAGGGCATTTAAAAGTTAAGCTAAGCACCAAGAGACCCAGTGGAAAGAATAAGTAAATATTGTTTGTTTGTTTTTAATTTTTGAGAAACATCTTCATATTTTGACATTAAAATGTGACCATATATATTTCTTCCTTTTCCCCATGTATATATTCTTCACTGTTTCTCTTAACTGAAAGATACAAAGCAAACATTTAGACGTAATTCTGTTTACATGCGGCCTTGGCAGGTCCTTTTCTTTCAGGGGCTCTCTGTGAATATTTCCTCCTTAGCTGCTTGCTTAGTATTGTATTGAGGAAAGAATGAATATTTAAAAAGTTGTGTAGTATTTGAATTCTTTTAAAGGATAATTAATTTATTTCTGTAATTCAATATAATGTTTTAAATATAGGATTGAATTTTCAGGTATTAATTTTACTATTCAGATAATTTATTCTATCGATATTTTAAAACTGTGGCTGAACGTGGTGGCTCATGCCTGTAATCCTAGCTACTAGGAGGCAGAGGTGGTAGGATCACTTGAGTCCAGGAGTTGGAGGTTACAGTGAGCTGTGATTGCACCACCGCACTGCAGCCTGGGTGACAGGGCAAGTCTCTGTCTCTCAAATAAAGAAATAATCTTTAAAAATAATTTATTAATTATTATAAAATATAAAAGCAAATCAGAGTTTTGTTATTGATATTAATGAAACAATGTATTGAATATTGCTCTTTATCATCAGTGACAGAGAAAAGAATGTTGTACTACTTGATGATAGTGACAGTTCAGTGAAAGAGGAATCTCTCCTACTTTACATTAGGTGTGTAAATTGGTACATCACCTTTGAAAAGTAATTTGCAATATAACCCAAGAGCTTTAAAATAGTCATACCACTAAACTTCATAATACTACTTCTGAGAATGTATTCCTCCAAAAACTGTAAATACAGAATCTTTCTTTGCAAATATATTTACCACAGCATTATTTATTAAATAAAAGAGTGAAACAATCTAAATATTTCATAATAGAGGTCTGGTTATATAAAGGATATAATATTGATTTAGTCATTACAATAATATGTATTCAGAGTTTTAATAACATGAAAAATGTTCAAGAAATTTTGTATTATATAATAAGTTTATAGTATATAACAAGGCTTGTAACACAGTGATAAAAGCCTGTTTCTTAGCTGTGTCCTTGGTCAGGTTATTTCACCTGTATCTCAGTTTCCTTATATGTAAAATGGAAATAATATTCCATTCCCTGAAAGAAAATGGAAAAATAAATAAATGTAAAATGAAAATGATGGACTGTAAAACGACAGTACCTACTCTGTGTAATTACCATGAAAATTAGGAGTTAGTGTATGTCAATTGCTTAAACGGTACCTGACACTGAGTAAGTGGTCCGTAGACGCTAGATGCTGTTATTATCATCATCCACTGCAGGGTTGTCACGACAGGCTCAGGAAAAGAAACCAGCAGACACTGGCAAAGAATATATGTTCTTTAATGTGGACAAAAGATGCCACTTACTGCACAGAGATGACTCTGCTAGGAAAGGGACACAGAAGTACTCTCAGTTGGAGGACCAAGCTTCTAGTGCCTTCTCCCTCCACAGGGCACCCTGCTCCATAGATGCCACAGACAGTGTGAGGAACCACCAGGTCATTCAGCAGCCTGGTGGACCCTGCTGGCCCCTCCCTGCTCTTCTCATCAGTCAGCCAGGGCCTGCTGGCTCACCAGTTTCAACGCTGGTGGCAGTCCCAGCATACCCTAAGTGATCACCAGGAGATCAAAAACCAAATTTAGGTCAGTTTTCCAGGCTTTACGGTTTTGGAATTTATTCCTACAACTGCTTGTTAGGTGAAAAAAATAGCATCCAAAAGTAGGATATAAAATATCATCACAAATATTCTATAAGAAATAATCCTGAATAGAAACCTAGAATCAAATTGAGGAAGCCAAAATATACCCAGATGTTGCTTTGGGGTAGTAAAACCATGGGTGATTAATTTTGTTCTTTTTCAAATTTTCTGTTTTCCAAAATTCTACAATTCAAATGCACTATTGTATAAACAAAAATGTAAACTAACAAGTAATAATGGTGGTGAGGATTTTCTACATCATGTGTGATCACTCTCTTTGTGTGGCTTCACTTCAGGTATAGTGTTTTTCATGGGGAATCTCTGTAACAGGCTGATAAGATAGAGCCAAGGCAAATTTGATCACTATCAGTATACATTAGGAAATGCAGTTGAAGCTATCAGAAACACCTGACTAAACCTGAATAACAAACAGAGAGAATTTATTAGTAATTAACCCAGCAGTGGGGCTGTTTTCAGGGTGAAGCTTTATTCAACAGTATAATAATGTCACTAAGAAACCCTTTCTCCCTACCCTCCCTCACTCCTTTTCTTTCTTCCTTCCTCTCATTCTTTCTTTCTTTGGTTTTCTTGTTCTTGCCATCTCTGCGTCTATAAGGTTGGTTTTATCCTAAGCCTGCCTCCTCTATATTTGTCGGCAGCACCAAGGCTACAGGTCTTCTCATTCACACATACACAAATATCCTGTTTAGAGCAACTTAGGTCTGATGGTCATTCCTGAACCAATTACTTTGGCTCAGACAATGCCATACACTAGTGGCTTAGGCTCAAATTTCAGGCTCATTTCTGAATCCATTACTGTGCTAAAAGAGGTAGGATTTTCCTTATCGGTGCTGAGTGGAGCCCTATTTCTAAATGTTTAAAAATTGTAAGCAAATATAAAATGTAAAGAGCTTAAACACAATTCTCGGAGTTGTCTCTTTTTCCCTTTTCCTCCTTCTACTCTTTCTTGGGATTCAGTTTCTTTCTGGGGGGATAGGTACTAATGTGTCCTACTATCCTCTGGAAAGGATGTAATATCTGTGTCGTCTGTCCTCAATGACCTCCATAAAGACACAGCCTGTCCCATCTAGTCCCATCCCTGGGCACTGGCAACCACTGCCGATAGCTCTAGTCTCACCTCCAGTCATGTGGTCCTTGTATTCTGTTGCAACTTCAGGTCCTTTGAGTCTTCCAGTTTATCCTCAGCCACTTCTGTGGTCCTTTGAGGAGGCCATGACAACCCAATTAGGTTATGTGGGACTTTGTGAAGGTATCTCTAGGTCTATCTACCCAGTCATCTACTACCTTCAGTCATTACTCCCTACACACAGGGTCCTGCTGGAAATAACCTCCAGTATGAGATGCTGGTTACCTGGGCTATGCCCCAGAAAGTCTGGTGGTGATTCTTCCAAAAATGGTGTTTTTTGTCCACTCCTCCCGGGTACTCAGCCCTCCTACTCTCTTCATAGTCAGACGCTCCTTCCTTCTTACAAAACCATGAATTCTTTAATATTTTATTTTTGGGAAAACTATGACCTCTTCCTTCAGGCTTTGGCTCTTGGTTTCCAGGCCAAGTTCTGAAAATTCCCCAAACCTTTTTACTCCTAACTCTTTCATAAAAGTTACTTTCAAGATTATTGTCTCTACTATATGTTTTTAAAAGTGTACTTTGGAGTTAAAAGCATGGAAATCAACTCTTTGTTCTCATTGAGTGCTTTTCTGTTTTTTCTTTCCGGGGTAATAGTCTCAGCCTCCAGACCTTGTTTTAATTACAGAAGGGCTTTAGAGTAAAATACATAATTAAGGCAATCACATTGGAGAATATTTCAAAATGTTGTCTTGCTACTATAATAAATGTCAAGAATGACGCAGACATTAAACACTATAGAGGTCTAAGGAAAAGAGAAATTAAGTTATAGCAATGGAAGATCAGATATTATTCATAAAAGTAGTGAGACTTGAGGTAATTCTTAAAGAATAAGTAGAAGTTTGATAAGAAGAAAAGGAAAAGAGAAATGGAGTTATTCTTGGTGATTTGCTTTTATTGTAAGGGATTATATTGTAGAATATTTTCTCTGATGAGCTGCTCCTTTAACAAAGCTCTGACAGGAGTGGATCCACATATTGTTAAGCATAAATGCGGATTACAAATAACATTTCCCTTAAGAGGGCACTTCACATAATTCTCATCAACTTCAGAAAATACTTTAAAAGCACATATTTGCTGCTCTCAGGTCAATGAACTGTCCTGAATTTTAGTGCTATCCACATGACTGTGTTGGACTGAATCAGTGCCTCTCAAAATGGGGGATCACAAGAGTTTTACTTCATTTTCCTTTAGATAGTGGTGTAAAAATACAAGCGAAAGCTAAAATTTATTATTTTTAGTAATGACTTTTTTTGGAAAATGTTTTCCAAAAGGTAAACTTTCCTTTATTAAATGTTTTTTTTTTTTTTAATTTTACTTTGTTTTGTAACTGGGGCCTATAGACTACTCTTGAGAGTCCTTACATTACTATGTAAACAAGGTCTCCAATAGCACTGTTTTCTTCCAGGAATGATTCTTGCTGATTCCTAAAGTTTGAATTGCAGCTTTACTGTTTATTAGCTCTGTAACCTTGGTCTGCTATTTAATCTTTGTCTTTGTATCCTTTTCTATAAAAGGGGAATGAAAAACTTTATCTCACTATTTCTTGTGAGGACTAAATAAAGAAAATTAAAACCTGATAGCTACCTTCATCATGGTTAGAATTATTATTTGATGACATAAATGTCCATATGGTCATGTCTCTCATCACATGCCTCCCGAGCACATGTTTCTTGGGTCTTTTCTCTGTATACAAAAAGCTCTTTTGTAATTTATTTCTCCCGTAATGCTGGTGCCATGAAACACCCTTTAGTGTCTGTATCTGGACTTGCCATTCTCCCACCTCCCTGGTGGTCACCTTTCTGGGAGGCGAGAGCTGTTTCCAGCTACCCACTCATACCTGCACGGAGGCTCTGGGAACAAGCCAGCATGGGAGCCACACTGACATAACTTGCCCCATTGGCTCCAGGCAGCACTTCTGCCAGACAGGAGTCTGAGTCCTGGGTAGCCTCTTGGCTGAGAAGTTATTCAGTAGAAACCTACGAAGACTGTAGGATTAATCTACTCAGCACTGAACACATTTGAGCCCGTAGAGTAAGACAGGTTTTATGCTGTGTGAAACTGCATTTGCTTATTTGACTAAATCAGTGTAACAGCTGAGGTTTGTTAAGTGACCAGGAAATGTAAAATGCTTTACTTACATTATCTCTAATACCCTTCAAAAAAAATCCTTGTGAGATGTGAATTACTATCCTTATTTTAGATTGGAAAATGCTGATGCTTGGCATTATATGGCACCAAAGTACTGTCCATATTGTCAAACTTGAGACATAGTCTATTTCTACCATTCTGTTCTACTTTCCTAAAAATTGGAAAGTATCTATTAGAACTACTTTCGATAGAGGGTAGGCTGCTGATCAAAAGTAATCTTAGTTGGGTTGCTGATCTCACCTACCATACCTTCTTTTCATACTATTGAACTTATAATCATGCTTGACTTGGCATAGTTATTAACAGTACATTTGTAAATAACTTATGTTTCCACCTACAAGATAAATTCCTTGGGGATTAGCACAATACAATGAACATATATTTGTTCATTCCAAAAACATTTATTTAGGACCTACTATATTCAAGGTACTGTATTAGATAGATGCTGCTGCAGAAAAAATATAAAAGCACAAGGTATCTAATTATAAGGAAATTCTCCATCTTGTAGGAGAGCTACCTGGAATATCAGTTATATTGGAAGAAATTCAAGAAAATGATAGGTATTAGGGTTTTGGAAGTAATTAGAAAAATGATAATGGTGGTTGTCAAAAGAAAGAAAGGCAAAATAAAGAGCAATATTTTATTTTATTTAACACTGCATCCCTCTTAGAGAAATAAAAATCAAAGGAGATTTTTCCTAGGTCTTGTGACACTACCCTTGAATTTGAGAGTTCTGAAGCAATTAGAAGTAGAGCATTCTGGAGAGTTTGGTGCCTTCTGGAATGAGACCATTGCAAACAATTTACAACCAGGCCTGGGTTTAGAACAAGGTTTCTCTGAAATGCCTCAATAATATAGCTGCCATAAGAAGGCTGAATAAAGTACCCAAGCAAGTGTTACTCTGCATTTCAGGGGCATTATTTGTTGCACTTAGGTGAGAGATAATACAAGCCACTGTGGAATTTCAAATGTGAGAGAGAAAACTTCTGGTTGGAAAGGACCAGATGAGGCTCCATAGACAAGAATATAAAAGCAGATAGAACAATCTTAGCAAAGCCCAGAGGCAGTAAACTTGGATATATGTCAATGTACTGAAAACATTTTGCCAAAAAGACAATTCAGTTTGGTATTCTTGCCATTGAACAAGTTGACTTTGAAAAATTGACCTGCTTCTGAAAGCAGGGATAAATGTACATCTTGGGACAAATATAAAAAGGGAAAAGAAATCAGTAGACCATATTTATTGCTCTCCTACTAGGTATCAGAGACTCTATTTCATGTTTTATATGTATTATTTCACCTTTTCAGCAAGGCTTTATGGTAGGTATTAATTATACTAATTTTTAGATGAGAAACGCTGAACATCACAGTCAGTGCACAGTGCATAAAGGTGTGGCCCAAGATCTCAGTTACTTAGCTGAAGGGCTGCCATGGGAACACAGATTTACTTGGCTTTAACTCTCTCTAGTTTCTGCTTTAATATACAGCCCAAGTTTGTGTTGAAGTAGGAAGACTTTATGAAGGGAAATTGGTGAAAATTGGTTTATAAAGGCAGGTAGACGCCAGAGCTTGCACGCTAAACCAAGGAGCTTGAACCTGACAGCTCGGAACCACTGATTCACTGGAAGAAAGTGAATGACAGTACATTATGTGGGCTTTTTTTTTTTATACTTTAAGTTCTAGGGTACATGTGCACAATGTGCAGGTTTGTTACATATGTGTACATGTGCCATGTTGGTGTGCTGCACCCATTAACTCGTCATTTACATTAAGTGTATCTCCTAATGCTATCCCTCCTCCCTGCCCCCTCCCCAAAATAGGACCCAGTGTGTGATGTTCCCCTTCCTGTGTCCAAGTGATCTCATTGTTCAATTCCCACCTATGAGTGAGAACACGCGGTATTTGATTTTCTGTTCTTGCAATAATTTGCTGACAATGATGGTTTCCAGCTGCATCCACGTCCCTACGAAGCACACGAACTCATCCTTTTTTGTGGCCGCATAGTATTCCCTGGTGTATATGTGCCACATTTTCTTAATCCAGTCTGTCACTGATGGACATTTGGGTTGATTCCAAGTCTTTGCTATTGTGAATAGTGCCGCAATAAACATACATGTGCATGTGTCTTTATAGCAGCATGACTTATAATCCTTTGGGTGTATCCCCAGGAATGGGATGGCTGGGTCATATGGTATTTCTAGTTCTAGACCCTTGAGGAGTTGCCACACTGTTTTCCACTAGTGTGGAACTTGTTTACAGTCCCACCAACAGTGTAAAAGTGTTCCTATTTCTCCACATCCTCTCCAGCACCTGTTATTTCCTGATTTTTTAATGATTGCCATTCTAACTGGTGTGAGATGGTATTTCATTGTGGTTTTGATTTGCATTTCTCTGATGGCGAGTGATGATGAGCATTTTTTCATGTGTCTGTTGGCTGTATGAATGTCTTCTTTTGAGAAGTGTTTCTTCATATCCTTTGCCCACTTTTTGATGGGGTTGTTTTTTTCTTGTAAATTTGTTTGAGTTCTTTGTAGGTTCTGGATATTAGCCCTTTGTCAGATGAGTAGATTGCAGAAATGTTCTCCCATTCTGTAGGTTGCCTGTTCACTCTGATGGTAGTTTCTTTTGCTGTGCAGAAGCTCTTTAGTTTAATTAGATCCCATTTGTCAATTTTGGCTTTTGTTGCCATTGCTTTTGGTGTTTTAGACATGAAGTCCTTGCCCATGCCTATGTCCTGAATGGTACTACCTAGGTTTTCTTCTAGGGTTTTTATGGTTTTAGGTCTAACATTTAAGTCTCTAATCCATCTTGAATTAATTTTCATATAAGGAGTAAGGAAAGGATCCAGTTTCAGCTTTCTACTTATGGCTAGCCAGTTTTCCCAGCACCATTTATTAAATAGGGAATCCTTTCCCCATTTCTTGTTTTTCTCAGGTTTGTCCAAGATCAGATGGCTGTAGATGTGTGGTATTATTTCGGAGGGCTCTGTTCTGTTCCATTGGTCTATATCTCTGTTTTGGTACCAGTACCATGCTGTTTTGGTTACTGTAACCTTGTAGTATAGTTTGAAGTCAGGTAGTGTGATGCCTCCAGCTTTGTTCTTTTGGCTTAGGATTGTCTTGGCAATGAGGGGTCTTTTTTGGTTCCATATGAACTTTAAAGCAGTTTTTTCCAATTCTGTGAAGAAAGTCATTGGTAGCTTGATGGGGATGGCATTGAATCTATAAATAACCTTGGGCAATATGGCCATTTTCACGATATTGATTCTTCCTATCCATGAGCATGGTATGTTCTTCCATTTGTTTGTGTCCTCTTTTATTTTGTTGAGCAGTGGTTTGTAGTTCTCCTTGAAGAGGTCCTTTACATCCCTTGTAAGTTGGATTCCTAGGTATTTTATTCTCTTTGAAGCAATTGTGAATGGAAGTTGATTCCTGATTTGGCTCTCTGCTTGTCTGTTACTGGTATATAAGAATGCTTGTGATTTTTGCACATTAATTTTGTATCCTGAGACTTTGCTGAAGTTGCTTATCAGCTTACGGAGATTTTGGGCTGAGGTGATGGGTTTTCTAAATATATAATCACGTCATCTGCAAACAGGGACAATTAGACTTCTTCTTTTCCTAACTGAATACCCTTTATTTCTATCTCTTGCCTGATCGCCTTAGCCAGAACTTTCAACACTATGTTGAATAGGAGTGGTGAGAGAGGGCATCCCTGTCTTGTGCCAGCTTTCAAAGGGAATTTTTCCAGTTTTTGCCCATTCAGTATGATATTGGCTGTGGGTTTGTCATAAATAGCTCTTATTGTTTTGAGATACGTTCAATCAATACCGAATTTATTGAGAGTTTTTAGCATGAAGGGCTGTTGAATTTTGTCGAATGCCTTTTCTGCATCTATTGAGATAATCATGTGGTTTTTGTCTTTGGTTCTGTTTATATGCTGCATTATGTTTATTGATTTGCGAATGTTGAACCAGCCTTGCATAAAAAAGCTTATGGTAGATAAGCTTTTTGATGTGTTGCTGAATTCGGTTTGCCAGTATTTTATTGAGGATTTTTGCATCGATGCTCATCAAGGATATTGATCTAAAATTCTCTTTTTTTTGTTGTATCTCTGTCAGACTTTGGTATCAGGATGATGTTGGCCTCGTAAAATGAGTTAGGGAGGATTCCCTCTTTTTCTATTGATTGGAATAGTTTCAGAAGGAATGGTACCAGCTCCTCCTTGTACCTCTGGTAGAATTCGGCTGTGAATCCATCTGATCCTGGACTTTTTTTGGTTGGTAGGCTATTATTTACTGCCTCAATTTCAGAGCCTGCTATTGGTCTATTCAGGGATTCAACTTCTTCCTGGTTTAGTCTTGGGAGAGTGTACGTGTCTAGGAAATTATCCATTTCTTCTAGATTTTCTAGTTGATTTGCGTAGAGGTGTTTATAGTATTCTCTGATGGTAGTTTGTATTTCTGTGGAGTCGGTGGTGATATCCCCTTTATCATTTTTTATTGCGTCTATTTGATTCTTCTCTCTTTTCTTCTTTATTAGTCTTGCTAGCGTTCTATCAATTTTGTTGATCTTTTCAAAAAACCAACTCCTGGATTCACTGATTTTTTGGAGGGTTTTTTGTGTCTTTATCTCCTTCAATTCTGCTCTGATCTTAGTTATTTCTTGCCTTCTGCTAGCTTTTGAATGTGTTTGCTCTTGTTCTCTAGTTCTTTTAATTGTGATGTTAGGGTGTCAATTTTAGATCTTTCCTGCTTTCTCTTGTGGGCATTTAGTGCTATAAATTTCCCTCTACACCCTGCTTTAAATGTGTCCCAGAGATTCTGGTATGTTGTATCTTTGTTCTCATTGATTTCAAAGAACATCTTTGTTTCTGCCTTCATTTTGTTATGTACCCAGTAGTCATTCAGGAGCAGGTTGTTCAGTTTCCATGTAGTTGAGTGATTTTGAGTGAGTTTCTTAATCCTGAGTTCTAGTTTAATTGCACTGTGGTCTGAGAGACAGTTTGTTATAATTTCTGTTCTTTTCCATTTCCTGAGGAGTACTTTACTTCCAACTATGTGGTCAATTTTGGAATAAGGGCAATGTGATGCTAAGAAGAATGTATATTCTGTTGCTCTGGTGTGGAGAGTTCTGTAGATATCTATCAGGTCTGCTTGGTGCAGAGTTGAGTTTAATTCCTGGATATCCTTGTTAACTTTCTGTCTCGTTGATCCGTCTAATGTTGACAGTGGGGTGTTAAAATCTCCCATTATATTGTATGGGAGTCTAAGTCTCTTTGTAAGTCTCTAAGGACTTGCTTTATGAATCTGGGTGCTCCTGTCTTTGGTACATACGTATTTAGGATAGTTAGCTCTTCCTAATGGATTGGTCCCTTTACCATTATGTAATGGCCTTCTTTGTCTCTTTTGATCTTTGATGGTTTAAAGTCTGTTTTATCAGAGACTAGGATTGCAACCCCTGCTCTTTTTGTTTTCCATTTGCTTGATAGATCTTCCTCCATCCCTTTATTTTGAGCCTATGTGTATCTCTGCATGTGAGATGGGTCTCCTGAATACAGCAGACTGATGGGTCTTGACTGTTTATCCAATTTGCCAGTCTGTGTCTTCTAATTGGACCATTTAGTCCATTTACATTTAAGGTTAATATTGTCATATGTGAACTTGATCCTGTCATTATTATATTAGCTGGTTATTTTGCTCGCTAGTTGATGCAGTTTCTTCCTAGCATCAATAGCCCTATATTTTGACGTGTTTTTGCAATGGCTGGTACCTGCTGTTCCTTTCCATGTTTAGTGCTTCCTTCAGGATCTCTTGTAGGGCAGGTCTGGTGGTGACAAAATCTCTAAGCATTTGCTTGTCTGTGAAGGATTTTATTTTTCCTTCACTTATGAAACTGAGTTTGGCTGGATATGAAATTCTGGGTTGAAAATTCTTTTCTTTAAGAATGTTGAATATTGGCCCCCACTCTCTTCTGGCTTGTAGAGTTTCTGCCGAGAGGTCTGCTGTTAGTCTGATGGGCTTCTCTTTGTGTGTAACCCGACCTTTCTCTCTGGCTGCCCTTAACATTTTTTCCTTCATTTCAACTTTGGTGAATCTGACAATTGTGTGTCTTGGAGTTGCTCTTCTCGAGGAGTATCTTTGTATTTCCTGTATTTCCTGAATTTGTTCTCTGTATTTCCTGAATTTGGATGTTGGCCTGCCTTGCTAGGTTGGGTAAGTTCTCCTGGATGATATCTTGCAGAGTGTTTTCCAACTTGGTTCCATTTTCCCTGTCACTTTCAAGCACCCCAATCAGACGTAGATTTGGTCTTTTCACATAATGCCATACTTCTTGGAGGCTTTGTTCATTTCTTTTTACTCTTTTTTCTCCACGCTTCTCTTCTCACTTCATTTCATTCATTTGATCTTCAATCTCTGATACTCTTTCTTCCAGTTGATCATGTCAGTTACTGAAGCTTGTGCATTTGTCACGTATTTCTCTTGTTATGGTTTTCATCTCTATCATTTCTTTTAAGGTCTTCTCTGCATTGATTATTCTAGTTATCCATTCATTCATTCTTTTTTCAAGGTTTTTAGTTTCTTTGCACTGGTTACGTAGTTCCTCCTTTAGCTCTGAGAAGTTTGATCGACTGAAACCTTCTTGTCTCAACTCGTCAAAGTCATTCTCCCTTCAGCTTTGTTCCGTTGCTGGTGATGAGCTGTGTTCCTTTGGAGGAGGAGATACACTCTGATTTTTTGAATTTCCAGCTTTTCTGTACTGCTTTTTCCCCATCTTTGTGGTTTTATCTGCCTTTGATCTTTGATGATGGTGACATACTGATGGGCTTTTGGTGTGGATGTCCTTTCTGTTTGTTAGTTTTCCTTCTAACAGTCAGGACCCTCAGCTGTAGGTCTGTTGGGGTTTGCTTGAGGTCCACTCCAGACCCTGTTTGACTGGGTATCAGCAACAGAGGCTGCAGAAGGTAGAATATTGCTGCACAGCGAGTGTTGCTGTCTGATTCTTGCTCTGGAAGCTTTGTCTCGGGGGTGTACCTCCCCGTGTGAGGTGTGAGGTGTGAGGTGTTGGTGTGCACCTAGTGGGGGATGTCTGCCAGTTAGGCTACTCAGGGGTCAGGGAGGCTCCGTGGGTGTGGGATCCTCTGGGCCAGGTATGGGATATAATCTCCTGGTGTGCTCTTTGCTAAGACCCTTGGTAAAGTGCAGTATTAGGGTGGGAGTTACCTGATTTTCCAGGTGTTGTGTGTCTCAGTTTCCCTTGGCTAGGAAAAGGGATTCCCTTCCCCCTCGCACTTCCCAGGTGAGGCGATACCTCGCCCTGCTTCAGCTCTCGCTGGTTGGGCTGGTCTTTTGGGTTGTGATTGCCTTACCTATTCATCTTTTTTTTTTTTTTTTAATTATACTTTAAGTTCTAGGGTACATGTGCACAACGTGCAGGTTTGTTACATATGTATACATGTGCCACATTGGTGTGCTGCACCCATTAACTCGTCATTTACATTAGGTATATCTCATAATGCTATCCCTCCCCCCACCCCCTCCCCACAATAGGACCCAGTGTGTGACGATCCCCTTACTGTGTCCAAGTGATCTCATTGTTTAATTCCCACCTATGAGTGAGAACATGCGGTATTTGGTTTTCTGTTCTTGTGATAGTTTGCTGAGAATGATGGTTTCCAGCTGCATCCATGTCCCCACAAAGGACACGAACTCATCCTTTTTTATGACTACATAGTATTCCCTGGTATATATGTGCCACATTTTCTTAATCCAGTCTGTCACTGATGGACATTTGGGTTGATTCCAAGTCTTTGCTATTGTGAATAGTGCTGCAATAAACATATGTGTGCATGTGTCTTTATAGCAGCATGACTTATAATCCTTTGGATTTTTTGAAAATAAATCTTATAATCATGTGCACAGGGTTAAGGAGACCATATAAAAACCTATTGCAGTAGGTCCAGTAGCAATAAAAATGTATTTAATAACTTAAGTTGTAATGCAAATATTAGAATAAAGCAGATTTGAGAGAAGTAGAATGGCAGACAATAGAAATTAGGGATTGATTGGTGGTAGGGCACTAGAAAAAGAAATGAGATTGTAATGAAAGCATAACTACTGAGGAAGTTTGGAAGTTATTATAAAGAGTAGATTCAGAAGGAATGATAATATATTTCTGACATGTTGAATTCCTGGAATCAATTGTATACACAGCAGAGATGTCCTCTTGGCAGGTGTAAATTTGTGGCTTGCCCTTGGAAAAAGTTTTGGCTGGGATTTAATTTAGGAATCATATACATAAAAAGAAATTAACTGTTACATACTTCATTTTGAATAAAATTACTTAAGAGAGGGAAAGTATAGTTGGAAAATAGAGTTAGACTGAGCTCTGCCCACTGGAAGAATTTCCCTTCATTACTGTTCTTTAGGGCTACTCCTGGTGGGAGGGATGTAGACAGTCGCAACCTGTTTTCAGCTAGAGCCAACATAGTGGGCCAGCCCATCTGTGAAACAGGCTTGAGGATTTTTTCCTCCATCAGTTGGTTATAAGACACCTTTCATGAGGCCATAGACGTAAATTATTGGAGGAGGGTTGGTGCAAAAAAAGTAGATGTCATGGGATTCTGGGCCAGCTTATCATGCAACTTCTTTACGCCTTTTGGCCCCACTCAGACTGAACGTGAATGTACCATTTTTGCAGTGCAGTAGATTGCTACTGAGCCTACCCACCCTTATGATTTGGTGAATCTTATAATATCCAGCTCATGATAGGAACTTGGATCACACAGTCACTTGATGGTCCCTTATCAAGTGCTTCATCTTAATCAGGGCAGACGAGTGTGCCGGAAGCTGTTTATCAAAGGGCAAGTCTTTCTCTGCCTCAAAAGGTGTGGCCTTACTCCAGAATCCTAAGGGTCTGTGCTGCAATTCTCTTTTTGGGGTTGAGACTTCACATAGCATCCTTAGCCCTAATAGTAGAACTCCTGTCAGAATGGCAGACAGCTTGTACCACAACCTGAACCTGAAGCAGAACCCCTTATTCTATGGAACACCCTCAAAATTGAGAACTTTTCAAGTCTTCAGAAAAATAGATCAGGGAGATTTTCCCAAGTAGTGTACATGTTACCTTCAAAATCCAATGATATCTACCAAGTGCTGTGCTTGCTTTTGAGTGTTAAGGGTTTTGAGTTGCAACCCTTTGTCTTCTACCTTGGAGAGGATGACCCTGCCTGACATTTGACCATTGGGCCTCTGAAGTATTTGCCAAAGTAACAGATTGCTGATTTTTTTTTTAAGATTGTATCAGTCAGGGTCTAATCGCAAGATGGAAATCACACAATAATTTGAACAGGAAAGTTTAATATTAGAAATTCTTGATTATAACAGGAGACTATAAATATTTAAAGATAACTCTACAGGATAGCCTAGGGTTGAGGGAAAACATGCAAGGAAAAAATAATCTTGTTTGGTAGGAGCAGGGGGTAGTCTCCTCAGCAAGGCTGGGATTCAAATTCTCAGAAAAGGTGCAGTTAGTTGCAGCTTCCTGGATGGTAGAGAAATTCACTGGCTTGCCTTGGCCAGAGATGGTCTACGATCTCTGAGCAAACAGGAGATACCTCTGTGGGATGCAGGCAGGCCAAGGCAGGCTGGTGGGAGGGCTCACATAAAGTGTTAGGCTCAGGAGCCTGCTCAGCATGGAGTGGGGGTTCCTTCCTTGGGATGTATGTTATCTTTGTGGTGGGGTACCAAGAGAAATAAACCTCCAGGCTTTGGATGGGTCAAGGGAGTCAGGGCATCAGGAGCTTACTCACTCAAAGGGTAGCACAGAGCCTGAGGTTCTGTGTATACATCCAGAAGGCCTCAGCCACATGGTCTCTGGGCCATGACTAGGGCTGGGGCTGCAAGTTCCCAAAGGGATTGTTTGTGCTGGGGGTGCTGCTATGGCAAGGCACTGCTGGGTATGCACACATGCATACACACACACTCTCTTCTGCTAGTTGCACAGTAGGAACAAAAAGAAGCAAAACAGCAGCACAACTGGACCAGGAAGAGAAGCCCCTTTCTCCTGAAATGTCCCTCCAGTGCCCTCTGTCGACAAAGATTAACATGCTTACTGCAAAGGAGAGATTCTTAAAGGTTTCCAGCCCACTACCACAAAATAGGTTTATATGTCTAAAAGGGTAGATACAGCAATATACTTGTAAGTGACAGAGGGATTCAAACGCTACCCTGTGGCATGCATATTTTTTATTGGTGTAATTTTTGTTTGCTGATCATCAGGTCTAATAATGATGTTGTCAACTGCAGTGAAACAGCATAATATTCTTTGGTATGTCAAATTGATCAAGGTCTCTATAGATTGCATTATGACAGAGAGAAGTAGAGTTGTCATAGCCCTGGAGCCACATGGTGAATTTGAACTGGTATCTTTACTGCATAAAAGCAAACTGCTTTTGATTTCTTTTACTGATGGTGATTAAGAAAGATACATTCGCCAACTATAAAGCATTCACCAGATCTATGGCTGCCTGCCAAGTGCCAGAGTCTATGTTGATCTCTCCAATGAGGATAGCACATTCGGCACAGCAGCTGTGACTGGGGCTACTACTTGGTTAACTTTATGGGCGCCCGCTATCATGTATCATGCTCTAGCTGGTTTTGCAGAGGCCAAACAGATAAATTGAATTAAAGTCCCTGATAGTGATACTAATCTCTGCAGTTCTGGAACATGACATTGTTTCTAATTTTCTCTGTAATTGGGGGTGGGGTGGTTATAAGGCTCACATTTGGCTCTTTCTACAAACATGGTTCATGCTTTACTGGTCAGAGAACAAAAGTAAGAGTTCTGCTAGATACTAATGATATGTAGCTCAATTATACTTTTAGGGACTAGGAAAATAGCCACAGGATGGGTCTGAGGACCCAATGGAAATGTATTTAGGGTAGAAATACATTTACTACCCACCTTTCATCAGTTCACACTTAACTTTTTTTTTTTTGAGACCGAGTCTCGCTCTGTCAACCAGCTGGAGTGCAGTGGCACGATCTCAACTCACTGTAACTTCTGCCTCCCAGGTTCAAGTGATTCTCCTGCCTCAGCCTCCTGAGAAGCTGGGACTACAGGCACGTGCCATTATTCCCAGCTAATTTTTTGTATTTTTTTAGTAGAGATGAGTTTTTGTCATGTTAGCCAGGCTGGTCTCGAACTCCTGACTTCAGGTGACCCAGCCGCCTCGGCCTCCCAAAATGCTGGGATTACAGGCATGAGCCACCACACCTAATCCATTCACACTTTAATAAAGGGACGGTGATCATGTTTCGGTTCCTGTAGTATCAGTGTTATACCCTGTGTTCCATAGTCCTTGCAAAGTCTGTATATTATCTTTGACCCAGTGCAGTTATCTGTAAGTGACTTTAGGTGTTTTCAAGGAAGGATAATGATAATATTTATTTATGCATTTATGGTGTCATTGTGTTATCTCAAGTTTTCCCAGCCTCCTCATCAGTCAGTGGGTTCTCAGTCTGTGAACTAACTTAGATCTGGAGACTGAATGAGGAATCCTGATTAATTCCACTGCAGCAACTGACATTATAATTCTGCTCACCAACCCCTGGTTTAAAAGAAATAAGCAATACACTAGTTATGTATGTTTATATATGTATTGCTCCTAGTAATGCTAGGTCCTATGGGTCTGATTGCTATTTTGGTCTGGCCTTGTTGCCCATTATGATAATTCTGTCAACCTTTCCTCTGATGCTTAAGTGTCACCCACCTTACTTTTGCCATTCTAGAATCATATCCTCATTGATACTGCAAAACCCATTCCCATGGTCACATCTCTTATAGTAAACTGTGTCCTACAGGGGACAACTCTCACTGTGGTCTCAAAGATGTCAGTGTTCTCTCACCAGTGCGTTCCTGATTACCTTAATGAAAGGACAATTCTCTAGACCTTTCTGGAAATAGTCAGGGGTGAGTTCTCTGATTGTATATAATAAATTTATTCTAACATTTCTACTTCCTCAAGCCATCTACCCTCAGTGATCTGCCAAGACAGTTTCAGCATCTCCACCTCATTTAATATTGACCATCACTGAGGCCAAGCTTCAGTGAACCATCCAGCAGCATATTAGGACTGGATCCATGGGTGCCTGCCAGGACATTGAACATCAACTTGATTCCTCCCCACACCCCAATCCAAAATCCTCATGATCCCCTCCCATACATAATCTACTCATTCCTCCTGATACACACACACACATACACATATATATGTATATGTGCATATGTCAGCCAGTCTCTTTGTTGTGTAAATTATTTACTCCTAGAGAAGGAACTGTGATTTTCCTATCAGGCTTTGCTGAAGTTTCTCCTGTCTATCCCATCTCAGTTTATCACAGCTGAGAATAATTGTGATGCCACCACATGCTGGGGATTGCCACCACCCACTGACCACCAGCAATGGGATCTGCATTGCTGTTTGACTGGTAGGGGATCTAGCTCCAAAAGCCCATTGTCATATCTTTATACAGCCAATGTTGATACCTGCTGTTTTATCCTTGGTCTCCCTTAAAGTCCAGCTTGAGATGAAGACTTGTATATGAGCGGTTTAATTTGGAAGTGATTCTAAAGAATGGGAATGAAGGCGTTGGGAAGTGAAGCAGAGAAGAAGAGAGACTATACAATATTGCATTATCAAGTTGGCCATGTTGCAGGTGACTGATGCTTGATCCTGTATTTGTCAAAAGTAGCCTCATGGTCATTTGTTCTCTTGAACTTCTAGGTTACATATGTGTATCACGAGTGTTACCACACCTCAGTGTCAGAACCACTGGAACAGGAAGCAGTAGCACACAGGTCAGGTTGAGGTACTGTCATAGCATGTGTGAAGCTGGCCGAAGCCAGTGTGGAATGGGTGGTAATGGTAATGAGTATAGTGAGAGTTGGAGCTGAAAGATGCTAAATGTTGCATAATAGTTGTGCAAGTCACCAAGAGAGCCCACAGCTAATGGCTCACACCAGGATGGATGGACAGGTGGATAGATTAGGACTAAATGAAAAATTTAAAAATCCCAATTTCTCTGTTTCAAGTCTTGATTTATAAAACCAAAACGTTATGCTACATTATTCCTTTCTGAAGAGAAAAGTGAAATTTTGCTAATTATAATTTATAGAAAACTTACTTTCGTGTTCTAACAACTCTCTGTCAAAGGAATTGGTTATTGTACAGTTTTATTTACTCCATGACTCAAAATTATTAAAGAAATTGAAATGTTTAATTCCAACACTTGATTTAGGCCTGAAGGAGCTGAAAATTAAATTAATCTTATTGTCTGATTTATATTCTTATCACTAGTGAACTAGCTGCAAATCTATTTAATTTGAAGAATGTTAGTAATTATATTTATTAACTTATGTCTATTTGAGAGCTTGCGTATTACCTTTTAAATGCTTCATATGGGCCAGCAGTTTTACCCAAGGCAGACAAAATTGGGACAATATTTTTCAGAGGTAAATAGCAATTCAAAATTAAATTCAAGGTCCATAACATAACTAGGCTCAATTATCAAGGCCAATTCCAGCATTCAGCTTTACTGCTCACAAGAAGCAGTGTAGTAACACAACAGCAGGTTTTTAAGACTGGATTTTCCTTGCAAATTATATATTACCCTGTAAGAAACCAGCATGTAAATTACTAAGCTCATGCCCTGAGTCCAAATTGCTTTGTGTATATGGTGAGTTTTATATATTTTCCTCAAATATTAGAAGACATGAGGCAACAATTGTTTGGATCATTCCTCTGTAGGAGGGGCAGGCAAGTGACACTACAGGCCTGTGGATGTAATGAAGACAAAGGCAGATAAAGTCATTCATTCATGTGTCAGAGAGACCCACTGGGGACCTATCATTCATGCCAGGCTAGGTGCTAACAGGGATATGGAAAGTGGGGAAGAACTAGCTGTCTAGGAGAGTCAACCATAAAACACACAGACAGGTGTAATATGAGTATGATGGATGCCATAGTGGAGTGCAAAGTGACTCCTGGCTCAAAGAGTGAAAAGACAATATGAGCAGGTACAGGTGTGACATTGGGAATGGATTTACAGAGAGCCTAGAGTCCAGACTGAAGCCGGAAGGGATAGGTTGGATTTTGAAAGATGAAAATAGAGGTGGAATGGCAACAGGTGGAGAGCACAACTCTGCTATCCTTCAAGTTTCAACCCAAATGCAGCTTCTTTCACAAAAGACTTCCCTTACTCCTCTCAAGTTACAGGCCCTAACCCCTCTTAAAACTTTCGGTGCCACTTCTCTAGCACATACAGCTTACTGTCGTAGGTTATTGTTGCATGCATATGATAGTGCACATTTTGCAAATTCATATTCTCTTCACCTTGTGAGATTTTTTTCACCATTGAAGTCCTTCTTTCCACCTCTTGCCAAAGTGCCCTTCTGTGTTTGCATACCAACATAAGAGAGAAAGAAGGAGAGAGAGGGGGAGAGACTGAGCGAGAGCGAGAGATGGGGCCACCATGATGCACAGAAACCACAGTGCTCCCACCCCAGTGCTCCACATGGTAAATGGGGTGACCCACGCAAACACAAGGCTGCCTTTCAAAGGTGCTTTGTGAAAGAGCAGGTTAGCAGTGCAGAAGCAGTGCATTTAATTTCCTTTTCTCTATTGAAAAAAGTTTAAACACATTAAAGTGAGGACCAGATAAACTAAAAGTATCTGTTACTTGAATGATAAACAGAGGATAGCTCAATATTTGTAGAATGTGTCATTTTCTTAGAAACACAGTTTCAGGGGGACTGTGCAGGATCCCCACTGAAGTACTCCAAAGGTTAATTTTTTTTCAAATGACCATTTATTAAAACATGTTCAGAGAATACTGGGAACTTATGAACAGAGAGATAGGACGTAGTAACTGAGACATGAATATTTCATAATTTGTAAGTTCTTAGGAAGGTGACACTTGGTATGAAAATGGGCAGATAAAGTTGCACTTTCCTGTGTATTAAGCACAGTTGGAAGCTGAGGGCGAAGTGGGCCATATGAAATGGGAGTCTATGTTCAACTCTGTTCCATGTGTCTAGTAAAATGTTCTGTTTTTAAAAGCAAAACTCATTTCCCTTTCTCTGGGAACAAGTGTGTACCAGGAAATGAGGTACAGCACTATCTAAGGTACAATATATCCTGATGATTGGAGTTTATTCATCAAAGTCTACCCTCTTTTGCTGCCTCTTGATAGTTTCCTGCCTCATACAAGCCTAGAAACAGGGGCACTTTCTGGTGGAAGAATCTGGTTTTCTGCAAATTTGGGCAGTGACTTTGTGAGATAAGCTTATATTAACGTGAAACCTAAGTGAACTTTGTTTAAGCTGACCTTGTGTCTCTGCATCAAGCATATTTTTTTTTAACATTAGGTGTTGGTAAATTTCCTCCTAAAAAGATAGTGGTACTGGCTCAAAGTGACTTAGTCCAGACATATTTTTTGTACTTGAAGAAAGAGTTAAAAATGTAAATAAAATAGCCCTTCATTTACTGTCTCATTTGTGTTTGATGAAGCTACTCTTTAGATTCTGGAAATTAAAGTGATTCTACTAGCAATGACTACTTTATAAAATAAGAAGCTCAGCAGTTTAACAGCCATGACCATGAATGTGGAACCTATCCAGCGAATGGCTGCATTTGGCTACTGCCCCTTGGCAGAGTCTTTTTCCTTTATAGTTCGATGAAATTATAATTTTCCTTTTAAAAAGTTCATTTTCATTGTTTTTGGCAGGCTCCGTCTCTCTCAGAAAATTATTCTCATGTTATCTCTTTCTACTTTGTGCCTTGCATTGATCTGAAGATTTCTCTTTTCTGTTGCTTTGGTTTTATCAAGCTTTTTTGTGTAGGCTACCTAGCACAGAGCTAGGTGCCATTTACCTAGCCATTTACTAGACACTTAGTTTATTGTTGTTGTAACTAATAAGGTTTTTCTGCATGGATTAGAGATGAACCTTTGGTTTCATTTTCAGTACATTCAATTTGGGTTTTCGAGTTCTTGCTTTGCCACTTACTGTATTTGAAAGGTTGGAACAGTTACAATTTCACTGAGCCTGAGTTCCTCATCTATAAATGAGAAAACTCACGCTATCTCATGTGGCGTCATGAGGCTTAATAAAATGATGAATGCAGTAATGCTTTGGATTCTGAAAGTGCAGTACACATAGTAGCTATTAGTGTGGAAAGAAAATCCAGACCTCAGTATGAATTATTTACGTGTGTTATCTACTTCTTTTCATATCAGTGAATCGGGGATCTACCTCTAGTGGGTAGATAGAATGAATGGAAAGGAAGCTCTTAGAAGACTTGGTAAGAGAAATCTCTCTGGTTTTCAGAGCCTCCTGGTGAGCAGGGCCATTGTCATGCTAATTCACAAGGGGGCGCTGCCCCCGCTCTCTTCTTGCTTCTTGTCATGAGTTTTTGGAACAATTTCTTTTCTTCCTGCTGCTGGCTTTTTGTACAGGCTGTCCAGGCATTTTCAATTTGGCAACCAATGCAATAAATTACTTCTTCTTAAAATAACTCAAATCACTTGATTTGGCTTTGCCCCTAAGCCTTTTCTCCTTTGATTCATCCTGTCAAATAAAAAAGGAGATACACACACACACACACACACACACACACACACACATATATGTGGATCCAGCCTAGTCCATGTTCTCTTGTACAAACCCCCAATGGTCAAGAACCCAAGTGTTGCCTTTTTCCAAAACAGCTTACTCTGCCCAAAATTCTTAGCAGTAATGTCTAAGCCCTTCTAAGGATTGAATGCAACCCCTGGAAAAGTTGTATTTGCAGAGGTCTGTAAGCTATCCTTGTGTAAATTCCTCTAGGGGTTAAGCCCTAATGATTGTGGAAGAAATAAAATGGAAAAATCAGACACAACTGGAGAATATTGCACTTGACATAATTTCCTAGCAACCTCCCAGTTTTCAAGGCAATGTTTATTTTATGTGCTGCTTTTCAAAGTGATGTCTTTAATGTTACTGCTATGTAACATGGCTAATTTTCTCAGTAACATATGTAGCCCAAGGAAGATCTATGATAAGTCTGGAAAACACAAGTTGTCAGTAATTGCATAGTGCCTAGTTAATTACATTTTAAGCTAGAAACATGTTTTTCTCATTTGCTGTATTGCTATTATATTTATAAGCTACCCTGCCTCTCTAGAATCTTGTTTTGATCTCTTTAGAAAAGAAATATTAGTCTGAGTCTCTGTTATGTTTTCCCTTTGTTTTTGTTCATTTGGCTCCCACTTACATGGCTCCTGTACATTTAGTTTCATCATTCAAACATTTATTCTGAAAGCCATAGATTTTTCATTTTCCTGTTTCCTTCTGCTGGAACGTTGAAGATTGTCACCTCCTTCAAATTAAAGTAGACCTTTTCATTCACAAGGGAATCTTCTCAAGGTCTTCAAGAATCCTCAATTGATTAACTTCAAGGAACATTTAATTCCCCCTCCACACAACAGTTAACTATAGCTGAAAATTTTAATTGAACTCCTCAGACCCTTAATAATTCTAGATATACAAGCTCAAGTCATTTGTATGTATATAGCTGTAGAAACAAAGCCAGGAACTAAAATAAGCTCAATCCTGTATTAGATTATATTCTTTTACTAGTAACTTAAATCAGCAAAACTGCTACAGTGATGATAAAAATGTGCTGACGTGTGGACAAAGATGAAGATGAAGATGAAATGTACTCATGGAAGCATGAAGTTCGGTCACAGCAGCTCCCTCGGGAAGGTGACCCTGAGATCTGGGCCAATCTACAAGATATCCAAGGAGATGTTCTGCCTTCAGCCTCTTTAGACTATAAATCATCTTTTTCCTTCTTGGATAAGCACATTTGCAAAAGGCATCTTCCCTTTAATATGTCTGTTTCCTCTCTTGAACTCTGAAGACAGGCTTTGCAGCTAAGTGGTTTTCTCCTATTAATTTCATAGCATGGAATACCTCCTAAAGTTTACTCATGGGAAAGGTCAGTGTAATTCCTAAGAATCAGTCTCAAAGTCTCACTGGTTGCTTCATGAAGTGTTTTTACAGGCTTTTTGCTTCTTCTAAAATCACTTTTTAGTTAAAAAGTGTTTTTTGTTGTTGTTGACAAAACCAAATAACTGATCAACTTTGATGAACATTTCTTTTTCTGTTTGATCAACATCTTTGGCACAGGCAGTAGCACTCACTAAAATGATTTCACGGATCACTTTTCTTGTTTCTACAGTTTTGTGTAGCTGTTCATGTTGTATCGGACATGAACAAAATGAGGTGGGAGCCGCCTCCTGACAACTTTTTTTTTTTTTTTTTTTTTGTATTTTTAGTAGAGACGGGGTTTCACCGTGTTAGCCAGGATGGTCTCGATCTCCTGACCTCGTGATCCGCCCGTCTCGGCCTCCCAAAGTGCTGGGATTACAGGCTTGAGCCACCGCGCCCGGCCCCTGACAACTTTTTAATAAAATTAATAGACTTTATTTTTGGAGCAATATTAGGTTATTAACAAACTGAGCAGAAAATACATACAGAGTTCCTGTGCGCCACTCTGCCCCTGCACAGCTTCACTGTTAACATCTTGCCTTGGCGTGGAACGTTTACAACTGATGATCTGATATTGATGCACTTTGGTTATAGCTAAAATCCATGTTGCGCGTGAGGGTTCTCTCTGCGTGTTGTACCGTTCTATGACTTTTAACAAATATATAATGTCATATATCTACCATTGCTGTGTCATACCGTTTTACTACCCTAAAAATGTCCTGTGTTTTACCTATTCCTCTTTTCCCCACCCTTAAACCCTGCAACCACTGATCTTTTTAATCCTCTCTATAGTTTTGCCATTTCTTGCATAACTTTTCACTTTTAAAATTTTTTACTTTCTGGCTGAGAAGCATGCTTTTTACTTATGTTATTTTCCCTTCATTTTCCTCACTGAACTAGCAGAAGATTTTCTTTTCAGAAAGAATATGAAATTTACCACCAAAAAGTTATTGTACAGGCAGCCAAAGTGTAGAACAATGATAGCCAGCCTGAAGTGTAGGTGTTTAGAGACAACCCAGGCCCACTCACTTGCCAGGTGACTCCTTCTTGCACATTACACTCTGAAGCATAAGATTCAAATTAATTTCTTTACAAAACAATAAATTGCTACATGGCATGGACCTTCAGGTGCTCTTGAGGACCCTCTAAACCATGAGGGTTAAATCCACAAATACCAAAACGAACTAAAACCAGTATATTTGAGCATGCCACTGAGGCTAGTTCCTCTAACAAGATCACAGAGGTTTAATTACTGCCTCCTCACCCACAGCTGAGCTTGATTCATAGGCTACTAAATCAACAGGATCTGATGGTAATGGTGACTCCAACCTAGGTTTCTTATATTGGGAGCAAACAGGAACCAGAATCCATGCTTCACTGCTCTCAACCATCCTTGTCCCAGGAAGACTTGAGCACCTTCCATTCTCCTGATCTTCTGTGGCCTTGTATGCTGTGTTGTGGGTTATGTTTCTCATAAACTATTATACCTGGTGAATTCAATTAATTCAAGCAACATTCTCACTAGTTACAGGTACTTAATAGTTTGAGTTCTTTGGATATCTGGTCAAATATAGGGCTCATATTTATTTTATAGAGATATCAAAGAGACAAGTTTAATGCATAGCATGAAAACACACTCAAATAAACAGCCTTAGAGTATACCACTCATGGAAGGCAGAAACTGTATGTGTATGTGTGTGTGTATATATATATATATATATATATATATATGTAACTTTTGTTTTAAAAGTGGGCTGTTATTATTTGTGATTCATGTTCATATTTTATTACTTATTTTAGTGGTTTTAAAATACACTTACTGTATTTTCCCATTTCACAAAATCAGAAACATTGATTAAATATAGGCATAGTTATCATCTCCCATTACAGAAAATTCAGAGAACTATCCAGATTTCTTTATTTTGTTGGGTTTGAGCTAATCAAATATTTTGCTTATTGAAATGATGTGTTTATTGAAATAGACTAACCCTGTTAACATACTTTTTAAAGGTTGTATCAAGGAAGATGTAATAGAAACAGATAAAAAGCACTTTGGAGTTCTCTGGGTCCTTGATAGAGAAGCCTTTCTGTGGAGTGACCTTATCGGAACATTCAAATCCTAGCAGCAGAGTTACCTAAGTTATGTTGATATTTAGAGCAGGGAAGCTGTCAGGAATCAGGTATTGTCCTGAGGATGGGAGTTGGAAGGAGGCAAAAAAACCATTTGGCCTGGGGCTTATATTTACCAGGGAACCTCAAGTTGAGAGACTATCTTGAAATACGTTTACTCATGCAGCAATAAGAAACATGGCCCTGAAAGATATTCATCACACACGTATATAGTGTGTGTTTTGTAACCTGTTTTGGCATATCTTCCATCTATCAGGAGCCCCAAAATTGAATGGCCAGGAGCTCTTCTGAGTTATAGGAGATGCAGCATGGTACCTTATAAAATTAATAGATATGGATTGTTATAAATTTATTTTTAGTAATAATTTTTCCCATGACATTCTGTACAGAGTCCCAAAATATCAGACAGATAGAAGCAGAACTATTCTGTTAGGATCGAAGGCCATTGGAGCCCCTCCTGGGCCCTGAGGTTGTATCTAAGATACATCTGAGGAAACTTAGGACTTCAGAAAACAAGATTTCGAAACCACTAGACTGACTTAACCCCCTTGATTTACAGATACCAACATGTACGCTCAAAGAAGCTGGGTATTGTACTCAACGTTGCCCAGCTGGGGAGAAGCAGACCTGCAGATACACAATTGTTGGGTACTTTTCCAGCAGTAGGAATTGCTGAATAATAGTTTCACTTTGATCCTGTGTTATTCTGGATTCAGAAACCCAGAGTCCTCAGGAATAATGATATATGAAAAGCTGTTATCATGGGCCCCAAAATAAATCCATATGAAAAATGTAACCCAACCAGTCATATTACAAAACCATATCTCTAAATATGTTAATACATATCACTGTCTAGTTCAGCCATCATTTAAAACATGCTCTAATGCAATTATAATGTTAAACCATATATGTGTGTGTACAGACTCAGGTCTGGTCATCTATACTCATCTGTGAATATAAGTGTAGGTAGTCACACCTGAGTCCACATGCACAAGAAAAAGGCAAGGAAAGGAACAGTCCAGGGTGTTCTTTGAAAACTGCAGTCATTTGGTAAATGTTTATGGAATAAATTCCAGATCCTGAGTTCATGCTAAGGCCCTTTGAGATCATCTAATGCTTTCCAGAAGCGGCTTTTCAGCAAAGTGACATCCTTGCAGCTTTTTCCCAGACTTTTTTTTCATTTCCTTCAATTCCTTCGTCTCTCTTCCTAGTGAACTTCTACTGGCCCTATGCTATTACTATAAATTTCTGCTTTTGAGCCATGGGCCGTTGAGATCTTGGAAAAATAAAAAGAAAATAGAGGCTTCTCCGGACTATAGAAATTTGGAAGCTTATTGATCTGATTTTTTTCCCCCCCTCAGGAAGCCAGCTGTGTAATGTCTCAAGCCTAGCTTGAGGAAATACACTTTTTTACAGAGCTTATATCATCAGACCTGCAGTGTCTTGTTAGCTTGCCTTTTAGTTTAGGCAACCCCTCCCAAGGTAACTTTGACTTTAGAGATCCCGGCTTCTTAATCGAAATAGCTGAAATAGCTCATGCCGATTACATTATTCATTATTTAAAGTGTGCAATGATAGCAAAAGTCATCCATTCTCCCTTAGACTATAATTACTGATCTCAAATCTGTTGTATCTGGAAATTAACCTCTTTCTGACTTACATTTTTTGGGGGATTTTCTGATCCCATTCCCTCTTCTGTTTTTGGCTTTAGCTTTCCCATGGTGGTGTTGACCATTCTGAAGAGTCCTGCCTCTCCGTGAGTTACGTGCTACAGAAAGTCTTAGAGTGAGTGGGAATTTTGGAAGTAGGTCCTATGTCACAGGAGAACTCAGGTGATGATTCAGAGCAAAGAGGTGAAATACCAGTAGAAATAAAAGTAGCTTACACATTAGCCATTATACCAAATTCTACAATACTCACATATTTAGCAAAGTGGGCGTGATATGTTTCTTAGCAACTGCCTGCCACAGGCAATGTGCCTGCCCATCTTCACGGCAGCACAAGTGTGACTATGAAATGAGTTGTAAAGCACTGAAGAGAGAAGAGATACGGGACTAGGAGGGGGCAGGGATAATGAGCAAACGAAAGCAACAGACCAACAGTACATGTGGATGTTGATTATGGTGTACTAGAAGGATACATCCGTGCACACTCCCTGTGTTTTTTTGTTCCATCTCTGCACCATACTGATTGTCTGCTCTTCGCCTGACAATGTCCTGCTCGTTTCCTGTCTGCTCCTCAGTTGGACTCTTTGTAGTTCTACTTTCTGGAGATGCTTATTAGTTTAGTTTCCTTTTTGCCTAGGCAGGATAATGCTGTGTTTTAAGGAAAAGGTAATACAGTTTAAAGACAGGTTCTCTAAGTGCCCTACTTTCAGATTTTACCCATAATTTATTTTGGAATATTATCAAATCCTTATGACCACTGTCAAATCCTTATTACCACTCGTTGTTTGTTTGATGTTCTCATCAAAAATATTTTATTTCTCAGTAAAATCTGAAGGATGGCCACTTACATACGTATTGACAGAGTATGTATCTTGTTTAAGGTATGTATGTATAACCCCAGATCTGAAAAAGTTGAAACTTCTGATAATGTATAAACTGTAGCTATATTGTACTATAATACCACTATATGTAATTATACACTTATCATAACAATGAATAAAATAATGTAATTTTGCATATATAAGAATACATAATTATGTATGATAATTCATATATAATTATTATGTATAATTTATTATACTATATTATTGTTCACAAGTTGGCAGGCACTGTAATTACATTCTTTCTGTAATCTAGATTTACTCAGGGTTCACTGACTAAATTTATACACTGTGAGTATAAATCATGGTTATAGTTTAGATTATCTTCCTTTATAAATGTTCTTACATAATCCTTGGATTAAGCTTCTGGGAAAGTCTTGTTTCCTATATAAGCATGTATTATGTTCATGTTTTGATTATGCTCCTTTTAATTATTCTCACTGAACTATTTAAGTATTACAGCTGAAAAAGACATTGGACAGTGGTGATTGAACTGTGGGTAAACTGAGGCTCAAAGATACTGAGTGAGACATCAGCCATGCCACTCTGTGATTTTATCATTTCATTTTTATTTCCTCTGTGCCCCCAACATACACAGACCTCTGTATAAATCCTGAGGCTAAGGGGTATATTCAGGAATATCCTCATTCCCGCCCAGAGAATGAGTGATTGCCAAGAATAGGGGAGACAAAATAGATTAAGGATGACCTTCATATTCTGAGCGGGAAAGCAGCTAAGCCCACTGGCCCCTTCTTCCAGTCAGTCTCCCACCTCTGGTCTTCTCCGCACACTATGGACTTCCAGACCTCTTCATTGTTGTGTCTACCCTGAATCTCCCTGCAGAGAGGCTTCTTAAGGGGATGAGCTATTTCCCTGAAGAGCCCTGTGAAGACAGAGAAAGCAGAAGCTACACTGGTATGTCTCCGTGCAGTTTAGACCCAGCCTTTGGTACTGCCTTTCTGTCATCAGTTGGCTGTTTGCCTCAGCACAGTGGAAATTCATCGTAGAAATGAACTCTGTCATACATAGCAATTTAGAATACAGCCTGAAGCTCAGAGTGATAAAGGAGGATGGTTTTATGCCCATAAATATATTTAAAGCTGAGGTGAGTTGCTACTAGAAAATCATTGTTGTATATGTGAATCTCTACTCCTTTATCATGATTATTATAAATAAATCTTTATATATTCAGGCAAAAGTCTGAAGTTGCACATCCAGGTTAATCTGAATGTAGTATAACACAATTGCTCCTCGCTTCTACATCAAACACTGTAACATATAATGCTTGATACTGTTTCATTATTGTGTCAAAATGTCCATTTTTTTCTTTTATTAAGGTAAATTTAAACCAAAGATGCTTTGTCCCATCACACACTGTCTCATTCTATAATATTTTTATGTGCTAACTGTGACTCATATAACCTGCTTACAGAAACTCTCCATTTTCTTCCTGGTTGTTAGTCAAAGGAAGGAATCCATTGTTTCTTTGATACAGAGCTCTGAGAAAGACTTCTATTTCCAGTTGTGTATTTCCCTTCCTTGAAGCTCATGGGAATTGTGGAGAAAATGTTTACCCATTGTTACTCCACCATCTTTTTTTTAAATGGAAGTTTTAACACATAAATAGAAACAGATCCCCTTCTTCATACCCCAAAACATGAATGAGTAACCATAAAACAGGAAAAGATTCAAGGACGGTCATATAACTGATGTATTAAATGGGTGAATTTCATAGAGTAAAATCAGCATACCCTGTCCTTCTTTCTTCCTTGGATCTGGATGTTATCACAGCCATGTCCTAGATCTTTTTTTGGTTCTATAGGGTATTAGATTAGTGAGGGTTAAAACAAAATTCAGTCCAATTTAAATAAAATATTCATCCAGGCTGGGTGCATTGGCTCACGCCTGTAATCCCAGCACTTTGGGAGGCTGAAGCGGCTGGATCACGAGGTCAGGAGATCGAGACCATCCTGGCTAACACAGTGAAACCCTGTCTACTAAAAATACAAATAATTAGCCAGGCGTGGTGGCGGGCTCCTGTAGTCCCAGCTACTGGGGAGGCTGAGGCAGGAGAATGGCATGAACTTGGGAGGCAGAGCTTGCAGTGAGCTGAGATTGCACCACTGCATTCTAGCCTGGACAACACAGCAAGACTGTATTAAAAAAAAAAAAAAAAAAAAAAAAGTGCATCCAGTCCCAAGCGTATCCCTCTCCACCAGATCTGGCCCCAACTAGTTATCCCACAAGCAGGTTTAGAGGGGTAGGGTGCATGGTTTGTTCCTCTCTATCCTTCATGTATCTCCTCCATTCATTCCAGAGAAAGCATAAGGATAGAGATAGTGACAGGTAAAAGAATAGTGTTGTTTGTTTGTTTGTTTTTAGTTGATGCTCTTTTTCAGTTCATTTAGATGTCAAGTGTCTTCTGTCATGGAAATCATTGAAATGTTAGCTTTTACATGAGGTTCAACAGGAAATACCCATCCGCAGATCTCTGATGTCCCCCATTGCACAGATCTCTGATGGAGTGCGAAAGGCTCCAGCTGAGCCCTTTAGAATCCTCCCATGCTCCTGCTGTCCCTGTGGGTAGAAATAAAAGTAGCTTACACATTAGCCATCTCACTCAATTCTACAATTGTTTCCCACATCTTTGCATAGAGAGATGCTTTTAGGATGCCTTTGAATCCAGATACCTTCTTTAGCATTGAGTTGATTGCTGGGAAAGTCTTGCTTTTCCAAACCATAAAAGTGCAATTTACCCTCATTGTTCTTCTTTCTCCTCACCTTATATTGAAGGTTCGTTCTACTCAATTTTTCACCTTAATCTTCTCTATATAAGGAGTCTTGTGTTTATGTGTGCCCCCAAATTCCAAGACTCCCAAGTGATGCTAAGAACTCTTTTGTGCCCTTCATCTTCTGGTAGTAGCATGGGTAGGTCGCAGGTCTACATGCTTCTAAAAGCTCAGGAACTGTGGTACAGGTTGGGGGTTAAAGGATATACAGATCTCCTTATCTGGAATACAGCTCTACTGTCTATGAGTAGCTCTCTTGGAGCCTCCTCACTTGACTTGGTGGCAGGGAATGAAAGCACAGGGAAGGAAGGGTAAATTCCAGTGTTCTCAGCCATGAAATCTCCTTTGTTGTTCTCTCTGTAATGGACCTCTTGCCCTCTCTTACATCAGTTCTCAGATATAATGGTCACTGGATTTGTTTTCTTGTTTGTTTGTTTTGAGAGGGAGTCTTGCTCTGTTCCCCAGGCTGGAGTGCAATGGCGTGATCTCAGCTCACTGCATCCTTTGCCTCCTGGGTTCAAGTGATTCTCCCATCTCAACCTCCTGAGTGGCTGGGATTACAGGTGTGTGCCACCATGCCTGACTAATTTTTATATTTTTAGCAGAGATGGGGTTTCACCGTGCTGGTGACCTCAGGTGATCCGCCCGCCTTGGCCTCCCAAAGTGCTAGGATTATAGGTGTGAGCTGCCACGCCCGGTCGTCACTGGATATTTTACAGAAGCTGTGAAGATGTATTTAGCTTCTGTCTGCAGAATGTGGTAGAAATTATTACCCAGTTTCCTCAGCTTAGAAGTTTTCAATAACATTCTAAGACAACTGGAAGTTCTCTCCCATATTCTGTTACAGTAAAACTCACAAGCTGCAAATAACATAAAGACACCAGTTTTTTTTTTTTTTTTCTTTTTGAGACGGAGTCTCGCTCTGTCGCCCGGGCTGGAGTGCAGTGTCCGGATCTCAGCTCACTGCAAGCTCCGCCTCCCGGGTTCCCGCCATTCTCCTGCCTCAGCCTCCCGAGTAGCTGGGACTACAGGCGCCGCCACCTCGCCCGGCTAGTTTTTTATATATATATATATATTTTTTAGTAGAGACGGGGTTTCACCGTGTTAGCCAGGATGGTCTCGATCTCCTGACCTCGTGATCCGCCCGTCTCGGCCTCCCAAAGTGCTGGGATTACAGGCTTGAGCCACCGCGCCCGGCCAAAGACACCAGTTTAAATTTTCAATTTCTTGGCTGTATTTCAAAATTAGTTCATTTGTAGAATCTACTGTAGTAAGAGTTCCTCAACCAGAAAATGACAGAATGTTGGGGCTTAAAGAGACATTAAAATTCTTCTAGACCAACCATTTCACTTATTGGAAGACAAATAATGTCTAGTAAGTAGAAAAATAAAGACTTGGAATTGTTTGTAATGATCTTTGACTAAAAACTAGGATTTTTCTTAATGTATTATCTGAAGTCTATTTAGAAGGTAAATTTTCAGAACCTGATGGAGACCCAAATCTCATGTAGTCATATCTATTTATTTTATAAGTGAAAACACTAATTACAGTTCAGAGATTATAAATAAAATATTTTCATTCCCAGTGCTCTTTTCGTTGAACTTCAGGACATATTGCATGCATACACATGCACATATGCATACACTCCCCTGTACACACACACACACACACACACACATAAATTTGATTCCAGGACAGCTGAGTAACAGAGTATTTTAATTGCTGCTGCAGTTAGGCATGTGAAAGGTTTGAAAGTGACAGAAACTGATCTCAATGGACCTTTGTGGTCTTGTACAGTCTCTCCCTTGTTATTTATTTGAGAGGTTAAGTATAACTTTATGTTTTGACGGTAATATATTCTAAAACATAAAATGCTTCTTTTTTAACTTTTATTATAGGTTTGAGGGTACATGTAAAATTGTGTTACATAGGTAAGCTCATGTCACAGGAGGTATTGTACAAATTATTTCATCATCCAGGTATTAAGCCCAATACCCAGCAGTTATCTTTTCTGCTCCTCTCCTCTTCCTACCCTCCCCCTCAAGTAGACTCCAGTGTCTTTTGTTGCCTTCTTTGTGTTCATAAGTTCTTATCATTTAGCTCCTGCTAATGATTGAGAACATGCAGTATTTGGTTTTCTGTTTCTGCATTAGTTTGCTAAAAATAAAATGCCTATGCTTAAGTGAGTCCATGCTCCTACTGGAAAATGAGGAACCCCAGTTTACGTTAGAGTTACCTAATTTTAAAGCTACCATAAACAGTAAAGCTCCTCAGTAGGAAACTGCAAAGCGCAGTGGTTAAGAGCATTGTCTCTGGAGTCACATTTCCTGAGTTTAAACCTGTGTTTGTTACTACCCACCTGTGAAACTTCAGTAAAGTTGCTTGATGTCTCTGTGCCAGTGTTTTTTCATCTATAAATTAGAAATAATAAGAGTGTACCCATTTCATTTTGGTACGATCATAAGCACCAAATACTGCACTTATAATGAGTTGACATTTCAAGTTCAGCCACTTAAGCTCTTAAATTTTCAAAGGTAATAAAACCTAAAAAGTAATGAGAAAAATGTTAATTTTGTCATGTATAGTATAAATTGCATTAATTTAATAAAAATTCACATCTACTGTAAGATATGGTATGATTTGTTCTTTTCTGTTTGGAAAACATGACAGAAACCATGTTTAGTATAGAGAATAAGTATCATGATATAAACAATCCATTTTATTTTTTATTTATTATTTTCTTTTTTTTTTTGCTTGGGAGATGGAATCTCGCTCTGTCACCAGGCTGGAGTGCAGTGGCCCGATCTTGGCTCACTGCAACCTCCACCTCCCCGGTTCAAGCGATTCTTCTGCCTCAGCCTCCCGAGTAGCTGGGACTACAGGCATGTGCCACCAGCTAATTTTTGTAGTTTTAGTAGAGATGGGGTTTCACCATGTTGGCCAGGATGGTCTTAATCTCTTGACCTTGTGATCTGCCCGCCTTGGCCTCCCAAAGTGCTGGGATTACAGATATGAGCCACTGCACCCAGCCTATCAAATATTTTAATATGTGAAACAGTGATATCTGAAAGCACATTGTGTTCTATAAGGTCTTATAAAATGTTAAATGTTATCACTATTATTATAAACCCAATCTTCCTAGAATCTAACAGATTAACTAACAGGTATTCACAGAGTATGAGCTAAAAAGCAATACATCAAAATAATTGTTAATTTGACCATCTTTTTGTCATCTTCATTAAAGAATAACTTTTATTATGATGTATTCTTCGTATGTTGTACCAACACCTATGAAATATAAAGTAAATAGTATTGTGGTAAGCAGAATAATGCCCCCCTCCCCATCCTAATCATGAGAACATGTGGGTATGTTACTTTATAGAAAAAAAAGGTCTTTGCAGATATGATTAAAATTAAGAACCTTGAGATATGGGCTTATCCTAAATGACATGGGTAGGCCTCATTTAATCATACACATCCTGAAAATAGAGCATCTTATTGGCCATGGTCAGAGTCAAAAGCAAATGTGACTATGAAAGAAGGAAAAAATGATGTCATCTTGCAGGCTTTGAAGATGAAAGAGGGGAATCAGAGCCAAGGAATACGGATGGCCTCTAGAAGGGTGGAAAAAGGCAAGGAAACAGATTCTCCATGTCAGCCCTGCTAACATCTCGATTTAGCCCAGTGAAACCCATTTTGGACTTCTGATCTACATACAGACTTTTACTATAAGAAAGTCACGTTGTTTTAAGCCACTCAGTTTGTGATAATCTGGTACAGTAGCAATAGACAGGAATCCAGATTTTGGTACCCGGAATTAGGATGCTTCTATAACAAATTCTTGAAATGTGGAAGTGGCTCTGGAATTGGGCAGTAGGCAGAAGCTGGAAGAATTTTCATGAGTGTTACGGAAAAAGCCTAGATTGCTTTTAACAGGCTGTTAGCAGAAATATGAATGTTAATGGCTCTGCTAGTGAGAACTTAGAAATAAGTGAAGCACAGGGTAAAGAAAACATAAATGGCCTTAGAGAATACATAAGTCATCATGAACAGACTGTTAGTAAAAATATGGATGTTAAGAGCACTGTTGGTGATAGCTCAAAAAGAAATAAGGAACTTGTTATTGCAAGCTGAAGGAAAGAGGATTGTTCATACATAGTGTCATAAAACTAAGCAGAATTGTGTCCTACAGTTACGTGGAAGGCAGATTTTTTAAATGATGAGATTTCCAAATAAAGTGTTGAAGGTACAGCTTTTTTGTTACTTATAGTAAAATGCAAGAAAGATAAATGAAGAAAGGAAAAGGAATCATGATGTGATGGTTTGGGAAATTCACAGTGTTGAATGTATAGCCTGGGTTCTTTTTGCTGCTTACAGTAACATGTAAGAAAAGAGATATAAATTGAGGGAATAAAAAAGAACCAGGATGTGATGATTTGGAAAATTCTCAACCTATCCAGATTGCAAAAGATTATAAAATTAAATTATTTACTGTCAGAAAACCATCCATTAGAGAAAAAGCTGAGAGTGTGGCTGCACAGCCTTTTGCTAATAGTTCAGAAACTATTCAGACTAAGAGTATTCAGTCACACAAAAGGCACTTGAAAGGGTTTAAGAGTGTGACTTACAGATACTCTCAATTAAACCAGGAGTGTCTAGGAAGCTTAAAAGCCTTCATCATCAGCCATCTCAGCAAAAGCCAAAAACAGAGATGGAATTATCTTGGAAAGACCTGTGGACAAGCTTCTTATCTAATGGAGTAAATTCCTATGACATACACTGACATAGTCACCATCTGGCGACTCTACAGTGCTTCAAAGGAGAGAAACAGGAAGCAGAGTTCATGTGAGTTTGGATCTGTGCCCAGGTCTGGCATGCACCTGAATTCCCCACTGGAATTGCATCCCATCTGGTTCTGTGAACTCAAGGGAGGAGGAATAGAGTAAATTTACAGGAGTACTTCTGGTTCCTGGAGTCCACGTGGGTCTTATGGCAGTACTATATACATCAAATGTTGTCTAATACTTCCAGTGGTGTCTGGGTCTGTGGACAAACACTTCAGGTTTTTGGTTTTTGCAGTTAAATGCATGAATTCTCATATTAGTGACATAAATCAAAATTACAAAGTAACTTCAGTTTGGGGTTTTCTGCCAAATGAATTATGAAAAATATTAACACTTTCAGCTTTCAGAATTTGGAAGATTTTGAAATTTGGGGATTGCAGACAGGTGTGTGTGGTGTTTGTGAGAAGGAATGGGAGTTTGATACAGACTGAGGAAGAGGGTGAGAATATTTTAGAGGGATGGATTAATTCTGCCTAGGTACATGTGAGGTTAGACCTAAGGTAGTGGGTACATTTTCACAGAGGCCACGGGGATAGGGAACATTCCAGATTGAGGATACGTCATGGACAACGGGGCAGAAGGCTGAAAGTGGAAGGTGCGATCTGAGGGCAGTCAGAAGGATGAAGTGGCTGGACCTTGGGTACTCAGGCGTGAGTAGTAAGTGATGGAGCTTCTGCTGGATTGGGAAGGCAAAGGAGTGTGGCTTTTGTTCTATACCAACATGAGCCCTCAGAGGCTTCCAGATAGGGAGTGCCATGGTCAGTTCTGCCTATGGGCCCATGTTCAAGTGTGAGTGCCTCTAGAAAACTGCTTGTCCACAATCCCTCTGAAAGCCCGTGAAAGACCAAACCTTGCCACACCATGGTTAGAATTTCCTTTATGGACCCTGATTTCAATTCAGCTTTCTCCATACATCGGGTTGCCTTCATAGACTTCTGGACACACTGAAGCATTCCAATAAAGGATTTTTGTGAGAAAGTTCCGTTTTAAAAGAAATTTTAGATTTTTTTTCAATCTATTGTGTATTCCAAATCCTTGGTCCTGTTTTTGCTTTTCCATTTACTGTAAGAGAATATGGCTATAGCAGCCATTTTCCAGGGATACACCACATTCTGTTCTGTTGCTAATAGTGGATTCTGACTTGGAATAGAGAAGATGCTTTTTAAAGGCTAAAGGAAAACACAGCCAAAAATAAGGTACTTTTCTACCTCCTCCACCTGGCTCCTCCTATCAAATATTGTTCAAAAAGCAGACAGATTAAAGGTGCTGTGAACAAATCACTGTCTCTAACACACATACGTAAATGAGAGGTGAAGTGTGATGAAAACAGGAAACAAAAACAATGTTTTACACCAATAAAATGCCACATTTTCCCTGATCCCAAATGAAAACAATTCTTAGTTTTGATACTGTGAGAAGTAGAGAAATGATCCCAGGACTTACCCTGCAAGACAAATTGTGAGCATTCACAATTGAAACAAAGTCTTAGCGTGTACTGGAGTATCACTGGTTTTAATTTTCTCATCTGCCTCACTCAAAATCAGTATTTAGAAATTGGTCTTCTTCAGATCAGCCTATGCGGGAGCAGAGTGCCACCCACAGATTCCCTGAACCAAGCTGCCCTTCTGGGATGTCCTTCACTAGACAATGGGATTTGGATAAACACTTTTGGTGCATTGCTTTTTGATCTGTTAACACAGATGTCATAATTACGTCACTTCAAAGCACAGACAAAAGTCAAATGTCTTTTCTGAAAAGAAAAAAAATGCTGAGTTAATTTTAACTATATCATAAGAGCTGAGAAATAACTGGCCAGAAAAAAATTGTGTAGGACACAGAAGGTTAGAATTAGATAAATTATTTAAATCCATATCAAACTAAATTTATAAAATGAAAGGCAATTTTCTGATATTGGCAGTGAGTCAGTCATCACTGCATTCTAAGTGTTTCGATCTGTGCTTTCTCCTTCTGTGTTATGTCCTCTTTGGGACCAAAGATGAGACATAACTTGGGCAAAGGCATTTTTGATATTCACTTTTAAATAGAGTGTTCAGGTAGTCCGATTTAGTAAATCAAACAGATATATGTAAATATACAATGAGGACATGACAAGCAGTTAGTATCCTTTTAATTCTCTTCTAGAAATACTACTCTCTAAATCTGGTAGTCTATTAGTATGTGCTTGACATATTTATACTCACTCTACTTTCACCAGAAAACCTGTGGTTATTACTAATTGAAGAGGCAAGCGGTCTTTTATATAGAGGTCGATCCTGAGGTCTTTGGGCACATTAATAAATGTTATGTACTTTATTAAGGCTCATACTGGTTTCTGTGGGAACTCTTAGAACCTTTCATTCTACATCACTGTCATGTAAAAGTCAATTTATGAGTGGGTGGCTTTTGTTTTTTTGGTGAGTCTGTGGTATAACCAGAATCCTAATTGTGTGGAGTGTTATGACTACAATTTATAACCCCAGGTATGCTAGCTGCTGCTGAATCATTCTTAAGTCTCTACCTTAGGTCACGCTGGGTGGGTTCCTTAATGGGTGTGAGGCAGATCTACAGCAGCACACATACCATAGATTTAACTGAGGACAGAAGAAACTGAGAAAGCCATGAAGTAGCAGGAGAAGAGAAGGCAGAGCTTTTGCCCTACCACCCACCCCCACCCCCACTCATCTTCCGACTTTCCTGGGATGCTTTGCTAAATGTACAGGAAAGCTCGTATTTCCGTCTCTCCACCCTCATTCTCCTTTGTTACAGTACACATGTGAGTGCAACATTGTCAGTGGAGGGGATAAAGATCTTGGTACCAAGCAGTCTGTTTGAGTGATGGTTGTTTATAGGTATGGTCCGGAAAATCAGCTGCCCAGTGCCTGGTCACCTTGAGGCCCATGGGAAACTGCCTCCCCCTTCTGCAGGGAAGAAGCCACCTTTCCTGTGGGAAGCTGAACTTTGGGGCAGCCCTTCCTTAGGGAACACCTTCCTCAACCCCACAACTCATCCCAGCTAGATTATTGTTTAGGCAACCCTGAATGAGAACCAGGGGTCACTTTCAGATCCTTCTGATCATTGCTCCTCATACTGCCGGCCCTAGAATAGCGAATGCCAAAAGACAGTTATGAAAGAGCTCTTTAGCTGGCCAAAAAAGTGCATATTTCTGCTTTCTACAATCCTTAATTATGTTCTCACAGCCCTGTTCTCTGTTCATGCCTGCCCTCCTTACTTACTGCCTTCCTTATTCCTTACACTGAATGTTCCAACAGCCTTGCAACCAATGTGTCTGTGTCTCCTTCTTTATATTCCTAGGTACATGTTCTTTCTATAGCCTACATTTCCCTGGTAACTCTCTTCTTCATGGATACAAATGGTATTTATCCTTGAATGGCCTTGGTACCTTACACTCATCAGCTGATGATGCGCAGCTCCCAGCCCCTTGCCAAGTCCAGCGTGATTGATGGTTAATGTTGAGTGTGAATTTGATTGGATTGAAGGATGCAAAGCATTGTTCCTGGGTGTGTCTGTGACGGTGCTGCCAAAGAAGATTCACATTTGAGTCAGTGGACTGGGAGAGGCCGACCCACCCTCAGTCTGGGTGGGCACCATCTAATCAGCTGCTAGTGTGGCTAGAAAAAAGCAGGCAGGAGAAGGTGGAAGGACTTGACTTCCTGAGTCTTCCAGCCTTCACCTTTCTACCGTGCTGATTGCTTTCTGCCCTCAAACATCAGACTCCAAATTCTTCAGCTTTTGGACTGTTGGACTTACACCAGTGGTTGGTCATGGGCTTTCGGGCCTTCAGCCACAGACTGAAGGCTGCACTGTTGGCTTCCTTACTTTTGAGGTTTGGGGACTCAGACTGGCTTCTCCACTCCTCAGCTTGCAGATGGCGTATTATGGGACTTTACCTTGTCACCGTGTGAGTCAATACTCCTTAATAAATCTCCTTTATATATATACATATATATCTCCTGTTAGTTCTGTCCCTTTGGAGAACCCTAACACACCCAGCTCCCTCAAGAACTTGGCATTCCCAGAAGTTCTCTTCCATCTGTTCTTCTTCCTCTGCCCCTACTTACTGCTGCTTCTTTGCTGGGCCTGGTGGCCCTGATGCTGATGTGTCCTGCACTTAGGGTGACATTATTCCTCCTGCTGCTCTGCTGTGCAGAATCTTTCTCGGCAGGCCACAACCCTGAGCCCCCAGGAGAGCACCACCCTCTAATCTAGGTTTGCAACAGTGAAGGGGAAACTCTCTTTCTTTCCCCTTTGAGTCTGGCTCTCTTAGACACCAAGGCCCCTGAGTGTTACAGAATGTGTTGAAATAGCCCATTCAACTGCCTCGTACCACTCATTCTCTTGTTACAACTTTGACCTTTTTCTAGTTGCCTGAAATAGAGGCGAGTTCCAGCATGAGATATAATGCTGATGTCCCACTCAGATTCCCCTCCAGCTAAGAAGTGGGCATTGTGTCAAGCTTACTGAGCTTAGTTCAGGAAGTTCCTGGGATGAGATCTGTCCTCAGGTACTTCCTGCCAACAACCTCTATAATTCACATGCACACACTCACTCCTAATGGAGTGCTCCACATGTTTTTCATTTATGCCCCAGACCATTTTTGAACCCCTAGCAATGCCCAGACTTAGTTTAGATATTCATTACATTTCTGAAAGTTAGACTGTGTAACTTTTCATTTAAAAGACCTTCAGTTGTATATAACATATCACTCAGAGCTTTTAAAATGGCTCCTGTGATCATACAACATTTTTTTTTTTTGGCCTCATTTCCTGCCACCTTTAAACACTCCACCCACCCTCTAGGTAAGAGTCCAATGTGTGCCTTTCTCAACATGTTACACTTCTCACACCTCCAAGCCTCCACAAGGCTGTCCTCTTCCTGGAGCACACCGCTCTCAATCTCTTTGACAAATTCTCACTCAACCTTTGAAGTGTAGTTCAAAAGCCAATTTTTGCAAAGAATTCTTCCACAGCTGTAGTTCCATTCTCCTCTGGCTCCTGTGGGCACATACCACACTGAAGGACTTGCTACTCATGTGGTAATTACCTGTGAGCAGAATCTTTCTCATTAAACCATAGCTCCCTGCCAGATGGGATGACCTTGACTTATTATATTCTATATCTCAACTGAATGCAAAGAAAATTAGCAGGGGTTCAATGTTTATTAAGTAGATGGCAAAGTGTGAAGAGAACAACTATACATGCATCTTTAGTTACAAAGCAGATCTACCTTATCACTGTGAATGAACTTCTCGCTACATTTTCAGGTACTCTAGGGGACCGTTTGTTCTCCATCACTGGTTGAAGCGCTGCAGAGCCAAGAGGAAGTCTGACAGCTCTGTTTCAACAGTTGAAGGAATAGTCAAGTTTCTGAGTATAAGCGGACCATAAAGCAGAATTTTGAGCCATAGATAAGAACAAAAGGTAGGGTTGGAAGGAAGAAAATGAAAAATGAATGAAGGAGAAGTTTGAGAGGAAAAAAGAGCCAGTAGAGCTCACAGTTTGGAGACGTGAGAAGAGAGAACTGAAAGTAGAAGATGTGGTGGCCACAGGAAGCGGCTGCTGCTCTGTGAAAGTTCTGTTTTCCCTTCTTAGTGTGAAGAAGGCAATGTGGCTTGGAGTAAGCTTCACATAGCAGTGAGTCAGCCACATGCAGGCCATGGGGACATGTTGGCATTTTCTTAATATTAATATCAGGAAACAAAGAAGCCTCGTTAATTTGGACTTTGCTAACATAGAATTTGTAGTGTTAAGGGGATGTGATAAAATGTAGCTTTACACTCTATGCAGAATGTACTATGCAAATTCATAGTATAAATAATCTACTTAAGAAAATCAACTGCTTTCAAGTACTCTCAAGTACTTTTGAAGCACTGATTACATAAAAACAGTGATTAATTTTCTTCATTAACAAGTGACCAAGTATGTTCTCTATAAACATATCATCAGTCTATTGTTGGTGAACTTACTTTAAATTATATCTGTATAACAGGACTGATTTTCTTGAAAAATAATCATTTTTTTCTCAAATACAACATGATCTTCTACTCAGATAGTGCCCTTTGATGGATTTACCCTGTTCATTTTTAAATATATATTGAGCATCTGCACCCGAAAGACTTGTGCAACCAGCTGGGGCTGTAAGAGAACCAAGCTCAGACCTTCCCTCAAGATGTGCAGAGTTTAGCTGGAAATTTCGATGTATCCAAATATCTATAATATAAAAGATAAAAACCAAAAGGTCCCATGAAGGAGACATAGATGTGAATAATTTGGGACTTCAGAAAAGACAAAGATCACAGTAATTTATTCATTTCATGTGTTTATTTTTTAGGTCTAGAATTTTTCATTTCAAATGCCATGCAGATTAAAAGTATAGAATGTTCTCTGTCCTCAAGGAGTTTACAGTTAGTATCAGGGTTGAGTAGAAAAGGATGTGTGACAGACACAGACTGATAATTAATTAGTGCAGAAAGCGGATGGCCCACTGCCTGCATGGGAGGTGCCAATGCCCACACTAGCAACAAGCTGTGTCTTGAGAGACAGGAGTTTATTAGACAAAAGAGAACTCCCCTCCACTAACCTCAACCCTTGCAAGGTATTAGAACCAAGTGAAAGGAAGTAGAATTAAAGATTCTGGGAAAATTTAGTAACTGGTAAGGTTAAATGATAGGGAAATGCATAGAGCAGTGATTTGGCCAACAAAGCTGGGAATAGATTATGAACTGACTTAACTATCACAGTAGAGCTTTGGTAGTTCATTTGGGGTTGATATTTAACCAAATCTGAAGAAATTAGGATCTTGAGGTAGTCCTGGGCTTCTGTCTGGCCACCCTGCTATTACAGAACTATCTGTATATGGACCCAGCAAGCCACGAGCACAAGCTGTTTGTTACCACACTTGCTGAAGTAACTACTCACACACTTTTTGTTGGTTATGGGCTGAGGACATCAGCTGAAAGCCAGGGAGGGAAACTAATACTTGTTTTAACTGCTTTAATATATTGAATTAAACATTCCCAGAGTTCAAAGAACCATTCTTTCCTAGCTTTCCACCTGCTTATTCAAATGCTACTCTTTTTTGCCTACTTTCGCTGGTGTTTAACCCAAAATATAACCTGGGAAGGAGTCCTCTCAGTGTCAGTTCACCTAATTGCTCCTTGGGGAAATTCCATTTCTTCCTGCCTGGGTTTACACAATACCTGGTTTCACCTCACAATAGTCTGAGCATTGTTAACCTGAGTGGATGCATTTTTACCAAGAAAAATCATGTTTATTTGGCAACATACAGTGATTCATGCCCTCTAAAAGTTTACAATCAGAAAGAATAAATGCTGATATAGAGCACATGAAAGAAGTGGAATACTTGTTTATTTTAAACTGAGTAACAAAAAAGGAAGAATGGAATGTGAAGATAAAACACGGGAGTTGGGAGGGCGGAAACATGGCAAACTTGCCACCAAATGAAAATAGGACAGGCTAAAACCTTACAAGACGATAAGGTTGATGTGAACACAAATGAGTTTTCTTTATCCTTTTGCTTGTTTGTATCTGACTTATGTTCTGCATTTCATTCTGCCATTTTCTCTCTTGTTGTTTATACTGAAGGTTATTTTAAAAATAAAGTTTCTTGTAAAAGTTACAAACAGACATCCTTTGCTGTTTTGGGCAATTTATTACGTACAAGCAAAGTCTATTTGATTTGTCTGGGGTGTCATAGGGACTGGCTTCCAATATTTTCTATGTAGGTGACTTTATGAAGAGTCACCAGCTAATGTAGTTCTACATTTCTGTAGATGGCAGTTATTGTTGTTATGATGTTAGTAAAACAAATGAATTTACCAGAAATCATTCGAAGAATTTCTTGAAATGTTCTTATTTTAAATGGTTTTCTAGATTTATAAATAAAATAAGAAATAAAATATTTATAAGTTTAAGGGGTTAAGGAAAACTACATTTTAAAAGTTCTAAGTTAATAAATTCAACATGAATTTCAAATTCAAGGAACTAAAAAGTTTTTTAATAGACCAAAGTTCCCCTTACACATAAAAATGCCATTGTGCTTAACTTTAGTTGTCTACTCATAACTGTCAACTATACGCAACTGAAACTGAGCCCATTGTTTTTTCCTTCACCTTCTTTAAATTACCTTAATTTTATCCCAGTCATTTAGGGTGGATCACTTGGATTCCTAATTGATATCACTCTTCTTATCCAGTAATGCAGCAATCAAGATTTCTTCACATGTTTTGTGGGTTGAATTCTTTATATTTCCAAAACTTCTGCCATATTTAAAGCACTTATTATTTCACACCTTAATCAGAGAATAATCTGCTGATTCTGGGCCAGTCTTTTTGCCAACCCTTAATGGGTTAGTTATTATTTTATTATTTCCCTTCTCAAATGAAGAAAGCTTACCTCCTAGAGACCTCCCCAGACAACTCTGACCCACTGTGTGGTATCTGCTCCATATGCCTGATATATGTGGGTGTGTGAGTATAAGGCTCTGGCTGTTGCCAGCTGTGTAACTGTTGGTAGGTTACTTAACTTCTCTGAGCCTCAGGCTCTTTGTCAAAAAATGGGGATAAGTCCAGTAGAAAGTGGGCAAAGAACATGGATAGACAATTCATAGAATACAAATGAAGAGTGCATATATAGATATATATACACACATACATACACACATGCATATATATAATGCCCTTTATTACATGTTCATAATTTTAATAAATTTAGTCATTTTATGACTTTCAACTTAAAGTCAGAAGTATAAAATCACTTTTACAGTTTAGACTCTATTTTATGGTTAAACTTAAATTTTCTAGCATTACTGAAGTTTCTTATACATTCCAAACACTTAAATAATCAAATATAAAAATGTTCTTGTCCTGAACACTAAAGTACTAATACTATACATTTAATTGTTTTCGTTTCTGTGTTTCTAAACTATCCCATGAGTAAAAACTACCTACCCATTAAGAAACAAAATTGACCTATGTGAATTATGTAAGGTTGATTATTAACCAGTGATGTTTGAAGAGGACAAATGCCCTGAAATTCATGTGTTTCAAGGGTGATTCCACTTGTGCCACTTACGGGCACATTGCATATTTTTTATGCCCGGTATGACCACTGGGGACTCAGATTTCCTCCCCTTCAGCTGTCTGGTTTCTCCCAGATTCCAGTTCCCCTTATGCACAGCTGTATTCCTACAAAGGTTGTAACAAACATCCTTTAATACTAGATAGGATTCTGCCTCTCTTTAGCTTTCAGGACACTTAAAGGCCGTAAAATACTACTTACTCCTTCGCAGACAGAAGCCTGCATTTCTTGCAAGATGACAGCTAACTGCCTCACAAAACTCCTAAATGCTTTCTGAATTCCCTATTTTTATCTTACTTTCTTACATGATTTCTAGGCCCTAATTCTGAGAATATTAATGTCATCCATTGGGTTGTACATACTCCACATGCCATCATTTGACTCAGCAATCTAAAAAATACAGACCGACTACTGACAAATCTAGAGAGAGATTTGGGCTGGTCTTCATAAAATGTGCAGTTTTCATCTGTTAGAATGAATTCATGTGGAAATAAGCAGAACAAACAGTAGAGTCGTGAGTGTTGCCAAAGTTCAGGGCTCAAGAGAAATAGAGAGAAAAAAGATATAGAAAGAGTGGTTAGAAATATGGGAAGAGGTACAGAATCACATGGAGCCCTAAGAAGCAAGAATGAAAAGAGCTTAAAGAAATGGAGTATGATGGATAGTTTCAAAAACTACGAGGTCACGTGAGATTAGGAATGAGAAAAAATCTTCAGGATTGACTGGAAGAAACCTAGTTGAGCCCGGTTTTGATTCAAATTATGTTGCTAGTATTACTGTCAAGCCAATCCCTCAAAAACTAAATGATGAAACTGATTGAAAATTGATCCCTTGAAGACATTCTTTTTTTTTTTTTTATTATACTTTAAATTCTAGGGTACATGTGCATAACGTGCAGGTTTGTTACATATGTATACTTGTGCCCTGTTGGTGTGCTGCACCCATCAACTCGTCAGCATCCATCAATTCGTCATTTATATCAGGTATAACTCCCAGTGCAATCCCTCCCCCCTCCCCCCTCCCCATGATAGGCCCCAGTGTGTGATTTTCCCCTTCCCGAGTCCAAGTGATCTCATTGTTCAGTTCCCACCTATGAGTGAGAACATGCGGTGTTTGGTTTTCTGTTCTTGTGATAGTTTGCTAAGAATGATGGTTTCCAGCTGCATCCATGTCCCTACAAAGGACGCAAACTCATCCTTTTTGATGGCTGCATAGTATTCCATGGTGTATATGTGCCACATTTTCTTAATCCAGTCTGTCACAGATGGACATTTTGTGGTTCAAAGCTAAAAGATGGTCATAACTGCCTTTAAGCACATGAATAAGGAAGATTAGTTGTTTACCTTGTTTTGCAAAGTGCTTAATGGAAACAAACATGTTTAAAACACAGGACTACAAGAAATAATCATTAAACAAAAAGAACATGTTGGGATCTGACAAAGTATCTGGCCTTGGACATCTCAAGAAGAACATAGGAAATTATTATAAACATATGTATGTATGATTTGTTCAGGAAAGCAGAAAAGTGAAATGATATCTAGGTTTTTGAAAAAGCTTTGTTATGAATTCTCTTGTAAAGGAATTGAGTATTATATTTGAAATGCCTACTAGAATAGCTAGAACATGAACAGTGCTCAAATAATAGTCATCTTGTCACCAGTTTTACTTACTCATTCATTCATTTCTAAGTATATGTGCATCACTGTACTAGGAATGTATCATCGAACAAGATACTCTACCAACACTCACAAACCTTGCATTCTATAGAAGAGGCAAGTGGAAAAGATAAACATGTATGAATACAATAATTAAAATTTGTTTATCATTATGAAGAACCCAAATAAGGAACAGTAGTGCAGAACACCTGGATAGGGTGCTGGGGATGGCTATTGCAGAAACAAATACCTCTGGAGAATGTAATATTAAGCTCAGGGCTGAATGAGGAGGATGTGGCAACCATTCAGAGTAACAGAAAGCACTTTCCATGAAAAGAAAATAGCTTATCCAGTGATCCTGATACTAGAATGAAGTTGGAGTTTTTAAGGGGCTTGTGTAGTAAAGGTACACAGAGCCAGGGGAAGAGAGGCACAAGACAAGACTCAGAACCCAGACCATGGAGAACTTTCTGGGCCATGGTAAGAACTTTTGGATTTATTCTAAGTTTGATAGGAAGCTGTGGAAAGATTTTAAACAATGGAGTAATATGATCTGATTTTTGACATTTTTTAAAAAACATCTCATCTTCTGTGTAGTGAATATATTGGAGGATGGCAGGAGTGGAAGCAAGAAAACTACAAAGCTGATGCAGTCGTCAGAGCAAGAGGGGATGATCACTGGAACAAAGATGGAGATATCTGAAATAGATTTTGTAGACAGTGTTGATAGGACCTGTTGAAATATTGGATATGATGAGTGAGGAAATGTATCCCATATGTAAATGGGGGTTATAAATAGAGATAGAAAATGTAGGAGGTTGGTCAAGTCTAAGAGGGGTATGGGATGAACAGCTGAGACAGTATTTGAACTTATTGAGGTTGAGGTTCCTAGAAGACATTCAAGTGGTGATACCAAAATAAAGGTGTCCCATGTAGCTGGTGAAAAGAACATTTACATGCAACTTGCAGTTATTTACAGTACAACCTGTTGACATCCAACCTATTTAAATATCAAGAGCACAAAGTTTCTTTACTGGGCTTAATCAGGAAAGGTTTCTTATCTTGCATTCTCTATGGCAGTATAGCTAATGGTTACTTTGAATGAATATTCAAAGTTCAAGAATGTAGCCAAAGTTCTTCTTATTCTTCATCTTGCCACAGGCTGGCTGATTTGTGATAATTTCAAGTTGGTCTTGGTGAATGACCACAGTCAATAGTGTTTTCATCCAAGAAAAAATTCCCACTCTTGGCTTGTATTGAATTTTACTCTGTAGAACTCAGCATGAACTCATAACTTCAGTCTAACTAGATTTGTCTTTCTGGGACAAATAATCTCACATATTAAAAGTTTTCAACGTTTTTGCCTGCTGTTAGTCATTAGGCAAAAAACATAATGCGATATGTCTGGATTGTACCTTTAATAAAGGTAGTCATTGGGAATAAAATACTAAATGCACTGAATTTGCCTCAGCTAGAGAGGCTGGTTGTATTTTCATTTTTTGTCAAAAGCTTTGAAGTCATTTCCTTGAGCAAAATCAACCAGCTATGCACTTTGAGTACTTTTTGCAGGACATTTTTTTTTTTTTTTTTTTTTTTTTTTTTGAGGCGGAGTCTCGCTCTGTCTCCCGGACTGGAGTGCAGTGTCCGGATCTCAGCTCACTGCAAGCTCCGCCTCCCGGGTTCCCGCCATTCTCCTGCCTCAGCCTCCCGAGTAGCTGGGACTACAGGCGCTGCCACCTCGCCCGGCTAGTTTTTGTATTTTTAGTAGAGACGGGATTTCACTGTGTTAGCCAGGATGGTCTCGATCTCCTGACCTCATGATCCGCCCGTCTCGGCCTCCCAAAGTGCTGGGATTACAGGCTTGAGCCACCGCGCCCGGCCTGCAGGACATTTTATGAGTAGGGTTTTTTAAGGTGCATTAAGCCAACATTGTGCTTCAACGACTATATTTTAAGTCATGTTTTCCTTTTTATTTTTCAAGCCCAATTTGGTAGGCGAATACAAATTATTCAAATGCTATTTCTCTTAAATCTTAATACTGAAAACTGGTTGGAGCTAAGAGGACTTGAACTAGTAATAAGCACAGGGAAGTGATGATAAAGATCTAAGCTGCCACTGATTTCTTCTAAATATGTACACATATTTAGGGACAAATAAATAGAGTATTCTTATTGCACATGTAAAAAATTTTGAGTATCTGGGGGCACATCAAGCTTGTGTTCCAAAGGTCCTTTCAATATCCTTTAGTAAGTACCAAATATAGGTCATTCTCATGACACTCCAGAGAAGTATGCACCATCCTCACTTTATAGATAAAAATGTTGAAACTTAGAAAACATAGGTAATATGCCAAGAAAATGGATGGATCAAGATTTAAATTCAGGTCTTCCTTCCTACGTAGCTCTTCCTATTATTCTACATCACCATATGGGGAGGTTTGGTACCAGAATCAGCCCACAGAAGTGGATATAATCCATGAGCAGGGTAAAGAATAGCACTGCAATGATAGCTTTGGAAAACCAGCATTATTCTTGGGTTTAGGGTTTCCCTATGGGAGTGGAAGCCTGTATTGTCCTGTCCCCAGGCCCTGCAACCTGATCTTAGCAGCCTGGGACAGCACCTATACTAGGCTGAAGATGGGGTGGCTAATGAGGTAAGAAGTAGATATTTGTTGATTTTCAGTGCACCCTGTCTTAGAAGTTACTGAAGGATGTGTTCCAGCAAAATGAGAGAGAAAACCCAGAAAAAGAAAAATGTGAATTCCAGGAATCAAGGAAGGTCTCTTTGACCTTGGGCCATTAAAGAACCCTGGGAATTATGTGGTCAGTCATTGGTGGCAGCCTTCCCTGTTGCTCTGTGCTTAAGACCGTTGGCCTATTAAGAGGTAGACAACTTCTTTGGTAGTTTTTCTCTTTCTTTGCCAAATGCACATAAGAGGAATCATCACAAAGATTCCCTAAACAACAATACTTGATGTGGTTCCTCAGGGTCACCTCGACCGCCATCTCAAGCTGAGGAGTTGCGGCCCCTAGTACCATGTTTGTGAAGGCTGAGGTCTTGTCCACACAGAAAACCCCGGCCCCCTTTCCAGGCTTCATTTCTGGTTACTGTCAACCTCTACACCCTTGCTAGATAATGCAGTTTCAGTTCCTCATGGTCCTGGCCAGAAGATGCAAACTGGTGTTATTAGATGAGCTCTGAGCAGCAGACATGCCCTACCCACACTTCCTTGTATTAAAAATGAAAAAAAACTACAAATATTTAACAACTGGGAGAGTTTAACATAAAATATTGGATTTCATGATTCTCTTTAAAATGCAGGAGATGCGCTGGGTGGTGTGGCTGACATTTGCAATCCCAGTACTTTGGGAGGCTGAGGTGGGCAGATTGCTTTGGCTGTAGAGTTCGAGACCACCTTGGGCAACATGGAGAAACCCCGTCTCTACAAAGAATACAAAAATTAACCAGGCATGGTGGTGTATGCCTATAGTCCCAGCTACTTGGAAGGCTGAGGTGGGAGGATGGCTTGAGCCCAGGAGCTGGAGGTTGCTGTGAGCCAAGATCACACTACTGCACTTCACCCTCGGTAATAAAGCCAGACCTTGTCTCAAACAAACAAACAAATAAATAAAATGCATGATATATGGCAATATTGGGCCCATAGACCTCCATGACAACAGAAGGATGGTGCTGAATTGGGCCAGTTTCCTTTAGGAAGAGTGAAAACAACAGGCAGGTTAATTTCTCACTCATCCTGCCACATATAGCAGAACTTTAGCTTGGAAAAATGAAAAACTTGACTATGGATATATGACTCAAGCCAGGATTTGAATTCGGGACTTTCTGTCTCTAAAGTCCAGATGCTTTCTATTGCACAATGAAAGACTAAAAATAAAGTAGAAGCCATTTTTTTCACCAAAAAGGCTAAAAAATTTAATTAAGTCTGTGAGTTTTGTTGATTCCATGTCCCAACATTTTTCACCTATGAAAAGAGAACTCCAAATGAAGACTTGCATAAACATGAAGCAGATTGTCACTGTTTAATTGTGTTCTATTTAAGTTGCCCCAATCTTCCCCTTGACAACCAAATTACAATGTACTGTACAAATATTTTCATAATTTGTAGCCCACTGACTATGTGCCAAATGTCTGTGATCTAAAAATTGTTATAAAATATATATGTGTATATACTATAGATTATATACATACATTCACACACACATAGACATGCACATTTCCCTTGCCTAATTTTCTTTTACAAGTAGCTGTCTTCCATTAAAATTATCAATAGGCAGAATATAATCTACATTTCTAGAAGTAAAAATGGTATATATTTAAGGTATAGAACATGATATTTTGACATATGTATACATGATGAAATAGTTACAGCAGTGAAGCGAATTAACATATCCATCACCTCAAACCACTATGGTGTGTGTGTGTGCGTGTGTGACAGGAACACTGAATATCCACTCTCTTAGCAAACTTCAAGTATACTATACAATATTAATGTCAGTAGTCACTGTGCTGTAGTCTCCAGAAGGTATTCATCCTGCATAACTGAACCTTTGCACCGTTTGACCACTATCTCCCCATTTTCCCTTGCTTCAGTCCCTGGCAACTGCCATTCTACTCTCTGTTTATGAGTTTGACATTTTTGGTTCCACATATAAATAAGGTCATGCATTGTTTGTTTTTCTGTGTCTGGATTATTTCACTTGGCATAATGTTCCCCAGAGTCATTCTTGTCAAAAAGGGCAAAATTTCCTTCTTTTTAAAGGATGAATAGGATATTTCATCATCTATAAGTATATACTGCATTTTCTTTATCTGGTCATCCATTGGCAGACACTTAGGTTGTTTCTGTATTGTGGCTGTTATGAGTAATGCCTTCATAAAGCTGGAAAAATATTTACTATTAAAAAGACTGGGCCAGGCGCGATGGCTCAAGCCTGTAATCCCAGCACTTTGGGAGGCCGAGACGGGCGGATCACGAGGTCAGGAGATCGAGACCATCCTGGCTAACATGGTGAAACCCCGTCTCTACTAAAAAAAAAAAAAATACAAAAAACTAGCCGGGCGAGGTGGCGGGCGCCTGTAGTCCCAGCTACTCGGGAGGCTGAGGCAGGAGAATGGCGTAAACCCGGGAGGCAGAGCTTGCAGTGAGCTGAGATCCGGCCACTGCACTCCAGCCTGGGCGACAGAGCGAGACTCCGTCTCAGGAAAAAAATAAAAATAAAAATAAAAAAAAAAAAAAATAAATAAATAAAAAGACTGACTCTATATGTTAGTATAATCAAAGACAGCTAACTGTAAAGCTCCAGCATTTGAAGTGCTATCCATAGGAATGTAAAAGTTGTTCAGTGTGCTGTCAAGAAGGGAAATTGGTACACAGACACTAAATTCATGGTAGATGAATCTCATGCAAGCCATATGATGTGTGCATATTAGAGCTGGGGTTGATGATTATTTGTGGAATGTAGAGGAAAGATTCCCTCCAGAAAGATTTCATAGACTTTAGGTCACTAACATTTGTGACCTGAAAGTAGACTTCCCACAGTAAAGCCTTAACAAAATCAATTACAATAAATTCTTAGAAATCTAGAATTGTTCATAGAAAACCAACATTCTAAGATAAAGGTTATGGCCCGATAATTTTTTAAAAAATAACTTTGAAGGTAAATTCTTCTTGAATGGCATATTATAAGTATGTTCTTTCTTAATAGACTATGGTATACATAATTTAGTCTTCTTGATCACTTAGGATCACCATTGAAACATATATTAGCCTCATCTTGAATTCAAGGATGGCACTGGGGCTTATTCAAGTATAAATGACCACTTACTCCAATGTGGTTTTTTCCCCCAAACTTTTAAGTTTAGGGGTACATGTGCAGGATGTGTAGGTTTGTTACCTAGGTAAACGCATACCATTGTGGTTTGTGGTACAGATCATCCCATCACCCAGGACTTAAGCCCAGCATCCATTAGCTATTCTTCCTGATCCTCTCCCAATGTGTGTGTTTTTTTTTTTTTGAGCTCTTATGCTGTGTTAAGTTCTGTTTATAAATACACCATTAGTTTCTCAAGGAATCAGTTGTCACATCTTCATTTCTTGCTACCTTTAATTTATCAAATTCAATAAGCCTTTCTTCTTAAAGTTTTGATATGTAGTGGGTCAGGAAATCAATCAGGATTACTGAAAGTCTGAAGGCTTGCTTATGAATAGCCAACACAGGCTTCTTGACATTGATTTTGTCTCCAAAGGGCTGTGGTTTGTTCTGTCTTTAGCTAAATTATGGAATGATGGGATGCTTGGTGAGAGAGTGCTACATAACTGAGTTCTTGTCTATATCTGATTATTGAGATATACTATTTTCCAAGTTCTAATAAATATTAAAGCATAAATGAACATAGGTAGAAATGAATGAAAGGTAGCTTGTGGCCTGAATACATCTTTCGACTGTGACTTAATTAAAATAAGAGGTAGGATTTAGAGGGAATTTTAGGTGCATGTAAGACCCTCAAGTTTTCTATAAAAAATAATACATATAGAGTTTTAGGGTCTGCTTTACTGGGGGTTGGATATAGAAAGGAGAGAGGGGCAAAAGAATGAAGTCAGAGTGGCAGAAAGAATGCTCATCTCTCCAAGTGGGCTTTGGACAAAGACTCAAATACCATGGCTACTTGGGGACAAAGATGCATGGTGTGGGAGAACAGCAGGGTGTGGTGAGGGAATGAGTGGTACAATTCTAAAGACAGCAGTAAATCCCTATGGTGGGTAGAGTATCTATCCATCTGCTTTTTGTATAAAGTGCTTCGAGAAGCTGTCTGATCCCTCTGCTATCTGATGGGCGAGGATGCCTGATAGTCTGAGTTCCTCCTATTTATGTGGTCCTAGGGGATTTTCTCTTCCTCACCTATACCTGGAGACATCTGAGAACAGAGCACCTTTCTCTTCACTCTTTGGTAAAGGATTCTAGTTTATATTTAACTCTTTAAACATCCACTGGAACTGAAACTAACATTATCTTCCAGTTCTCTTTCTGTTAACCCAGAGATCTCGAGTTTAACCTGCAGAAGTGCTGAACCACCCAGAGTTGTTAGCCAAAATGGGAGGTTGAGGGCATGGTCTTCAAGACTGCCAGGTTGGCCCAAACTTCTGACAGCAACTGCAAGGAGTTTGGGTCTAACTACAAAGTAAGGAGCCCAGTCACCAAGACTTCCCTCACTTCTGACATCAACTGCAAGTATGAGGGGTCCCCAAAACCATCCTCAGGTTCAATAATTTGCTAGAAGGACTGACAGAACTCCCTGTAGACTGTATACTCACAGAAAAGAATGCAGATGGAAAGGAAGAGTGGAGGGAAAGGTCTGGGAGGGCAGCAAGTATCTTCTGTGTCCTCTGGATGTGTTACCCTTTACAGCATCCATGTGTGACCATATGAATGGAGTATCAACAACCTGGGAAGCTTCCAAGCTTCAGTGTCCAGAGTTATTGGGGCATCATTACATAGACATGATGGATGGATTTATTTTCCATGTGGCTGAACTCAGTCTCAGCTGCCCCCTTCCCAGGAGTCAGCTGATATGTGACCCAAGGGACTGACCGTGAGTCATCTCTTTAGTCCAGACAATAAGGTATGGTCTGAGGAGTCCATCATGAAAAACAAAAACACTCCTATCACTTGGGAGAGTCTACGGGTTTAGAGGTTACCTCCCTGGAGCCAAGGACAAAGGTCAGACCTTTCTTGGCCAAGGCTAAATTCTTTTCTTCTTTTTTTTTTTTTTTTTGAGACGGAGTCTCACTCTGTCCCCCTGGCTGGAGTGCAGTGGCCGGATCTCAGCTCACTGCAAGCTCCGCCTCCTGGGTTCACGCCATTCTCCTGCCTCAGCCTCCCGAGTAGCTGGGACTACAGGTGTCTGCAACCGCGCCCGGCTAATTTTTTGTATTTTTAGTAGAGACAGGGTTTCACCATGGTCTCGATCTCCTGACCTTGTGATCCGCCCGCCTCGGCCTCCCAAAGTGCTGGGATTACAGGTGTGAGCCACCGCGCCTGGCCTAAATTCTTTATTACACATGAAAAAACCCAGATTGTAAATTGCCACAGAAAAATTACAGCCCATTTAATTTTGATTAATTGAAAAAGAAAGTCAGCGTAATCTATTAGACTAGGTGCTGCTTATGTAGGCAGAACTTAATCAAGAGACAATACATATACACTTACATTTTGACCTAGAAATATCCCTGCTAAGATTTTACCCTGAAGATACACGTTCATCAATTTGAAAACACATATGCACAAAGTTACTCATTTCAGCATTTTTTATTCTGCAAAACATTGGAAACAACTTGAATGTCCCAAAATAAGAGAGTGTTTGAATAAACAATGCTACATCCACAGAGTGATGTACTGTGTAACTGTAAGAGTGAGAAACATCTCTCTGGATTCATATAGATACATTTCCAAAACATCTTGTTAAGTGAAAAAAATAAAGGGTAAAAGAATACACTACCCTTTGTGGAAAAAAAAATATACATGTGTCAACTTCCTGGTACAAAAGAAATACAAGCAGGATAAAACAGAAACTAATAAAATTGGTTTTCTACAAGGCATGGATGGGAAAAGGGCAAAAAGAATAACAGAATGGCAATGGAGTAGGGACCTTCCTGAATTCAGATTTCTCTGAGTATACCTGTTTGCATAACTCTGACACTTAGAATCATTGCACTATTTCACAAACCCCAAAAGACAAATGAATGCTAATTAAAATCAACCAAGATGTAGGTGAAATAAAAATAAAATACAAATAGCAGCGAATGAAGCTAGCTGTATTACAGATAAGAACAACACTGAAGGAATTGGGGGGCAGAAGGAACCTACCTACCTAACTTTGAAAAACATTAATTATGACGTGTGTTAGTCTGTTCTTGCATTGTTATAAAGAAATAACTGAGACTGCATAGTTTCTAAAGAAAAGAGGTTTAATGGGCTCACAGTTCTGCAGGCTATACAAGCATGGAGGTAGCATCTGCTTGGCTTCTGGTGAGGCCTCAGGGAGCTTTTATTTTTTATTTTTCTTGAGATGGAGTTTCGCTCTGTCACCCAGGTTGGACTGCAGTGGTGCGATCTCAGCTCTCTGCAACCTCCACCTCTCGCATTCAAGCGTTTCTCCTGCCTCAGCATCCTGAGTAGTAGCTGAGACTACAGGCATGTGCCACTGCACCTGGCTAATTTTTGTATTTTTTTTTAGTAGAGACAGGGTTTCACCATGTTGGCCAGGCTTGTCTCCAATTCCTGACCTCAAGTGATACCCTACCACAGCCTCCCAAAGTGTTGGGATTACAGGAATGAGCCACTGTACTCAGCCCTCAGGGAGCTTTTAATCAGAAGGCAAAGACAGAGCAGGCACATCACATGGACAAAGCATAAACTTAAATAAACACAGATCTCTTTAACACTCACTCACTATTGTGAGGACAGAACCAAGCCATGCAATGACAACACCAAGCCATGAGAAATTTGCCCTCATGATGCAAACACCTCCCACCAGACCCCACCTCCAACACTGGGGATTACATCTCAGTATAAGATTTGGCAGGGACATAGATCCAGACTCTGTCAACATGTACTATAAGGTTAAGGACAAACAGAACTGGACACAAACATCATTTGCTAGTGAGTAAATTTGTTTTCTGTCTGGGAATGTGCTAACTATTCTGTAACTAAGATTGAGCAAATAAATAAATATATTGTGAGTAATGAGGGCCAGATTTTTCGTTGTTAAAGAGCAACAAGGAAAAGAAAAAAGCAAAACTGAACTCTGTGGTATTACATGAGAATTGGGTGTATGAATATGAATTTACTTCTAAATATATGTACACGTAGATAGGCATAGCTATTAAATGTAGCTGTGTGTGTATGGGTTCATATACATGAATATATTTGTATCTCTGATAGCCGAAAGGGCCTGTAAAAATGACATGGCAGTAACAATGAGTATACCTTTGTACGCATATCTTGGTTTTTAAATTCATTCTCCAAAAAAAAAAAAAGAAACTAGGCCTACCTGGAAACATAGTTGACTCCAGGGCTGGGACAGAAAAAATACTAAGTTAAGCCTCGAACATCTTGTGATGCCAGAGAATGATGAGCTGCTCAAAAAATAATGGGGCCATGCCAAAAGGACACAGGAGCCAATCTGAAGGAGCTCTTAATGACCAAGGCTGGAATCATTTGAGAAAAAAATAAATAATGATAATGGATGATCACTCATAGAATAAAACACCCATTACCTTTACATTGTTATAATAATATTTCATTGAATAAATAAGTACATTAGGAAGTAGGGACATGTCTTTCTTTAAATATAATTTAGCTAATCAACACAGAAGATACTATTAAAGGAGGACATAACCATTAGGTAAACACCACAGTTATAATTGTTACAGAAAATAATCATTGATTGGTGCTAAAATTACTGGGTGAAATTATGATGAGTAATGGTAGGTTTGCATAATCTCAAAGAATCTAATAAGATATTTATTAACTATGGAGGGAGAAACAGTAACTTTACAGTGGAGAAATCTGGAAGACACCATCATCACCAAGTGATCAAAGTTAACATCACCAGTATTAAGAAAACCCTAGAATGGTACTCATCAATTGCATCAGATTCTACCACTTATGGGGAAAGCCCACTTACTAGGGTGTCTGCTTTATGTGTTCTCCAAAGTCCAGATCTTGGGATAATCAAAATACTGAAATCTAGACAAGGAAATATGAGTTCTTCATCATGGAACTATGTTTAATAACCTAGACAAAACTTTCGTTAATCTTATTTCAATGGTTTGGTATACTTCACGTAATTTATCTTTGGGAACAAAGTGTTTTGTTTTCTATGTCTTTTTTCCATTGTCTATGTGACCACTAAAAACAGTGTTTTTTTTTAAATTCTTAATAAAATATGTAATATATTTAAATAAAAACATTACCTTTACCTTGGCTAAAAACACAAACCAAAAGAAAAACCCCATGAGCAAATTAGTTCTTCGTAATAATGGGAAATAGTCAGGGATCATATGTACTGCTTCAAAGCTATCCTCACCTCTAAGTGACCCTAGATAACCATCCATGAGACAGTGTTGAACTATTGGCTCAGCTTTCCCAAGAGAGTGGGAAGCCTCCCACTCCCTTAGCTTCTCTTTTGAAGTGAGCACTCAAGTAAGTCTGATCCTAGTATTACAACCACCTGTTAATATCAAGTGAGACCCTTGCTAACTACAGAGTGCCTGCCCATGTAAGTCTTCTTGACCGCTGAGTCCTTTCAGATGTGTGCTTCAAACAAGCCAAACCACATGCAGCAGGCTGGGTATTGAGTGCACTTTTGCTGCTGACTCTCAAAACTGAGAACATATATTTTCTAAATTACCACCGACAACCTCTACAAAAGGCTCGGTCTCACGATGCTGTATGTATATGTCTGAGATACCAAAGGGTGTTAGGAGAGCTAAGAGGTTACAAAGAAAATTAATTAATGGCCACAAGTAGCCAGTACCAGTCATCTTCAGAGAATGCTTTACTCCCACTTTTTTCTCACTGATAGGATCATTTCATGACAGTGATTCTTAACTGTAGAATTCGGTACAAACTATACTTGATCCTCTACTTACATATCATTAAGAGAAATCTTAATTCCACAATTAAAATGCCACAGCTTATTCATATACTAAAATTCTTATTAGGACATTCATTGAACCATGATACTATTTGGATTTACAAACTCTCTGGATAGAGACTGACAAGAAAAAATCTTGAATCCTCAATTATCTTAAAATACATAGGTGATAGTCACTTATGCCACCTCAAAAAACTTTTTCTTGTTCTTCCTAATCTTATAGATCAAAGGTTGCCTAACCAATATTCATTTTAAATTGATACTTTCATTTTAGCATTCAGTTTTATTTGGGCATTGCTTGCATCAGTTTTTAACAATTTTCTTAAGATATAATTTATATACACCATACAATCTACCTATTTAAAGTGTATAAATCAATAGTTTTTAGTATGTTCCCAGAGTTACATAACCATCACCACACTCCAAATTTTTTTTTTTTTTTTTTTTTTGAGACGGAGTCTCGCTCTGTTGCCCAGGCTGGAGTGCAGTGGCCGGATCTCAGCTCACTGCAAGCTCCGCCTCCCGGGTTTATGCCATTCTCCTGCCTCAGCCTCCCGAGTAGCTGGGACCACAGGCGCCGCCACCTCGCCCGGCTAGTTTTTTGTATTTTTTTTTTTTAGTAGAGACGGGGTTTCACAGACCACACTCCAATTTTAAAATATTTTTGTTCACACCAGGAAGAAATACTGTACCTATTATTACTTACTCCAGTTTGCTGTTTTCCTTCACCCCCAGCCCAAGACAACCAATTTTGTAACTTTTTGTCTTTAGCTTTGCCTGTTCTGGACATTTCCTGTATATGGAATCATGTAACGTGTGTTTTGTGACTGGCTTTCCTTTATGTGTTTTCAAGGTTCATCCGTGTTGTATCATGTATCAAGACTTCATTGATTTTTACTGATGAATAATATTCCATTTTAAGGGTATATAGGTTGAGTATCCCTAATCTGAAAATACAACATTTAGAATGTGCCACAATTTGAAACTTTTTGAGCACCAACATGACACCATAAGGAAAATTCCACACCTGATACCTTTGTTTTCTGATGGTTCAGTGTACACAAACTTTGTTCCATGCACAAAATTACTTATTGTATAAAATTACCTTCAGGCTGTGTGTATAAGGTGTATATGAAACAAAAATGAATTATGTGTTTAGACTTGGGTCTCATCCCCAAGATCTCTCATTATGTATATGAAAATATTCCAAAATTCAAAAAAATAAAACATCAGAAACATTTCTGATCCCAAGCATTCTGGATAAAGGATACTCAACCTGTACCACATTTTATTTACATACTTATCAGTTGATGGATTTTGAATTGTTTCTACTTTTTGATTATTATGGATTATGCTGCAGGGAACATTCATGTAAAAGTTTTTGTATGGATGTACATTTTCATTCCTCTTGAGTACTTACCTAGAAGTAAAATGCTGAGTAAAACGGTATGTTTACATTTAATATTTTGAGGAGTTGCTAAACCGTTTTCCAAAGCACCTGTCCCATTTTATATTCCCACTAGCAGTGTATGAACATTCAAATTTCATCACATCCTTGACAACACTTGTTATTGTCTGTCTTTTTAAATGTAGGCATCCTAGTGGGCGTGAAGTATCTAATTGTGGTTTCAATTTGCATTTCTTTAGTGGCCAATGATGTTGTGCCTATGCTTTTCATGTGCCCATTGACCATTTTTATGTCTTCTTTGGAGAAATGTCTATTCAGAGATTTTGCCTTTGGCTTATTTATTCTTTAAAAATAATTTTAAAATTATTTTTATTTGTGTTTGACACAGAATTGTACGTATTTATAGGGTACAGTGTGATGTTTCGATGCATGTATACACTATATTATGATCACATCAGAATAATTACCATATCCATCACTTTAACATTTATTATTTCTTTGTGGTAGTAACATTCAAAATCTTTTAGTTATCTTGAAATACATATTACATATTTATTAGTTTTATAATTGAGTTATAAGAGTTCTTTATATACTATGGATAGAAGTCCTTTTTCACATCTGTGATTTGCAAATACTTTCTCCCATTCTGTAGGTGGTCTTGTCACTTTCCTGATGGTATCCTTTGAAGCACAAGTTTTTATTTTGATTAAGCCCAATTTGTCTATATTTTTCTATTGTAGCTTATGCTTTTAGTGTTATATCTAAAATACCATTGCTGAGGTCACAGGTTCACAGTGATTCACTCAAATGCTTTAAGAGTTTTACAGTTTATTCCTTACGTTTAAGCCTTTGATCTATTTTGAGTTAATTTTTTTGCATGGTGTAAGGAAGGCTTCCAGGTTCATGTATTTGTATGTGAATATTCAGTTTTCCTGGCACTTTTTGTGGAAAAGATTGTTCTATCCCCCAGTAAATTATCTAGGCACCCTTATTAAAGGTCAATCAGTCATAAATGTAAAGGTTTATTTCTGAACTCTCAATTCTGTTTCATTGGTCCTACATATCTATATTATGCCATTACCATACTATCTTGATTACTATCCCTTTGTAGTAACTTTCAACTCAACAAGTGTGCATCCTCCAACTTTATTCTATTTAAAGATTGTTTTGTCTATTCTTGGCTACTTGCATTTCTATATGAATGTTAGGGTCAGTTTGCCAATTTCTCCCAAACCCAATCGGCTAGGATTTTGATAGGGATTTGATTGTATCTGTGGGTCAATTTAGAGACTATTGCCATTTTAACAATGTTAAGTATTTTGTCTTGGGAACATAGATTATATCTGCATTAATTTGTGCATTCTTTATTTAATTTTTTTTTTTTTTAGTTTCAGAGTATCAGTTTTGTACTTTTATTGTTATGTTTCTAATTACTGTATTATTTTTGATTACAAATGCAATCATTTTTACATTTCATTTTTAGATTGTTCATTACTGGTGTGTAGAAATACAGTTGGTTTGTATTGATGTTGACCTTACATCTAGAAACCTGCTGACCCTGTTTATTAGTTCTAAGAGCATTTTAGTGAATTCCTTTTGATTTTCTAGATCCACAGTCATGTCCTGTATAAAGAGATAGTTCAATTACTGCTTATCTATCTGAATACCTTTTATTTCTTTTCCTTACGTAACTGTACGGACTAGAATTTCTAATACAATGTTTAACAAAAGTGGGAAGAACAGATATTGTCTCTCATTTCGATCTTAAGGGAAAAGCCATTTAGTTTCTCACCAGTAAGTATGATATTAGTAGTAGATTTTTTCATGGATGTCTTCTATCAGGCTAAGGAAGTCCTACTCAACCTCTTCCTGGTATTCCTACTTTGTTGAGTGTGCTTATCATGAGAGAGTTTTGGATTTTGTCAAATATTTTTTCTGTGTCCATTGAGATGATTATATGGTTATTTTGCTTTATTGTATTGATAGCTTGTATTACACCAATTGATTTCATGACACTAAACTATGTGTTGTTATGATAATTCCAACTTGGTCATGGTATATAATAACGTTTTATGTTGCTATATATGGATTGGTTGTATTTTGTTGAAAATTTTTGCATCTATATACATAAATGTAGTTTTCTTGTGATGTCTTTCATTTTGATATTAGGTTAATACTGGCCTTTTAAAATGGGTTGGGAAGTGTTTTTCCTCCTCTATATTTTGGGAAATGTTTGTGAAAAATTACTATTAATTATGTGTTAAGTATACTATAGATTCACCAGTGAAGCCAACAGGGCCTGGCCATTTCTTCATAGAAAGTTAAAAAATTTCTAATACAATTACTTTACTTTGTACAGGCCTATTCAAATTTTCTACTTAATCATGGGTCAGTTTTGGTATTTTCTGGGAATTTTCTCATTTTATTTAGTCATCAATTTGTTGGCATATACTTGTTTACCTCATTTTCTTATAATCCTTTTCATTTCTGTAAGGTCAGTAGTGATGCCCTCTATTTCCAGATTTTAGTAATATGCTCTTCTCTGTCTTTCTCTTTTACTTTTTTTTCCTGGTCAGTCTACTAAAGGTTCATCAATTTTATTGATCTTTTCAAAAACTAATTTTTATTTTCAATGATATGTTCTGTTTTTTTATTGTCGTTATTAACTTCTAGTCTTTATGATTCTTTCTGCCTTGTTCTCTTCTTTTTTCAGTTTCTTAAAGTAATATGTTAGCTTATTGATTTGAAATATTTCAAAAATTAATATTTGAAATATTATGATTTTAAATAAAATTTACATATTTCTGGCTAAGAATTTCCCTTTATGCATGGCTTTAGGTGCATCTTGTAGGTTTTTGCATGTTGTGATTTTGTTTTCATTTATCTTTAAATATTTTCTAATTCCCATTGTGATTTCTTCTTTGATTCTTATTTAGGAGTGTGCTGTTTAATATTTACATATTTCTGAATTTCCCAAGATTTTGAAAAATTTGTATAAATATATGAGGTAGAAGTGCAATTTTGTTACATGCATAGATTGCATAATGGTCAAGTCAGTCTATTTTGGAGAATGTTCCTTGTGTATGTGAGAAAAATGTGTGTTCTGCTGTTGCTGAGGAGAGTGTTCTGTAAATGTCTGTGAGGTACAGTTGGTTTATACTGCTGTTAACATTTTCTGTATTCTTGTTAATCTTCTGCATGGCTGTTCTAACCATTTTAAAAGTAGAGTATTAAAGTCTCTATTATTATTGAATTGACTGTGCTTTCAATTCTGTCAGTTTGCTTAATGTATCTTGGGATTCTGTTTTTATGCACATATGTATTTAAAACTGCTGTATTTTACTGATGGACTGGCATTTTGTCCTTATAAAATTGTCTTCTTTGTCTCCAGTTACATTTTTTTTTCTTAAAGTCCATTTTGGCTGATACTAATGTAGCCACTCCAGTATTTATATGGTTGTTGTTTGCATGGTATAACAGACAATAGATATGTATTTATAGAACTTGTTATACTAACCTATTTACCTTTTCTGGTCTTCTTCATTTCTTCCTGTGAATTCAAATTACCATCTGGTGTCATTTCTGTACTTCAATATGTCTTTCTCCTACCTCAATCCTTTGTGCTGTTATTGTCAAATATGTTAAATTTCTATATTATAGACCAAACAGTATAATTATATATTCATTATTTTAAGGTATTTCATTTAATCAGTTAGGAGAAATTCAAAAATATGAAATTATATTGTTTTTTGTAGTTACCCACATAATTACCACTGGCACTCTTTTTCTGTGTGTGTATAGATTCAAATTACTATCCGATGTTATCTGCTTTCAGCCTGAAAGTTTTCTTTAGCATTTCTGGAAAGGCAAGTCTGTTAGCATTACATCCTCTCAGTTTTTATTTCTCTGGGAAAATATGTATGTTGTCTTAATGTTTGTTAATGTTATTAAATATTTTCTTAATTGACAGATTTTTTTTTTTTTTCTTTCAGTGCTTTGAGTATACCATCCCACTGCCTTCTGGTCACTATCATTTAATGAAGAGAAGTCAGTGGTAGATCTTACTGGGGTTCTCTTGTACTTGGCATGTTATTTTTCTTTACCTATTCCAAAATTTTCCCTTTTTGACTATGATGTTTCTGGGTACGGATTGCTTTATGCTTATCCTAAAGTTTGTTGAATTTCTTGGAGGTGTAGATGAATTTTTTTTTTTATCAAATTTGGAAAGTTTTCAGCTATTATTTCTTTGAATATTTTTTCTGTCTTTTTTCTCTTTTTCCTTTTGGTCTTCCATTTCATGTCTCTTGGTGCATTTAGAGGTGTCTCACATTTCTCTGAGGTGCTGGGGGTTTTCTTATTATTATGCTTTCTTTTCTTGTTCTTCAGATTGCATAATCTTCATCAGTGTATTTTTCAGTTCATTGATTCTTTTTCTGCTGGTTCAAATCTATCATGGAATTTTTCATATGGTTATTCTACTTTTCAACTCCAAAATTTCAATTAGATTCTTTTAAATAATTTCTGTTTATTTATCAATATTCTCTGTTTGATGAGTCATTCCCATCATACCTCCCTTTAACCATTCTTTATAGTTCAGAGTTGGGTATGGAGGCTGGTTTAATTAGATATACTAGAAAATTGTTTGAAAAGTTGGGGCAGAGGATGACCTTCTTCCCTCTGAATGATTTGGGTATGGATATGAGGCCTAAAACTGCTACAGCTCTTTTTGCTACCATGAGATAAGTTAACCTGAGGATTAATCCAATATATATGAAGGAGGAGAATAATAAAATATCTAAGGAAACTGAAACACTGGTTGAAACACTGATGATGTCTTAACCTCTGAATCAAATAGCATTGAAGTTTTACCTAATAATACTTTCAGTTATATGAGCTAGGAAATACTACTTGTTAAGATAATTTAACTTGTGAAAGTATCCAGTAGTTTCAACTAATTAAACAGGTTTTAGGAAGGACTCATCCTAAGTAGTGAGAGAAATACATTGTATTAAATAGTAAGTTTTGTCATTAAATTGTCTAGCACATATCTGTTGTGCTTTTCCCCTGATATTTTACTTAATGCATATTGTTTTGTGTGACCTAATTGTTGTACATTAATAATTAAAACAGTAGAACAAAAGTGTTAATGGATTTACAGCCATAAGACAAAAGAGCAGTAATCTGGAATTAGACTCATTTTTAAGACAACCCTGGCTTAGAAAATAAATATGAATATGCAAACCTTGATAATTTATTTATCAAGTTATCTGGAGTGTTTGGTTGCTGGTGACATTGTTATGTTTAATTTAACTTAGCAAATTGTGGTTCTTTCCCTTTGTATGAGTAGGCACCAACTCCTGGCACTAAAACAATTATTAGGGGACTGGGATTTACAAATATTCCCAGAAAGAGAGAGAATAATATAAAGTTAGATGAAGAGTAGTAGATTTTTTGAGCCTCTTTGGCAAGAGGTAGATAAGAATAAGGCAAATGTAGGAATAGGGAGTTCATGAGTAACACACGGAAAGAGAATTTACAGGGCTATGATCAGGAAATGAAAAAAATGAGTCAATATATCTCGTGCCCTAACCCTGTATGGAAGAAGAAAATAATTATGAAAATATACACTGGATTTCAAAGGGAAAATAAACTTTCAGTTTTTAGCCTCCCTATGTTTTAGCACTGAGCAACCAGAGAACTTTTGAGATTACCAAGTGTAAGCTTTGACCTCAATATTCAGGGCTAGTTTTAATATCTTTGGTTCCAGTTTTGCTAACTCTTTAAGCCAGCTGTGGGACACACTGGTTTTTCTCTCCTTGTGGCGTGCAGCCTGACTTCCTTTCTCTGGCTCTCACTCTTTGGCATAAAAGGAGAAGTGATGAGAGGACCAGTCTGCCAGAGTAGGAGCCAAGGAACCAAGCTGGATGCCTGCAAGGCTGCAGGCAAGTTCCTCTGAGCTACGGGGTGAAGAATTTGAGCCTGCTCCTCCTCCCTTTTTATTTCAAACAACTGACAATTGCCAGTGTCAATATTACCAAAAATTAAGAATCTACAGGCTGACAGCAAAGTAGATAGAAGAGTGTGTCTGAATGCATCAGTATCTCTATTTTTTAAACACATTTTAATTAGGTACCTTGGACCTGCAGGCATACAGCACAGCTATTTCATCTACATTTGGATTATATCTTCACAAATTATTCTGTTGATCAAGTGAAGTCAACAAGAGGACAATAGTTAAGAATCACAGAAACCAAAAAGCCAGTGAAGAGATATCTGTGAGGCCCTTCACAGGCAGTTTCTAGTAATGAGAGGCTACTATCTTCTTTGGCTGTGAAGAAGAGCTAGCAGCGTGTAAAACAGACTCACAGAAAAATTCAGAAGGTTGTGTTTGAACTCTGGCCTCTCTTTGCTACTCACTAGCTGTATCACCTTGGGTAGGGCAGGCACTGCATTTCAGATATTATCTTTACTTGTAAAATGGAGATGATGATAAAACCTTTTCCTGCCTTCCATGTGGTTTGTTGTGAGATGCAAATAAAATAAACACATGAGAAACTACTTTATAAAGTAGAATGTGCTCTCTGCTAAGTTTTATGACTTTCTAGATGCGAGCGTTGTGTTTCTAGCTGCCAAAGGATATTTGTTCATGAAATCCACAGATTATTTTAATAAGACTTAGCATACACAATGATTTCTACCTGTTCACCCATTTAATTAACACAAGTTAAGTTCTAGCAAACTCAGTATGAGTTTTACCTTTGTCTTTTTTTGCTGGCATTGAGGAGACTTTTATAGATATGCTAACTATCTAAGGAACTGTGGGAGACAAGGGTGAGAATAGGACAAATTGAAAATTTAGGGAGTGAATGGATAGGCCCTAACACAATAATTAGCCCCTAAAAAAATAGAGGCATTGCTAAAAATTGATAAGACCCTCACCAATACGCTCATTCGCATCTTGATACTTTATAATCATAATGCAGAAGTATGAAGAACCACATTTAATAATTATGATGTTTATGTTTTCTTCAAATTAGATTTCTTATGAAGTGGGGCAATGTGTGATTTAAAAATAATAGTGTTTTTAGGGCCTTTTAATTGTTATGTTTCCAGAAACATGGAATTGTTATTGTGCTAAGGAAATAACTGATACTATCCTGATTCCCCACTTGCATTCATTGCTAAGGACAGTAAGTTCAGAGTGGCAGTGTCTCATCACAACCTCTGTGTTTGGCAGCACCAAATATTGTAGTTGACTTACCCAGGCAAAGAAAAAAATAATTATCAGAAAAACACTTACTTTGTAGGTCAAAATTTTCCTTCAGACCACACAATGTGGGAAACAGATGCCAGGGACCCCTAGTCTGATTGCCTTTGGAAATATACCAAAAACACCCAAAGTCAAGAGAACCCTGCTTTTTAAGGTACAACAAAAAGACATAGCATAGACAGTCCTATAAAGAAGATAATCATAAACAATGGCCTAATATAAATTTGAGTAAAATAAGGGATTGGAGTGCAAACAACATGAAGTTTTTTCCCAAGCTCCTGTGGTCTGAAAAAAGACATTCTTCTAAGAAAATGTGTGTGTTTGCGGGATGGGTGTTTGTGTGTGTGTTCACAAGCTTGAAATTCAACAAATATGGGAAAGCAATTGTTGTAGGCCCTAAGAAAAAAATAGGAAATTTTTATTAAAAAGTGATGCTGGAAATATATTTAATTGATTAGATTTGAAATACATTTTGTGGATGAGTATGACCTCTGGTGTTAATCTAGGGAAATTCTCTCACTTATATGCCTTAATAGAACAAAAAGAAGCAAATTTAATTTTCTGAAAGCTTATCACTGGAAGTCATGGCTCTTGATCTGCGTCTTTTTTTTACCCCCAATGTTTCTTCATTTACTTCCTCTCTTCTCTATAGTCGCAAGTATAAATAAATATCTCCTATGTGCAAAGGACTATCCATGTGGAAGAATATTGCCTTTGTTGCTTCATTTAACTTTACATGTTACATGTATCTCTACAATCCTGTATAGGAAAAAAAAAAGAAAAAATTATGTCATACACATTTTAAATGTCTACATATAAACATAAAATTTGTTGACTTTATTAAAAGAGGAATGATGAAAACAAGAACTTCTTAAATGTGCCTGTTATAACCTAATAGTGTAAAATGTCTTAAACAATGAAGTTATGATTCAGACTAAAAATGAAACACAAAATTATCTTGTGTTTTTTCATCATAGTAATACAGGTTTATCACACTCTCAATATACAGATAGTTATTAGCAAGATGGCTTTTCGAGTGTGTGTAATCAGTGGATTTCTTAACAGAAAGCCGATAAATGTCTAGTTGATTTACTGTCTGTCCAATCACAGTGAGTTTTACATTATTAAATTATTTTATGAGCTTTTTCAAAAAAGTGGCTAGCCGGAAGTACTATTAGTCTGAGTTTTGGTGTTCCGACAGTCCCTCATGTTGTGGATCAAATTTCCACTTTCTTCTGAATTTTGTGCATTCTGTCCTCCTGTGTACCCCCTTGGAGAGAAGTGAGAACTCCATGCAACATTGCCATAAATCTCAGTAGGCAATTTCTGAGATGATTATTTCTACATGATTTCTACATGATTAATGACACTGCAACTGATCCCATACTAGAGCATAGAGATATACATGGCAAAAGATATATTTTTACCTATTATTTTGTTTTTAGAGCCTCTGTTGAAGCCCTGAATTTGCTATTTGACAAAGTCAGTTTGACACAAGGGATGCAGCCATCATTTTTCTTATGACGATTCAGAAACTGTAGAACCTTATATCTAATTTAATGCTGGCAATAACTATTGTGGTATTTCGGAGGTGGAGGCTATGTAATCTTTTATCTAAATTTATGAATGGCTAATAAAAATATTTATTAATTTACCATAATGTTCCTTTGAAGTATTTAGATTTCTAAGGATGAATCAAACATTTTCACTCAATCGCTACCCACAGCAACTGGAAAGCTGTATAATTTGTTGAAAAGGGTCCTAATACATGTTTGATGGATTTTCTGCGTGAATTGAATTTCTTTTTCAGACCAGGTTAGTAACTTTTCATAGGGAAACTTCTATTTTAATTCAAATTACTTCTCAGAATTGTTTTTAATAGTCATGCTTTCCACACAATTCATGCAGTATCTACTCAGCTGCCCCGAAGACTCAATTAGCTTCGTGATCCTAAACAAGTTTTATTGAATTGCCATTTTGAAGATACAGAACAAAAATAACAATAGATGATAAAAACAAAATTCTGTCTCTGAGTGTTAGCCACTAAATTATATTCTTGACGAAGACCATTGAGAAATTCAAGTCTGGACAGTATTCATTATCTCAAGTCCAGGGCGATGGGACTAACAGCAGCGCTGCGCCCCCCACCCCTTTTTTTCTGCTGAATGTTTATTTGCACGTACAAAAAATTAAAATTGTTTAACATGTGTCCAAAGAATATCATAAAATGAATTATTCACTCCGTGACACTGAAAGCACACGCACGCACACTCTTACAAGCAGAGACCAGGTAAGCAACTTTAGGGCAGCTGCCGAGTAGAATATCAAGACATTGGATCCAGCTGAGAATTCCAATTAACTGATGACCTAATGAGAGTGATCCGCTTTCACTCTAATTTCTAGGTCTAATTCGTTGTAATAGTCTCTGTCATAAAAATCAGGCTTTAAAATAATTTAAAATGGAAACAGATATTCAACGGGCCAATTTCTTTCATCTTCTTTAGGGGGAGACGGGAATTTGAATTCACAAAGAAATGCCAATGTAAAGACTTAAGATGGAGCAGAAACAACCTTCAAAAGGATCACCATGGTGTTGCTGCATCCCCTAGAAGAACACAGCGCAGGGAGTTTGTGAGACACCAAGTGCAATTTGTGTTAGTTTATTAGAGAGTAAATAAATAATGATACTAAACTCCACCAAAACTCCAGCACTGTCCGTGGGCAGCGATTATTCAGCCCAAGCTATCCTTCTTAATAATTTCTCTGCCAGGCTGCAACTACCGGGGTGAATCAGCCTGTGCCAGGCCTCTCTCCCACCCGCCGCTGCAATTAGGACTTGGCAAAGATGCTCGATGTTTGCGTTATTTGTGACCGGTCTTTGCTTTGTGTCTGCGCTGCAGGTGAGGAGGAGGAAGAGGAGCAGAAGAGCAGCTGGAGGCCGGCGGTGACTGAGCAGCCCCCACACCTTTGAGCGAGCCGCCTGCCTCTCCACCGCCTGGGAAGCCCTCGGACCTCCGGATTCGGGCTGCCGGAGGGCCTGAGCGCCACAGCCCAGCACCCGGCGGCCGGGGGCGCCAGCCCCTCATGTTCCGGAGAAGGCGCAAATGTGAGCTGGCAGTAGCGGGGAAAGCCCTCCGCCCCCGCCAGGGGGACCCGGGAAGCCCTGCCGGCTCCGCTGGCGGACTGCGGGGATCCCCTCCTCCGGCCCCGCCCCCACCCTCCCCGGCCCCGGTGCCGAGGCTGTTAACCCTACCCGCGCCGCAGCGCACTCGGGCTAGAGCGCCGCGCACCCAATCCAGACTCCAGAGCCGGCCGGCGGGGAAAGATCCGGGCGCGGGGTCGGCTATGATCCCGCAGCGGCCGAGGCAGGGCTCAGGCCCCGGGATTCTCCCCACACGCTACTGCACTGGCGTAGCCGGCCGCCAAACTTTTTCTCCCCAAAGCCGGTGCCCCCGCAGTTACTTGGCGGGCAGCCGGCAGCCCACTCTCGGCGGGATGATCTGGGAGAAGCGGGCGTGGGACGAGGGGGCTGCTGTTTTGCAGCCCTACGAGGCATGCAGGCGGAGAAGTGGTCAGGGTTCCACACCGTCCCTGCGCCTGCCCCCTGGCCAGGGTGGCCCGACGTGCTGCAGTGGCTGGCGCAGGTGATCCGGGCAGCGCATCCGGCACTAGTCAGGGGGGCAGCGGCACGGGAGGGAGGGGCGCCTTTCTCTTTTCTCCTCCTCCTGCAGCCCAGCTGCGCTGCGTGGGGGCTCTCCATCTGCCGCAGGGCTGAGGGGCGCACGCAATCAGCAGGTGGAATCCCTGCCCTGGAGCGCCCTGGCTCTGGACTGCACCCCCTAGGGTTTCTGTCCTGCAGATTCCCCTCCCCATCTTTCTCTGCCACACACGCTTCCCTCAGCCGCGCGCGCCGCAAACTCAGTCTCGGTCCCCGCAGGTGATGTCATGCCCATTGTTTTGGTGCGCCCAACCAATCGGACTCGCCGCCTGGATTCTACCGGAGCCGGCATGGGCCCTTCCTCGCACCAGCAGCAGGAGTCCCCGCTCCCGACCATAACGCATTGCGCAGGGTGCACCACCGCTTGGTCTCCCTGCAGCTTTAACAGCCCTGACATGGAAACCCCATTGCAGTTCCAGCGCGGCTTCTTCCCAGAGCAGCCGCCGCCGCCGCCGCGCTCCTCACACCTGCATTGCCAGCAGCAGCAACAGAGCCAGGACAAGCCGTGCCCGCCCTTCGCGCCCCTCCCGCACGCTCACCACCACCCGCACCTCGCGCACCAGCAGCCGGCCAGCGGCGGCAGCAGCCCATGCCTCCGGTGCAACAGCTGCTCCTCCTCCGGTGCCCCGGCGGCGGGGGCGGGGGATAACCTGTCCCTGCTGCTCCGCACCTCCTCTCCCGGCGGCGCCTTCCGGACCCGCACCTCTTCGCCGCTGTCGGGCTCGTCGTGCTGCTGCTGCTGCTGCTCGTCGCGCCGGGGCAGCCAGCTCAATGTGAGCGAGCTGACGCCGTCCAGCCATGCCAGTGCGCTCCGGCAGCAGTACGCGCAGCAGCCCGCGTCCGCCTCCCAGTACCACCAGTGCCACAGCCTGCAGCCTGCCGCCAGCCCCACGGGCAGCCTTGGCAGCCTGGGCTCCGGGCCCCCGCTCTCGCACCACCACCACCACCCGCACCCGGCGCACCACCAGCACCACCAGCCCCAGGCGCGCCGCGAGAGCAACCCCTTCACCGAAATAGCCATGAGCAGCTGTAGGTACAACGGGGGCGTCATGCGGCCGCTCAGCAACTTGAGCGCGTCCCGCCGGAACCTGCACGAGATGGACTCAGAGGCGCAGCCCCTGCAGCCCCCCACGTCTGTCGGAGGAGGTGGCGGTGCGTCCTCCCCGTCTGCAGCCGCTGCCGCCGCCGCCGCCGCTTCGTCTTCAGCCCCTGAGATCGTGGTGTCTAAGCCCGAGCACAACAACTCCAACAACCTGGCGCTCTATGGAACCGGCGGCGGAGGCAGCACCGGAGGAGGCGGCGGCGGTGGCGGGAGCGGGCACGGCAGCAGCAGTGGCACCAAGTCCAGCAAAAAGAAAAACCAGAACATCGGCTACAAGCTGGGCCACCGGCGCGCCCTGTTCGAAAAGCGCAAGCGGCTCAGCGACTACGCGCTCATTTTCGGCATGTTCGGCATCGTGGTCATGGTCATCGAGACCGAGCTGTCGTGGGGCGCCTACGACAAGGTACAGGCTTGAACCCTTGCCCACGCTACTGGAGTCGGGCACTGGGTGGTTGGGATGGGCACTGGCGGGGATCCTTTGCCTGCGGGTCCCAGCCTCCCCAGAACTAGCAAGGGAGCCCGCCAGGACAGCGGGCGCGTCCAGGACGCACATCCCTAGTCAGCTAAACAACTCGGAGATGAACCCTTTCCGCGTGCAGCCAAAGTTCTCGAGGCAGTTAAGAGTGGCCAGCGCGTTCGCGCACCTTTAGTAAGTGGTTCTGGGAGTCGGTGGAAACCATCTGTATTCATCCCCTGGTGAATTATGTTTAGGAGGCCCTTTCAACCTGCTCTCTTGAACTCAGGAGTAAGTTCCTCTCTGGTTTTGCTAGCCTGGAGCAGCAACGCTTCGTTTCTCTATGGCGTGGACCCGGCAGCCCAGCCACGCGGCTGTCCAGGTCTACTCTCATCTCTTCTGGTTTTGAGGCTGAATGATCTGACAGATCACAGAGCCAAGACAGGTGCACCCCTCTGCCCTTATCTTCCTTCTGTGAGTTCAGGTCCACCTATGGGGGACTGACTGACTCTGGGGGCCTGGAAGGTGGTTAAAAGTGCTTCTTTCTTAAAAGTGCTTCTGTCTGTGTTGCAGGCGTCGCTGTATTCCTTAGCTCTGAAATGCCTTATCAGTCTCTCCACGATCATCCTGCTCGGTCTGATCATCGTGTACCACGCCAGGGAAATACAGGTAACTTAGGTCCTGCTGTTTATGAATGACCCAAAGCCCCTGCAGTCAGCCTAGAGAAACGCCAGGCAGCAGAGGCTTTTTCCAAGCCGTCATGTCCTTGCTTGAGGTTACAGAAGACACACGCTGTGTTGTTATGTTAGCACCTGACCTGTTCTTTCAGGAAGTGGAAAACAACACAAGGCAGGGTAGCATATAAGCTTGCAGCATTTTCTGAGATGTATTTGTTGGACTCCTAAGATTTTTACTTCTCCTCCGTAGGTGGATCCTTTTCTCCAGATCAGTTACATTTTGTTCCTTAAGGCCAGTTATGCTCTAGTTTTAATCTAGAATGAACTTGTGTTCTTGTCTGAGACACCTCTTCCTAGTGGGTGCGTCATTATGGGAGATTGTATCTATATAATCTTCTATACTTTAGCATAGAGAAGGAAATTGAGTGATGAGTTGCTGGCTAATTTATGTAAATGAGATATGGGAAAAGATCTAACCATTTCCTAAATCCCCCACCATTAAAAAAAAACTGTTGTAGGTTTAGAATGCAAATTGTGTATATCCAATCATTAAGTATTTCTTAAAATGTAATTTAAGAGTTAAGGCCACTGTCCTTGTGAGTTTTTTTTTTTTTTTTCCTAAATTTTATTTTGTTTAAATGCAGCCAGGAGCTCTGTATTTGGCTGTTAGTATCCATATCAGAATGCTCTATCAAACTTATGGGTCATCTTGTCAGTCGTTAGCCTACAAAGGAATATTAAGCCTTTTAAATTAAATTAAGTATAGAGTTTTCGAAAATTAGATTGGGATTTTTTTCAGCTTAGAATTTGCACTGTGTGGGAGGCGCAGTGGCTCAGGCCTGTGGTCCTGGTGCGTGAGAATTTGCACTATGTGTTTTCTGATTTCTTTCTTTCTTTTTTGAGCAGTTGTTAGACATTTGGTGGTACTATGAGACCCTTAATTTAGGCCATCTTCCTTTAGACTGCCTCAGTTTTAAGCTGCCTTTCAATTTAAAACCTTATATAGGATTTGCCATTGAAGTCATTTAGTATTAATTTAAATTAAATTAATTTTAAATTAGTAACTAGCAAACACAAAGTAAATATGGGAGAAATCATTTTTAATGATTGCCCAGACAAAATAATGCTGCACATCACTCCAAGTGCGGAGAGAGAAATTACTTCACCTTGCCTTTATATTTGTAAAACTTTGAAAAATGTGTTTTTGAATGGATGAGGATGGAGAATGATAATTAGAAAGGGTGAGACTACTCGGAAATAAATAACAAAACTGCACTGACAAAATGAGATGAACACATTTAAATTTTTAAAAGTTTTAACAGTTTACATAGATTCATCTTTAATTCAATACTAGTGATGGTGGGCTTTTGAGATTCTTTTGAACATTTTAAAGAGATACTAAAATACAACTTAAACATTAGAAATTTGTCTTTTGATTTTGACTTGAAGAGTAGACAATTAGAGCTGGAAAGAACAAAATAGGTTTAATGGTCCTTTGACTCAGTTTACAGATAAGGAATCTGAAATCAGCAGAGGTGGCTTGCCGGGCCACACAGCTAGACAGTGCACAGTGAGAACCAGCCCTGTCCTAGCTTCCAGGCCATAATGCTTCCCTCTGCGATCTGCTGCTACATGCCAAAAACCCTGAAACATGGATATTTCTTTTTCTGCAGTTTCCCTCTAAATCCAAAAGTTTGGTATATAAATTCACTTAAACTTAAAAGATTATTCCACAATGTTCTTACATATTTTTAAAAATCAAGTTAACTTGAAAAATGTTTTGCTTAGTGATTCTGAAATGAGAGACCTTGCTGGGTTTTATTAAATATCGTCTTTGTGTTATTGCCTGTTCTTTCTGAAAATCATACAGCTAAACAAACATTCATGGAGGAGGACATTTGCTGGTATTAACATCAAGAACAAAGTGTCTTGAAAACACTGACTCTTTAAGAATCACTGGGAGATTTTTTGAAGTAATTCATAGGAGTCTAAGAAGAGCTACCAAATATTAACTATTTTATTTAAAAAAATTGATATTAGAACGCTTAAAATTTACAGAAGTTAATAAAAACATCATATTTTTATAGATTAATGCTTGAAAGCATTCCACTCATTGGCTAATTTTGAGGACGATTTCAGTTATGCATGTGCACATGTATTTTGATTAGGGTATGTATTGCATGAGTGAGAAAAATGACATGGAATGACCCTCCACGGCAAATATGCACAGTGAACTTCCTTACTGTTGGGCAACATAAACGTTATAGAATGTTATATGTTTTAAAAGTGGGTTTATTTTATATGATATGTGGCTTCTGTTGAACCCACTACACTTAAGATAATTTCAAAATAGATGCTTGGATCATATCATTTAATTATTTTGGATGTAGGTTTTTTACTCGGTGTATTATGTAGAGGGATTTCTCCTTTCAGCTGAAACTCCAAATTCTTACACGAGATACTTTTATTTAAAAAATAAAATAAAATGGAGAAGGGTCAAATAAATGTGAAGACCCTGAAATAGAAGTCAAGAACCAGAAAAAAGTAAAGATGTTCTAATTCGTCCAGAGGAGAGCGTCAACAAGGCTGTCAAATACCTTACTCTGAAACGCAATGAAACCAACTGCCCAGGCTTGTGTGTATGCGTGGAAGATGATGAATTACGCCCCCTCCTTTTTTATTTATTGATGTCACTGCTGTACATGTATTTTTTTCATAAAAAGTTTTAAGCTAATGAGCACTTCCCAACTCATGCTAAATAATTCCAAATATATCAATTAACTTTGAGTTAAGAAACTAAATGCAAGGTTATGCTGCCATTCATAGCGTGTCCTTGGATGTAGCATATAATCTAAAAGAACAGTTTTGCTTTTGCTTTTTAGCATATCAGTATGATAATCAGATAGTTAAAGCTAGCCAGTGTAGATTTCTGGTGCATGATATGATTTCTCACTGCATTCAGGAAAAGTAAGTGTTATAACTGACTTTCTGGCTCTATGTCCTCTGGAATTGCTTAATGAGGCAAGAGGAGGCCCTGGCATTTTCATGGAGAACCTTGGAAAGCAAGTCTGTGTGACCTTTTATAAAATGTTTATACACACTCTGGCAAAATAAGATGGTTCAGGTGAGTCATGGACGGAAGTGCTTGAATTAAAACAGTATGGGGAGGCTTTGTAAGATACCAGCTCAGTAAATTTCAGCTTTGGTGTTATTTTTCAGTACCACAGACAGCTCAGTGCACCAGGCAACAATTTTGTTCATTTTACTAATTACTTTTATACCTCACTACCAAAAATGAAATCACATTTTTGGTCGTAATACTTATAAAATATCAGATTTAGTGGTAGTAGTTTTTAGCTAAGGAGATATTAGACTTTTTCAGGTGATAATGCACTTGTTTTCTGTATCTATCAGTAAAGCTAAAAAATATATGAATGAACACATAAAGAAATTTTAATAGATGCCTATGTATCATGACCTTCTGACAAAAGAAAACATAGTAGGGATTATTTTTATACAGTTTGGAAAGGTCCCTTGATATTAAGTAAGTAGCCTCCCTACCTCAAGTCTCCAGGTCAAATTATAGGTAAAACAGAAACATGCTTTTCAGTGACTTTTTTTTTTCTTTTTTTTCCCCCACCCCGCAGCGAGGTTGGAGATAAGTCTCTGACAGAATAAGTACAAAATAAAGTTCAACTATTCTTTAAGATCTTCAACATCAGAAATTTTCAGTGTAGCTTCCATGTCATCTTTTCAGCTTTAGTATACTATTATTTTTCTTATAGAGGTAATTTTAGATGAAAGAGTTGTTTAGTATTTTGAGGTAGGCAAGCATAAGATTCTAAACGGGGACAGAAAACCCATTGGACTAGTGCCTGATCTGTCTGGTTTTCATGGGTCTTGGAAGAATGGCAGGTGATATACTTTGAATTGGAAAACATTTTCATTTGTTTGTTTTTGTAATATACAGCTGACTTTTGAACAACATAGGTGAACTGTGTGGATCCACTTATGCACAGATTTTTTTTCAGTAAATATAGTGGGCCCTCCATATCCGTGGGTTCTGGATCAGCAAAAGTACAGTATTCACTGGCTGTAAAACCCTCATACAGAGGGTTGACTTTTCATTTATGTGGGTTGCAAAGTGCTGAAAGACTTCAGTATACCTGGATTTTGGTGTCCGTGGGGTTCCTGGAACTAATCCCCTGTGGTTACCAAGGGACAACTGTAATTATATAATAAATAGCATTAGGGAAAGCAGTTATTTTATTTGTTATGTTTTATGATGGAATAATGCTTTTCATCATCTTTCAAGTTAGCTTTTCAGAGATGGACTCTATAGCTCTGTAATCGGAAGAACAGAAATGAAAATTTCTCTTCATTCATGCACCAAGGCCACAGAAAAGAGGAAGAGTGAGTGGGGGGGCCTCACCTGGACTGGTTGGGGAGGGGTGGTCCCTGTCTACTAGTAGGCTCTGTGGTTTGCTATATGAAGGCTCAAGTCTGAAGAAGAAGGAAAGAATGTTCTCTTTTCTACTTCTACAGAGAGCAAACAGGTGTTTGCAGACCATGCAGGAAATACTGCATATAGTTACTGTTTTTTGTTAATGAAATAACCAATACACATAATAAAAGTAATTCAAATAGTACAGCAGAGTTTAGAATAAAAAGTGAGTCATATTCTCTCAGTCATGTTTCTCAGAGGTAACCACTTTTAAGTTACATATATATATGCCTTCAGAACTTCAATACAGAATATTTAGGTGTACACCCATGCCTTGCTTATATTCTGTAGTGTATCTTAGAGGTTTATCCTCAGCAGCAGTAGGGACCTATTTCTTTTTTTTTTAAGCAGGTACATAAGATCCTATTCTATGGATGTACTGTGGTTTACTATCTGAGAGCTGATAGGCAATTTGGAGTTTTCTAAGTTTTTGCTGTTACAAGTAATATTACAATGAACATCCTTACATATTTAATCTATTTAGAGTATGTACATATGGTAAATTTTCAGCAGTGAGACTGCTGAATCAAAGGGAGTTTGCATTTTAAATGGAAAGGTATTGCCCACTAGTCCTCTAGAAAGGCCGTCAGAGTTTATGTCTCTGCTTTCTCACACGTTATTCCTCCACAGCATTGTCAACACTGGATGCTATAAAAAGATTTATTAAAGAAATCTAAAAAGTTTACCATTTTCTTGCAAAACATTTTATGGTGACAAATTGTTTAAGGACAAAGCTCAAGGTCTCAGGCTTCTTTGCGTCTATTTTGTAGTATGTAGCAGTGCGTTATCTAATCTGCCAGCAAATGGAGTTATCAGAAGCAAATGTTTGCCAAAGTTTTATTATTTCAGTTTTAAAAATTTGCATCCTGGCTAACACGGTGAAACCCCATCTCCACTAAAAATACCAAAAACATCAGCCGGGCATGGTGGTGGCGGGCACCTGTAGTCCCAGCTACTCAGGAGGCTGAGGCAGAGAATGGCCTGAACCCGGGAGGCGGAGCTTGCAGTGAGCCCAGATCGCGCCACCGCACTCCAGCCTGGGTGACAGAGCAAGACTCTGTCTCAAAATAAATAAATAGAATAAAATAAAATAAGATTTGGAGGAGGTTGTTGAAGATGAAGGAAGCTAAAGAAGTAGAAGAAATTATCTTGGACTAGTCTTAAGTTTTCTGCTATGGTGGTTTCATGTACCTATGAGGTAGATAAAAATTATAGCAACAGGTTGAAGGTAAGACTCCAAAAGATAGTGAGGTAGAAAACTTGCCTGAATTCCTTTGTTGAGTGGTTTTCAGCTCAGTGACTAATGTCTATATTGCCAGCAACTTCTACATCAGAAGTAATGAGATGCTCAGTCCCTTTGACTTTGTGTGTACACTGTAGTAACGAAATCACTCAGGACTAATTTTCTCTGCCTGCCTGTGTAAAGATCTCTGCATTATTAATGGGTGTAACACTAAATAAAGCGATCCTGGTGTGTTTACAGAGCAGCATCACAAATGAATGAAGAGTGGAACTTTAGGTTTACCACAAATGGGTTTTCTAGAGCATCCAACCTGTTTCTGGGCCATGTTTTGTACAGTTCAGAGATAAAGGCACTGTGGACTGTCATCATCCCAAACCACACTTGGCAGGGAGCACCATGGCAGCCTGCACTGATTTAACTTCAGAGACGTTATATTCGGTTAGAATATGAAGTGGTTTTGTGGGGTTGTCTTAGAGAGAGTTTCTACTCATTAAGAAATAATGTAATATTTGCTACTTTGGGAATATATTTTCAACCTGAAACTCCTTAAGAATTCTATTTATAAAACTAGAAAACACACAGAGGGATCTTAATTATTATTGAACTCAGCATCCCACCCAGCATGAGAATGTCCTTTATGTCATTTTTAATAAAAGTGAGTCACCCAGTTCCTGCTTAAACTCTTTTCCCGAGATTGTCAGTTCATACATGTACAAGGCTGTTTCATTCTTAGCTCTTATTTTTAGTAAGATTTTATGTTCAGGTGAAGTCTCATTTTTATTTATTCCATATTCAACATTTTAAAAGTTTTTGAGGTCTGCAAATGCAATGAGGAATAAGACAGGAGGGGCCCTTTCCTCTTAGAGCTGATATTCCAAGGAGGAGGGGTTAAAGAGAGACAAAAATCAATAATAAAATTTTTGGAAGTTGTGATAAATTCCCTAGATGAGAGACAAAGGGCTGAGATAGAAAGTTGGGAGACAAGGGTTGCATACATCAGACAGGACCATCAAGGGAGGACTTTCTGAGGAAGTGACATTTAAACTGAGACATAAATGGAAAGGAGTAGCCAGTATTGCCAGAGTCTGGGAACAACCTGTGTGAAGGTCTCATGACCAGGAATTTACTGTGCTGAAGCAAATGAGAGCAAACTAGCATAGCGTAGCCCAAGCAGGAGCAGAATGGTACCAAATACAGTAGGAGGGGATAAAGGGACCTGGTTTTCATGGATCTTGAGGCAATGGTAAAGATTTATGGATTTTTTTATTTTTCCTCGACGTGCAGGAGGGAAGTCTTAGAGTTTAAAGCAGGCAAGGCTGATAATCCAGCTTAATGTTTAAGCAGGCCTTGTTTTGATGCTGTCAGAATTGGCCTGGATACTATTAGGAAGTTGTTGGCAAGCTGTTTCATAGAGAGAGATGATGCTCACCTGGCTTAATAGCGTTCTTGCTTGTAGCAGCCATAGAGATGAGAAGTGGGCTGATTGGAGGTCTGTGTTAGAGATAGAACAGACTTCCCATTGGACAGAATGTGGCAGGTAAGGGCAAGGGTCATTACAAAGATGATTGATGGGGTTCTGGCTGGAGCAGCTGAGTGTATTGTGCTGAGAAGGGAAGACTCAAATTGAGGAGCAGGGTGTAGAATCAGGAATTTCTTTTGGCATAATATATTTGAAATTCTGCTGATTATATATGAGAGTCTGGAGTGCAGAGGAAGTCTGTACCGGATATTTAAATATGGTAGTTATCAGCACAGAGACTATTTAAACCCACAGGAATTGATGAAATCACTGAGAGAGAATAGAAAAATGAGAAGGTTGAGAGTTGATCATTCTCTGACATCTAGAGGTTGAGTAAAGTAAGAACTAGAAAGAGGAGACAAGAATGAATTGTCCCTGAGATAAAGGAGTCTAAGAGATAGGAGTGTTTTAAGGAGGGCATAGCGCTCTATATTGAATGCTACCAAGGTCTGTTAATATGGGATAGAGAAGTGCTTTTTGGATTTGGAAAATTGAAGGTCATTGCTGACCTTGATGAGCCATTTCTGTGGAGTGGTAGAGACAGAAATAGACTGTAAGTTCTAGCATAAAAGAATAAGTTGATTTCCCTTTTCACAGGATCACAGAGCAAACATTTTAACATCAGATCCATTTAAATGCCCTCCTAGTTAAATAGTCCCAATTTCTTTGAATATTCCTTCTCAGACATTGAATGTACCTGATCACATCCTTCTGGACTTACTCAGTTATGTTGAATTTCCTCTTCAAATGAGAAGGTCAGAAACATGACCAACACTTTCAGATAGGATCTTCCAGTGGGGTTAACTCTCTTCATCAAAAATGCTATATTATACTGACTCTTATTAGTCTGAAATGGTCATTGCTTCACAGAAATTTGCCCAGTGACAATTGTAAAATTGTTATTGAGCTAAATGCTCAGCTTTACGTTTAGTAACCCTTTTAAATAGCATCTTGATTTCAGACCAGCATGTCAGCCTGTCAGAATTGTTTGAATCAATGCTGTTTATTTGAAAATCCTGCGTATGGATGATCTCTAGAATTGGAAGACTCCAGAGTTTAAATTGGTGCTAGATTCTGTTCCAGAAGCGTGGTCAATATTGGTGGCTCTTACTTGGTTTGGATACCTGTCATTGACATATTTGACTCTTCTTTCCTACTTTTGTGCTAGCTATGAGTCTGAAAAGTGAACCTTTGGATAAGACAAGGTCGGAGTTTAGAGGTAGGCCCTTTTTGTTGTTGTGAGCCATCTGCTCATCCGTGATGTTTGAACTCTGTGAACTCTGTTAGCCACCTCACATTTCTCTAGTTTGTGTACAAGAATGTTATGAGGACTGTCTGATCCCTTGTTAAAATCCACATTTTCTGTATATACTGCAGTGTCAGGATCTTTCAGTCTATTAGTGATATCCAAGAAAGAAGACTGATTTGATTGTAATTTTAGTGTATAATATAGGCTTCATGACCTAATCCCTTTACTCTTAAAAATTTTATTTTTTCTCTTCAGATTATAAAATTAATAACTATTCATGTTAGGAAATTTGTGAAACATAGGAAAATATGAGAAGTAATATAAATTAGTCTAACCACCCAGTGATGACTATTATTTATGATATTGTGTATTTATATAAAGTATATGAACATGCTATTTGATATGTTGCTGTATAAGGAAATTTTATATTCTCTTCATATAACTTTTTATTGTTTTTTCCTCATTTTTAAACATTCTTAATATTGTAGGTGCAAGTTTTCTTTCATTATGTAGATGTAATCAATTTAATTATTTTCCCTATTTTGGACACTTAAAAATTAGAAATAACATATTTTAAACATTTTTATAACAAATACCCTTGCAGATTAACTTTTGTGAGCATCTCTGGTGATTTCCTAAGGATAAACTGCCAAGAGAGAAATTACTGAATTAAAGGGTATTATTTAAGACAACCGATAGCTTGTAAAATTATTCTCCCAAAAGTTTTTATCAGTCCTTTTATTTTTCAAGTGCTTTCAAACCACTGTATGAAATGTGGTTTATTGAACTGACGTAGCGATTTCTGCAGTATCTAGGCTCAAGAGTGCCAGGTAGCATTGAGTACCGTGATGTGTAAATCTGGCAATTTGCTTCCCTGTGGTCTCCTATACCTTCCTAATTCTCCATGATCTTGGTTTTGAAATATTGGCTAAAAAGGCTTCTAAAAGGGTATCCCTTTTGAATAGTTAAAAACAATTATATAGAAACAATGGGAAAGCAATATTGGAAGATAACTTTGTTTCCAAATATTCCCAATTGTTTTCATTATGGGAAGCTTTAAAAACCATGATTTCTGACAATTTTTCTCTCTAAACGTTCCTGCTGAGCAGAGCAATAGGACTCTCCTTTGTGTTGACTGTTTTTACAACATAGTCTTGTGGCTTTGTGCATTCATTCTCAGCTCTGCCACTAATCAGCTGTGTGACCTTGGACAAGTTACTTAATCTCTCTGAACTTCAATTTCCTTCTCTGTAAAATGGGGAATACAGAGTACCTCTTTCATGGGGTTGTTATGAAGATTAAGTAAGTTTATATATATATATATATATATAACTTAGAACACTGCCTGGCATGTGGTAAGGGCTATTTACATGTCAGCGGTTGGTTATTGTTCACTATTTTGGAGTTTGTTGGGGTGGAAGGGGTGGAATTGGAGCCCTTTTCTAAAGCTTTTCTGGGCTTTAGAAAACAGTGATTTTTTTTTTTTCCATACGAAACTTATGAGAGAGAACAGGAAAAAAAAAAGGGCCATTCAAGCAGTGTTTATTAGTTTATTAACACTTAATCTAGGGTGTGTGTATGCAAGCACGTGCATATTTTTAAATGAAAGCTTTTGCTGTCTATTAAGGACAGCCATTTGTTTTTTTAAACGGGTTTAGTTCTGAATCTTCCTGTGAGGAGGTTGACTATCTTAGGAGAGAAGTAATAATTTTGTCTGTTAGGTTTCAGATCTATAATGAGTGTTCAGGTACTGCGATGTTAGGCTAACAGTTTTTACTAAAATGGCCATTTTCCACGTAAACTTACCATGGGTGTGGTTTCACTTTGGAATCAAGGCCCTTTCTATGCTACATTAACTTCTTCAGGCGTCATGGCTGACTGCCTTTCCTCACCACTAATTAGGACCCTCGTGACTTAAAAGAATTAAGTGAAGCACTCCGGAAAGTAAGCAAAAGGAATAATTTGGATGATGGAAAATTCTGGTATTAAACTCCTGCTGAAAGGGGATAAGAGGTAGTAAACAGCCTAAGGCATACATGCAAATGACTGTAGTTGGCAGTATTTCTGTCTGTATTCTTTGTAGGTCTACAGGATATTTAAATAAAAAGTGTTTTTTCTTTTTCTGGACTGGGTTTATTTCTGGTGAGAGTTTTGTTTTCTTTGCTACCCTCAACCACAGTGCTTGGAGTACAGTGGTCTGAAAGAACTGGGAAGAATTTCTTTGTGTAAATATGACAAATAACATCTCGAAATATTCTGGGTACAGTGATTGTTTTGCTTTTTATCAGGGAGCTTGTATCTTTTCTGTTTTATTTCAAATAATCATTAATTGAATCTACATTGTGTCCGTTCTTTGTTTAGAATAATGTGTTATCGTTGAGTGAGTTTTGGACTTTGCTTTTCGAATTTATAGGACACATTGGGATTTATACATTGTCAACTTGGAATGAATTATGTAGACCATTCTAACAACTGATATTCTATATCAATAATGTGTCCTTTGCTTTCTTTAATATTCTGGGCATTTTTGCCTAATTATGTAACTATCTCTAGTGATTATCTGGTCTTAAGATGGAATTGTTTTCAGGTCAGTTGGCCACTGAGACTTTATTATCTGGTTACTGAGTGAGTCGTCTTCTGTCAGGAAGCTTTCGTGTTCCAGGGGAAATTCTATGCAATATTTGCATATTAGTTTTGACAAAGACATACTGATTTTTCAGGAGAAAGCATAAAACACTATAGTATGCTTATCATGCTTTTCACCTTGGATAGTACTTTTCTTAGAATAGTGTCTCCTGTCACAGGGTTAAAAATTGCATAGGTGCTAATTCATGAACTGTTTAATTTTTTACTGTGTGGCGAAGGGAAACTATACCCTAGCTTTGGATAGTAGAGTATTTAAAAAATTGATAGTAGTGTGTTTAAGAAATTAAAAAGTGCTAATGAGGCTGAGTATTGAGGTTGTATGCATATAATGTGACATAAAAGTGATGACTGTGGGATGTATAATAGTAATTTCATGCTTTTTCAAAGATACATCTAATACTTTTAGGTATCTACCCAAGCAAAAGTGTTGACTGAAAACTTTGTTTTATTTATGTGGAATTAGCTATGAGGTTTTTAAGACTTAAAAGTCTTAGCTTTTAGAAACTTGCTGTAAGTCAATTTTCATAGAGGTAAATCTAATCTCTCACTTGGAAAAAGTCATGTCAGTTTGTCTCTTGAGGTAAGAATACCTGGAGTTATATTTATTTAGTTGTACATGTCATTGGTTTAAAACCTTTAGCTTACTGCTTGAAATGCTTGGTAATGTTGCAAATGTATTAGTGTTGTTGAAAAATATTTTGAGTTATAATTTTACTTCATCAGTGATATTTTAGTCAAGATTTTACTAGTTGTTCTTATTTGTCAACATCAAAGAGAATATTTGATGGAAATGCGTTGGAGCAGGTGTCTACAGTTTAAGCATGTGTGATACGAAGAGAAATCTCCAGTATGCTTATTATTATTATTTGGCAAAAAGAAAGCAACAGCAACACCATTCAGGGATAAAAACTATTTTTTAAAACTGTTTTTGATTTTGTATTCACTGGTTCTTGTGGAGTTTTTATATCATTTAAAAAAAAGACTCACAGTGTATATATGTATGTTTCCTTCAGCATATCTTTTTCACACAGTCTCTTTTATCCTTTTTGACAACTGTACCTATTTTTCCGTTGTTAAATTTTGACCAAATTCTGCTTCACGTCTGAAACGTGTTCTTTGGGTGTTTCTTACGCTGGGGAATGAAGGTCCAGCCCACTCACTGTCGTGTTCACTGTCTCCGTCTGCTGCTGTGTGTACAGATTGTTCAGTGGCAGCTATTTAGAAGTCATGTATCCATCAAATGTGTCTTATACAAGTAGCCACAGAAGGAAAGGGGACATGTGTGTAGGACTTAGTCCCTCAAGCCCAGTTCAGAACATCCTTCCTGCACAGAGACTGCACAGAGCACTCAGTGGGCGAGCATCTGCTCTGCAGCATTCACCAGCAGCAAGAGGTCTCCTCTGCACTAGTGTGCAAGGATGCAGGTGGCCGCAGCAAGGTGATCCGTGTGGTGGAAGGTGAGCAGAAGCCTCGTCTTCAAAACCCCAGTTATGACCTGCTGCCATATGGGAACACAATTCAGCAAATGAAAAGCAATAGGATGGGGAGGCTGATGGAGAAACGATAGGCTCAGATGCCCTTGCGACATATGCTGTAGCTGCATTTCCAGGCTGAACGCACATGTTCATGAATTTGCTCACATTTCCTCTCTGTTCTGTTGTGTGAATGATGACTTGTACATTCAGTGGGGTCCAACTCGTTGATGATTTTTAACCTTTTTCTTAAACACAATGGGGGAAATTACAATGAAGTGTTACAAGTGTACTTTCCCTTACTGAGGAGATAAAGAGAACAAGTTTTAAAATCATCTCATTGGCCAGCCATGGTGACTCATACCTGTAATCTCAATGCTTTGGGAGACTGAGGAGAGAGGATTGCTTGAAGGAAGCCAGGAATTGGAGACCAGCCTGGGCAACATAGCAAGACCCCATCTGTGCAAAAATAAATAAATGAAACACTTAGCTGGGCGTGGTAGTGCATGCCTGTAGTCCCGGCTACTTGGGAAGATGGCTTGAGCCCCGGAGTTCAGGGCTGCAGTGAATCATGATTGTACCACCACCCTCCAGTCTGGGCAGAGGGGCGAGCCCCTGTCTCCTAAAAAAATTTTTTTAAAATTATCTCATTGACTTTATTTTAAATTTGCCTATTGGATCCTTTTGAGGAGCAACTCTCCCTACCCAGTGCTCACTGAGACCACCACTGGCTGTGTGTACATAATCTCTCCCTTTTTCGGCCTCCCCAGCCTTGTTTTCATTTAGGAATATTCCTGGGAACATCTGATGTGTTTTGAGAATACCAGCCATGTCAGGATTCCCACTCTGATCCTAAGGGACATACTGAGGATCCCTGATGCTCTCTAATCCCCCTATGTGCATCATTATGATTGGAGGGTGGAAAAATAAGCCTAAGTGTAACATTTTCCAGTCATGTTGGATGGTATCTGTTGCTTGTCCTCGTGTTTATTTTGAATGTTAAAAGCTTGTGAAAAGCAGAAGAGCTGCTGCTTGAAGGTAATAGATGCCACCTGGCTGGGCCTGTCACTGTCCAGCAGGGTGTGGGTGGCAGCACAGAGTATAGACCCCAAGGAGGACAGTGTAAGGGGAGAAGCCCGAGGGATGCCTTCTATCTAGACAGACATGTGTGCCTCTGAAAAGCAGCCCAGACACCAGCTAAGAACTTTGGCTCTGGATCCAGACAGATTTGAGTTAGAACTCAGTTTTACTCTGTGTGACCGTAAGAAGACAGTTATTACCCCTCCCAGGCTCATTGTTTCATCTGTAAAATGAAAATGATCATTGTACCTATCTCATTAGATTGTTTTTGGGATTCAGTGAGACAGTGTTTATGAAGAATCTAGCGTGATACCTGCCACATCATAAATGCTCAATAAATCTTAACTTCTGTTATTATTCTTCTGTCATTGTTACTGCTCTTCTGTCATTATTATTATTAAGTAAATACTGTAGCCTTCACAAGGAAGCAGAGCCTAGAGTCTGGAAGGATCTCAAGGTGGGAAGAGGGAAAAAGGCAATAATGACCATGTTTCAAGGTGCCTGAAAGTTCTGGTAAGAGGGACATTGGGCAGAGAAGACAAATATTTGCTTAATTAGAACAGGGATTGGCAAACTGCAGCCCATGGGCCAAATCCACCCCCTGAACAAATCTGGCCTACATGTTTGTATATAAAAAAAACTTTTATTGGAACACAGCCGTGCTCACTTGTTCAGGTATTGATTATTGCCGCTTTTGTGCTACAGTGGCAGAGTTGAGTAGTTGCAACAGAGGCCATATGGCTGGCAAAATGAAAAATATTTGCTTTCTGGGCCTTTTACAGAAAAAGTTTGCCAACCTCTGAGTTGCAGAAGAGGATGGTAAGCAAAGGCAAGAAGAAACGTGCCTGAAAGTGAACAGCCTTTGCATCAAAAGCTATTCTTAGTTCTGATTTTTACTAAGGAAAGTGTGTGGTGGGCAGAGGTTCAGGTAGATGCTGATTGGGAAGTGCAGATTTTTGTAGGTAATAGACTCTCTGTTATGGCCCATATCTCAGTCTTCTGTGTAGGAGTTGTACCCCTGGGATTGAGGTGGAATTGTGTGTTGAATTAAATTTAGATCATCACATGCAAGTGGAGTGGCTGTAGTTGAAACTTCTGGTGCCTCCGGGTTGGGAGTCATTTTTGGGAGGGGTTGTAAGGAGAGAATGGCCTTGTTTGACCCTTGGTGCTACATAACTTAGTCTCAGAAAAGCTAGGCATCTCATTGTGGCTTATGATGTTCTATGACACTGTCGGTGTGGCTTGCCTCAATCATGAAGTGAGACTCATTTGTTTTATGTTGTGAAGAAAGTATTTTATAGCTGACTGTTCTCTAACTCTATATTTGCCGTAAGAAAGCCACGAATTAAGGTGGGAAACAGTAAAGAGTGTTTGTTATTTTCTTTTGGTCTGAAGTTCTGGCAGCATGTATAATTTATTAATTTCCTTATTGCTGTTTCTAGTGATTTAAGTTATATTTCATGCAAATAATCTTTTCCATTCTGAGCTGCCTACGGGCAACTCCCCTTGGAAGTCCCTCAGGGCTGCAGCTCAGCACCTCCCAGGCTTGTCATTCCTCTGAGGCCTCCTAGTGGTAGCTGACATTTGCTGTCTTAGAGAAGGGCACCACGGTCCACCTGGGGCCCCAGGGAGGACCCTCGCCATCCCTTTTCTTCTGCCCATCTCCCCACATACTTGCAAGAGTCATCAGGATACTATGGCCATTCCCTCCTTAGTGTCCTTGGCATTATTTTTGCTCTCTGCTGACAGTCTTGTGCCTTCATTCTGATTTCCAAACTTACTGACTCTTCCCAGGTCCTCCTGCAATCTCATTTAGGAATATACTTACTGATATTTTATAAATATTATATAGCATATTATATTTATAGCATCTATTATATGGCTTATATATTATATAGCATATTAATATTTTATAACTGTTATATAGCATAATTATATTGTGATGGTATAATGAATAACATAATATATACCATCTATATTATATGTAAAGTGTAAAAATATATAAGTATAGAAATGTGTATACATGTCATTTACATAATTTATTTTTCAATTTATATCATTTTATTTTTAGCTTACACTTAGTATGTTTTTTAACTGACTTATTTTAGTCCCATCTTAATTAACAGTTTCCATGAGATTATGAGTTGTAGTACAATTACCTGTGTTTTCTAATACACAATACAGTGAAACTGTAAATAACAACATGCAGCCTGGACTCATCCCAAGGATTCCTTTTGGGAATTTCTGTGTCAATTGTTTCTGTATTCTTCTAACGTGGATTAATGTAGTCTCCTGCTTCCCTCCCCCTGCTTCTTTCTGCTGGTCCATCTCTGCTGTTGCAGAAATGTCTGCCACAGACACCAACATGGTGCTGTCACAACAATTCTCAAATGATGCCCTGGCGTTCTCTCTTGTTTCATGGCGATGGTCTGTAATGTAGATTCCTGCAGTTCAATACAGAGAGCTACAGAGCATCAAAGAGAAAGGGATCATGATTCAGTCCCAGGTTTTCCTAACTTCTCACCAGTGATTTCCCATGACCTGTTAATAGGTGTGAGCTTCAGTTTGTCATTTGGAAAATGGGGTAATAGGGCCCATTTCATGAGCTACTGTGAGAATTCTACTATACTTAGCCCAATGCTAGACACATAACAATCACACACACTGTAACATTAGTATTTTCATTGTTGTGTTCACCATCATGACCTCTGTAATCCTTAGTTTCTCATATGTAACTGGGGATGAGGCATCATGAGGTTTTTGTGAGGATTGCATGACTGGTTTGGGGGGCAGTTAGGGTGGGAGAGAGTAGTGAAGTGCCTGGTATGACATGTGGCCTTTGGGGTGCACTAATGCAGGCCATTATTACCATAGCCCTTATCAGACTCTGTTTCTCAGTTGAGAGGGCAGCTCCCTGGGGGCAGGCATCATGTTCGATTCTGCTGGACATTCTCAGGGCTGAGCAGCCTGGTGAACACTCCTGAAGTGGATAAATCCAAGGTTCTCACATCTTGTGTGTCAGGCCATTTAAATTGTCACTGTTTTCATCTGTGGTGTGGGGGCAACCCTCCTTGTTCCTTCTTCTTGGTTTACCAAAAGCTAATTAAGAATGTGGACAAAATAACCTGTCTTAAGAGGAGGTGGTATGGCAATCTAATAAGCTAATAATAGTCTAATTAATGTGCTTTTTCTTAGCATAAAATTTTTCTGCTCTTTTTCTGCCATAATGTTCTGTATCACTAAAGAAATTTAGCTTTTAACACTAGTTGTATTGTCTGACTTTAAATTATTAAAATAGATAATGAAATGACTGGCAGTACAGTCAGAGATCATTGGTTGAAATCATTGAAATCAGTGAATTCGTTTCTATTTTTTATAGCTGTATTGAAAGAGACAGATTTCATAGTTTGGTTGTAAGACTTGGCTGAAAGAAATACAAAAACAAATGTGTCTAGATGCAGTGGTGCTGTGCTTACAATGCAGTGGTAATTTTAGGAGAGCCATGAGAATCTAAGGGCTCTAATCGTGACAGATTAGCTTTAGGTATCTCACTGGTATAATAAGACACAGAGACCCTTCTTTGGGCTCCCTTGTGTCCCTCCAAGAGGATCACAGCATGTCCTACTGTGATCGTCCTCTTCTAATTCTTGATTTTACAAAATACCCTCTCATTTTTCAGCTCACCTCTAACTTCACCTCCATTGTGAGGCCTTGTCATTATTTCAGACGTTTCATTCTCTTCCTTTCCTGAGCAACATTTGTGTTTGGTACTGGTTTTTAAGCCTCCTCGAGTGGTTTTCTGTGGCTGTGCTTTACCTTCTCAAGGGCAGTTACACATCTTTTTGCTCAGAAGCAACATAAGCTATGCCAGTGTATGCTGCCATCCAGTGTTGCTGTGGAACGGAGCTAGGAGAGGGGCAGGACAGGAGCCAGTCCTCATCGCAGTGCTGGGTGATGCAGGGATGGGGAGTCTGTTGATGGTTCAGATTCTTTTTTAACCTGGAATAATATGACAGTATTCATGGATCTGGACAATTGTACTTGCAAAAGAATGACAGATTGTTATCCTGTTAATGGATTAACCATGAAGTTAATGTTCTCTCCTGTATATGTTTCCTATATTTTAATTATGGATCAGAAATAGGCTTTAAAATGGTTGCACAGAGGGTAGCAACATTGAAGACCTGGCATATGTTTTCTTTTTGTTTACCATTACTATTCTGCAGTGCAATCCATGCCTTCAAGAGCTGTTAAAATGGGATTTCCAGGCCGGGCGCGGTGGGTCAAGCCTGTAATCCCAGCACTTTGGGAGGCCGAGGCGGGTGGATCACGAGGTCAGGAGATCGAGACCATCCTGGCTAACACGGTGAAACCCCGTCTCTACTAAAAATGCAAAAAAACTAGCCAGGTGAGGTGGCGGCGCCTGTAGTCCCAGCTACTCGGGAGGCTGAGGCAGGAGAATGGCGTGAACCCGGGAGGCGGAGCTTGCAGTGAGCTGAGATCCGGCCACTGCACTCCAGCCTGGGCGACAGAGCGAGACTCCGTCTCAAAAAAAAAAAAAAAAAAAAAGGATTTCCAGCTTTATCAGCTAGTCTTAAAAGTGACCATCCCTGCCATCCATCGTCTCTAACTCCCTTCAGTGTCACCTCTGCTCCTTTCTGTGATATACAGCCATGTAGAGGTTTACTAAATAAAAGTAAATTTTTGTCTGTAGTGGATATTCCCCAGCCTGAACTTGAGTCCTAATTGTTCCATGTGTAGATATCTATGTGAGGTTATTGCTTCTCTTGGGAAAATAGTTAATCTCTAATCTCATGTTTACTCATATATTGGCATTTATATTCTGTGTGCCATGTGATTGTGTTTGGAGATGCAAGTAACTCTGCTTTGAAGCATTAGACGTAGATGGTCTCTTTCTGTGGGTGCTGGAGACAAAGAATGTTAATGGAGAAAAGCCACCCAAGACAATACTACTTTTCCTCTCAGGAGTCAGTAGTTCTCTTGTCTTAGAGGAGACTTTTATTCCATTTTTCCATTTGTGCCACAAAATAAACTTTCTACTGCAAAATAAATGGATGGATGGCATTTGCTCTCACAACTCCAGTCATATGCCCAACCCTGGAAATTGGCCACTCCAAGGATTAGCAGCTTGCTTCAGTTAAATCCGGGTGATTGGGCCTGTCTGCTCATGTTCAGAATTTCTGTCTGGGTTGTTGGTGTTTAATGTCACACCTAGTTTACAAAATTGTTTCAATGAACTTTTTATCAATGTGTGAACCGTCTTGAGTATAGCAGATGAAGTTCATAGAACAAATTAGTATCTTAGTTAATATGTGTCAATTAAGAATCAATCGCTCTAAAAACTCAAGGGAGGGGGGTGCAAATGAGTAGCTAAGAAAAGTGTTTTCTAGTTTGCCCAGGTATTAAGCTGTGATAACTTAACCACTCTGTGACCTTTAGTGGGAGAACTGTTTAGCTGGGTTTTGTGATGTTATCTGATGGGTTTGCATAAGTGTTTCTTAGTTTAAGTCCCCTGTTTCCAAATTTGACTCTCCTCCTGACAGTGTACTCTGTGTGTGTAGATCCCGTACTTTCTTATTGCTCTCTGATTCATATAGTATTTGGTGATTCTCTCAAATATTAGATATGGCTGTAAAGCTAACAAGAGGAAAGTGATATTCCTCAAGGAATATGCTAAAAGATTGACTGCCTGGGTATGAATATGGTCTTAGAGGGGAAGGTGAGGCAAAGGGAAGATACTCGAAGACATACCAAGCCCCAATTAATGACTTTTTTTTTTTTTTTTTGAGACAAATTCTTGCTCTGTCACCCAGGCTGGAGTACAGTGGTATGGTCTCGGCTTACTGCAACCTCCACCTCCTGGGTTTAAGCGATTCTCCTGACTCAGCTTTCCAAATAGCTGGGGTTACAGGCGTGCGCAGCCACTCTGGCTAATTTTTGTATTTTTAGTAGGGACAGGGTTTCACCATGTTGGCCAGGCTGGTCTTAAACTCCTGACGTCAAGTGATCTGCCCACCTCTCCCAAAGTGCTGGGATTACAGGCGTGAGCACCGTGCCTGGCCCACTTAATGCTTTTAAATGCATGTGGCACAGGAACAAAGGCCACCAACATGGCTAATGAGGAAAATTGTGGTGCAGTATACAAGAAGTCCGGACGTGTTTGCTTCATGCTTTATGGCTATTTTTTAGAAAGCTAAACTAGCTAACTAGTCTGTATCATGTGCCTACTGGGAACAAGCACTGTGCTGGGTACATTGCGCACATTGTCTCGTTTCATCTACATTGTAATTCTTATTCAGCCAGTAAGGAGCGAAGTTGAGAATCAAATTCAAACCTGTGGCTTTAAAGGTTCTTTTCTTTTCTTTGTGCAGTAGGACTTCACTGTGAGGTGTGATTTATCTTTTCTTTGTGCAGTAGGACCTTTACTGTGAGGTGTGATTTTATCTTTTCTTTGTGCAGTAGGACTTCACTGTGAGGTGTGATTTTATCTTTTCTTTGTGCAGTAGGACCTTACTGTGAGGTGTGATTTTATCTTTTCTTTGTGCAGTAGGACTTCACTGTGAGGTGTGATTTTATATTTTCTTTGTGCTGTAGGACTTTACTGTGAGGTGTGATTTTATCTGGAATGTATGAGAAAAGTGGTACCACTTTTTCTGTCAGTTGTAATCATAAAACAAAATAAATACCTCTTAAAAACTTAGGGTATTCAGGCCGGGCGCGGTGGCTCAAGCCTGTAATGCCAGCACTTTGGGAGGCCGAGACGGGCGGATCACGAGGTCAGGAGTTCGAGACCATCCTGGCTAACAAGGTGAAACCCCGTCTCTACTAAAAAAATACAAAAAAAACTAGCCGGGTGAGGTGGCGGCGCCTGTAGTCCCAGCTACTCGGGAGGCTGAGGCAGGAGAATGGCGGGAACCCGGGAGGCGGAACTTGCAGTGAGCTGAGATCCGGCCACTGCACTCCACGGGCGACACAGCGAGACTCCATCTCAATTAAAAAAAAAATAAAATAAAGAAAGAATAATAAAAATTTTAAAAAGTTATTCAGTTTCAAAAATAATCCTTAAGGAACTGGTCTTAATTATGTTTTTTTCTACATGTACAGATCCGTCCCTGTCTAAGAAAGTTTATTTTAATAAATGTGAGATGAACGTGGTGAGTTGAAATGCTCTATCTTAAAACATTAAAGGCATGCAAATGTGTTGCCCTATTTTGTTTCTGTTGAAATTAGTGAGTCTGAAGTGTTAATAAACTGTCAGGTCACCAATTTCTCTCTTTCCTACCTGTATTTACTTCCTTCCTTCATTTCCTTCCATCTTCCTCTTTTTTCTCTTGCTTTCTTCTTTCCCTCCCTTTTGCTCTTTCTCTCCCTTTCTCCCTTCCTTCATAACATCACAGAAGTTAGTCCCCAGCCACCAGACCTTAAATTTTTGTTGTACTGTTGTATGTTTGAAATGTACAAGTACTTGATTTGCGTAACTGACATCAACCGTGGGCATCATCATCAATGCCTATAGTGTTGCATACTGTGAGAGAAAAGCCAAATTCTTCCTTGTGGCATATAATGTTCTTTGTGATCTTACCTCTCCCATTCCTTCAGCCTCATTGTTTATTTACAACATGTACACACACACACATTGTTGGAATCATGTTGGCTTGTTTGGAGAGCTAGAGCCAAAACTGTGCCATTCTTTCTGCTTCTGTGCCTTTTACCTAGAATACACTACTTTCACCCAGGTGCCTTTGGGCTCAGCTCAGGTCTCCCTCTTCTGGCAAGCTTTTCATGACCCCAAAGGCTGACTTAGTTGTCCTTCTTCTGTATTAGTATCCTGTAATAATAATGTAATGTATGATAAATAATAATGATGATGCACATAGGTAATTGTTCAGCCTTTTTTTTTGTTAAGAGCCATACCTGGATTATCTTATAATTAAACAACAGTTTCATAAAGTAGTTATTATTATCGTATTGAGAAAAGTGAAGCGTAAAGTGGTTAAGCGACTTGCTCACATTGCTTGAGAGTGGTGGAATCTTTTCAAATGAAATAGTGATTGTGTATTTACACAGATTTTGCTTCCCTTGTATTTTGAGTTCTTAGACATCATGGACCATTTCACTGATTACTGTGTGTCCAGCAGGGGCTGGCATATGATGTAGGCAGAAAAAAACAATTGTTCAGTCACATTTGATTGAATTATTATTTGTAATGGATATAACCAGTCTTTCTACCACTTCCCAAAAATTTGGTATGTAGAAATATATAGTAAAATGGCTTTCTTTTAAAAAATTTGCTTCATATTTTTTATTCTGTTTGCCGTTTAAAAATCATGCAGCCTCAAATCCCAACTTTTTAGTAGTATCCTTAGTTTTGAATTTAATGTGATAAAAAATACAGAATTTAAAAATTCCCGCCATCTGAAAGGTTGAGCCAGGATTTATTTCTCTCATTCTTATTGTATGTGTTTGTAATATAAGCACCTATGGAGGAATATAAGAAGGAGCAAGGGTTGCTGTAAGTTAAGGGAGTAGTTGACCAACATGTCAGCAAATATTCTTTCTGCCTCTCAGAATTCTGAGAGATTTAAGTCTCTATTTGCTACCCCCTCATTTATCAACAGGTTGGTTATTCTTCTTTTTGATGGAGAACCCTCATTAAGACGTGTGTAGATTTTTGCTCTCTACGGTCCTTACTTTCTTCATCCTACCTTTAGGATGCTGTACTTTTGTGTTAGGCCAGTTAGCAATCTTGAAATACTTTCTGGATATGTGTCATTCCCCATAGCATTTAGGGTAGAAAAAAATGGAGCCTAACTTGTGTTCTAGAGAAAACCTAACTTCATTGTGGCCATTTCATTATTTTTTCTTTAATCAAGATATAGCATTGAGAAATAATATTTGTCTAATTCTGAAGCCAAGTAATACAAATGGATAATCTTTATTAAAAATCATCAAAACCAGCCCTGACCAACAGGTCTTACCATGTGGGTATTCAGAGCTAGTCCCATGATTTGTGCTTAATCACTGGCATGGCTGCTTGTGACAGACTTGCCACTTAATGTCTATTTTGTCATGTTATTGTAAAATCAGGGAAGTAACTATTAATGTAACAACATATGGCAGCCATTACATGGTAAAGTAGAATGTTTTAAAAAGGAAGTTTTTGGAATTAAACACTGAGCTACAGCTTAGTGCATTTTTGCTTAACCTTGACTGTTATCAAACTGAGTTTAATGTGTTTCATAATACTGTATTCTAACTAAGTTTGAGAGCTTCAGTTAGAAAAAAATTTAAAAACTGCTAAAAAAAATATTCCCTGTGGTTTTTGTTCTTAGACTTTGGGCTCATGTATCACATGCTTCTGGCATGTGTTCCCAGTTGCTAAGGCTCTGAGCAGTTGAGCCTGAAGAATCATTCTGGTGACTTTCTTCTTTGGTAGCTTCTTCATTGGTTTCAGCTCCAATAGAGCCTCTTTGTTGTACATTAGAAAGGACGGAAGAAAGGCCCCCCATCCTGTAGCTCTGAGGGAGACTCAGAGACTAGACTTCCTGACATTTCAGAGATGTTCATTCTCAAAGGCTCTCTAGCTTTTTACCAGTTGGCAGTAGAGGGCTTTGCTCTCCCACTCTGTTCCCACCCAGATAATATTTATCATAGGAGAAAAAGAATATTACAGTTGAAATAGCCTTCATTTTCTTCCTAGTCTCTTTACCCTCCTTCTGTCTGTAGAGGCAACTGCCATTCAGAAACTCATGTGTATCCTTCCAGTCCATGCTCTTATGTGTTCACTAAATAGAATCATATTTATAAACAATATAGTATTTGCATTCTTTCAATTTCATAGATGCTATGCTGTACCTGTTATTTTACAACTTGCTTTTTTCTACTCAACATTATATTTTGGATGTATAGTTTAGTTCATTTGCATTTTTATGGCAACTGTTATTTTTGTACCTATTTCTGACATTATTTTGGGTTCGTAATGTTTTCACTGCTTCTATCTTTCGCCTTTCTTTCCTTATTTTGGGTGATGTGAAGTATTTAAACATTAATTTCTTTCTCTGGCAGTTTAGATGTTATGCAATTTATATCCCCTCTTCTAGTGGTTACTCTTAAATTTTTAGCAAATATGTATATTTAACAATGTTTAAGGTTGATCAGAATTTCTGTTCTTCTGTACAGTGTAACAACCCTTGGAGGCCTTCATTCTTGTCTCCCTTCCTCCTTCCATCATACTATTGATGTCCAGCATTTTATTCATTACCTTGCTTTTTTGACTTCCTCCAAATTAATCATACGGTTATGTTGATAATTATAATTATGTATGGTCAATTTGTGTTTAGACTTACTAGCATGGTTACTTGTTTCTTTCTTTAGCTCCTTCTTTCTGGTTTCTGTTTGCTTCTTGCTGCGCGCAGAGCACTCCTTAGCAGTCACTTCTGTTCTCCATCTGTGTGTGTCTCAAAATGTCTTTCAACCTTTCCCCCCGAGGGATGGTTAATTCTGTGTAGACTTCTAGGCTGACCATCATTTTGTTTTAGTACTTTGAAGTTTACAGTGACTTACTCTTTATCAATTTTTTTTTTATTTTAACAATCTGGATAGGAATATTTCTAAAATTTAGACATCATTTAAATAATGATTTAACACCCCACCCCCCTACCCCGCATTCAAAAAGAGAATCAGTTAAGTCCCAGAGAGTCTTTGTTGAGGTCAACACTGTTATTTGGAATCTGAGGCTGTACATTGTGTTGTAATACAGTGATGTTCTCTGGTAATTGAGGTGTGTAAGAATGTTTGATTTTTCATTAGATGAGTTAAGACTGTTGGATTTTTTGAGACCTTGTATCTGCTTTTTAGTGGTGGGTGTGTGTGCGTGTGTGTGTGCGCGCACGTGCGTGTGTCTTTCCTCTCTGTCAGTGCTTACTGCTATACCTCATTTACTTAATGTAATAATTGTTTTCCTTTAAGTACCTGATTTTTTTCCCCATTGTATATGTTTGTTTCTCCTTTGCTGAAAGCAAGGGCCTTAGATAACCAAACTGGTCAAGAATATATGGGTTCATTTAACGTTGTCATTGGCATTGTCTCTGTGTTCTTCCTAAAAAGATTTTATACTGGCTAAGTATGTGACAAGTCGCAGTATGCTTACTATGGACACAGGCTCTGAAGCCAGATTGCTTGGGTTCATATGCTAGCCCTGTACCATGTAACCCTGGCAAGTTCCTTAACCTCTGAGCCTCAGTTTTCTCTTCTCCAAGGTGGAGATAATTATAGTATACACCTTCTGGAATTGCTTCGTGTTTTATATGAGTTAATACACACAACAGGCTAGAACAGTACCTGGTCCTGTTAACATGTGTGAGTTAAGCATACTTTAAAACAGCCTTCAAGTTTCATCCCAAATACCATGTGGACTCTGAGTTTCTATACAACTGAAGTTAAAGAAGTTTTCAGAATGAAAAATATCTAACTTGGAAAAAGACTAAACTAGGATGTAATCTATTTCTGTTACCATGTGGCATTGAATGTAATGTGCAAGTTTATTTAAATATTTGCTTTTGCCGGAAAGCAGGAGGTCATCTAAGACCAGCGATGAAGATGTGACATTGGAGAAATCATAATGTAAATTAGTGGGTAAGCATTTTTTTTGCTTTATAAACATTGATTTGCTTCCAACTTTTCAGTACAGCCTGATGCCCCCATCAAATGATGTGAATGCTGGAAGACCTGAACTTTAACTTCAGATTTTTCAATAACTCACACTGTGACCATGACCAAATTCTTTCAATTGCCTGGGCTTTAATTGGACTCTTTCTAAGGGCAAATGAGATAATAATGGTGACCTAGCTTTTAGCCAGCTTTTTAGGTGCTTAAAATAACTAAGGTGATGCTAATACATTTTAGCAATGTAGCAATATTACTGTAATGCTTCAAATGAAAATGTAGAGTTTTTATCATTTCAGATTAAACTTTTAGAATCAAACACATTGGCTTATATTTATTATTTCATGGTTTGAGGCCTTGCCAGGCTTATTTTATTTATGACTGGTTCCCCATCATCTTGCAGAAATGATTTGATGATACATACCAAAATTTATAAACCATTAAAATAAGTAGAAACTGACCTTGGAGGAGCTTTGAATTTCTCATTTCATCTAACCTTGATTTTCATCCTTTCCAGTAGCTACAATCAGTGATGTTTTTCTTTGTGTTCGTCCCTCCTTAGTCTACCTGTAGATAGTTAAGGTTACATTGATTGGAGGCCAGATTTTGACACAGTGTTGAAGTGAACTATTATGAAAGAAAATAACATTTGTTGAGCACTATCCTAGTAGTCCTATGATGAGGCATCCTTAATAGATGATGAAACTGGAGCTCAGAAAGTTTGAGTAACTTTCTGCAGTTACAGAGCTCATCACTTGTGGCATGTCAAAATCAACTCTAGATCTGCTTGACTCAATTAGAGTGCAGACACATAATCCATACACCACAGTGCTTTCTGTGATGTCAGTTTTGTTGAGAGAACCAAAAGGGGAAAATGATTATCTTAACAGACAAGTTCAAAAGTAATTTTTAGAGGCAACTTGCATAAATTCCAAAGTAATGTGAATGTGAACATAATTGCATGATAATATGTCAACATGCATGCTGTGCCTTTTGTGGGACCACAGAAGGTGTGGGCCTGGTGGTAAGAAACATGTGAAAGGGGAGTAAGTTTCTGATTAAGTCTTAAGGGCAGCAGAACATGGATTTATTATACATAACCTTAACTATCACTGCATCCTGGTGGATGATTCTAGGATTTTTGACCTGTAGATAAAGCTCTTGCCTAAGTCAGGAGAAGACAATTTCAGAAACTCATTATTTTAGCAAATGACAAGAATACTTCTTTCAAAAATAGGTGCAGCTGGAGTTCCTAGAGCTTTTCCCAATACTGATGTTGCTCTAGATCTGTCTTTCCTTGCCAATTTCCCTTCTTCCTCTTCCATGGCTAATTTTCCTCTCTTTATATCACAAGTTATTTAATTCATCTACTTGTCCCTCTTTGAAGGTCCATGGAATGCTAATAGTTATTCATTTGGTCACTTTTACTAGGGACAGCAGAGCTGGTGTTAACGCATACTAATCATGTAAGGTTGATATTATTTTTATTTTTATTTTTTTTGTAGCGGAAGAAACTGAAGTTTAGAGAGATTAAATATATTGTCCCAAACCACTCAGCTAGTAAGTGGTCAAGCCAGAAATTAAATTCAAGCTTCTCTGGCTCCAAAATGTGTGTGTGTGTGTGTGTGTGTGTGTTTCCTGTGAGTCACACTACCAGATATTCAGAGCAGTTGGTTGATATTTAAAAGGCATGAACAAAAGCCACCCACCCCAGAAATAACTCTACCACTCAATGGTTATTGTACTTTAAATTTCAGTATTTGAGATGCATTTCTTTTGTATTGTTGGCTGCTCTCTCCATAAAGTGTTTTAAGTTAATAAATGTTGTTTTTCTTTTATAAATCGTTACATAGCACTTTAATGACTATTAAATTAAATGCAGGCATACTTTCAGCTGCTCAAGTAACAGAAAATCCACCTGATGGTGACTTTAACAAATGGGGTAGGTGGCTGCTGGTTCAGTGGCTTAAGATATCAGGGCTGGAATTACTGGGACTCTTTTGGTCTATTTTTCACGGTCACAGGGTGGCTGCTGCAGATCCAAGTATCACCTCTATTTAAGGCTGGAGGAAGGGAAGGAAGAGGTCTATGTCAGCCATGTCTGTCTTTTTTTAATCCAGAAAAGCAAATATATTCTACTAAGTTCTCGAGCAACCTTTTGCTTATGATTTCAGATCGGAACTGCATCATATGGCTACACATAACTGCAAAGGAGTCGGGGAAACTGATATTTCTGTAGTGGAGATACGCAAGAGAGAAGGATGGGAATACTAGTGGGTTAGCCACTTCATATGCCTACAACATATGATATATGTTCATTTTATTATTAAAATGACTTTCTGAAACAGCAAATAACATCTCCATTTTTACAGATAGCAGAAATAAGGTCAGCAAAGTTTGAATGACTTCCCAAGGTCATATAACAAGTTAGTAGCATATCTAGGCTCTAAGCCTTAGTTTTCTGCATTCCAACAAGTTTTTTCTTCATACTTTTCTCCCAGAGAGGAGTGGACAATTCAGTGATGAATACTTAATTAGTTTCACATTCCTCCTCCTTGGATGCAGAGAAATTTCGGGGTGGCAAGAGTGAACAGGGTTGCTGGAATGGGCATGAGGCTTCAAGAGAGAGGAAGGTTCCAGGATGGATGGTAAGGGAATGACGAGCATCAGCTTTGCTCATTTCTTCTGAGTTTTGCTCAGAATTGGTGATTTCTGAACATAGCTCTTCTATTTTTTTTCCGCCTGCAGTTCTGGGCTGAGGATCTTGGACAAAATCTCAGTGAGACCGTTGAAAAGTCATCTCTCCCTTTCTGTTTGTCTTTTGACATGGTCTGTGATGGGCAACTGTAGTCTCACTTCTTTGTTGACTGAATCCTAGCAACACATTAATAAAGAAAACCTCATGATTTGGCTTTCTTCTGTAGTGTTTTTTCTTTTGTGTGTGTGTGTGTGTGTGTGTGTGTGTGTGTCTTCACTTTGTTACATCCAAATGCTAGTTTCTAAGGAAGGAGGCTTTTTTGAATGAATACATTTCTGTGCATTTTTGTTTGAGGTCATGATCCCAAAAATGTCCTAAAAATGATATTGAAGTTCCTTGTCATGGGTTATGTGAAGATTCTGGTGGGAAAAGCACCATATACTGTTCCATGATGGAGCCTCCTCTGACCTCCTCTGTATTTCCTCAGCATTTTCTTTTTTTCTCTGTTGTAGTACTTACCACAAGAAAATATGTGAATGGAAATTTAAATATAAATCTTTCATGTATATTGCTCTTCCGCATCAAAAACTGAGAGGCTTTTTAATCCTTGTATCCACAGAACCTTACAAATAGAAGCATTCAGTAAATGAATGAAAAAAAGAGAGCTTGGTTTTATTGAATATTTGGCTTAAAGGTTAACCAGAAAATCTTATTTATTTTTGTTCATGCTGTTGAAAACAGTTATGTAACATAGTGGCTCAAGGTTCTGTCTTAGTAAGCAGAATATTTTAGATGTAAGTTTGATTCAGTGTGTTTGGCTGTGTACACTGGCATTTAGAAAGTCAGTGATTACTTTCTAGTTTTGAAGTTGTGTACATGTATACTGTTAGAATTTATTTGGATGTCTGACAGCCTCGTTTATTCTCATTCTTCCCTCCTCTGTTTTTTAACCATAAAAACTACTTTTATTATTAACTAACTTATATTCATTTACTCACATCTGCAAAGTAAAAAAATAAAAAAGCATTAAATATTACGTAATTAAAAGTCTCCCATCCATTTCTAGTGCCCAACCACTCAGTTCACCTCCCCTAAGTGACTTTTATCATTAATTTCTGGAGTATTCTTTCAGAGATAGTTTTTGCACATACAAATACAAATATACCCTCTCCCCTTTAACAGATCTACACAAATAATAGCATATACTTTGCTTAAAAAAAAAACTCAGTACTTACCTGATACCTCTTTTTAATAGCATATAACACCTTTCTTCGTCTTTTGTTTAATGGAATACTATTCATTTTGTGGCCATTCATGATTCATTTAACCCATTTCCCTGCTAGATTATTCATATTATTTCCAGTTTTTTGCTAATATACAAGCAATGCTGCAACAAATAATCATGTACATTCACTATTTTTCACTTTTGCAAATATATTGATATGACAGATTTTATTCTAAGGAAATTGAATTACATTATCAAAGAGAATGTATGCTTATAGCCTGATAAATTGCTTTCCTCAGATTGTACCAATTTACACTTCTGCCTGAGAGATATGCGAGTACTGTTTCCTCATACATTTAATGGTATAACATGTTATAAAACTTTTACTGCCTATTCAATCTGACAGGTCAAAAAATGGTATCTCATTTTCTTCTTATGATTGAGGTTGGGCATCTGTTTCTGTAAGTTTAAGAGCCCTTTTTATCTCATTTTCCATGACCTAAGGCTTGTATCCTGCATTCATTTTTCTACTGTGCTGCTTGTCTCTTCCTTAATGTTTAGGAACTTCTGCGTATTAGAGAGATTAGTCCTTTGTGATAGTTGTTGTGAACGTTTTCCCCATGGTTTGGTGTTTGTCTTTTTACTCTCTTTATTGTAGCTTTAGTTAGTTGCAGAAAACAAAAGTTTTAATGCAGTCAAATGCATTAAATACATTAAAAGATAAAATGCAGTATTTTATCCTAAGTCTCTGAAGTTTGTATAAAAAGACCTTCCTTTCTCCAAGGTTACAGCATAATTCTTACCTGATTTCTTTTAATATGTTAGTATTTTCATTTTCATATCTGGATCTTTCAAACACTTAGAATTTTTGGGGGGTATGGATATGAGGCATGGGTTTAACTCTGCCTTTCTCTAGGTGGTTACTTAGTTTTTAGAATCTTAGAATCATTTAGATTCAATCACTTAGAATCATCTTAGTTTACTTAGAATCATTTTTCCATAAGCTATATTTTCCCCACTGATTGAGAGTCTACCTTTGTATTATTATGAAATCCCCAGTATATTGGGTCTATTTTAGACTTTCTGTTCTGTTCCATCAGGCTTTCAGTTATATTAAGTGCCAGTACCACCTGGTTTTAATTATTAATTTGTTTTAAAATTTGTGTGGCTGCTTCTCCCTTGTTACTTTTCCTTTTCAGAATTTTCCTGGCTATTCTACTTACTTTCCTAACAAATACATGACTAAAATTAGTTTTATCAGTGTGTAATTTTTAAGCCCCAGTTTTATGCTGAGCAATGCCCTGGATTATTTTCTAGAAAGTAAACCCAAGATGTGTAATGAATTGTCCCAGACTGCAAGAGCTTGCAGTTACATTGCAGAGGAAAAGCACATGCAGAAGGTAGATAGGAGATGGGTTCTGCAGCCGAGCTCCTTCTGGTGCACGCAGTTCCCTCTTTGTGGACAGGCCCCTCCTGCTAAACTCCAGTCCCTCTTCGTTGATGGCTGGTCAGTGCTCACTAACCTGTGATGATGAGCTTGAAGTATATTGTATTTGGTTATCAGAGCAAATACAAAACAGTTGCACTGGAAAGTTCATGCTCGTCGTGGGACATATTCTGAGGGCATATTCAGCGTTATGCCTTCAAGTTACTTTAGACCTCTGGCCAAGACTGTTAACCATCCCCTAGAATTAAGGTAGATTAAACTGTTCTTTTGACCTAAAATCTTTCTTCTCTTAACAGCCTCAGAATTGAAAATGACTATAGAAGAACTAAATAATATTAGTTCTTCTCATTACTTTAACTCCCCTAGAAGTGAACTTAGATCATATATATTCTAAAGATTATATGGAATGTAATGAGAATATTTCTACAGTTAGATTTTCATACTTGACATTGTATAAGCGTTGAACACCTATGATGTTGCAAATGTTTTCATTTTCTTTATAGAATTGAGTGCATTAACATATCTCTCAACCTGGTAAATACCACTGTACAGTTTTTAATTGACAGCATGTACCCTGGTCTCCTAGGACAGTTCTTTCCTTCCTGCTTCACTGCCTGCTGCTTTTCAGATCCTGTCATGTCCTGACCTTCCAAATATCCTCCGCGTCTGGGCTTCCTCAGGACTTGGCCTTGAGTACAGTTTTGTTCTTTTCACTTTGTCTGATTTTTCCTTTGATCTCATAAAATTACCCAAATAACAATTTTCTGAAATTTACTTCAGTAGTCCAGACTTCTCTTCTGAGTGACCTGCACTTGGCGTATATACTCAGATGTAAGTGGCCAAAATGAAACCTTTTATTTATTACATTCCTGGCCTCTCTCCAGCCCTGGGCCCATTGTACCCAGGAAATGGCACTACCATCCGCTGTGTTTCTCAGGGTAGAAACACAGTAGCCATGTTTGCATCTTCTCTTTTATTGCTCCCACATTCAGTCCATCAGCAAGTTCTGACAAGATTTCTACTTTTGTTGTTGTTGTTGTTTAGATGGTAGTCAGTATTTTATTATTTGGTGAATCAGGAGAAAGGGCTTTTGTTTTCTTAAGGGAGACTAGGAAAACTAATTAAGAGGGAGAAACTGAGAACATTACTTAGGTGTTTTTCTATGCCATACAGCAGTTTTCTTTGTGGAAGAATTGAAAACTCTATGTGTGCCTCTATTAAATGGATTTTTAAAAACTTTTATTTTAGGTTCAAGGGTACATGTGCATCTTTGTTACATAGATAAATTGTGTGTCGGGGGTTTGGGTTATATCATGTAGGTAATAAGCATATAAACATAGTATCCAATAGGTAGTCTTTTCTTTTTTTTTTTTTTTTGAGATGGAGTCTTGCTCTGTCGCCCAGGCTGGAGTGCGTTGGCGCAATCTCGACTCACTGCAACCTCTTGTCTCCCAGGTTCAGGCGATTCTCCTGCCTCAGCCTCCAGAGTAGCTGGGACTACAGGCATGCATCACCACACCCGGCTAATTTTTGTATTTTTAATAGAGACGGGGTTTCATCATGTTGGCCAGGCTGGTCTCGAACTCCTGACCTCATGATCCACCCACCTTGGCCTCCCAAAGTCCTGGGATTTCAGGTGTGAGCCACCGCGCCCGGCCTAGGTAGTCTTTTGATCCTCACCTTCCTCGCACCCTCTACCCTCAGGTAGGCCCTGATGTCCATCATTTCCTTCTTTGTGTCCAAGCGTACTCACTGTTTAGCTCCCACTTAGAAGTGAGAATATGTGGTATTTGATTTTCTATTCCTGCATTGGTTCATTTAAGATAATGGCCTCCAGTCCCATCTACGCTGCTGCAAATGATATGATCTTATTCTTTTATGGCTGTGCAGTATTCCATAGTGTATATATACCATATGTTCTTTATCCACTCTGCCAATGAAGGGCGTTTAGGTTGATTTCATGTCTTTGCTATTGTGAATAGTGCTGCAGTGAATATATGCATGCGTGTGTCTTTATGGTGGAATGATTTATAATCCTTTGGGTATGTACTCAATAATGGGATTGCTGGGTCTACTGGTAATTCTGTTTTAAGTTCTTTGAGAAATCCATCAAATTGCTTTCCACAGTGGCTGAATTCATTTACATTCCTACCAGAAGTGTGTAAATATTCCCTTTTCTCTGCAACTTCACCAGCATCTGTTAGTTTTTTATTTTTTTGAAACAGAGTTTTGCTCTTGTGCCCAGGCTGGAGTGCAGTGGTACGATCTTGGCTCACTACAACCTCCGCTTCCTGGGTTCAAGTGATTCTTCTGACTCAGCCTCCTGAGTAGCTGGGATTACAGGCACACACCACAACACCCGGTTAATTTTTATATTTTTAGTAGAAATGGGGTTTCACCATGTTGGCCAGGCTGGTCTCGAATTCATGACCTCAGGTGATCTGCCCACCTCGGCCACCCAAAGTGCTGGGATTACAGGCGTGAGCCACCATGCCTGGCCACATCTGTTATTTTTTGACTTTGTAATAATGGCCATTCTAACTGGTGTGGAAGAGTATCTCATTGTGGTTTTGATTTGCCTTTCTCTGATGATTAGTGATGATGAGCATTTTTTTCATATGCTTGTTGGCTGCATGTATGTCTTATTTTTGAATAGAGTCTGTTCATGTCTTTGCCTACTTTTTAATGGAGTTGTTTGTTTCTTGTAAATTTGTTTAAGTTTGTTGTAGATGCTGGATATTAGACCTTTGTCAGAGGCATAGTTTGCATATATTTTCTTCCTTTTTATAGGTTGTCTGTTTACTGTGTTCGTAGTTTCCTTGCTGTGCAGAAACTCTTTAATTAAAATTTGTCAATTTTTGTTTTTGTTGCAATTCCTTTTGGTGTCTTCATCATGAAATATTTTCCAGGTCCTATGTCCAGAATTATATTTCTTAGGTTATAGTTCAGGGTTTTTATTGTTTGGGGTTTTACATTTAAGTCTATAACACATCTAGAGTTGATTTTTGTATATTGTATAAAGAAGGGATCCAGTTTCAGTCTTCTGCATGTGGCTAGCCAGTTTTCCCAGTACCTTGTATCAAATAGGGCATTCTTTCTTCATTGCTGGTTTTGTCAATTTTGTTGAAGATTGTAGATGCGTGGCATTATGTCTGCACTGTGTAGAACTCTATATTTCTGCTCCCTTGAACTTTATATCTGTTTTTGTACCAGTGCCATGCTGTGTGGTTTCTGTAGCCTTGTAGTATAGTTTGAAGTTGGGTAATGTGATGATGCCTCCAGTATTGGTTGTTGTTGTTGTTGTTTTGTTTTTTTGTTTTTTTTTTGCTTAGGATTGCTTTGGCTATTCAGCTTTTTTTTTTTTTTTTTGGTTCTATGTGAATTTTAAAATAGTTTTTTCTATTTCTGTGAAGAATGTAATTGACAGTTTGATATGAATAGCACTGATTCTGTAAATTGCTTTGGGCAATATGGCCGTTTTAACAATACTGATTCTTCCTATCCATGAACATGGAATGCTTTTCCATTTGTTTATGTAATCTCTGATTTCTTTGGGCAGTGTTTTGTAATTTTCATCACAGAGATCTTTCACCTTCTTGTTTGGTTGTATTCCTAGCTATTTTATTCTTTTTGTGGTTATTATGAATGGGATTGTGTTCTTCATTTGCCTCTCACCTTGAATGCTGTTGGTGTATAGGAATGCTACTGATTTTTATAGAGTAATTTTGTTTCCTGAAACTTTGCTAAAGTTGTTTATTAAATCATTGAACTTTTGTTCAGAGACTATGGAGTTTTCTAAGTATAAAATCATATCACCTGCAAACAGGGATAGTTTGACTTCCTCTCTTCCTGTTGGGATTCCTTTTATTTCTTTCTCTTATATGAATGCTCTGGCTAAGACTTCCTGTACTATGTTGAATAAGAGTGGTAAGAGAGGACATCTTTGTTTTGTGCCAGTTTTCTAGGGGAATGCTTCCAGCTTTAGCCTATTCAGCATGATGTTGGCTAGGGGTTTGTCATAGATTGCTCTTATTATTTTAAAGTATGTTCCTTCAATGTCTAGTTTGTTCAGGGTTTTTAACATGATGGCCTGTTGAGTTTTACCAAAAACCTTTTCTGCATGTATTGACGAGATTGTGTGTGTTCAGGGTGGTATGGCCATACACCTTTTCTGCATATATTGAGATGATCATGTGATTTTTGTTTTTACCTCCGTTTATGTGATAAATCATGTTGAATGATTTACATATGTTGAACCAACCTTGCATCCGAGAGAGAAAGCATGTTTGATTGTGTTGGATTAGCTTTTTGATGTGCTGCTGGATTCTGGTTGCTAGTATTTTGTTGAGAATTTTTGCATCAACGTTCACCAAGGATATTTACCTGAAGTTTTATTTTTTTGTTGTGTCTCTGCTGGGTTTTGGTATTAGGTTGATGCTAGCCTCCTAGAATGAGATAGGGAGAAGTCCCTCTGTCTCAATTTTTTGAAATAGTTTCAGTAGGAATGATATCAGCTCTTACTTACATTAATACATCTGATAGAATTTGGCTGTGAATTCCTCTGGTCCTGTGCTTTTTCTGGTTGATAGGCTTTTTATTACTGATTTCATTTTGGAACTTGTTATTGGTCTGTTCAGGCATTTCATTTCTTCCTGGTTCAATCTTGGGAGATTGTATGTTTCCAGGAATTTTTCTATTTCCTCTGAGTTTTGTAGCTTTTGTGCGTAGAGATGTACATAGTAGCCTTTGAGGGTTTGTATTTTTTTATTTATTTCTGTGTGGTTGGTGGTAATATCCCCTTTGTCATTTCTGATTGTGTTTATTTGGATCTTCTCTATTTTCTTTATTAGCCTAGCTAGTGTTCTATCTTATTTATTCTTGAAAATAGCCAACTCCTTGACTTGTTGATCTTTTATATGGTTTTTTGCTTCTCCGTTTCCTTCAGTTCAGCTCTGATTTTGGTTATTTCTTGTCTTCTGTTAGCTTTTGGGTTGGTTTCCTCTTGTTTCTCTAGTTTCCGTAGGTGTGATGTTATGTTTTAAATTTGAGATTTTTCTAACTTTTTCACATGGGCATTTAGTGCTATAAACTTTTCTCTTAACACTGCTTTAGCTGTGACCCAGAGAATTTGGGATGTTGTAAGATCTCCAAACTTTATGTTCAATGCACTCATTGTCTGCATTTCCATGACAGTCCCCCATTTTAGGTGATAAGGTACCACAACCAATCAAATGCAGTAGAGCTTCCTAACTTTTATCCTTCCTTCCACACTTGCCCCTCTTCACCCTATTTTCCCCAGAGCAGTATGGATGAGCTCTTCAGGCTATAAATCAGATGACATCGTTCCTCTGCCTAATACCCTTCAGTGGGTTCCCACTGGGCTTAGATTGAAATCCTGTCTGGATACCATGGTCAACAAAGGCCTGCTTATATGGTCCCAGTTGGTCTCTTCAAACTTATTTGCAAACTGATCTCCTTTCATGCTGCCCCTTGATCATTAAGTTTCAGCCACTCTGATGTTCCTTCATTTCTTTATGCATGCTAGGGCTTTTTATAAAGCCCAGGGTGTTTACATGTGCTGTTTCCTTTGCCTAGAATATTATTCCCCTGGTTGTTTACACGACTGGCTTTTCTCTTAGTCCAGATCTTACATCAAATGGTACTTATCCAGAGGTTTCCCCTGATGACCACATCTACTGTCATCTCTAATATATTATTCTCTGTTTCATCTCTTGTTTCATTCCTTCATAACAGTGTCCAACAGCATAATTACTTTATTCGATTTCTTTGTCTGCTTTTTGACTATGTTGTTTTTCTTTCGTTCTTTTTTTTTTTTTTTTCCTAGCAAAAGTTAGTTTCAATGGGCAGATTCTCTGTTTGTCATAAATGCTGCTGTATGGCTGGTATGTAGACCAATACCTGCCACATAGTATTTAGTATACTGGATAAATAAATGAGTAAACAAGCAACATTGAGGGTCAGGATTATGTAGAAAATACAAGTAAATATTTTTCCTCAATTTCAGCATTAAAATATATGTTATGATAAAATAAAAAAATAAAATCATTTCAGGTGTTAAGACCGTTGATAGTAGAAAACAACTGTGTAATAGAACATTTTTCTGCAGAAGTTACCAAAGAGGAAAGTTATCTGGACTCTATGGAACTGCAAAATTACGCTGCTGCAATGACTTGTTTTTTAGGTGAATGTGTCGTACATTCACTTGCATTGTGCTTTGGTATTCTCAGCTTCCACAAGCACATTTAATTGATATTAGGACCTATCCAGTGATTAGGATAGTCACTGTTAACTAAGAAATAACAAGGAAATTTATTTATCCAGCATTTCTTATCCTCCACTAGGTAGACATGGAGTCTCACTAACACGCAGGGGAGACAATCTTATGAAGAAGTTTTGTATTGTCCTTAATGTGACAGCATCAATAAGAGACACATATGAGGATCATGGTGGAACAAAGGAGGGAGTTTCCAGATTTTTATAGGGCATATACTGCATGCTAGAGGAGGTGATGTGGAGTTTGATCTTGAAGGAATACAAATTTGCTAGATGGAGGCTTTCCAGGCCATGGGACAGAATGTACAAAGACCCAGAAGCGTGATTAGGTGGTGTGATCTGGAATCTCCAACCACAGGGAGATGTGAGTAGAATAGTAGGCAATGAAGTTGGAGAGATAGGCAAAACCAGATTGCAGAATGGCTTGTATGCTATGGGTATAGATTAGATTTTACCCATCAGGCCATGGTGGGCCTTTGAATGGTGTTAATCTTGAATTACATTTTAAAAAGGTTATTAGAAAATAGAAGATGTTCTTCAATAGGAGGAATCTGGTAATGGAGAGTGAAGGATCAGACCACCCAGGGAAGTAGAGAGTGAGAGAAGAGTCAGAGAGGGACTCCAGTAGTGTGATGTTTAATACTGTGGGGACACATCCAAAGCATACCAAGTAGGGACACAGAATGGAGAGAAAGACAGTGAGATCCTTAAGAGTTGCAGCAGATGGAAAAGCAACATGTCACAGAAGCCAAGGAAAGAGATAATTTTTAGGGAAGCAGGAATGACAGAACAAATAAGATAATAATTCAGATGGAAGGATCAGATTTCATAATGAAGGTGTCTTTAGTGACCTTAGTAAGAGTAGTCTTGGGAGGCTAATGGGAGCAAGATCTTCCGGGAAGCTGTTTGAGAATGAAGTGAGAAAACAAACACAACCTAGACTAGGCATGGAGCCAGCCCTGGTTCTCTTTGTTTGGGTGTTTTGTTTTTAGTAAACAGTAGACGTTTGACTTTGTAGACTCTGCTGAGAGAAAAGAGGTACAGGAACTAGACTACAGGCTATTGATGCAGGAGAACTGGATTTTGGTGAAACATTGCTTTAGACACATGAAGCAAAAGAGAAGGGAAATAAGGAGGAAAGATGTGTCTGTAGGTGGGATTGTGGCTAAAGTATCACATAGAGGGTATTTCCTCTGATACTGTGGGGAATGTGCATGCGGAGAAAAAGGGAAACAGTGGTGGCCCGTAAGGAAAACAACCCATGGTGGATGTGGGAATGATCACAAGGTGATTCTAAGTGTTCAACTGAGCTTGAAGACACAGGTGGGTGGTGGCCATAGGCCACCTGCAGCAGCCTGGATATCAGGTTCCAGACTGGGAGTTACCTGGACAGGATCACCTAAAGGTAAAGGGTGATGCTGCTGAGAATGGCAGTAGGATTATGGTTGAAGGAGTGAGACTCAATAGAGAGAACCAGCCCAGTTAGGGAAGTGAGCAGAGGGGTAATGAAAAGGGGGCTGAAAAAAAAGAGAGTAGAGTGAGGTGAGAGGAGCAAGTGCATTGGGGAGAATGGAAGGAGGGCCAGTCCTAGAAGGAGGAGGCTATTTGTAAGCAGTATATCAGAGTGATAAATCCAGATTGACATTTCTTTATCAGATAAATACCTTGAAAGGTATTTATCTTGAGTTTGCAGTGTTGTCCAGAACATTATGGGGAATACCTTTATTGGAATTCAGCTGAGACTTTGCCACACAGCTTTTGACTATTTGGAGTCTTGGTGATTCTTAGCCCATTTGGAAGTGGATTTGATTTTTGCACACTGCCGGGTCATTCAGGGCCAAGTTTGGTGAAGAAAGTAGACAATGAAGCTGGATAATAACATTTTTGGTAAGAATGGAAATGTAGATTTAAAGAACAGTACTATTTTATTTATGTGACTTGTAATAGTCCCTGGTAGTAATTTCCAAAGACAGCAATGACAGTATCTTTGGAATATGTATAGCTTCTCAAAACAAAGGTCTTCCTAATACATGGGACTCTCAGCATTGCAGCATGGTTGGCATCCCTGGCTTCTGGGCCCTAAATGTCAGTATCCCTTGCAAGTCTTTGTGGCAGTCAGAAAAGCCATGACAGATTTCCAAATGCTTCTGGTTGTCTCCAGACTGCCAGGGCCTGGAGGACTTGTTTACAGAGAGCCAGGGAAGAGAGGAAGATACTCTTTTCTGTCCCTTCTACTCTTTATCTATATATCTATTTATTTACTTTGCTTTCTCTCTGGTTTTTTCTTCTTAAAAATTTTTGTTTGTTTTCATTGATTGTGGTGTGAGGAACGACAGAAACAGGAGGAAAAGGGGATTTTTATTAAATAAAGATTGGAAATAAATGAATAATTCAAGGGAAAGCTATGGACAAATACAAGAAAAGAGACAGAAAATAGAGTAGTTGTGGGGAAACTGGAAGAAATGTTTCTGCCACATTTGTCTGTGGTCTCTTGCGATTTTCTCTGAAGCCAAGAATAAGATTTCCTGTAAGAACGCTCATGTGTTGTTGCATTATAGGATATAACTGATTGCAGAGGCACCCTAAACAGATTCCACTGAGAATATAGTTAGAGTTGTGTAAGGCTTTAAATCCAGACTGAAAGAGGAAAACAACTTGTTATAAGGCGAGTCCATTTCGACTTCATCTGAGGGGGGTTTCATAACTGATAGGTCCAAGCGCCTGTTTTAAAATGATGTTATTTGTATGATTGTCCAGGAACGTGAACTTCAAAACAGTTTTAGCTCCTGAGTAGCAAGTTTTTAATTTAATTTGTACAAAATGAATACCAATACCCTTTACTAAAAATAGTGTACCTGGCTAGCATTTAAAAGTTATAACCTTTAGCTTGCCATGATTGCTAAAAGTCATCTGTTGTGTGTTTTTAAAATCTGCACTAACACTTGTGGACCATTCATGCCATACTGAAGCTGATTTTCTACTTTATTTTTTCAGTTGTTCATGGTGGACAATGGAGCAGATGACTGGAGAATAGCCATGACTTATGAGCGTATTTTCTTCATCTGCTTGGAAATACTGGTGTGTGCTATTCATCCCATACCTGGGAATTATACGTTCACATGGACGGCCCGGCTTGCCTTCTCCTATGCCCCATCCACAACCACCGCTGATGTGGATATTATTTTATCTATACCAATGTTCTTAAGACTCTATCTGATTGCCAGAGTCATGCTTTTACATAGCAAACTTTTCACTGATGCCTCCTCTAGAAGCATTGGAGCACTTAATAAGATAAACTTCAATACACGTTTTGTTATGAAGACCTTAATGACTATATGCCCAGGAACTGTACTCTTGGTTTTTAGTATCTCATTATGGATAATTGCCGCATGGACTGTCCGAGCTTGTGAAAGGTAAGTTTGTCTCTTTTCCTGAGAACCTAATTTACCAGATGCTATCTTCACAAGTAAGAAAAAAAAAAACATTTTAGACTTGAGACGAGTAGTGTCTCACTTTTGAAAATTTTGGATTCTCTGACAGGCTTCTTTGAAATGACTGTGACAAAAGTTTTCTGTAGATTTTTTTCATAGAGCAAATGCCTTCATGCTGGTGTATTTTCTTTCTAATTTGTTCAGTTTTCAGTAGAGGGCTGCGTTTATAATTTTGTGCCAAAATTTGGAGACTTAGAAATTGTATAGGACACTTTTATTGGAAATATGAGTTTCATGGTAATATTGATTCATTTTCGTGCCTGATTGCTGATGAGCATTGTTTGTTGTTGAGACAGAAATCCTGTGAAACAGTGTTGATGCAAGATGCCTGGGCTTTAGTGGTGTGTTTGTTTTAGAGCTTGTTTATAATAGTGTTCAAATGATTACTTGATAGGAGGTTATGGGTATACATATTAGTTTTTATTGAACTTTCAACAATTAGTAAGAAGAGGCAATGTGTATTTGTGTTAATGTCTGAAGCGCTCTGGTGATCTAGATCTAGGCATATATTCTCAGATTTCAGGAGTGGCTCAGTGATCTTAATCAGTTACACACTAAAATTGTTAACTTTGCCATTTAAGAAAAATAGACTTAAGACATAAACAGGAAGAGTTGTATCATAATGGGTTACGGCGTACCCTCACAGGATCTTGGTTAAGAAAATTCAAGTTGAAATTAACAATAGAGATACAGGAATGATTTAGAAATTTCTAGGAGTGTTGAAAGTTCAGATGTTAGTCTTTGTAGAATTTTTTCTTTTTTTTTTTTTTTTTTTGAGACAGAGTCTCGCTCTGTCACCGAGTCTAGAGTGCAGTGGCAGGATCTCTGCTCACCGCAAGCTCTGCCTCCCAGGTTCACACCATTCTCCTGCCTCAGCCTCCCGAGTAACTGGGACTACAGGCGCCCGCCACAATGCCCAGCTAATTTTTTGTGTTTTTAGTAGAGATGGGGTTTCACCGTGTTAGCCAGGATGGTCTCGATCTCCTGACCTCGTAATCAACCCGCCTCAGCCTTGCAAAGTGCTGGGATTACAGGCGCCAGCCACTGTGCCCAGCCAAATTTTTTTTTTTTTAATTTGGCTTTTGAAAGTCAAGGTTATACACTCAGATAGTTTAAGGAAGAAAAACTTCTGTATGAGAGTTGCTGCAAAAAAAAAAAAAATTATATATATATTTATACATAGTGAACCCTGAACACCCCCCAGCCCATTCCAGCTTTCCAGAAGCATTCACTTTAAATCTTTTTAGCCATTCTCTTGGTAACTGCTTTTCATATTTTTAAATAAAATTGCTTATGTTGCTGCATCTAGATTTTTTGTTGTTGTTTTGGAGCTATTAACTTCCTTCTGGGGAAGTCGGAGATTTTGCTCTTTTTTTTTGCGTATGTAAACACACTCTTTTCACAACTTCACCACTCCCTGGAAAAGTGATTTTTATCTCCCTATCTCACAGTAAGATATATAAACCCTAAAATCTATATTCTATATTTACATTGTTGTTACTGTATAAACTGAATTTGTAGCTGAACAAGATAATATATCATAATCATTTTTCCTTTCCTGCACTTTTTTTTTTATTTTTCCTGGAAGAAACAGTTGCCTCATTTTTTATTTGCTTAGTTTTCTGTATACTTATCACTAAATCATCTCTAAATTCTCTGACATTATATAAATACCTTTTACTCTTTTCAAATATATTCAGCAATTTGTCAATTTCACCTTGAAGAAATGACTCTTGGAACATTCTGACTTGCATCTCTATCATGTTGGGGACTTTCTTTGCCTGTTTTGTATGCTGAGTAGCCCCTTTCTTCAACCCCATTTCACCTTCTTTCTTCATTCTTTATTTTGGTAGAATCTGTCTTCCAGTAGTTTTGAAGCAAAGGTAGTGTATAAGAGAGATATTTTTGAGATCTTGCAGATATGGGAGTCTTTAGTCTTCTCTCATGCTTAATTGGTAATCAGCTGGATATAAAACTCTAGATTGGAAATCACTTTCCTTCAGAATATTGAAGGCTCCATTTTCTTCTGTATTCAGGGTCTAGCAGTCTGATGCCATGCTCCTTTTTTATTTATTTATTTATTTTTCTGGAGGCTTTTAGTATTGGTATTCTAAAATTACACAAGGATGTATCTTGGCATGTGTCTGTTTTAATGCATGGTACTGGGAACTTGGTGGACCTGTTCAATCTCGAAATTTCATGTCTTTCAATTTTTGGAGACTTTTCTGAATTATTTAATGATTTTTGTTCCTATTTTCTGTTGTGTGGATAATGGCCCTCCTATATTATTCCCTAATTTTCTTATTCTTTGTTTATAGTTTTACATTTGTTTTTGCTGTATATATGGAAGATAACTCCAATTTATCTTTCAGACTTTCAATTGGAATTTTATTTCTTCTGTATTAAGTATTAATTTCCAGTGTCTAATTTTTGATCCCTGAATGCCTTTTTTAAAATAGCATCATGCTTTTGTTTCACAGAAACTTTTCTCTGGAGATGTTAATCATAACTTTTTGAAGTTTTTTTCTCTTTGCATTTTGTTTCCTCAAAGGTGCATTTTTCTTTTGTCTTGGCTTCTGTTTTAGGAGCTTTTCGTACACATTTCAGATTTGTCAACTGCAGGCTTCATTAAAGGGTGATTTGATTGGGGGACATAGAACACCAATTTCAATACCTTTATATATTTTGTGTCTTCTCTGACCATCTGACCAGTGCATCGGAGGTCTTTTCTGCTCTCCTGCCATGAAAGCAGAAGTCTGAGGTGACAGCGTCTTGGGAATTGAAACACAGGGCAAAGAAGAGGTCTCAGCAGTTACTGTGCGAGCATTTGCTTGTTCTCCTGGTATCAGTACAGTAGCTTGCTATCTCCAGTGTCTGATGTCCTGCAGCTGGTCCACAGACCTTGTGTTTTACTGTCTCCAGATAATAGATTTTCAGACTTCTGCCAGGTTGCCAAAGAACAGTTAGTGTTTCTACAAAGCAGAAGAGGACATCTATGTGTCTAAATGCTTCTATGCCTTTTTTGAACCTGTCATCCCATTCGAAGCTCTATGGTTATCCCCACCTGCAGAGGTACTGGTGCCAACAGTGCCTGAGTCATGGATGAGGGGGTTGGCTCTCAGTGCACGTGCGGTTGTCTCTTGGTTTTTCACCACTATTGCCATAGATTGCTGCATTCTCATGTCAGGTAAGTCAGTGGCCATCTGTGGATTGGCTGTCTAGCTTGGTTTTTTTTTTTCTTACTACTCTTTTGTCATTCATTCTTGTTGTCCTTATGGGTTTATGCTTCTTTGCTGTCTGCTTGTTTTAGTATTATTTATAATCATTTTAAGGTTGTTAAGGGAAGGAGCTGAGGCCAGCATGTTTGTTGAGCCCACCTGCTTATACCAGAAATTTTGTAGTGACTAGTTTTTAATATCATGTCTCTAAACCTTTTTTAGAACTCCTCCGGATAACTATGCCATTTGAGGGATTAACGTTTTCTTTTTAAAGAAAGGTAGACTCCTTATGGTAATGCTTTGTTTCCTAGCAATCATGGTATTTAGAGGCTTATGATATTTTCTGGAGCAGATGTACCTTATGATGGTTGAAGAATAAATATGCAAAACTCTAGTTGACATACCTATTTATTTTATAAAGATAAGCCCTAATTAAAAATTATGCATAACAATGTAACAATGAGGGAAACAGCCAGGTCTAACAATATAGACATCTCCATGGGTGCTCTCTAGTGCATCTGCTTCCAAAGGCCGATTAAGAGAGCCTCAAAATTGTGCACATGCCATACATTTTCTTTTCGAAAACAGTTCATCTTAGCTGTTTTAACCCATTATCACTAAATACAGAATGCCAAAGGCAAGCTGTGCCACATTTGCATAGCAGCCCCACGTCTGTGTGTTTTTTAATATGCTCAGATTGTGAGGTGATGACCATTCCTGTTTCCATGTAAAGAGGCAATCAAAGGTGAAAACTGTTCATTTCATAGCCAGAATGAGAGTGTGTAGCCAGCAGGTACATAAAGGAAGCAAATCTGTGACAGCGTGGTGGGGAGGAGACAGAGGCCAAAACTCTGGATTGGGACACAGGGATTTAGTCCCAGTTGTGCAATTTAGGGGCTGAGTGACCTCAGGCCAAACATCTCGGGTCTCTTTGCCTTCGTTTATTCATTTGCCAGCTAAATGGTTTGTTAAGACTTCTTCCCAAGGTAATGTTTGATCATTACGCAAATGTGTAAAAGAAAAAAAAATTATTAACCAACATTGTGTTAATAGGAGATTTTCCACATTTGGTTTTTATTAAACTTCCCATTTTACTGCACAAATTCTCCAGATTGTGATTTGTAAGATACAAAGATAAAAAAAAAAATTTTTGTTTTTCCATAAATTTGCAATTTGGAACATGATGTCATCAGCATCTTACACTTCCTTGATGATTGTTTTCTGACCCCTTTTTTCCCCTGTTATGTGAAGTTTGCGATACCAAATACAACACACAGCTTTTCTATTTATTTGGTTTAGGATTTGGATTTGAATGAATCCTACCACTTCCATCTTTGGTCCATCCAAGCATCCTCTCCATGTAAAAAGGGGAGATTCACATCTGATAGAAATTTATATTTTTAGTTAATTAGAATCTAAAAAGAGACTTAGAGTTTTGGACTTTTTTAAAAGGAAAGAGCTAGAGAAAAAGAGAAACAGCTTTCTAGAGAAGTTTGCATTAAAAACCTATCCCTGTCCTTCTAGGAGCACAAGATTCAGGATTTCTAGAAGTTTCTAGAAATTTTTCTGTACTAATGGGGACAGCATCCTATGGGAGGCATTTATTCCTTGTGGTATTATATTCCCTGGCATATCATGCACCTCTGAAATTTTTTACCTGTGGGTAATAAAAATTCTCTCTCTTCTTTTTTTTTTTTTTTTTTTTTGGTGACTGATAGGAGGAAGCAGAGAAGCAAGAATCTAGCATTATTATTTCTGTGGCCTGCATTTGTTAATAAGCAACTTCCCCAGATCAGACCACAGTAATCTACTCTTTCTCTGGTTATGATTTGACTTTGTGTTAAGGTAGGCATTAGTCCTAGGAAAAACGCTGTCCTCTGAAGCAGCCCGAGAAGTGTGGCCTGGTGCTGCTAAGCGATCTCATGTTCATGGGGTCCCAGGCCAAGGCATTTAATCAGAATGTATTAGGAGAAATTTCAGGAACATTTATGTTTTAGAAGAAACCTGAAACACAGAGCTTGGGGTCCTGAAAATTGGGAATTATCCAATCCTGACTTGTACCTTTTCAGACTTCTCTAAGAGAGCATAAATAGGCAGCTATTCACCCCAAAGTGTGTTTTACTGGGCACAGTTTCTGAGCAAGAATAGTAGCTATTTTGCAAGAGGTAGAACTGGATATTGTGGGTCAGTGCTATGTTACACAAAGAAGGAGTTTGGTTTCTTTTTCACTGTAAAAGTTCTCAGAGCATTTAATGTATGTATATGCATTAGAAATACCTAAGAGGGGAAAGGAGTATTTATTTGGCCATGCTCTCTGGGAAACATACTTGACATATGACAATACCGAAGTTTTGGAGATAGAAAGGAATTGAACTTCCTGACAACAGTTTGGAAATTCAAAATAATGTTTCTGTGTTCAATGGAATCTTTTCCTTTTTGACATAGTTTTGTAATTCTGTGGTAGGGGGTCAAATTGAGGATGGAAAGGAATAGAGAGCAAAGGTGAGTTAGGAATTTAGGTGGTAGTGTTCCCAAGCAGAAAAGCAAACATTGTGATAATACGTAATAAATTGGAGATTCCAGGTAATGTTTGGAATGGAAAAGAGTCATTTGGTTAAAAAAGTGGCCAACAATTTTCCTTTCTGTTTTTTTTTTTTTTTTTTTTTTTTAATTAAAGTTCTAGGGTACATGTGCATAACGTGCAGGTTTGTTACATATGTATACTTGTGCCATGTTGGTGTGCTGCACCCATCAACTCGTCAGCACCCATCAATTCGTCATTTATATCAGGTATAACTCCCAGTGCAATCCCTCCCTCCTCCCCCCTCCCCATGATAGGCCCCGATGTGTGATGTTCCCCTTCCCGAGTCCAAGTGATCTTTTCCCATTATTTTATCTCTCAGGGCACTTAAATATTTATTAACCAGGTATCATTTGTTAAGAGGGAATGTTTTCTAAAAATGACTTAACAATAGATTGCTCTTTTTGAAAGTAGACAAACTGGAGAAGCATAATGCAACTTTTGAATAGCTCTGAATAATCTGCATTTTAGATGAATAAAGAATAAATTCTCGTCATCACTGAAAATTAATAGATGAAGATAAATTTGCATAGAGAACCTGAGGAATAGAGACTTCAATTTCAGTTGTGTTTAGAATCTACTCTTCAGTGTCTTGGCCGGGCGCGGTGGCTCACGCCTGTAATCCCAGCACTTTGGGAGGCCAAGACGGGCGGATCACCAGGTCAGGAGATCGAGACCATCCTGGCTAACACGGTGAAACCCCGTCTCTACTAAAAAATACAAAAAAACGAGCCAGGCGAGGTGGCGGGCGCCTGTAGTCCCAGCTACTCTGGAGGCTGAGGCAGGAGAATGGCAGGAACCCGGGAGACGGAGCTTGCAGTGAGCTGAGATCCGGCCACTGCACTCCAGCCCGGGCGACAGAGCGAGACTCCGTCTCAAAAAAAAAGAAAAAAGAAAAAAAATCTACTCTTCAGTGTCTTAAAAGTATATTTTGTTCTTTCATTAGAATAATCCAGGTAGATTTCACTCTGCTTTTTTGTCACCCTGTCACTAATACTCTCCTATGTTGTATTATTTTGTTCTCGTTTTTAATTTCCTGGAAGATGATTCCTGAAATGCAGTTGAAACATACTTTATTATTATATGGTCTGTTAGAGAAGCAGAACCAAGAGGATATAGATATAAATATATGAGAGGGGATTTATTAGGGGAATTGGCTCACAGGATTATGGAGACTGAGAAGTCCCAAGGAGAGGCCGTCTGCAAGCTGGAGACAGGGGATGCTGGTATTGTGGCTCAGTCCAAGTCCAAAAGCCTCAGATCCAAGGAAGCCAGTGGTGCAACTTTCAGTCCAAAGCTGAAGGCCTGTGAATTCAAAGAGATGCAGACGCAAGTTCTGGAGTCCAAAGGCTGGAATTGCCTGAAGTCCTGATGTCCAAGGACAAGAGAGGAAGAGTGTCCCAGCTCCAGGAGAGAAAGAGAGAGGAACTCACCTTTTCTCTGCCTTTTTTGTTCTCTCCTAGCCACCAGCCAGGATGGTGCTCGCCCACATTGAGGTTGGATCTTCCCCACTCAGTTCACTGACTCACACACCCATCTCCTTTGGAAACACCCTCGCACTCAGAAATAATGCTTTACCAGTTCTCTAGGTATTCCTGAATCTAGTTAAGTTGACACCTAAAATTAACCATCACATATGGTATATTGTGGAATATTACAGTCAAATCATGCCCCATAATAAAACTACATACAACATAAGTTTTATATAAAATAACTGCTTTTAGCACAAGGATTGATTGGTTATGTCTTCTGACATCAGTAGTATGAAGGAGTTGCTAAGGGGAAGCTCCTGTGGGATGAGAGAATATCCCGTTTTGTAACTAGACAGATTTCTAGTCTCTTAGCACTATTTTGTAGAGGATATGAAATCTGGGGTCCCAGTTTCTCTATATCCCTATAGAGAATATGTAATTTGGGGTCCCTCTTGCATATGGAATATGGACATTGAATATAATTTTGTACATACTAAGTTAAAGTGAATACTCTTGTCTCTGAGCACCAATAAAACAAAAAAAATGGATGGTAGTTGTTTACATCTGGTAACTTAATGTAGCATTGCAGTGGATGTCTTTTAGTAACTCAGTATTAGTCTGTTGCTCTAACACCATGTGTGTTCATTACTTCTTTGTAGAACTTGCTTTTAAATGAACTAAGTTTCAATATGTGATCAACTCTGTGTAGAGTTCTTAAATGATCTGTGTTCTAATTTTCAAGTTTTCCATTTCAAAACAGTTTCAGTTGGTTTTTATCTGTTTATATAACATAAACCAGTTGTCATGGAGGAAGGGATGAATGGCATCTGAAAGTTTCACTTGTTCTATTTGTGGTTTTTTATTATTTACATAGGATGAATGTGAAATAGGGAGCTACATATTAAAGTGCTAGCTCATTTTCCTGGTCTGCCAGCCATGATTTTATTTTGTATTTTCAGGAGAATCACCCAGAGGCCTACTCTTTTTCCAGCACTGGCCATTAGAGGTGCCAATTTCCTGATGAGTTACTTGAATTTGAAACATGTTACTTGGGATCAAGTTTCTTTAGTAGTTGTAAAAGTAGTCATAAAATATGCATTGCAATGTTGGGAAAATATATCCACCTTGATTTATTACGGAATATTGGATAATTATTGGATAATGAGATTATTTCTTACCACTTGAAGACTCAGCTGTTGCCAAGTAAACTCTAAGCATTTCATCAATGGATTTGTAATTTGTGGTTGACGGCAATGTAATACTTTGTAAACTTATACTTCCAAGTGGGTCTGATTCATACATACAGATATAGCATTTTCAGGCTCATAAATGAGTCATAACTTTAAAATGGGCCCTTTCAAGTTATAAAAGTCGGCAGTTTGAAAGCATTCATCCTGCATCTGTGACTTGCAAAACATCAATGCTAAGTATAATGTTTGCCAAATAAATTGGTCATTAAAGTCTTATGGAAAGAAAATCCAGTACTCTCTCAAATTCAATTTTCTCTTCTTTCTTATGTAGATGTGCTTTTTGTTTTGTTTTTTGTAGTTTTATTTTTTGAGTTGGAGTCTTGCTCTTGTGACTCAGACCGGAGTGCAGTGGTGCAATCTCGGCTCACTGTAACCTCTACCTCCTGGATTCAAGCGATTCTCCTGCCTCAGCCTCCCAATAGATGGGACTACAGGTGCCCACCACCATGCCTGGCTAATTTGTAATATATTTGAAGTAGAGATAGAGTTTCACCATGTTTGCCAGGCTGGTCTTGAACTCTTGACCTCTGGTGATCCGCCCACCTCGGCCTCAAAGTGCTGGGATTACAGGCGTGAGCCACCATGCCCGGCCTTGTTTTTATTTTTTAACTTTTTTTGGTCTACCTCCTGAGAGAATAATGAGGAGTAATATTTGTTGGCAAGGGGCTTTGAGATCCTAGTTTAAAGCAAGCAGATTGAAAATACCAGCAGTGTTAAATTCACGTAGAAAAAAACATGAAAAGCTCTGCATCTCAGGAATTCAACCTCAGTGATCTCATAGTCAGTTCATTATGGTCCTCCTCATCCTGTCACCCATGCTGATGTACATATTTCGTGGAATAGAGATCCTAAGTGTCTTCTGACTTTGAAAATTCCTGTAATTATCCATATAGTACATTAGACAGCATGCATGTGTGCACTTCTGGGCAGCATTCTAATGTAATTCAGCTTCAAAACGACTGGGCCAGATAAAAAGAAGGAACATAAAGTCTAAATGAAAACATGCTGACATTCAAGCCATTTTGTCTTTAAGAAAATTAATACATTTCTTGGACATAGATCGGGCTTGGTTGGAGAAAATACAAGTGTTTCCTACTTACTGCTGGATTTTCTGCATTGTACTTTTTAAAATTTTATACCCTTTATTTTAAAATGTTTCCTTAATTGTATTAAAATAACCATAGAAATGCAAGACAAAAGTGTCTTTACATGCCATAAAATGTACAAGTTTTAAACATTTGCTGAGCTTGGACAGATCTGCCTTCTATTATAATGTTAAGCTTTTATAACCTTAGGCCATGTTAATGGACTGGCTTACTATTATGAGAATTGAATGGAGAATGAGGTAGATTTTAGTATTGTATCCCCAAGCTGGTGTCAGCTAATAAAGCACCTGCTGTCTTTCAAGGAAGCCTCTTGGCTTGAGTCTCTTAGGAGGGACTATGTGAACTGTTTCTCCACTGCTTGCTGACTAGTAGAGCGATATCTAGTCTATGGATGGTTCCTGAGGCACTGCGGAGAGGGGCATCAGTCTGTCCCACCCTGCTAGTTCCAGTGCTGTTTTGTCTCTCATTCAGAATCCCATGGGTCAATAAATAGTCTGATCACTGTCAAATAATTAGGGATACTGAAAAAGGCCCAGTCATCAGATATTTAAACCATAGTGTGGTGGTAAAGTCAAAGCCATTTTGAGTTTGTGGCCATTATTCAGTGATTGATTGGTGAATAAATATTATAATTTAAAAACTTTATGTAGAATTTTATCATGATTTTTGGCTACAGTGTAAAAAGAAAAAAAGGATCTTTGTCATTTTTTGAAACAACTTTATTGAGGTATAATTTATGCACCATAAACTCCACCTATTTAAAGTCTACAAGCCAATAATTTTAGGGGCTATGCAACCATCACTACAATTCATAGTGAACATAGTGAACACAGTGATTAGAACAGTTCTATTACCCTCCAAAACTTTCATAATCCCTGTGCCCAATTGCAATAAATCCCTGCTCCCTCCTGCAGTCTTCCAGGTGACCACTAATATGCTCTCTGTCTCCATAGATTTGCCTTTCTGAGGCTGTTATATAAATTGAATCAAATAATATATAGTCTTTTACGTCTGGTCTTTTTTACTTAAAGATTTTGATGTTTGCCTATGTTGTAGTGTGTATTGAAGTTTGTTCCTTTTTATTGATGAATACTATTCTGTTGTAAGAATATGCTACAATTTGGTCACTCATTCACCAGTTGATCTACATTTAGTTTGTGTTTTGTTTTTGGCTACTAAGAATAGGGTTGCTGTGAACTTGTGCACACAGTTCTCTGGGTGAACATGTTTTTTTTTTTTTTTTCTCTTAGGTAGCCATCTAAGAGTATTTAATTTTACAAACCCATCAGCAATCAGCAGTGTATGAAGGTTCCAGTTTTATCACATCCTTGACAACATTGTCAGTTGTGTGTGTGTGTGTATATTAGATCATACATATGTCATATCTGGATATGGATATATAGAATGCCAGTGTGTCTGTTTATACCCATATGCATATGTCTTAATGTGTGTATATAAACATACAGAAATATGTGGTCTTAATATACATTTATTTATCGTCTTATAATCATTCTAGTGAGTATAAAGTGGTATCTTATTGTGGTTGTACTTTGCAATCCTCTAATGACTAATAATAATGGTGAATATCTTTTATGTGATCATTAGTTCTTTGTGTATCTTCTTTGGCAAAATGGCAATTCAAATTGCCTGTTTTTAAACTGGGGCATTTGTCTTATTAAATTTTAAGAGTTCTTTGTATATTCTGATTACTAGTATTTTATCAAATATATGATTTGCAAATATTTTCCATGGCTTGTGTTTTAATTTTCATTCTCATTGTTTTTGAATGTGCTGAGGCTATGTACACTTGGCTTTCTCTAAGTCAGTCTTGCCTTGCCTCCCAAAGCCATGCAGGAAAAAAGCCAGCTACACACACACAGCTGTCTGTGAGCTCTTTGAAGAGGCTTAACTCCCGTGTTCAGTTCGTGCTTCACATGCCTCTCCTTGCTGCCCTTTTCCTACCCTGAACTCTTTCTTTTCTAGTAACCACTATTTTCTAGTAACAGCAAAGAGAGGAAAGAGCAAAAAAAGACTGTTTTTCAGTCCTGCTTTAAAAGTCTTTCTAGTTCTTGCATTGCTTTGATGGTTGTGGTAACTATGAAAAATGAAGCCCAGAGAATATCTGTCATATTTTCACTTAGGATTAAGTGTTCCTGAATTGCCTCCAATGGGGATTTTAAGATTCTTTTTATTTTCTCTCCTACTTGAGGTAGTAATTTGGTTTGATTGATCCACAGCTTTCTTGATAACCAAAAGCAAACATATGTAATGTGTCTGACCCTGTTTTAGGGATGTAGCTAGACATTGTGAAAAACCAAGCTCCTCCCTCCCTTTTAGGTGACCTTGCTGGGTTTTGTGACCGTCCACAGTCATCACTTTGGAAGGACGATGCTCTAGCCACAGGCTGCTTGACCAAATGATGACTCTGTGACCGTGACCATTCTTTGTACTGTGCTTTGTATCACAGTGACAGGATATTATAGTACAGCTCATAGGGATGTGGCAATTGATTTTGACATACGATATTCTCAGTAGCGCAGGAGCAAAAGATGTTTGAGTGACTACTGTCTAATATCTTTGCCTTCACATCTCTGCTCATGATTTAGTCTTCTAAAAGCTTTCTGTGTCATATAAAATATACTGTTTCAGTTTATTAAATTGTATTTAATATTCTAACAGAAGATATAATTTAAAAATAAGATTTTGCAGACTTTTGGTATTTAATGTTCTGGTTTTAGAACTTCATATAAAACCTCATGTAAGAATCATGGTTTTTAAATATGAAAGCCACAAAATAAGGCACATATTATTTAGAACCAATTTATTAGCAGAAAATATCTTTTATATCAGTGATCATGGGGAAAATTAAATTTAGTGACTTTCTTGCTTTAAAGAAATGATTGTGATTGAGCATATTAGTAATTATAAACTGTTTTTGAACAAAACTGGGTTACACTAGGCATTTGTGGGGAATCATCCTAAATGCCCACTTGGTATTATTTGGAATAACAACTTTTATACCAGAGGGCATCTTACGAAATGAAACATCCAGTAGAGAAAGATCAGTAATTTTAATCTGGTTTAAATATTAATCTGCTTTTGTCCTGGAGGACATAATGTTATCAAATGAAATACCCAATATAAAAAGATCAGCTTTGGTCGTTAGTTTTAATCTAATTTAATGGTGATCAGCCCTTAGAATTTCTGGCTTACTACATGACTGGAAGGGAATGAGTATTCTTATATTTATTGTCATTATGATAATCTGCCTACTGTGCTTTCTACTATTTAGTAAGGTGTTTTTGTTGTTTTGTTTTATTTTGTTTTGCTTTTAAGATGGGTTCTGAGAAGTTGGGAGGTGTCAGTGTGAAGTGAAAAGCCACTCTGCTAGGTTTTTTTAATCCCTGTTTAAAGATTCCATTTTTGAAATATGACACTGATATCTTTTGTTCCTCCTCTTATCCATCATTCGCCTACTGTATCATCAGATCTCTGTTCTTTCAGCCCTACCAAGGTCACTGGCATTTATTGTGATGTAGGTGCCTGATAGATAGTTGGGTGGTAAAAGGGATGAAGGTGCCACAGTAGACAGGTTTGATGTGGTCAGAAAAAGAACCAGGGAGACTGTAGTCAGTAGTCAGTGGTGTAGTTGCTTGAAACTTTTGTCTGGCTCTGATTTGGTTAGGAGATGAGTTCTCTCTGCAGGTCAAAGGTGTTCATTAAGTGCTTAGGGTATTCTATACCATGTAAAAATGGGGTACAAAAGCCTCATCTGAACCAAGCTCCTCAATGGTAGAAGGGGTATTTGATACTATCTGAATAGCCACAGAGCTCAGAGCCTTCTAATATCTGGGTCAGATAAAACCTTACAAGTCATCTAATCCTATCAGGCCAAGAGGAACACTAACTGCTGTCATTCCATGAGGACTTGTGGGGTAAATGTTTCTGCACAGATGTGTACCTATCAGTTATAGCAATAGAAGAATGCTAATTAATACTTAATGAGGGACTTAAAGTGTTGAAATTTAACCCTACAAAGGGTCGTTATGAAGAGGATTACTAATGGGAATATTATCTATTAAATGTGGAAATAATTCTTCCATCTTTATTTTATCTGGTTCATTTGCAAGTACTCAGGGTTTTACCATTTAATAAGTTAACAAAGGTTAATAAGGAAATCTGCGTTAATTTAAAATTTCTGTGATTCAGGAGCAAAAATAGCACTTACTGCATATCTGAAAGACTGCAGAAAAATGGGTCTTGGAAATCTAAAGCCTGCCTTATGTGCTGGACTGACAAGAGGAGGGCTTCACAGAAACGTGACAGTCATGGTTCAGCACTGCTTGAAACCCTTCTCTGTGTTCAGCCTGGAAGTATTTCCATTTATTCTGCTGGAGCACACAGACTTCAGACAGAGTTTTCTTCATCTTTTATCTTGGATGTTGCCTTACGGGCTCTCAGCAGCTATGCAGCTGCCATCATTGTCTGAGGTTTGCCATGGGGCAAGTGGGGCTGGTGGGGAGTGGGGGGGCCTTGGCAAGCAAGGGAACCCTGTTCTGAGGCAACAGTAGTGACAGAGCTCCAAAGTTTTTGTGACTGTTGTGAGTAACCCTTAAAGCAGCATTTCAACTTTCCTTTCATGAAACTGTCCATGTGCTAAGATCACTGCCACTCAACTTAGGTCCTGCTGTGCATTTAATTTCTTGGGTATTTCCTGAAAGCCTCACTAATAGGAATAGCAATCTAGCATTTCTCCTTTTGGAAATGCACTCTGCAAATGCTGCTCACTAAGGTCTGCAGAACTTCTGCTAATCCGCACCACTGCGTCTGGGAAAAAAGGATCATGAGTTTTAAACCCCCATGTTTTACTTCCTCATACAAGCATATCTTCAAGTAACCACATAACTGAATGTGTCTGCGTCGACTAAATTTGGAAGTCAAGAACATAAGAATTTTTTTTCATAGCTCTTTATCCAGTTTAACTTTTTATTAGAGATTTTATCTGGTTTAGACTGTGTCTTAATTTGTGCTTCTTATTGATAATGTTTTGTAGGGAAAAATAGCTGCAAGAATTAAGAAAAGGAAAATATTCTTTTTAGTGTGGTATGCTAGTTAAAGCAGGGGTTGGTAAACCATGGCCCTTGAGCCAAATCTGGCCCACCACTTGTTTTTGTGAAGCCTAAGAGCTAAGAATAGTTTTTACATTGTTTTTATTGTTTTGGGGAAAAAGAAAATATGTGATAAAGACTATATGTAGTCTACAAAGCCTAAAATATTTATTACCTAGCCTTATGCTGAACACGTTTGCCAACCTCTTATCTAAAGTAGCATCATTTTGTCAAATTTGTTTTAAGTACAGTGTGAAAGCATTTTAAAATTTTTACTTTGGGGTCAGACAATGGATTTCTATTTGTTGTAGCTTAAATCTGGAGGTACCACCCCCTGCCAAATAATCACTGTAATATCTTTAGGACTACATATAAACTACTTTTGGTACCAATGATCAAACATTGACATTGGTTCCAGTGATGATAGGTGCAAGTACCATACTCAGTAACCTAAGTCTTTCTGACTAGTACTAGCTAGATGCATGAGTAATTTATTTTTACATATACTAAATAAAAACTACCTTATTGGCCTGTGCAGTGGCTCATGCCTGTTATCCCACCAATTGGGAGGCCAAGGTGGGAGGATTGCTTTAGGCAAGGAATTCAAGACCAGACCCCCATCTCTGCAAAAGTTAAAAAATAAAAAATTAGCTGGGTGTGGTGGCATGTGCCTACAGGCCCAAGTACTTAAGAGGCCTAGGCAGCAGGATCACTTGAGCCCAGGAGTTTGAGGCTGCAATGAGCTATGATCATGAGTCTATACTCCAGCCTGGGAGACAGAGTGAGACCTTGTCTCAAAACAAAGCTACCTTCTCCATTCATCTACAGAGAATGCAGTTAGATATGAAAGAATTGCTCTGATCTCTTGAGGAATCTGTTCTCCTAGATTTTAACTTCGTTGACCTTGGGTAACATCAGTACAACACTGAGTCATTAAGAAATCTAATCTGAAAGCTGTGGAGGAGCAGGTCTTGGGATGGACTTGGAACATCAGCCTCCAAAACGTAGTCATTGGACATTGGCGGAATGCCTTTCCTTTGACTAGGGAAATAATGTAAAATCTTTTTGCAATATCTCTCCCTGCAGCATGTAAACTGAGCTATGCAAAAAGCAGGGCAGTTTTAAGGATAAAATAACCTTCATTGCTACTGTTTAGTGGAGTACTATAATCAAATACCCTGGTTGCCTTTGTCCCCTGGTCTCTGCTTCCAAATGCAGGGCTGCTTCTACCAAGTAAAGCCTGTGTTACTTAACATGGGAGAAATGGACCAGCAAAAGATTAAAATAATTCCTGTTTGATTTTCTAATAGGAATCTCTACTAAGACCTCTTATGAAGTTTGCCTGTTATCTGTCTTAAGCAATACTACCTTTTCCATAAACAGCGTTCATTCCTTAGAAGAGTATAAAGGAAGAAGCTATAATTTGTCTAAGATAGCAGATATCAGAGACAATGTCATGTTTGTGATAACATTTTTACTTTAAATTAAGAAAGAATTCACAGAACATGTTTTATAGGCAATCCAGAACTTTAATAGCATGATAAGAATTCTATATTATGTTCAGATTGTAGCTTGCCTCTCCCCACTTCTTCATTCTATTTGATCCTTCAGACAGGCTGTAGGTCTGGCTCATTTTGGCTGGGTCTGCTGTGGGCCAAAGGACTATCATTTTATGGCAATTTTCAAGCTAAGTAAAAATAATATTCCCCTTCCACATTATTTTTGATGGCCATATCTTTCGTATTTAAGACAGTTTGGGATATGACTAAAAATTGTAGTGGTGATTCTTTCTCAAAACAAGTTGATTTCTTGAATGCTGCAGATTTTTGTATCTTTCCAATACAGTCTAATTTGTCTTAGCTACTTTTTGATCTATTTTGCACATAGCCTTGGATATTCTTGATTTTAGTATATGTTTCTTTTTTATAGAATGGTCTTTGCTAGGAAGGAATAAATCCTGATGTATGGTTTTTAGTGAACCAACATACATGAAATTTTACAAAAACAAAAAAAGCCAACGTGTTGGTTAGGTGTTCTTAAGATAAATTTAATTAATTAATTTTATTTTTAACATTTTTTGAGACAGAGTCTCGCTCTGTTGCCCAAGCTGGAATGCAGTGGCACGATCTCAGCTCACTGTAACCTCCACCTCTTGGGTTCAAGTTATTCTCCTGCCTCAGCCTCCCGAGTAGCTGGGATTATAGGTGCCTGCCACCATGCCAGGCTAATTTTTGTATTATAATAGAGATGGTGTTTCACCATGTTCGTCACACTGGTTTCGAACTCCTGACCTTGGGTGATTTGCCTGCCTAATTTACATTCCTACCAGAAGTGTATAAGTATTCCCTTTTCTCTGCAACCTCCCCAGCATCTGTTTTTTGTTTGTTTGTTTTTTTCTAGATCGAGTTTTGCTCTTGTTACTTAGGCCGGAGTGCAATGGCGTGATCTCGGCTCTCTGCAACCTCTGCTTCCCAGGTTCAAGTGATTCTTTTGCCTCAGCCTTCTGAGTAGCTGGGATTACAGGCAGCCGCCACCATGCCCGGCTAATTTTTGTATTTTTAGTAGAGACAGAGTTTCACCATGTTGTCCCAGCTGGTCTCGAACTCCTGACCTCAGGTTATCCACCTGCTTCAGCCTCCCAAAGTGTTTACAGGCGTGGTTACACGCGTGAGCCACCGCACCTGGCCATAAATTAAAAAGAATGTATCTGTAGTTTGGCCACCTTGATTCAAAGTCAAATTAATCTTTTTGGTCTTTCTTGTAAGAAGCCAAGGCATTTGAACCACCCTTACGTTTCCCAGTTTTTTCTTGTCAGTAGTCACTGGTATTCTACTAAAACTATTCTGCTCGTTAGTTTTTTCCAACATCACTGCTAGGCACAAAGAGAGAATGTGAGTCAATCAGAAAGAGAACTTGTGCTGCTACAGGAGGTGTCTCCAAATCAGGGGGGCTATTTTAGACATGTCTTGCTGCGATAGAATACATTTTTATGTTCCTCCAGAATTCATGTTGAAACCTAATTTCCAGTGTGTTGATATTTTTGCAACTGGGGGCTTTCATAGATGATTGGGTCATGAGAGTGGAGCCCTCATGAATGGGATTAGTGTCCTTATAAAAAGAGACCCCAGAGAGCTCCCTAGCCCCTTGCTCTTTGAGGACACAGAGAGAAGGTGATTGTCTAGGAACCATGAAATGGGCCCTCACCTGACACTGAATCTTCCTGTGAATTGATATTGGACTTCTCAGCCTTCAGAACTGTGAGAAATAAATGTCTGTTTTATATAAGCCAGTCAGCTTATGGTATTCTGATATAGCAGCTCAAACAGACTTAAGACAATTACTCTTCCCTAAAAAGAGAAAAAAGACTGAATGTACAAGTCTGTTATGTATTAGAAATGGCTAGGCATTCCAAAATAAAACAAAAAAAAAAAAAAAAAACCAAGGTCATATATTATTAAGTGTCATATTTTAAATACCCTTCAGTAAGTCTGACCATGTGGTCTCCTGGATTTGCCTTGTGTACAGCTGTGGGCTGTTTTCTTTGGGCAAATGTGGGCAGACCATCGTCAGAGACTTATAGATGACTGGCACTAATCTGACTAATTTCTCAGAAAGCACATTCTGTTAAAGTTGGTTGTTCTATTGCCAGACAAATGATTGGTGCTTTTATAATAAGTTTTATCAGCCTCGTGGTTATTCTTTGGCCAGATACAGTCTTAGAAGGTAAAAGTTACAATTCATGTTATGTGGCAAGTAAAGTTAAAACATAGAAGTATCCACATCTCCCAGCACATAAGCTGGCACAAAGCTGGTATTCAATGAATGCATTGTCTCTTAAGCATTACCTGAAGTAAAACAAGGGATATTTTCCCAAATTTTCATGGAGTACCATACCGCTGATTCACAGCTTGACTCCTTTAGGGCAGTGATGATAGCTCTTATTTTCTCTGTGCCTGGCACCAAGCACTAAACTTGGAACAGAACCAGTGATCAGAAAATAGTTGTTGGATAAGAGAATCAGGGGCTAATTTAGGATATTTTGCTGATTTTTAAGGTCATTCCTCATCATGTCCTCAGATTTAATTAAATTGCAATATAGGTTCCCATTCACCCCTATATCCGCCAAAAAAGACACAAGAAGAAAAGCAGAATGGTATGATATGAGCCTAAATAAAGAGGCTAATCAAAAGCTTACTTCTCCAGGGACTTAGGAAGTGTTTCCTAAGTTGCATTCCAATCAGTAAGTTAGATTTGCCCTTATTTATATTAAGACCTATTTCTAAAGGTATTCATTTATTAGGAGAGGAAAAAACCCTGCAGACAGGTCCAGAGGCAGGCAATGAAAAGAGATATAAAATTTCTTACCATTATCTTATTTACACATATATCTATTGGCATTTCTACTTGGTTGTGGGGAGCATAAATATAAAAAATGGCATAGTGTTTGCCCTGTAGGAGCTTACAATATAGTAGGTATATGCATGTGTAAACAAATTGTCATTTGAGAGAGAAGCAGTCACTGTAATCAAGGGACAAGCAAACAGGTCATTAAATCATAATTTCAGAACTCAGGGGAAGACTTTCTAGAAAGAAAACGATTTGAGACTTCAGAATAAATCCAGTTTCAAAAGGCCAAAAAGCGAGGCGGGATATCCCAGACAGAAGGAACAGCATGAATACAGGCATGGAGAAAGGGAAGGTGCAGGGCAATTTCAAGGGTCAGAGAAGTATCTGTGTCCAAGTGAAGAATTTATGAAGAAGGGTTGCGGTTGGAAATTAAGCTAAATTGGAACTGATGCATGGGAAAATATGGAGTCTGGATTTTAGTCCATAGGTATGTTCCCAAATTCTTTCTTAGTGATGTTTATGCCAATGGCATTGTTATTTATTAGAACTTTTATTACATTGACATTTTTCTTAAATACTTTGACTTACCATAAGTACGGATAATAATAAACCTGTATTACTTGCTCTGAATAAATTCAGAAAACCAAACACTTACAACATTTTAATTTGACACTGTTCCCTCACTAATGCTCTGAGCTGAACCTGCAGGCTTGTTAAAAAGGGAGATGAGCGCGTATCAGAAGCATGATCCTGGCCTGTGAGCACTAAACTGACACCTGTTCTTAGCTATACTGAAAGAATAAAGGGAGGATCAAAATGAAAATAAATTCCTAAGAGATATTATATTTTTAAATGTTGAGGCTCTATGCTACTGAAATTCATCTCAAATGCCTCCTAAAAATTTGGCCTGTGTCACTGCCTACATCTTATGCCTTCAGAAACTCGCCTAGAGACACTAGAGCAGGCCTAAAGTGTTTTAGCTATCTGAGTAATATAAATGCTGCTCATATTTTAGAAGGAAAACCCTGGCAGCATTTTGAAAGGCAGTTGGGAGAGGCGAAGCACTGGAAAAAAGAAAGCCAGCTGAGAGGCTATCATGTAGCCTAGGCTAGTGGGAAGAGGTCTCCATTAAAGGGTGGATCGTGACCCAGACAGAGGCCAGAGAGAAAGTTTGAAGAGGAATCTAAGATTTCCAATGTATGTTAAGTAGCAAATGGAGTCGGTACTTACAATATATACACAGGAGGAGAGAGTTGAAGAAGGGGCAGTGATGGATTTTATCTTGTAGATGCCCAGTTGTTGAAAGGTAGAAGAGAAGAAGGTGGTCAAGACAAGCCTGAGTATACCTCCATCTAAAGACATTGTTTATATAATGGGAGAGGAAGAAAGGACAAATACGTCAAGGCTCAAGTCACAGGAAGGGAAGTTAGGGGAATTCACATCAGATGGCCCTGGGCGTCTGTGAAATGAAAGATAAAGTTATGTATGGAAGGCAAGCCTGGTGAAGAAATGATGAAAATTCTAAATTCAGTAAATGAAAGATAACTACAATTTGTTCTACCCAAGGCCATGGTGTGAATAAGGGGCGTAACTGTCATGCTTTTAAATATTACAGATTCTGCATAAATCCCAAAATACTGCAACTTCCAATTCCCATGGCAATTACTAGGGAAATTCAGCTAGGGGCTAATATAGTCTGATTCTTGTGCATGTCTAAAGGGTCCTACATTGCTAATTCCACAGGACCTACACCAGCAGTCACAAAATGCACACATTCTCTGCGTCAGAGTCACAGGATTTTGGAAGTTATGGATGGGAGGGATTTTCAAGGTTACCTTGTTCAACTATTAATTTAATTCTTGCCTCCTGTCAACCACACAAAGGGTCATTCCTGCTTGAAATCTTAAAGAATGCACTTGCCAACTCCTGAAAAAACCTGTTATATTCTTGAGTCAATTTATTTTATTTTTAAATATATACAAATTCCCTCAGAGGAAATAATAATAATAGTTGTGCCTTTGCTGGCTGGTTAAACCTGAATTTCTTGGCTTACCCATGACCCTGCAGCCCCCAGTCTTACCAGAACAAGAAGGAAGAATCAGGCAGATGCTTTCTTTCATGGCACCAGAGTTTACTTGATGCGAATGTGGGGTTCCTTCTGTTTAAGATATTTGGAACAGTTTAATTTTTAAATGCATTGTGTTTCCTCTCCAGAGCTTCAAAATGCTCACTAACCTACTTAAGAACCTCTCCTTGCTATCGTTCTGGAACTATGTTACTATGGCCATTCACGTTGGATCCACCTGACCATAAGCTCCCTAATGCGGAGTCCACTTCTCATTCATGCATTGCTTCGTTTAACCATCTGTCAGCTGCATATTGAGTGCTTGCTTGATGCCAGGCTCTATTCTAGGCCCAGGGAGAGAACACTGGCGAGTTATTGACATTCCACTGAATTCCACTGACTCCTGTGCAGATAAGTCATAGGGCCTCACCCAATGCTCTGCACACTGTAACTGATCCATGAGGAGCTGATAAGCCAATGAAATACATTAGAGAGTGGGCTGGAGGATAACTCTTGCGCTGTCTGAGAGGGGTGAGGCTGAAGCTACATGCAGCCCCGGCTCAGATCTCAGACCTCACAGGATCTGGGGGTTTTGACATGCATTCAAAAACAAGTAGACAAAAAAGGGTGCCCTGTATCTAGTCCAGGGGAAATTTGAGCTCAACAGAGATGAGGAGGTGGACAGGGGAGCAGGATTAAAGTAACAAACACTGATTGCCTCTCTCTTCTCCATCCTCCCCAAGAGTGACCTGCCCTTTCTGGTTTAGCCCATGATCTGCCTGATGAGTACATGCTTCTGCTAGAGGTAGCGTTGACTGGCAGCACAGTTGCTGTTACTAAAAAGAAACACTAGTGGTAAGACATCGATTTTCTAAAAGCATTTGAATCACAGCTGAACTTGAGGTGCATGTGTGAATGTGGGCCGTGCTTGAACTTTCTCCCCGCCTCCTTCATGTGGAGTTACAAAAGCTGATACACCAAGTGACCTGTCACAGCCCCTTGTCATCTCTCTCTGCTGCTGCTGCTTACATACCGTTGGCAGCTCCAAGAGACACGTCCTTGGGCTGGATTGTATGTTCTCTCTAACAATAGCGTCTGTGCAGCCCGGAAAGATAGGTCCCCTTTCCTGCTCTGTGCTGCCTTCCCTCTTCATTGTCCCGGCAGCATCTGTTCCGTCTTTTCGCTCCTTGGGGCAGGGTTTTGTGTTCTTTCACACAGGGAGGACACGACTTGCAGTGCTATGAGAATGAGTCTTCTGTGAACTCATTCAGCCTCTGTAAAAATTAGGAAACGAGGTTTTTTCCTAAAAGCAACTGGAAAACAATGATTTAATTATTTTTCATTTAAGGACGACTAACCTTGAACTTTAATTTGCAGGGAAAAAAAGAGAGGGTAACATTCCCTTCAGTTATGTCCATGAAATGACTATGGGACTATATATGCGAGCTTTCATTTCTTTAGTGTTTGTAGCTCCATACTTCATTGAAAAGTTCAGAAATAAGGAACTGTGTGAAAATGAATAAGGCTTGTTTCCTCAATGTTTCTACATGTATAAGTCTCATACTAGAATTTTTAAAAATTATTCTTGAATTATATATCATCAAGGTAAAGCATGGTTTAATTTTTATGATTTGTCTTTCCTTCATTGAAGTTTAACATTTTAAAAAGGACATAAACCTGTTTATAAAGGGTCTATCTGGAGATTCTGCCTGTCAGCATTCTAAATACTGCTTGTAGCTTTATTGTAGGCTTCCTTCCTGAGAACTGAAGTGAAAAAACAAACACACTCAAATTGAAAAGTGGACCTGGTTTACTAATTAATTTTCAAAATGAAAGAGGTAGACTAGCTAATTGGTTTTTTTCCAGCCTGAACTTCTGTGCCTTTGTGATGTTGCAATGATTTGGCAGTTGTCAGGAGGCACTCTGGAGATGTATCTTCAGTAGGTGATCACGTTTTGTTGATCTATGTACATTATTTTGCACAATCAAGTAATGTGTAGTACAGCGATGCATTATAATAAAGGATAACTGTTCTCATATTCTCAGGGATGCATGACTATATTTCTGTAAACCACTCAGATATCAGCTCCAAGACAGAAAAGATCCAGACTATGTCTGGTGCCTCCTAGTGCTCACTAACTCTTTGCTGAGCTACTTTGAAAAACAGACATCATTATCTCATTCATTCTAGGGTGATATTGCCCGTAAGAGGGCAGACATTGGTTCTGGCTGGGGAGTGGTGAACACATTTTACTTTTTACATCTAAAATACAAATAGTCATAAAGTACCAAATCAGACCTGTTAGTATCCTGTGGTGTTAGAATATCGTGGAGGGCAATTAGGGAAACAGGTGTCTAAAAAGTCTTCTTAGACGAGTAATAATGAAAACAAAAAGTCGAGAAATACAGATTATCCTAATGTCTCTGCTAGAGGGTCTGAGATTTAGAGAGTTAAGGTAGCCTATCAGGTTGCCTGGCAGGTAAGTGATGGGACTGGGCTCTTCAGGCTTGGCTGACCGTCAAGACCCAATGCAGCATTACCCTGTTAGCTAACTTTGTTGGCTGGCCTGGTAGGAGTCAGCTGTGCAGGCTTTAGTGAGTTTGAGGTTATATAATAAGTGCATAAAGTTTAGCCAAACATTAATGGAGGCACTGGGGAAGTAGACAGGGTTATGCTCACCATGTTTCTAAGCAGTCCATTGTGTTATGCAGATGAGCGTCTTGGACTAGTGCTGTGCTAAATTCATTTTACTTATTTATTTGATAGCCAAGATGGATATTCAAATGTTTTAAAGGAATTTCAGGTACTCCAAAAGATATTACATTGTAAATTTAAGACCCCAGCATAGGCTGTAATCCACATGGGCGGGTCATTGCACACACTTGCTTTCTTCTGGTAATTCGTAAGTTCTCAGCCCCTGAGACACTCAATGTACCCAGACATAGGAGTTGCTGAATTCTTATTATATTACCGTGATTACTGCATGGGGTCTGGTCATTGCTAGTGTAGTGACAGTGACACAGGTGGAGGTGACTGTTTGCCACTGGCAAAGAGTCTGGGGCCTAAGGCACCATTCTCCATGTATACATGCTTAGCCAGGATCTCTGGGTTGTGTTTACTGAGAATGAGGCCCAAGAACAGCACATCTCCTTGGAGCTTGTCCTCAAAGCCTCACCATGGAGGTTTATTTTTCCATTCAAGTCACATAATGATGCTCCCACCATACCTTATGATGTTCCTGACTGCTGATCCTCCAAGTTAAGAAAAGATTAGGAGGGAAATCACAGTTGGTGAGTTTTAGACATAGTCTAGTGAATATAATGATTCAGCCACAGGAAATTTCTAGGATGTGAAAGGGGGAAAAAAAAAAGGAAGGAGGAAAGTGTTGCTGAAATGAAATAGATTTAAAATTTCAGGGTCTCACAGGCTGGCCTTCAGAGAGCTACAAAAGGAAAACGGGCTTAAATTGCAACAGCAATGTGTCCTTCAGGTTAAGCATAAGGAGGAATATCTTGGTAGTTGGAAGTCTTTGACGCTCGAACCAGTTATTAAGGGAAGAAATGACGTGGACTTTTCTAAGGCGCTTTAAAAGTAAGATTGATTTCCTGTCTGTCTGGAATGAAGTTGAGATAGGTCTACCTTGGAAGTAAACGTAATTTGTTTAAGGTTTCTTTTGCCCAAAAAGCCTCTGAGTGATACAAAAAAGTAATTTTAAAAAGTTGTGTGTGTGTGTGTGTGTGTTTTTTTTTCCAAAGCAACTTTTCTATATGGAGTAGAAGAGAGGCAGCCAGTGGCAAAGAGCATAGCCCCTGTCCTGGAGCTGGACAGCCTGACTTTGATCCCAGCCCCACTGCCTACCAGCTTTGGGATTTTGTGGAACTTTCTCCGACTCCTGTCCCTCTACGTACTCATCTGCAAAGCGGGGCTACCATAGTACCTACCTCATATGGGTACTACAAGGATTCAAATAAGTTAATATTTTTAAAATTCTATATAAGGGTTTATTTAAAGTCTTAAAAGTCATTATATAAAGACTTTATATCATTTTTATTTTACAAGACTCTTATACATCTTTGCGGTTGCATGCATATATTGCTGTCTCATATCCACGCAGACATTATGTAAATAAACTTTTGCCTGCTTTTAAAGCATTTCCTGTTTAGAGATTCAGATATTTGTAAAGCATATTGGAACTGTTAAGAGAACCCAAAGCAACAAAACCTGCCCGCTATGATGCTTTTGGCGCCTTGACAGCAGTGGGTCAGATGGTGTGTTACTGTTACAGTCTGTAACCCAAACTGGTTGCCTCTGAGGACACTGCATTTCCAGAAGCTTTCTCAGGTGGTGGTTGTTTTCACCAGAACACCTTGATTACCTCCTCACTGGAGGTGCTGCTGGCGTCTTTCTTGCTCCTGGTTTCTGCTTCCAGACCAATGACCCTCTCTCCTTGCTCCTTCAAAGACCGCCTGCTCATGCTCCTTAAAAGGACAGCACTTTTGCAACACATGCTTTAGATGCTCTTTCTTGTTGCAGTTCTCCACATATTTTCCTCCTGGCTGCTCCACCTGAAGATGTACTAACTTTCTCCACCACCTCAGCAGTCATCATTCTTGATGCCATCAGTACCCACACAGACAGCATATCCTAGACTCCCAGGTTCTTGGCTTTCTTGCTCTTGGCCTCTCTTCCACCTCAGCCACCCATTCCTATAGTGCTACCCTAGACTAGTGATTCACAACCTTTACCGTGCATAGAAGTCCCTTGGAAGTCCTGTTAAAATGCAGTTAGATGCAGAAGCAGGCCTGGTATGGGGGCTTAGGCTCCGCATTTCTTATAGGCTCCCAGGCGAAGCTGATGCTCCCGGTAAATAAAACTCTACACTTTCAAAATCTTCATCTCAAGCATCCTAATTTTTGGACACCTCCTATTACTTAAAAAATATTTACACCTCTGTGTCAAATGCCAGTCTGTTGACCTTACCAGTTTACATGGTCCATAGTGATTGACAATCCCTCCTTTGCACACATCCTCAATAACCTTTCATCCTCTCCGTTCACCATACCTACCTGGAAAAACCAGCCTTGGTTAAATCAGATGCTCCACCTGCTCTGCCTGGACCCAACCTCAGATCATAGCTGCAGGAAAAACACACAAACAGGCTGACAGACTCACTTTAAATTTTTGTCTGTCTGCAAATCCTACTGACTCTCCCTTAAAAATTATGTCCTGAATTCAACTTCTTAGTACCTCCTCAGCTGCCATTGTAGTCCAGGTCACCACCATTCTCATTATTAAGGGAAAATAGGTTGTCAAGCATTTCTCCTGTAATTGCCTTCCACCTTGGCTCCCTGTGGCCACCCCTGCACCCATACTCAGGTCCCCACCAGCAGCCAAAGATCCTTTTAAAACATGTGAAAAAAGGTCAGGTGCAGTGTGGCTCATACCTGTAATCCTGGCACTTTGGTAGGCCAAGGCGGGTGAATGACTTGAGCTCAGAAGTTTGGGACCCGCCTGGGCAACATGACAAAACCCCATCTCTACCAAAAAAAACAAAAAACAAAAAAAAATTAGCTGGGCATGGTGGCACATACCTGTAGTCCCAGCTACTTGGGGAGCGGAGGCAGGAGGGTTTCTTGGCCCAGGATGTTGAGATTGCAGTAAGCCGAGATCATGCCACTGCCCTCCATCCTGTCTCAAAAACAAAACAAAACAAAAAAAGTGAAAATGATCGTATAACCTTCCTAATCACAAGCCTCCAGTGGCTTCCCATTTATACTTTGAACAAATCCAAAGGGTGGTGGATTTTGTCAAATACTTCTCTTGTGTCTATCAAGATGCTTATATATTTTTCAGATGTTAATCCAAGCTTGCATTCCTGTCATAAATCCCACTTGGTCATTTTGTGTAATTCTTTTTACCTGTATGGGTTGCTGAATTTGGTTTGCTAGTATTTTGTTGAGTTTTTTTAAATCCATATTCATAAAAGATATTGTTGTATAGTTTTTTTTTTCTGGTGATGTCTTTGATTTAATCTCAGGTTAATATTGACTCACAGAATTAATTAAATGAAATGTTCCTTCCATTTTTTGCAAGTATTTGTGAAGTGTGAGTATTAATTCTTCTTTAAACGTATGATAGAATTCATTGATGATTTTATAGGCCTCGCCTCATTTTTAAAATTTGTGCTGAATGTGAATATCTAGAACATTTGTGGTCATTTGAACTAAGTTTTGAAACTGTCGTCATTTTTACTGCTGTTAGAGAATGAAGAATAACAGCCAACTGAGTTCTTTTTAGACGTTTGTATTGGTATCACATAGGGGGGAAGGGGAAAGAGTCACCCGGACTGCTCATAGTGTATCACGTCTTACAGGATTCCCTTTGTGACTGTAGTTTTATCTTTCCAATCATTTCCCTCAGCTTTTAGTTAGATTCTCTAATGGAAGCATATAAAATTAACTTTCTGAATTGTTCCGTAGGAGGAAACATTACACACTCACAGAGAAAGGAAAGTTTCACATTTTGTAGACTACAAGAAACGTTTGCTTGTTGTGGAATGGGGAACTTTTTAATGATCCCATCTAAACTGAACCAAGTGGGAACACGCCTGTCGCCAGCCACCCACCTGCACCCAGATTCATCTCCGTCCTGCCACAGCACTCACCATATTTCCTTTATTTGTTCTCTTCTCCCCCTGTACCTTCTCCTCTTCCAAGAGCAAATGTGTCCTGGAACTTCCCTGACTTCTAGCTCACCAAGTTCTCTATTTTCTGCTCACCTGGTATTTTAAGAACCTTGCAATTTCTTTGAAATATTTTCCAATTAACAATAACAAAAAATTTGTGACATGTGGGTTTGATGGGAGTATTCAGACTGCAGGGGAGGAAGAAGACAAAGGGGGAACATTCACTAGGACCTGGACCAACTGAGCAGAGTGGGACTGGCCACTGTGGGGACAATCCCATAGGTGGAGCTAATGGGTGATAGATGTCGCAGATAGCCCAAGCTGCTGTTTGGGTATTTGGTTGGCTTCTAAATTCCCGTCAAACCAATCCCACTCTTGTTTATTATAGAGTCCTATTATGTTAATATTGGTCCCAGTGTTTATAGAATTTGTACCCTGGAGCAGTTTACTCCATTTGTTGATAAAAGCACTATACAGGAATATTCTTCACATATGTGCTGATTTTTCCTGGAGCATTTCCTTGCAGCTGTCGGTAAACGGGGCCTTCCCCAGATAAAGGAAATCTCTTTCTTGGAAAATCTTTGAAAATAAGTTTGGAATGCTAAGGGATAGCCTTATTAATAAGGTGGGGAATAAATGAAATGACCCATAGGCCTTTGGAAGCTAAGTGTTTTATTCTGCTTAATATTTTAATGATGGCTTTGGGCCTTCTTAGCACTGCATTATAACAGAGTCAACCCATTATAGATAAATTGGTACCATTAATCTAAAAGTGCTAATTCAGACTTACATTTACTGTGCCTCTATCTCTTGTGAGATAAAAACACATCATAATGGGCATTTACTCCTAGAAAAGGGCATTATATGTATGAGAAGGTAAAGGAGAAACACCATAATACCTCGGGCCTGTTCTGTCTCAAGTTAAGGCAGAGCTGTACTCATTTCAGTTCTTTTAAGAGCTGCTCAAGGATTCTTCTCTCTTCCTCTGTTTCTTTATATCTTTCATATTTATTCAATGAAAAGTTGATAGCTCTTTAATCTGTATTAGGTCTCAATTTTACAAAGTGATTTTGTTAGACTGTAGTTTTTCATTTCAGTCTGTTTTATGAGGAGTTTCTCATTAGAATAATGAATGTATGTGTTTTAATAACAAATAGAATAAATAAAAATCCCTTAAAGGGACAATTATTAAATGAATCTGCTCTATCATTTAATGGGAATTGCTAGTTACTCAGATATATTTGCAGTACCTTATTATGCTAATGGAATAGTTGATACCTCCTAAAGTATAATCCTATTCCTTATATCTAGAAAATACTAGTTTTGAACTCTTTAGAAAAACATGTTTTAAGCCTAACTTAGTTTTTTGCATATTTGCATAAAAAGTATGCATATTTATTATAAAAGCATTTTGAAAACGCAGGTAAAGATCAAATAAACTAATTTCATTGAGATATATTCTATTTTAATACTACTGTGAAAATTATGTAAAAATGTATTTATTTGTTGGTTTTTAATTTCTCAAGAAATAATCTTTTAATGCAGTGAATATATCTACTGCCCTAAAAAATCCCATCAGTCTACCTGTTAATCCCTTTTTTCTCTATTCTGTCCCCGTAATCCCCGGCAATCACTGACCTTTTCATTGTCTTCATAGTTTTATTTATTTTAACATATCATGTAGTTGAATTCATAGAGTATATGCCCCTTTCAGATTGGCTTCTTTCACTTAGCAATATGCATTTAAGATTCTTCCATATCTTTTTGTGGCTTGATAGCTCATTTCTTTTTAGTGCTAAATAATCCATTGCCTGAATGCACTACAGTTTATTCATTTACCCATTAGAAGGCATCTTGGTGGCTTCCCAGTTTGGGCAATTATAAATATAACGGTTACAAACATTTCATGTGTAGGTTTTTGAGTGGACATAAGTTTTCAAGTCATTTGGGTTAATATCTGGGAGCATGATAGATGGATCATATGGAAAGAATATGTATAGTTTTGTAAGGAACTGAAAACCTGTCTTCCAAAGTGACATACCATTTTGTAGTTCCACCAGCAATGAATGAGAGTTCCTTTTCTCCATATCTATATCAACATTGGTTTTTGCAACAACAAATGCTGGTAAATACAAATCAAAACAACAATGAGATACCACTGTGTATCTATTAGAATGGCCAAAATCTAAAAAGAATAGAAAGAATCCATTTTGGCTATTGTAGTATGTATGTAGTGGTATCTCATTGTTGTTTTGATTTGTATTTCCCTAATGACAGACGGTGTGGCGCGTCTTTTCATTTGCTCATTTGCCATCTGTATATCTTGTTTGATGTGGTGTCTTTCAGATCTTTTGCCCACTTTCTAAATCGGGTTGTTCATTTTCTCATTGTAGGGTTTTAAGTGTTCTTTGTATCTCTTGGATATTCCTAGTCTGTGGCTAGTACTTTGTGTCCTTAGCAGAGAAGCTTTTAATTTTAATGAAGTCCAGCACAGTCAATGTTTTCTTCCATGGATTGTGCCTTTGGAGTTGTATCTGAAAAGTTATTGGCAAACCTAGATTTTCTCCTAATATATTTTCTAGGATTTTTATAGTTTTCCTTTTTACATTTGAGTCTATGATCCATTTTAAGGGTTTTGGGGTTTTCTTTGTGAGTAGAAAGGAGTAAGGTCTGTATCTAGCTGGTTTTTAACATGTCAATGCCCTGTTGTTCTAGCATCATTTGTGGAAAAGACTGTCCTTTCTCTGTTGATTTGCCGATATCAATGATCAGTTGATTATACTTGTATAAGGGTATTTTCTACCCCACCTATTCTGTTACATTGGTCTATTTGTATATTCTTTCACTATTACCACACTGTCTTGATTAATGTCACACTATACTAGGCCTTGAAGTCAAATGGTATTATTCCTCTAAACTTACTCTTCTCCTTCAAATTATGTTAGTTATTCTGGGTTCTTTGTTTCTCCATATAAACTTTAGAATCAATTTTTTGATATCCACAAAATAAGTTGCTGTAATTTTGGTTGAGATTGCATTGAATCTTTAAATCAAGTTAGAAGAACTGAAATCTCAACAATTGTTAGTTTTTCTATCTATGGACATGGAATATTTGTTTAGCTTTTCTTGGATTTCTTAGTGCTTTGAAGTGTTCGTCATAGAGCTTATACATATTTTGTTAGATGTATAACTATTATTCATTTATTTGGTGGTAGTGTTAGTGGTATTTTGTTTTTTAAATTCTGTTTCATTGCTGATACATAGAAAAGTAATAGACTTGGATATTATATTTGTATGCTCCAGCCTTGCAATACTTACTTATTAGTTCCAGTGTTCTTGTCCCTTCCTTGGGATTTACAGAGAAAATCGTTTATCTGTGAAAAAGATGGTTTTATTTCTTCCTTCTCAATCTGTGTACTATTTTTTCTTGTCTTTATTAGCTAGAACTTTCAGTACAAAGTTGAATAGGAATGATGAGAACAGACATCCTTGCCTTGTTCCTGATCTTAGCAGGAAAGCATCTAGTTTCTTAAGTGTGATATTAACTAATTATAACTGTAGGTTTTTTGTAGATGTTTTTTACCAAGTTGAGGAAATTCCCCTCTATTCTTAGTTTCCTGGTAGATTTTACCATGAATGGGTGTTAGATTTTTGTCAAGTGCCTTTTCTACATCTATTGATATGATTATGTAATTTTTCTTTTTTAACCTGGTGATGTGATTAATGGATTACATTGATTTTCAAATGTTGAACCAGCCTTGTATGCACAGAATAAATTCCATTTAGCTGTGGTATAAGTGTTTTGTACTTTACCTAAGTAAACTTGCTAACATTTTTTGAGGAATTTTGCATCTACATTTATGAGATATATTGGTCGATAGTCTTATGTCCTTATCATGTCTTTGGTTTTGGTATTAGGGTAATCCTGGCTTTATACAATGAGTTAGAAACTTAACCTCCCACCCCCGCTTCTGTCTCTAGAAGACATTGTAGATAATTAGTATGATTTCCTCTTTAAATGTTTGGGAGAATTCACCAGTGAACCCATCCTGTCCTGGGGCTTTCTGTTTTGGAAGGTTATTAGTAGTTTTTTGGATTTCTTTAATAGATATGGGCCTCTTCAGGTTATTTTTTTTTCTTGTGTGATTTTTGGCAGATTGTGTCATTCAGGGAATTGTTCCATTTTATCTAGGTTGTCAAATGTGTGGGCAGAATGTTGTTTATAATATTACTTTGCTATCCTTTAAACTTTATGGAATCAGCAGTGATGCCCCCTATTTCATTTCTAATGTTTGTAATTTTTGTCTTTTTTCCTTCATTTGCTTGTCATGAAATTTATCAATGTTATTAATCATTTCAAAAAACTAGCTTTTGAATTTTCTGATTTTCTGCATTGACTTCCTGTTTTCCACTTCATTGATCTCTGCTCTATTTTATTTTTTATTTTTTTTCGTTTTGCTTACTTTGGGGTTAACTTCTCTTTTTCTCATTTTCTAAGATGGAAGCTTGAATGATTTTAAAACTTTTTTCTTTTCTAATATTTGTATTCAGTGCTATAAATTTGCTTCCAAGTACTGCTTTTGGTGTATCTCACAAATTTTGATACATTGTATTTTCAGTTTCATTTACTTTAAAATATTTTTAAATTTCTCTTCAGAATTGTCCTGGGACCCATATACCATTTCAGAGTTTATTGTTTAGTGTCCAGGTATTTGGGGTTTTCCAGTTATCTTTGTGTTTTTGATTTACAGTTTAATTCTATTTTGGTCTGAGAGCACATGTTGTATGATTTCTATTCTTTAAAAATTTTTGAGTTATCTTTCATGGCCCAGAATATGTCTATTTTAGTGAATATGTGGGCTTAAGCAAGTGTATTCTGCTGTTGTTGTGTAAAGTATTCTATAAATGTCAGCTAGATCCAATTGATTGATGGTGGTCCTCAATTCAACTACATCGTTACTGATTTTCTGCCTGTTGAATCTGTGAATTACTAATAGAGAGATGTTGAAATCTCCAGCTATAATAGTGGATTTGTTCTTTTCTCCTTGCAGTTGCATCAGCTTTTGCTTTATATATTTTGATGCTCCGTTGTTAGGCCCACACCCAATCAGGATTGTTATGTCTCCTTGGAAGACTGACCTTTTAACATTATGTAATGCCCCTCTTTATCTCTGAAAGGCTTTTTTGCTCCGAAGTTTGCTTTCTCTGAAATTAATATAGCTACTCCAACTTTCTTTTGATTAGTATTACCATGGTAAGTCATTCTGTTACCTTACTTTTAATTCATATGTGCCTTTACTATTAAAGTGGATTTCTTGCAGACAACACATGGTTGGGTCTTGTTTTTATTCACTCTGACAGCCTCTTTTGACTGATGTATTCAGACCATTGGTGTTTAACGTGATTATTAGTATAGTTGTATTACTATTTATCATATTTTTCTTTATTTTCTATTCATTGCTCTTGTTCTGTTATTTTTTGTCTTCTGCTCTTTTTCTGATTTCTGTAGTATTAATTAAGTATTATACATGATTTCACTTTCTGTCCTTGTTAGTAAATCAATTATACTTTTATTTTTTTTCTGTTTGGGAGGTTTCTATTGAAATATCTTCAAGCTCAGAGTTTTTTTTTTTTTTCCTTAGCTATGTCCAGTCTACTAATAAGCTCATCAAGACATTCTTTATTTTTGATACAGTGTTTTGATCTCTAGCATTTCTTTTTGTTTTTTTCTTACAATTTCTATCTCTCTGTTTACATTACCCATTTATTCTTGTGTGCTGCCTGTTTTTCCTTTAGATCCCTTAGCATACTAATCATAGTTATTTTAAATCCCAGTCTGATAACCCCAACATTCCTACCATTTCTGAGTCTGGTTGATGCTTGCTCTGTCTTCAAACTTTTTTATTTGGAATGCCTTGTAATTTTGTGTTGAAAGCCAGACATAAGATACTGGGTAAAAGGAGCTGGGATAAACCGGTTTGTTGTAATCCCCTGGTCTTATACAAGAGCCCTATTGATGTAGTGGTTAGCTGTGAGAAGAAAGGAGCCGTTCTGTAGTCTGGTGATTAGTGTCGTTTAGTAAGTACAGGTCTGTGGGCTGTGACTTGCATCAATGCTTCTCAGGTTTTTTTTCCTCTCCCATTTAGATGCAACAGGAAGGCTAGAAGGGGCTGCAGTGAGGTGTTTTCCTTCCCTCAAGTGCCAGATCACTCCGGTGGGGAGATGGGGAATGAGGTGTCTGTAATTGAGTATTTCCCTTTTCCCAAGTGTTTGGGCTCTGGTGAAACCCAAGGTGGTTAGAGTCTGGTAAAATAATTTCCTATGAGGGCAAGCTATTGTTAAGAACAAAATGTTCTGGGCTTATATAATGGTTACTTTTCCCTTTTCTCCACTGGAAGCAGGAGGGGGTTTTTCTGTGATCTTTATCCTAAGATCCTATTGGAGCTCCTGCAAATTAAACTTAGAAAAGTGTGATGCCACTCTCAACCCATCACTCCCCTCTCCTCCGCCCTCACCCCAGGATCAGCCTTCCTGAGTTTGTTTTCTCTCTGAAGTTGGGGAGAGCACCGTCTCTAGCAATTATAGTCAATTACCTTTTAAGTATCATTACCTGAGGCTGGCTTCAGAGGTGGTTTCTGGGTGGTTTTTGTTCCAGGTAAGCTGCGGGTTTTCTTTATCTACCTGTGTCCCTAGTTTTGAGGGTGGTGGCTTGTCTTGTGGCCTTAATTCTCTGCTAGATCTAAGAAAATGTTGGTTTTTAGTTTTTCACTTTTTTTTTTTTTTCTTGTGAGTATAGGAGCGGTGACTCTCAAACTCCTTTGGGCCAGAAACTGGTAGTCTAGAAACATTATTTTTCATCACTTCATAGTATTCTATCAGGTGGATGGTGTCTCACTCTAAACAAAACTCCTTTGGAAAGCAGGAGAAAATCTTTTAGTTCAATCAAAGAGCCGAGTATAGGCATCACAGAATTTGCTTTATTTTTACTCTAAAAAAATTAAATGATTTAGATATTTTTAAGATCATTATAATGTTATTTGGATGATTATAATTTTATATATTAAGTTACAGATTTTACATTCTTTTCATTTAAGCATTCTACATCATAAGTAAATGTGAACTGTTAAGTGATAATCATTTTAAAGTATTTTTATGTTTTTACATGAATATGAAAACAGTTTAGTTGCTGCTTCTACAGTGAAATCATATTTTGGGTTATCTTCAAGAAGGCACAATTCCTTAAGTAGATAAGTTAATGAGCATTTGGACTTTTACTTTTGGTCATTACGCTTCTTTGTAAGGATGCCTTAAATTTGGCTAGTTTCTGTTTTCTCTCAAGTAGGGGTTTTTATCTCTGACAACCTGGAACTGGTTCGCATTGTACCTTGTTTGTCTTAATCTTTGTGCATTTGCTCTACAAAGCTGCATTTCACACCTCCTGCTGTAATGGATCAGTCCCGGTCATCTCATTTTACTTGAAATATGAAATGACACCTGTAGGTCATCGTCACCCTGCATGTCTACCAGAAATGAGAAATTGTCCTTAAGAATGTACTCTGTCAGCTTGGACTTACAAGTACCAAAGTGGTTACAGTATTTTACACTGGGTTTTGTAGTACTTTTTAGGTTTTAGGTGTTTAATCACTGTAACAGATTTAGGAATGGTTTCCTATCAACTGTGAGATAGTCTGTAACACAGTGTTTTGTATTTTAGTGTATAATCAGTTCAGGTGATTGTTTTTGTTCCCCTTACGGAATCATGAAATGAAAGTAAAATTAGGAGGGCAACAAATGCCTCAACTTAAACAATCTTGGTTTACTTGTATGCCATTTGATCAGATGAATAAGGCCTTAGAAAATCAACTAAAGTCAGCATTCAGAGTCCTGACTTTGGCCTTGCTGTTTATTATGAAATTCCACCTAGACATACATGCTGGAGGGTTGTTTGGTTTTTTCCTCACGATACTTTGTTTCTTTATATTTTGTACTATGTGTAACATTGACATTTAATGAAACATATCTGTACATTTTTAATTTGGCTAAATAAAGGCATACAAGTATGAAAGGGAAAAAAATCAATGAGTGAATCATGCAGTTCAGCTTCCTAGCATTTTTTCTAAAATCTATAGAAACTTTGAAACAGTGCTATCCAATAGAACTTTCTGCAGTGATGGCAGTGCTCTTTTACACTATCCAATGTGATAGCCACTAGCCAAATGAGGTTATTGAGCCTTTGAAATGTGGCTGGCATTACTGAGGAATTGAATTTTTTATTTTATTTAATTTTACTTAAGTGGCATTTTGAGCTAGTGGCTACCATATTGGACAGCACAGATTTAGGTTTTTATTTGTGGGGTTTTTTTTTTTTCTTATTTATAAAATGGGTGTGTGTGTATGCATGCATGTGTTACAAGAAAAGCTGAGCTTTAAGTACAAGTCTTTCATTCAAGGAAAGGTATCAAGAAGAGAAATTGGCACCAAAACAGTCTAATTGGATATATATATATAGAATCTGTCCAAGAAATCATTTAAAACATAGTAAATTTGGTACACAGAATTAAATGGACTTCTTCCCAGAACAATGGAACAACAGTTGAGGAATTGAAAACAGTGCCTCTAGAGAAAGAGACAGTGGGAACAGAGAGAAGTGGAGGAAGAGAGGATGTGAATGAATGCAGGGGTTGTTTATTGACATTTTAGCACTTTTAGTTGAGGTGATATTACTGTACTGGCTTTGTAATATAGCAGGGGGAAAAGCTAATTTAGTCTAGCTTCTTTTTGTAGTGAAGACTCAATAGTTAAATAAACAGTACTCTGCAGAATCTGTTTATTCCTTCAAAACAGTTAATCTTCTTTCAGATTAAATATGGCAAGAGCTAAAAGTAGAAAATAAAAATGTTAAATTGACAAGTTTGGGGACTATTGAAAGTGTTACATAATTCAAATCCTTCTGATTAACTTGACTGTTCCAACTACATGTGATCCCATAATATACAATAGTTTAAAATTAAAGAACCAACATTTTTGTAGGACTCTCTGGTGTTGTAAGGGGATCTTCATTCTGCTGGGAAGGTAGCAAATCAGGAGTCTGGGGAAGAGGACATTGAGAAGCAATCATGGATCTATTTGCCTGGGTGATATTTGAGTAAGATCTTTTCTGGGTCGTCAGTAAATTTGTTTTTGGCTTTTCTAAACTTTCTTTCTTAGTTCTTTTTCTTAAATATTTCTTTTTCTCTTAGTTTTTACCTATTCCAGAAGATTATCATCCAGTTCTAGGAGCATAATAACATGTTTAAATGTTGTGACCAGTTAAAACAAAACACAAAGCCCCACGTTATCTACACCAATCTGTTAATATAATTCCTTTCACCTTTATCTCTTTCTTTATCTTTTTCTAAAGCAACTGTACAGCTTTTACTTCCTTGGAGAAAGAAAACAGATTGCCAGCAATCTGCCACATTTGAGTGTTGTGGTCTGAGTGTGACATTTCTGAGCATAGTGATTCCAGTAAAACACGCTTACTATATTTACAGTTTAAAATGTAGGAGTGCCAGATAGTAACATAAAGGGAGGTTGAAAGTTTTACATAATGAGATGCTTAGCGTCAGCTCAGTTTGGATGAACTGCTGTATGGACACTAATTCCCATCATTCGGTGTGACTAGATGGAATTTTGGCTGGGTCATTGGCATTTGGGAGGATTATAATAGAGGAAAGTGTAGAATTCCAGAGATGGGACATAGTGGTATTAGAGAAAAAATATTTCTGTTGCATCTTTTGATCTTTTGAGGACAGGATAGAAAAGGGGCTTAGCAGCTAGAATATCTAATCTCACGCCTCGCTTAAAAATATATGTATTTACCTAGAAGATCTTTGGGAAGGTGCCCTAATGCTCCCAGGGGTAGTTTAGCCATGCCAACAACAGTAACAACAACAAACAGTCTCTATGATGCTCCCTCCTGTCCCCATTTGTGGGGGAAAATGGTGATGTCACCATGCTTCAGACATTCCCCTAGCATGCTGTCACCATGCCTACCAGCCATCTTACCTTAGCACTTGGTCAAAAATAAATGCTGCCCTGGCACCTCTTTAAGTTCTATTTTCTCTTATTTGCCTGTCTGAAAACTCCTGTTGCTCTTATGAACTGAACAACTAAAGTTGCAAAACCCTAATGTTAGAGAATCTCTTTCTACAGATAAATGTGACAGCCTTGGTACAGCAACAAGTGCGTTGGAAAGCACATTTAATAACTTTCTGTAGTGTCATTATAAAATATGTTAATAGAGTAATTACAATATATTTTAACTGTAAATTTAACTTAGACATTATAGTGCATGCATTCAAATACAATTCAAAGGAAAAAAGCACGGTATATAAAGAAATCTGAAATTTTATATTCAGAAAAATGATAGACTTGATATTCTCATAACCTTTTATGTAGCATCTAGAGAAGCTGGACCAATGGACGCCCAGAGCTAAATGTCCAAGAAAGGAGGGGAAATCTCCACATGCCTACATGTATGTATGTAAACATATCAGCAGAAATGCAAGTAATAAGCTGGCTCTCACGCTTCAGCTACTCTGAGGACCACTTCTAATCTTGGTAATCAAGAGCCTTAACCTTTTTAGGTTCTTTTTTTAAAGAGAAAACCACAGTAAGAATATAATTTATATTAGAAGATGGTATATAGTCTCTCTCTTACCACACTGAATAGCAGAATTTGTAGCAATGTGCACAGTTCTTACTAAGGATCAATGTTAACTACTCTTTTTTCTATTGTACTCCATTCTGTTTTATTACAAAATGCTAGTCATAATGGTGGTTCTCAGTCTTGACACCTAGAAGCCATAAGAATATGTATGCCGGGGTCCCACCCTCAGTGATTCTAATTTCATTGGTCTTGGGTTGTGGCCCAGGAGTCAGGGTTTTAAAAGTTCCCTGGGTGATTCTAATGCACCACCAAGATTAAGAACCACAACACTAAATTGATTTCACTATGTACTAATAGAACTTGACAGCATATTTCAAAACCACTGCTCTAAAGGGATATACCTATAATGAAAGAATAGACTAAATATAAAATCTCCCACCACAGAAAGAAAGCTAAACAACAAACATAAAAACAGCCTTGATTCCCAGGCTGGGTGGTGTGTATGCTTGGTGAGGTTATAGGGGTAGAAAGTGGTCTACCCTAAAGAATATGTAACCAAAGGCCTACTCACACATGCTTTTGAAATTATATTACAAGTTGAGAAATCAGCATTTAAATCCTTGGTGGGCAACCCCTTGAATTGCATGGCAGAAGCAAACACAAATCTCTCTGAAGGGACGCACCTTGACTCAGGTTCAACTGGGTGTTTTTTCTGACATAAGACGTAAGCCTCCCTCTACCCAGCCACCCAAGGCTGCAGCTGCAGCCACCATCAGAGTGAGCGAGCAGAAACACCAAACAGAAAAATGCAATACTGTGTCCCCCAGAACTTCAGATATGTAGAGGAGGAAACAAGTTCTGTCTAAACTGATTAAAGAAACATAAAATGAAATGCGTAAGACAGAGGTATGCTATCAAGAAAAGAAAAAAAAAGAAAACTGGGACAAAAATTAAAAGAACCAAAGAGGAATCTCAGTGGATAGGCAAAGTATTAATAACAGATTGGACACAGCTAATTTATAGAGATGTAGTAAACTTGACGATGGAACTGAACAAATATTTGTCAAAATTTGCATATTCCTTATCTCTGTAGAAGAAGATAGAAAACACGAAAGAGATGAAGAAACACATGAGCACAATGAGATGTTTTAAGTGTCTCAAATTGGATTTCCAGAAGAAGAAAATAACAAAAAAGGAAGCATGGCCTGGAATTTTTTAAAAGAATAAGATACGAATTCTCTGTTTCTGGAAGCCTAACAGATCCAAAGCCAAGTAAAGAAAAAAGAAATCTACATGTAGACACACGAACTTAAAAGGAGTCAGAAAAAGAAAGGAAAAAACTTGCCACAATGATTGCTGATCCTAGAACATCCTAACATAAAAAACTAGAGCTGGAATATACTGCCATATTTCTAAACTGCTGAAATAAGTTAACTCCTAACCAAGACTTCTATGCCTTCATAAATTTAATTTAAAAACAAAGGCAAAATAAACGCATTAGATAATTAAAAAGTGAGAGTATTTACCACCAAGTCCTCACTAAAATGAGTTCTAAAGTATTTCCCTCAAAAAGAGGGATGAGATCCCAGAAAGGATTTTTGACATCTGAAATGTGAGAAGGAATAGGGAGAAAAGAAAATATAGCCCTCTGGATAAATGTAAACAAACAGGGTCTACAAATAACAAAACAACACTAAAAATGAGTACTTGGGAGGGTGAAGAAGGTTGAACTGAGGAGCTGGGTGACATGGTACAGGCGTGATTAGATTTAAAGCCTTCTAAGGGCCATGCACCTGCACTACTCAGGGGAAGCTTGGTGGGGGGGCTTTGAATTTTAAGTCTGCAATCAAGTATGTCTTATTAAAAGTTATAAGTATAACCTGTGAAGTAGTAAAAATAGAATGTATAACATCTAAGCAAATAGAGAATAGAAAATGTGTGGTATGAAGGGAGCATATAACAAACAGGGAATTTTTTAATAGAAATTTGAACAGAATGTGATGGCTAAAACTCACAGATGTTAGTGACCACAACAAATGATATTATTCATTTTTTTAATTCTACTTATATAAAGCTTACAAGAGTTATATCTAACACAAGTATGTCAATGGGTTGAAAATAAAAGACTGGAAAAGATACAACAGGTAAATACTTACCAAAACGAGTTTGGTGTCACTATGTTAATATCTGATAAAAATTGTGTTAAAAGCAAAAACCAGTAGGAATAAAAAAGATCATTACATAATGTAAGCTACAATTAACTGCAAAGTTGTAATAATTCTAAACTTGTTTGTATATATTTAATTGTATAGCCTCAAAATATATAAAATAAAACAGCAAACTAGAGAAATTAACACATTTACTATTATAGTGCAAGGTTAATACAACTCAGTATTTAATGAGTCGTGCAGATGAAAAAGATTATAGATGATTTGAATAACACAGTTTTAACAAGCTTGATCTAGTATACATATATTAAACCCTGTAGCCAACAACTAGTAGATACATTCCTTTCCAGCACGCATAGACTGTTTCAGTAATTGACCATATGTGATGCCATAAAATACGTCTCAATAGATTTCATAGAATTAGCATCAATGTGTAATTCATGTTCTCAGAGAATAATGCAGAAAAATTAGAAATCAAAACTCCAGAAGTAACTAAACTAAAAACATACCGTTAAGTCTTCCCTCCTCCCTAGCAATAAACACTATTTTCCTAGGAAAAATGTCACGATACTATGAGGGTGGCATCCTTTCAAACTGTATGTAAATGTAGAAATTTTTTTTCAAAACAGGGACTATTCGTATGACAGTATAATTCTGTTTGTTTTTAACTCAGCAAGCTATTACAGATATGCTGCCATGGCATACATAGATCACTGATACATGTATCTAAAACAAGAGCTTAGTAAACGAGGCACTTGACTTCGGGTCACTTCAATTTGCTCCTAGAGATCTATTATCCCACATCCTGTCCCTCCAGAATTCAAACTGAGAAAGAAACAAGACTGCCACTGAGTAGCCAAAAATGCATGTTTTAAAGCTTATCTACTGTATTCATAGAAAAAATAATTGGTGGACTCAGGGATAGCTTTCTGCCTTTCATTGGATACTATTTTAGTGTAGCTCAGAATCCCATTTCTCAAAGAAATGCAAATTAAAAAGAGAAGCCACTGGAGTGAGGATAACAGAAGTTAGTGACAACCTGGTTAGGAACAGAATAAACAAAACAGTACAAAAGTGACATTATTTGAAACCACAATCTAGAGTGATTTCACATGGAGGACAGACATCCCTCTCAGTGTGTCTCTATTACAGCAGAACAGATTATATATATACATATATATATAATTTTCATATATTGACTGTATATCTATAGAGAGAGAGTCAATATTTGTCAATATAAGAAAAGGATAACTTCTGTTCATTCAAGTTTGGAGGACACGGACATTTATGGAGTGATTTTAAGGAAAAACAATGCATTTAAAAATGGAGTTGATGCAGAAAGTTACCTGGTTATAGGGTCTGAAATCATAAGGAATTTACCTACATGGGCTGAACTTTGGCAAGTCCCTTCAACCAGGCTGAACCTCAGTTTCCTCAATGATATGACAAACTGCTCCCGTGGTTCTGTCCTGGGATACAGTTGTCTCCTTCCTGCCCTCATGCAGTAAAACTCTATGAACACCTCCTCTTTGAAGTATGCCTTGCCAGATACTATTGGGGCTTATGATTGGCAAACCACAGAAGACTCAGACCATAAATCCTGCTCCTAGGGTTTACAGTCTAGGAGGAAAGATGAGAGATGTGCACCAGTAATAGCAGTGCAGGGCCTAAAGGATATGTGCCCGAGAGAGGGATGGAAAACACTGTGGCATATAAAATAAGTGTCATGAGAACAGGACCTTCTGAATATGAAACACTTCTGAACTGAGGGAGAGATGTGGGCAAGGGGGAGGAGAGGACACACAATTAGTAGTTCTGTTTAAGAACATAGTGCGTGAGCATGGTCAGAAGGGTAAATTGGAACGTCATTTAGAGGGACCTCATGCCAGCACAAGAGATTTTAAAGGTGTTTTTTAACAAAGGAGTGACTAGTTATTTAAATGCTTAAGGCCGAGTGCGGTGGCTCACGCCTGTAATCCCAGCACTTTGGGAGGCTGAGGCAGGCAGATCACAAGGTCAGGAGTTCGAGACCACCCTGACCAACATGGTGAAACCCTGTCTCTGCTAAAAATACAAAAATGAACCGGGCATGATAGCACATGCCTGTAATCCCAGTTACTCAGGAGGCTAAGGCAGGAAAATTGCGAACCCGGGAGAAGAGGCGGAGGTTGCAGTAAGCCGAAATCATGCCACTGCACTCCAGCCTGGCGACAGAGAGAGACTCTGTCTCAAAAAAAAAAAAAGGCTTAAGCACATGGGTTTCATTAATACAGTGCTAACAGTTGATTGAAATTTTCCTGCTTCAGTGGAAGACTTGTAGGTTATTTTCAGCATTTGGTCACATAATGTTCATTGTTCTTATGTAGAAAGAACTTGAGAATCACTAGGCACTGCTTCACTGGGATTATGTAAGGACTGTCTTGCTTCTGGGGTCTAAATCAGATTGAAGAGTTAAAAGGGAACAAGAACACAAGGATCTCAAGTTATCCATTGCATGAAATATTTAATTTCCTATGAATAAGTGGATTTTACTAAAATTATTTTTCTGCCCTCGGGCTCTCAGGAAAGCAGTTTAATGAAGGTTACTGATTTTAGAAGCTCTTAAAATTTTTATAGTAGAAATAATCTGAGAAGGCACATGAAATAGATCCATGGGTGGCAGGTATTGAAATCTATATTCCAGTGCATGAACCTCAGATTTACTAAAAAGAAGCCTGAACGTGTGTTTGGAAGAGATCTGGGTTATCACTCTTCTCTGCTCATAATGAGCCTTGTGATCTTGGACAAGCTTCACATTTCTGGGCCTCAGTATCTTAGGCCATTACATGAGAAAGTTGAACTGGATGGCTTCTGAGATCCACTTGTCATTCATAAATGTAGACAAATAGACAATGAATATGCAGAGAAAGGACTCAGGGAGAAGAAATGTAGGTTTCAGTACTTTGCAGTTTTCTTTCTCTAAACTGAAAGTGATAGAGTAATACTGAGATTTTTATTGTTTTTTTCCCCAATATGTGCTATTTTTCTATTGTGGGTACATTTTATTTTATGTAATGAGTTATTCTGTTGATTTCCATTAAAATCAGGCAAATATATTACCTCCCAGCCTTATCAACTTATTTATGCAGAGTTCTGTGTTACCTTTTGTCTTATGGGCATTGTCATCATTAGAACCTTTGGAATTGAGGCATGTTCCTCTTTATCTGTGATTACACATGCATGGTCATAACTTGGGTTGTTCAGTACGGTAACAGCAGTTGAAAAATTTGTTTTTTGCTTCAGGATGTATGTCTGGGAGGCAGTTTCCAGCATTTTGTCATATAGTCTTCATTGTTCACATGGGGAAAGAACTTTAGAATCATTAAGTGCTGCTACATGGGGATTATATAAGGAATATCTTTCTTCTAGAGTCAGAATTCCAACTGAAGAGTTAAAAAAAAAAAAGCAAAAACACAAGGATCACAAATTAGCAAATGCTTAAAATACAGAGTATCCTTCCTATTGAGGAGCTTGTTCTTTTATCTTGGGGAGACAGGTTAATAATTTTAAGGTAATTTAATAGGTTTAGAATAATGAATCAAAATTAATATAAAATCCAGGTTTTCTCTGAATTTGTTAAATTTTGTTACTTTGTTCAAGTTGAGACTTACATGAGCAATCTTCAAGTTGCAACAGATTACAATACAAAACTATACAAGCCTATAAATAAGCATGAGCATAAATATTCTTTTTTTTTTTTTTTTTTTTTTGAGACGGAGTTTCGCTCTGCCACCCAGGCTGGAGTGCAGTGGCCGGATCTCAGCTCACTGCAAGCTCCGCCTCCCGGGTTCACGCCATTCTCCTGCCTCAGCCTCCCGAGTAGCTGGGACTACAGGTGCCCGCCACGTCGCCCGGCTAGTTTTTTGTATTTTTAGTAGAGACAGGGTTTCACCAGGTTAGCCAGGATGGTCTCGATCTCCTGACCTGGTGATCCGCCCGTCTCGGCCTCCCAAAGTGCTGGGATTACAGGCTTGAGCCACCGCGCCCGGCGAGCATAAATATTCTATGTAACGTATTCTGTTGGCTCCAAGATAAAAACAGCTGTATTAATTTTGATTTATTCTGCTTTTATGTTCCTAGTTAAAGCAATTAACTTCCACATTTGAAGTTTCTTTAGTGATTAGGCTTATATAATTTTGGCTTCTTGTAATTGATTATAAAAAACATTTATTGGGCTCCTATTGGGAGCCAAATATTGAGCTAGTAAATGGGATTTCAGACATAGCCCACCTTTGGATGCTCAGTGACCACTGGAAAAGACAGACAAATAGCAAAATAAACTTATAGTTCAGGCCAGGCGCAGTGGCTCACACCTGTAATCCCAGCACTTTGGGAGACTGAGGCAGGTGGATCACTTGAGGTTGGGCGTTTGAGACCAGCCTGTCCAACATGGTGAAACCCCCTCTCTACTAAAAATACAAAAATTAGCCAGGCATGGTGGCACATGCCTGTAATCCCAGCTAGCCAGGAGGCTGAGGCAGGTGAATCACTTGAGCCTGGGAGGCAGAGGTTGCAGTGAGCCGAGATCATGCCACTGCACTCCACCCTGGGCAACAGAATGAGACTCTGTCTCAAAAACAAACAAAAAACAAAACACAAAAATTACAATTTAACACAAGTGTTGTAATGTACATATAGACTTGAGTCTAAGAGAAGTAGGATATTACTTTTTAGACGGGATGGGTGTTGAAAATGGAGAAGTGAGGTAGACATTTAGAAGCCAAGGGACAAAGGCAGCAGAATTTGGCATGTGGCTGGTGATAAGAAGAAATGTCAGGAAATGTGAGTTGCGACTCAGTTATTAATGACTTGGTGTGTATGCTAAAGCAATTGGACTTTTCATTCTAAGCAGTGGGGAACCATCTTGTTTTAGAAAGATAACTCACATAACAATGAGAAGGATGATAGAGAGAGAGAGGTTGGAGTCAAGGAAAGAGGTAGACTGGTTAAGATGCCTGTTACAATGGACTAAGCCTTTGTCTTCTCATCACTAGAATAAGGCAGTGGAAATGGGAATTCTCCCACTTACTCATTCACTAAGACTCTCTTTTTTGAGTATCTACCATGTAACAGGCATGGTTCTAACCAGCACTGGGCATATTGCCTTGAGCAAGACACAGAGACCACTCCTCAGGACAAGTAGTGGTAATTCCAGGTGCCATGGACCAGACAGCAAGGGATATGTAACCCCTTCTTAGGAGGAGGAGGGGTTAGAGTATGAAGAAATGACTGACTTCGGAATGTGAAGGACCAAAATACAGGCCAAAGTGGGGATTAAGATATAAGAAAAAAAAAGACGGCATATGAGAGTCCTGGAGGGGTAAGAGCAATATATGCCCCATGAATTGAAATTACTTCAGCTGGAGCTTAGGGTGCAAGTTCAGGACAAGCAAAAATTAAGACTGGAGTGGCACGCAGAGGCCAGGCCAAAAAAAAAAAAAAAGCTCAATTTGAGAATGTTTTAAAGTGGATGCCCCAGAACATCAGGGTTCCTTGATTTGAGGGATGAGACATAGGTAAAGGTGACTCCAGCTTGTCCGATTTGATTTCAGGCACCTTGGTATTTGAAGCTACCATCTTAACAGATGAAAGAAATACGGAGCGAGGACAGCTGTGAGCCATATAATTATACGGCACTGGTGAGAGAGGGGCAGCTGTGAGCCATATAATTATACGGCACTGGTGAGAGAGGGCAGCTGTGAGCCATATAATTATACGGCACTGGTGAGAGAGAGGCAGCTGTGAGCCATATAAGTGGCACTGGTGAGAGAGGGGCAGCTGTGAGCCATATAATTATACGGCACTGGTGAGAGAGGGCAGCTGTGAGCCATATAATTATACGGCACTGGTGAGAGAGGGGCAGCTGTGTGCCATATAATTATACGGCACTGGTGAGAGAGGGGCAGCTGTGTGCCATATAATTATAGGGCACTGGTGAGAGAGGGCAGCTGTGAGCCATATAATTATACGGCACTGGTGAGAGAGGGGCAGCTGTGAGCCATATAATTATAGGGCACTGGTGAGAGAGGGGCAGCTGTGAGCCATATAATTATAGGGCACTGGTGAGAGAGGGCAGCTGTGAGCCATATAATTATACGGCACTGGTGAGAGAGGGCAGCTGTGAGCCATATAAATGGCACTGGTGAGAGAGGGCAGCTGTGAGCCATATAAATGGCACTGGTGAGAGAGGGGCAGCTGTGAGCCATATAATTATACGGCACTGGTGAGAGAGGGCAGCTGTGAGCCATATAATTATACGGCACTGGTGAGAGAGGGGCAGCTGTGTGCCATATAATTATACGGCACTGGTGAGAGAGGGGCAGCTGTGTGCCATATAAATGGCACTGGTGAGAGGGCACCATTTGGGTGTCTGGGTGCTGTGCTGACCGGAAGCTTCACAAAAACACCTTCTTGTCCCACCAAATGAGTCTGGGGATTGGACACAGCTGAAGAAAGCCTGCTGCTCTTCCTAGAACCTCCCCTCACCCAAACACCCTCTGAAAAAGTTTTTCTCCTTGCACCCCACATTGCATCAAGTCTACAGTGTGGGTCTTCATTGTGTTATTTTTCTAAACCAGCATGTTGTTGATTTAGAACACAAAGTTTAGATGGTTCATGATTTGTCCATGATGGGAGGTCACAATTCTGAATACAGTAGTAACATAATGTATGTGCTTGCATGTATGTGTGTGTGTCTATACATGTATATGTATATATGCAATGTGGGAGCAAAGAGAAAAACTATTTCAGGGACTATTTGGGGGATTTCTAGGAAGAGCAGCAGGCCTTCTTCAGCTATGCCCAAGTGGTTTCAGGATAAGCACCTTTTATGATAATGTGTATGTAAATTGGATCAGATAAATCTTTAATAAAAGCAAAAATGCCCTACAACATACCTTATCTCCATTTACTAAGAAAAAAATGGGTGACAGTTATTATAAGACCCCTTTTCAATTGTAGATGTCAACATTTTAATGAAGTGTTCAGCTGCCTTTGTATCCGTGAGACACTACAGAAATGCTACTTATAAGTAAAATACACAAGTTAAGAAACAAACACGTTAATTAAATTGCACAGAGCAAAAGAAAGCCTTAGTTGGCTGCATTACTCTTCACACTGTGTTTTAAAACTATTTCTGTGTAAGCTAAGTAGCTATACAAATAGTCACACTATTGGAAGCATCTGTTTTAAAATGTTTGACATGCATCAAGACACAAAGTAATAAAAAGATCAGCTCTATACCGATTCCATGACTTTCTCCCTGTAGTTTGCTATCAATATACATATCACTAAACAAGATATACAATTATCTTGTAAATGTGTAAATTAAGACTTGCTTCTGTTATTTCTTCAGTACCTGCCAGGTGAGCAGAATCTCAATACTGGGTAATGAGAGACACACTAGTTGTTTGATTTGGAAAGCAATGAATCCCAAAAGCATCTAACCTGCAATAGCCTTTTTGTGGATTCCAACTTGGGCATCAGCTGTTTCCCACAGTACGGGCAGGATCACGGGAAGTGACCAACATGGGCTTAATAAAAAAGAACAGGGGTGCTTTGCAAGCCCGTGAAGACTAGGATAATTCTTCACTTCTTGTGGATGTCAGAATTATTGGATAGAGGTTCCTGGCCTCCTCCCCTGGCCCCAGTACTTGTGTGCAGTCTTCCTATGAACTAGGAGTACTACATGTCTGAATAAACTAATATATAAAAATGAGTCTAAATTCATTTCTTAAGAAGCATCACAACAAAATACCTGAACGACAGAAAAGCGTAGACTATTGTGTCAAATATGTATATATAAATCTTGGAAGTTGGGGCAAGTATGATATCTTCTGTGACCTATTTTACTTTGGCAAAGAGGAAGTTCGGGGTGAATCTTAATTGCTAAATTGAAATAGCCATGTTATCAAAGCGTTTATATATGTGTTCTGCGGATCTCACAACTTGGCTCTCTGGTCCTTGCTGTCCAACATGGCAGCCAATAACATCATATGGCTAAATTTAATTTATTTTTTGAGACAGAGTCTTGCCTTGTCACCCAGGCTGGAGTGCAGTGGCGTGATCTGAGCTCACTGCAACCTCCGTCTCCCAGGTTCAAGCTATTCTCCTGCCTCAGCCTCCCAAGTAGCTGGAATTACAGGCATGCAACTCTGCACCTGACTAATTTTTGTAATTTTTTTTGGTAGAGACAGGGTTTTGCCATGTTGGCTAGGCTGGTCTCTAACTCCTGTCCTCAAGTGATCCGCCTGCCTCAGCCTCCCAAATTTCTGAGATTATAGGCGTGAGTTACCACACCTGGCCTTTAAATTTAATTTTAATTGCCTGTAATCTACTTGGGAGGCTGAAGTGGGAGAATTGCTTGAACCTGGGAGGTAGAAGTTGAAGTGAGCCGAGATCACACCACTGCGCTCCAGACTGGGTGACAGAGCAAGACTCTCTCTCAATCAATCAATCAATAAAAATTTAAATTTATTAAAATGACATAAAAATTTAGTTCCTCATTTGACACTATTCATCTTCAGGTGCTCAGTAGACAGCATGTGGCTAGTGGCCACTATGTTGCACAGCACAGATATGGAATAATTTCATTATTTTTGCAGAAAGTTATTTTGAACAATGCTGCAGTACATCTGCTATTTCCTGTTCTAATATGCTTCCAGGTCAGATATTTCCTATAAGCTTCCTCAAAGCCTATGTAGAACACATACAAATACTTATTTATATCCTCTGGAGCACCCCTGTGGTTACCAAGCTGGGCACATAGTAATTCTTAGCCTGATTGGTAGAATGGAGGAGAAAGCTGGTTTTGATCCTTTTGGCTTTTACCTGTCTAGTAGCCCTTTATCATTTAAGTTCACTGCACTGAGAACTGAATGCTTTTAGATCCAGCTATCGTATTTGGCTAAGAGTTTGACTATCAGTCTAATTTTGTTATTCTAATAGAAGGAAGTGGCTCTGGGTTTGATAGGTTCGTGTTTGGGAAGTATAGTTTAACGGAAGTGGAATTTAAGAAGATGCCCTGTGCTTGTTTTGAAGAGAGATGACTGACACACATTGCACAACTGAGCTCAAGCTCATGGGTTTGTTTGATTTAATTCTGATATTTGATGGCCTTTGGTTAACTGCAAAACAGTCAAAGTGCGGAGGCTATCCTCTCTCCAGGCTTCCCTTTGCAGTATTCCATTCTGTTGATTCCTGCATTACCTATGGGGAAAAAAAGTTCATCACACCAATATGGTGAGCCAAAATTGTGATTCTGTTTGGGAAAATGTCTGCTGTATTTGTCATTGCTAGTCATTTTACAAAAGTGTATTTTGATGGGCCAAGTATATAGCACACTTTATGAAGGCACACTTTTTCCTCTTTGCTTTTACAGGTGAAAACCTTCAACCAGGAAGCATTTTTATCACTTTAAATTCCAAGAATATTAATATTTAAGAATAATGAAAGAATTTTGAATTGCCTTATTATTATTATTATTATACTTTAAGTTCTAGGGTACATGTGCATAATGTGCAGGTTTGTTACATATGTATACTTGTGCCATGTTGGTGTGCTGCCTTTTTTTTCTGGTTTAGTTGGAAACTTTATAGGAACTGGTGAAAGCTACATGATCTATTTGTGGATAGTGCTGGAAAACAAGGCTGACTTTTAAAGTAATTAGTAGGCTGGCTAGCATTGAAAGTTTTGGGGTTTTCCTGATTTATGTAGTGATTTTTCTCCAACCATTTATATGTTTATAAAACTTTATTTGCAGTTATTTTCACTCTTTCATTCACTTTCTCACTTTCAAGCTCCCCATCTCTTCCTTTCTTGTTACCCAACTCTTCTTTTCTTCCCTTCATTTTTTCTTTTATTTTCTGCCTGTATAAAAATATTTTTCTGGCTTTAACACAACATATTATGTCAGTTGCAGATCTCTACAAGGGTGTTCTGGAGTGTTTATGTAGTAGGGGACTGGTGGGTCTTAGTGGTGATGGTTTGAGTTTGACATGGCTTTGTTCACTACGCTGTGCTCCTCCTGCATGAACCTAGACCTGTGTTTTAACTCAGTTCCTGAAATTTTGGCATTGAAGTCTATATTTTAGCTGCCCATGCTGAATCAAGCAAGGTGCAATTAGGAGGCATTCTAAGACTAATTTTTAGAATTGAAGTGGGAAAATTTAACTGGTAAACCTTGAAAATGACCTTCCCAGAAAATCTGTGCTCATTCCCCTCAGCCTCTCTGGAATCCTCTTCATCTGAGAACACTCTCTGCTCGCTGGGTTTGGTGGCTCAGTTTTCTGACTCCCTGCTTCTTATCTCTCTCCGAGGAATAATGCAATGACATTCAGGAATGTTCTGCTTCCCTAGAAGCATAGCTTGAAACTATGAAGTGGTGGAGGCTAAGACTTCTTGTCATTGTTTGTTCTATGTAGGAATTTTCATTTGCTGTATTTTGAAAATTAAAAATTTCTAATCAATTTGTGGTCACTGCCTACTGTAGATGGGCTACCTTAAGCCGGCTGATTTGGATCCGTGGTGCATATTTCTTTTTCAGTTGACTGAGAGCCCTAAACAGAAGCCCTGTCCAAAAATTCTCAGGAATACGTGACTGATACTAGACACAGAGATGTACGTCCTCCCTCGGCCTGCCACCCTGGGGATTGAAGTGCTAGCGTTGGTAGGAGGAGAGGCAGCTGAGGGGGCCCAGGAATAAAATGGCACAGAACGATCATGAGCTTTCTTTTTGCATTTGGACTTCTTGTCGCTGAACTTCCCACTTTCTTCCTGCCTTCATTTTGTGGCCTGCTGTACCCTCACCCCATGTTGCTTCTGCCTTTCCAAGGGACCTTTGGACTAACCTCTTCCTCTCCCTCGTCTCCTTCTGCAGTCCTCTTTTCGCTCTTTGTGATACTAGTCATTGTGCTCATTGGCAGTGGCAGCAAAACGTAGTGTAGGGTAGAAGGGAGCAAAACCAAAGCTGCACATGCTCTGAGCAGCCCTCAGGTATGTCACCTTGCCTCTGTGCAAGAAGGCCCGCTTCCAAAAGTAATGACTTTTCTTTGTATCTACTTTTACGTAAATAGAGAACTTGCTGAATGTGGAGCATACAGTCTGTACACTGATGAGGATTTGGATAGTGCTTTGTTATCTCTGGGCTCACAGCCACCTGGTGAGGTAGATGGTCTGTTCTTCTCTTAAAGTGAGGCTCAGACGTTAGGATGCACTGCTGTGGGTCACACAGAACAAGAGATGGGGCAGCACCTCCAAACCCAGCTCAATCCCTCCTTGCCTCTATCTCAGAGCAAGTGAACAAGACCCTGACTTTTATATCTTCAAATGCAAGTTCATTTCCAACATTGCCTAGTTAAAAATATCCACAGGGATTTTTTTTTTTTTTTTCCTTACAGATTTAGGAGATAAGATCTGGTCTTTGATCTTGAGAATCTGAGGGGTGAAATGTACAGATGCTGCCTCCTCAGATCTGCTACGTTAGATTGGATTTAGAATAGACTAAGCATCCAGACACACACACACACACACACACACACACATACACTCTTACCTTAGGAGAGCCCTTAACTCTTAAAATTCTTGGTAACACCCCAGGGATGCTGGGCATAGGAATGGCCTGAGACTTGTTTGCTTCAGCCATGACTTCTGTTTCCCATGTTGAACACCATCTCCAGGTGCCCAGGGTGGGGGCTTTCCCTGCAGGGTATTCCCACAACATCCCCTCACAGCCCTTCTCTGGCACCGATCTGGCTGAACTCTACAGAGCAGCCGTGGGGATAAACTGGTGTGGCACTGCCACCTAGTGACTGCCCGCCATGCTGTTCTTTGACTCTGAGGTGCTGTGCATCAGCTGGCTGCTACCCATCATGGAAAATCATGGTGGGGGCTTCTAAAAATAGAATCCGCCAGGCCAGTGTCGACATGCTCTCTCTGCTATCAGCAGAGCCTGGCATGCATCAGACATGGATTAGATTAAGTGTTATTGAAAAAGTGGTTTTTTGGGTAAGGGAATCTTTGGGCCTGGTCGAGCATGGCTCCATCTGTCTGCTGGGGTTCCAGTTTCCTCTTGGAGGAGCTCACAGTGTGCACAGGATGCCTGGCACGCAGCAGGAACTGAATGAATAGAGGTTGCCCCGCAAGATTTAAATACCCACTGGTCTGGAAGTTAGAAAAGAAACAGGAGAAAGGAGAAACTTGGTCAGAAATGCTAGTCCTGGTTAAAACATTGTTCTGGATTTTGATATTTTTTGATTTCCCAGAAAGTATCAGGGGCTTGAGAATATAATTCTCTTCAGACTTTTTTGGCACATTCCAAGATTTTCTAGTAGTGAATGCTTTCCAGATGTGTTGATATGAAGCCAGCTCCAGATTTTCTGATGGCCATTACTAGAGTCCCAGCTGCCCCAAAGCTCTAGGCCAGTGGTTCAGAACAGGAGTAATAGCACCCCCAGGGGAATTATGGAAATTAGTGGAGAGTTTTTTTTCTTGTTGCTGCCTTGGGTTAGGGACGCTGTGTATCTGTTACGCATTTAACAAAATACTGTTGTGTATCCCACTTGACTTCAGATTGACCTACTGGATATTGTATATACCAAAAAACTGTTTATAATTTTCTTAGCTTAGACCTAAATTCATTTTAAATAAGGACATATTTTTGCTCAGTAGTAATCAACATTTAATTTTCAAATGTAATTTTCTAATAATATATAAATTGGGGGAAATTATTGATACCATCTGTGTTCTTATAGGTTTTTAACATAGTAAAGAAAGTTAGATAGGTGTGAGATCTGAGACTTTTATTGACAGATAAGTCATTGCTGAAGTCATTTATTCCAATATGAAATGGAAATGTATAGTGAATAATAGAGTTAGAAGACAAAACCTCTTTGTCATCTAGGGAACATATCAGGGAAACATGAGAAATGTAATTCTTCAAGTTTGAAAATTTGTATATGTTCCATTATTCCCTTCTTTTTCACTGGGACTTTGAACTTTATTTTAAAGTAAGCTTATGCTCTTAGAACATAGCCACTGATGGTCTGGAGACAAAAAAGTAAGTTGTCTATATCCCAAGTGTGAATGAAATGCTCATTAGCCAAGGTTAATGCATGAAAAGAAACCGGACCTTTTACAGAACCATGCCCCTCCAAACATACGTGCGCGTACACACACACAGTGAGAGAGAAAAGTGGTTAGTTTTTACATTTTTCTCAGTGAAGAGAGGAAAACATTCCAAAAGTGCAAAGTTAAAGGAGCAAAATAAAATCAAGGTAAAAATACTCACTTTGGCATTTTAGAGTCAATGAAGAATTATATAATTTATAAAAATTCAAGGCCAGGTGCGGTGGCTCAAGCCTGTAATCCCAGCACTTTGGGAGGCCAAGGCAGGCGGATCATGAGGTCAGGAGATTGAGACCATCCTGGCTAACACGGTGAAACCCCATCTCTACTAAAAAATACAAAAAAATAGCCGGGTGTGGTGGCCTGTAGTCTCAGCTACTTGGGAGGCTGAGGCAGGAGAATGGCGTGAACCCGGGTGGCGGAGCTTGGAGTGAGCCGAGATCGCACCGCTGCACTCCAGCCTGGGTGACAGAGCGAGACTCTGTCTCAAAAAAAAAAAAAAAAAAATGGAATCCTGCCTAAATTAAAGCCGAGCTTTAGATGTAGCAACATTATACTGCCTGTTGCCGCTGCTGCTTCTGTTTACTTACTGATATTAAAGGAAGTCTATATTGAAATCCTCAATATCCGAAACCCATGTTTAAGTTTTCATAACTCAGTTATAGGGAAAGCATAGGAGTGCAAGGAGAGGACTATGAGAATGTCAGATAGATTGGGGGCAGTTTACATTCTCATATGTTCTATAAATTAGTTCCAGAGAGAGTAGTTTCATACATAAAACTACAGCATTTATACTTCAGAGCACCCTCACTTAGGGAGGTTTTTATTAAAGTGTTTGGACTTACTGGATTTTACATTTTATTTGAATTTAGAACTGTAATTTTAGGTGTCAGTGTTGGAACATTATTAGACACTCATGTCATCATTTTCAATCTGTTACATATATTTTTTCTTGATAGGTCTTTACATCTGGTGTTCGCATTTATTACAGCTTGCATATTACCTTATTCCTTGCAACCAGTTTTCTCCCTTACTAAATTTTAAGCTTCTCATGAACACTTACTATTTTTACTCATCTACATATTTTCAGTACCTCCAAAAGTTTATTTACGTGTAGATAGATGTTCACTATGTTATTGAATGAGAAACTCCTCCTGAAATAAAGCTAATTGATGGTTCTCAGACTAGATAGCACATTAAAATCATCTGGGGAGCTTTTAAAAAATCCCTGTGCCATGGCTTCACCCCCAGTGACCTCGGCTTCATTGTTTATGGATGGGGCTTTGCACAGGATTCCTTTTAACCCTTCCCAGGTGACTTCAATATGCAGCCACAGGTGAATATGCAGCTACAGTGAATAGCTATGCATGAATATCAGCAACAAGTAAGAGATACATGTTAGCTCTTCTTTCTGAGCCATTGGCACTCAGCTCTTTTCCTTTTGAACTTAGATATGTGCCTTCTTTGAATTCCTTTTTATGCTTATATGTTCTAATTAATTGAAGCGCTTATTTTATTTGCCCTTACTTTAAATCAAAACTACATGCACATAGTTGCAATTTGGAAGGAGACCGTTTATCATACTCCTTTCACTTCTCTGAGCCTGCAGCCGGTGGACATGGAAATATCAGCTTTGTTATTGAAATTAAACAGATTTGGACACCACCACTTGCCCTACAGCAACATGGACTTTCTAATGTTCTGCTGACTTACACCGAATTTGAAAAAAGTCGTAGGTATACCCGCACACTGAGGGAGTCACTCTGTGTCCCCAGTGAGCTTACAACATGGAAAACCCCATACACCTGCTTTGCAGGCAAGCCAAAGACAGAGAAGGCCTGATCTATGCCTGCTCAGTTCCTACTCCCAGATTTTTCATCACTCCCCTCTACAAAACAAGGAGAGATGCATTGCCTATCTCTTTTCCTCCCAACACACATACACACTACTTGAAACAAATAATGTTAGAGGCAAGCATTTGAATGTTTAGCTCAGTCTGTTTTTCTCCTCTTAGAAACTTTTTAAGATCTTCTCTTTATTCCTGGTATTTTAAAATTTACAGTGATCTGCTTTGACTTAGGTCATTTCTTATTTCATATACATATTCTCAGTAGAATCTTCCCTTTAGAGATAGATGCGTGCCTTCCAGTTTTCCTGTCAAAGAAATAGAAGAACATTTTTATTTCTTTTCTTCCACTTTCCATATTATCCTTCTGGAAAGATAGTTGTTGGAACCTCTATTTTAATTCTCTAAAAATGTATCCTTTTTGTTCTCCTCTTTCCTTCTCTTTTTGTCTTTTTGTTCTACTTTCTGGGAAATTTCTGTCAACTTACATCTAACTGTATTATGGTTACTTTTTCATTATAACTTGGAGTTGTATAGTTGTATTCCGCTTTTCCTTTTCCTATCAATGCAATTTTTTTTTTAACTTTCAGTTCCTGTGATACATGTGCTGAACGTGTGGGTTTGTTACGTAGGTATCCATGTGTCATGGTGGTTTGCTGCACCTATCATCTCATCATCTAGGTTTTAAGCCCCACATGCATTAGATATTTGTCCTAATGCCCTCCCCCTCCTTTCTCACCAGCCCCCAACCCATGTCCATGTATTCTCATTGTTCAACTCCCACTTATGAGTGAGAACATGTGGTGTTTGGTTTTCTGTTCCTGTGTTAGTTTGCTGAGAACGATGGTTTCCAGCTTCATCCATGTCGCTGCAAAGGACATGAACTCATTCTTTTTTATGGCTGCATAGTAAGGTTTTTGTTTAGCTTTTTTGTAGTATAATTTACATAGTTCAAGAATCCTGTCCCCTCATCACTCTACATCATCTCAGGTTTGTTCTGTTTCCTCCCTTCCCTTCCTGTTTTTCTTTCTTCCTCCCTCCTTTTTGTATCTTTTCTATAGAAATCAGATTCAAGTGTGTGCTGATCATTTGCCATTCTTTTGTATTAAGAATGGCAGTTGGAAGCCAGTTGGAAGCTCGGTAAGGGCTGTTTGATGACAATCACTGTGGGGTGATAGCTAAGTTTTTCATGAAGGAATTCTTGATATTAACACATTCATGTCTTTTCTGAGAAGTCCAGTTTCTCCAGGGAAAAATATTCTTTCTCTGTAGTCTCACATCCTAATATTAGGGTCAGATATGGGAAGTGAAGGAGAGAGACTAGAAATGCTACTGTTCAGCTTAGAAACTTGAACTTAAGGCCCCAAACACTTCTTCTGCCCTTGGCTACCCTGAGTCTCTGAGTATCCAGTCTATCCCCAGAGAATGAACCTGTCTCCTGTGAGGTGTCTGTTGGTACCAGGCAGGGCAGGCACATGAGTGTTCACCATCCTCTATACTTAGGTTTAGTCAGTTCCCCTCTTTTAAGCTTCGGACTTGATCCACGCATTTTGTGATACTTGGTTTCTCCAAGTTGTGACACTTCCATGGGTTCTGTGACAATTTGTGCCTTCAAATTGGGGGTACACAGACCGTTTATATTTAATGTGGTTACAGACAGGCTTATGTAAATCTCACCTCTTGCTATTTGTTTCCTATTTTCTCCATCTCTGTCCTTTTTTTCCCCTTTATTTCTGGCTCTCTTGGGTTTTTTTTAATATTTAATTTTCTATCCTTTATTGAGTTTTCAGCTATTCTTTTTCAGTGTGTTATTTCAGTGGTTCCTTTGGGGTTTATAGCTCACAGTCTTACCTCATTTTATTGTGCTTCACTTTATTGTGTTTCACAGATGCTGCATTTTTTACAAACTGAAGGACAGTGTCAATGCTGCATCGACCAAGTCGATCGGCATCATTTTTTCCATAGCACCTGCTCTCTTGGTGTCTTTGTATCACATTTTGGTAATTCTCGTAGTTTTTCAAACTTTTTCATTATTATTATACCTCTTATGGTGATTTATGATCAGGGATCTTTGATATTACAATTGTAATTATCTTGGGGTTCCATGAACCAAGCCCATAAGAGAAGACAAACCTAATTGATAAATGTTGTGCATGTTGACTGCTTCACCAACTAGCTGTTCCCCCATCTCTCTCACCTTTCTCTGGCTTTCCTATTCCCTGAAACACAATGATGCTGAAATGAGGTCAACTAGACCTACAATGGCGTCCAAGTGTTCACATGACAGGAAGGATTGCATCTCTCTCACTTTCAATCAAAAGCTAGACATAATTAAGCTTAATGAGGAAGGCATTTCAAAAGCTGGGATAAGCTGAACGTTAGGCTTCTTACACCAAACATTTATCCAGGTTGTGAATGCAAAGGAAAATAAAAGTGCTACTCCAGTGAACACGTGAATAATAGCAAACAAAACAGCTTTAATGTGGTTATGGAGAAAGTTTGAGTAGCCTGGATAGAAGATCAAACCAGCTGCAACATTTCCTCAAATCAAAGCCTAATCCAGACAAGGTCCTAACTCTCTTCAATTCTTTGAAGGCTGAGAGAGGTGAAGAAGCTGCAGAAGAAAAGCTTGCAGCTAGCAGAGGTTGGTTCATTAGGTTTAAGGAAGGAAACGATCTTTGTAACATAAAAGCAAGGTGAAAGAGGAAGTGCTGATGTGGTGACAGCAAGGTGTCCAGAAGATCTAGCTAAGATCATTGTTGAAGGTGGCTACAATAAATAATAGATTTTCAGTGTAGATGAAATAGGCTTCTATTGGAAAAATATGTCATCTAGGAATTCCATAGCTAGAGTGGAGAAGTCCATGCCTGGCTTCAAAGGACACATGAACTGTCTTATTAGGTACTAATGCTACTAGGGACTCTTAAGTTGAAGCCACTGCTTATTTACCATGCTGAAAATCCTAGGGCCCTTAAGAATTATACTAAATCTACTTTGCCTGTGCCCTGTAAATGGAACAACAAAGCCTGGATGACAGCACATCTGTTTCTGGCATCGTTTACTGAATATTTTAAGCCACTTTTGAGACCTGTTGCTCAAAAAAAAAAAAAAAAAAAAAAGACTTCTCTCAAATTATTACTGATCACTGACAATGCACCTGGTCACCCAAGAACTCTGATGGAGATGTACAAGATTAGTGCTGTTTTCATCATGCCTGCTAACACAACATTTATTCTGCAGCACACAGATCAAAGAGTAATTATGACTTTCAAGTCATATTTCAAAAATACATTTTGTAAGGCTATAGCTGATGGAGCTAGGCAAAGTAAATTGAAAACCTTCTGGAAAGGATTCACTTATTCTACATGCCATTAAGAACATCTGTGATTCAGGGAAGGAGGTCAAAATAGTAACATTAACAGGGGTTTGGAAGAAGTTGATTCTAAACCTCATGGATAACTTGAAAGGAGTCACATTTCAACAGAAGAAGTAACTGCAGATATAATGGAAATAGCAAGAGAACTAGAAATATTAATAGAAGTAGAGCCTGAAGAAGTGATTGAATTGCTGCAATCTCATGATCAAACTTGAATGTATGGGGAGTTTGCTTTGCTTCTTATGGATCAGCAAATAAACTGTTTCTTGAGATGGAATCTACTACTGGAGAAGATGCTGTGAACATTGTTGAAATGACAACAAAGGCTTTAGAAAATAACATAGACTTAGTTGATAAAGCTGTGTCAGGGTTTGGGAGGATTGATTCCAATTTTGAAGGAAGTTCTACTGTGGGTAAAATGCTATTTGATAGCATCATATGCTATAGATAAATCTTTCCTGAAAGAAAGAGTCCCTCGATGTGGCAGAGTTCATTGCTGTGTTATTTTAAGAAATTGCCACAGCCATCTCAACCTTCAGCAAGCACCACCCTGATCAGTCAGCAGCCATCAACGTTGAGGCAAGACCCTCCACCAGCACAAAGATTATGACTCACTGAAGACTTCAATCCTTAGAATTTTTGAGCAATACAGTACTCTTCAATTAAGGTATATACATTGTTTTTTAAAACATCATGCTATAACACACTCAACAGAACTACAGTATAGACCAGTATAGACATAACATTTTTAGAAACTGGGAAACAAATTTGTGTGACTTGCTTTATTGAAATATTTGCATGATTGCAGTGATCTGCATCTGAACCTGTAATATCCCCCCAGGTATGACTGCACTTACACACTTAGGCATACTATACCTATGTTAGCACAATCTTTCTTCACCTGATAGTGTATCTTTTACCGCAGTCTATCTTGAAGCGAGACTGCATCACTTCACATAGATGAGTTTTCAGCTGAATAACCAAGCAGAACCCTTTGAAGTTCTCTGCATGTGTCTCTGTACAGGTCTCTCCTTCTTGATTTTTGCCCTTTTGAATTCTTGACCTCCCTGGATTTCCAGCTCTGTCCTTCAACAGAGGGAGAGCTCCAGGCAGTGCCAGGTTTCCTTCCCTGAGCTGCACCTGGGAGATTCTCTTTAGTCATTAAAGTGGGGGCAATTGTATTTTTCAGTTTAGTTGTTTTCCATCTCAAGAATCACTGTCCTTTGTTGCTAGATAACCAATGTCTTGACAACCGTTGTACCAAATATTTATCTGCTTTTTTAGTTGTTTCAGGAGAGAGTGTAAATCTAGTTCTCTGTTGCTCCATCTTGGCTGAAAGCAAGATACACACTAATTCACATAAGAATGTGTTTCTTCTTCTCTGATGTCTCCTTTCATTTCCCTTTGTTCTTGTTGGTTTACACCTTTAAAAAAAATGCATTGCTGTCACTTTAATGGTATTTCAGGAGAGAGGTGGATTCCAGAAAGAGAACTGATGGTGGATTGATCACTTGCATTTACATCTCCATAATACTTCTCACTAAGGTTGACATTTGAGACCAGAGCTGACATTTGAGATGAGATATTTTTGCCATTTTTAGTATTACTTGTAAGTTTAATAGAAAAGGATTAATGAACACAGTTTGTTAGCTGTTAACCTCCATGACTGAATTATTTTTACAGGTATAAAAATACCTTATAAGTTGCACACAGATCTTGGAACGTAACATGACAAATCCAATTTATGTTCACTGATGAGCAAGAATTATTTTTATCGACTTTTTGAATGTCTATGTATATGATCCTAAAAATCTAGCATGTGGCCTAGGGCAAGTCAAGTTGAGGACATGTTTCCCTTTGTCACACTAATTACTTCAAATATTAATTCCCTGCTATATTTTTATAAGCATCTGTGACTATACCACAATGAATAAGGCATAGTCTTTGTCTTCAAATTCTTCATAATTTCTATTCTAAGGGCATGTTAGATGAGCAAATTCCACATTACCTGTCTTATGACCCAAAGTAACATTTATCAAATGGTGCTAGAGATATCTACAAGATGTTCCTGGGATACAGGGAGGGAACCAGGCTTGGAGTATCATGCTGACCAAAAGCTACAGGGAGTCTGGAGAAGGGGACCCACAAACAGATCCTCAAAGTACAAACGAGGGTTAGAGAGAAGGGGGAATGTGTTTCCCAGCAGAAGGAAACACACCTGCAGAGAAAGAGAGCTGTAAAGGAGAACAGCATAACTGCCGGCCATTAGTGTGTGGGTGCTGAGGCTAGGCAGGAGCGCAGGCCAGAGGCCGCCGCTCTCATGGGGAAGAAGGCACTGATTCCTTGGGAAAGATAACTCCTGTGAACTCTCACAGACGTTATAGAAAGCTGTCATATTTGTAATCTAAGACAGAGTGTGAGACCCTCAGTCAGCAATGAACGAAGAAATGAATTGGAATAGAAACTAAGAAAAGGAACATTTTGCTTCTTTTAAAACATTAAAACTGATCTTACAATCTTTGTCTCTGAAGCATGCAGTTCATGCCAAAACTCCAGAGTCCTCATTTTAAAAGCTTGGGATTATCGGGCATCTTGCACTAATTTTAATCTTATTGAATGTGTTTTTATTAAATCAGCATTCATGTTGATCAAAACTTGAAATTTGTACAAGTCATTTCTTCATGCCTTTCTCAGAATAGTTCTCCTTGTAGAGAAGAAGTTTGGAATTGTCTAAGTGTGTGAAGTGAACTTCTGTAAAAAATGTTTTGAATATTTTTAAACATATATATTAATCATTCACAGTGTGTGAATCTGTCATAGATTAAAAACCTGGGAATGTTCTAAATTATAATATCATCCTGTGAAAAGTCTAATATTTGTTTCTGAGTTGCTGAAAAACAAAATAGGAGATTATTCTTATAGTATCTAATTTGGTTCCTGAGTACCTCATCTTGAATATTCACAATCATGTATGTCTGAGTGTAACGTAAACATTAGTATGAGATGTTATTTTTCTATTCTGAGCTATTTTTTAGGGCAGGTTTATTATTTTGTAAGCAAAAAGGATAACTTATCATTGAATCCCAAACCCTAAAATGCCAACTTCTAGAAAGATGCTTGTTTCTATGTAAAGCCCTTCAGTGCAGGATGACAGTCTCTGATGCAGTGTAATGCACACAGCATATAGTAAATATTCACTGAGTGATTTAATGATATATTTCTTGAGAGTATTTGGCCAATAAGGATGGAAGAAATTTGTATATCTAAGATTTGAGCATTTATTAAAGGTGTCTAAAGAGTTACCTTGCCTAAATGTTCCAGTGGATGCTTTTCATTGTAGTTTTTAGTCATTTATTGCCCCCAACTCTGAAAAACATTTTTAATAAAAAGTGCTGCAGGAGGAAAAAATTAGACTTTCACACCCATGCCAAAGTTGAAATTTCCCTGCAGCAATGGCCATGAAGGTACCCCTAGAAAGCTTTGTCATATGAAATCTCTTACTTCTCTTCATAGTTAGCTGCTCTATGAAAACCACACGCCTAGGTAGGTTTTTGTTTGTTTTTGTTTTCTGACAAGGAGTCTCGCTCTGTCACCCAGGCTAGAGTGCAGTGGCAGGGCAATCTTGGCTCACTGTAACCTCCGCCTCCCAGGTTCAAGTGATTCCCCTGCCTCAGCCTCCCAAGTAGCTGGGACTACAGGCGCACACTACCACACCTGGCTAATTTTTGAATTTTTATTAGAGATGGGGTTTAACTATGTTGCCAAGCTGGTCCTGAACTCCTGACCTCAGGAGATCTGCCCACCTTGGCCTCCCAAAGTGGTGTGATTCCAGGCATGAGCCACCGTGCCTGGCCAGCCTAGCTAGATATTAATAACAATGTTCTGGTCACTCACTGTAGCAGTGAAAAAATAACTTGAGGACCCAGGCACATTTTCTAAGTGTCTAGAAACTAAGTATCTAAGGACACTTTGCTGATACAGAGAAGGTCAAGAATAGTACTGTTTCGCCAAAGATTGTCCATGCATTAAAACATACGTCAAATGAGAAAATGCAAGTTAAGCTCTGAGCACATAGTGAACACTCAGTAAGTATGGTATGTACATACATATGCATCAGGGAACCAGAGCCATTAACTCTTAAGTGTATCACATCTGTGTATGAATCATGCTAAGAAGAAGCTTTATCTCACAATTAAAAATTGAATAGGAAGTGAACTATTTTGCCTCCACTCTCTTTACAGCCCATACTTATGACAGGGTAATATATTTCCTGTTTTAGGAAATTGCTTGGTGAGGGATACTTACTAGAGAGCCCCAATATTATTAATAGGTTATAATCCAGAGCTGATTTCTAGAGTTTGATTTTGGAAGGCAAACCCCGTCTTCCCATTGAAGCTCTGTTACACGTATGCATAGCTGGCTCCCAGAGCAGTCCATAGAATCCCGCTCAGCTCATCTTGTGGCTGAGCATAGCACGGATCACAGAGCATCTTCCTAGGTATGTAACAAAGATAACAAAGATTCTCAGGGAAAATGCACTCAGCCGTCTTCCTGGAATGCTAGGAATACATTTTACTTTCCTTTGGACAGTGACAGTCTCTACACCAAGACTTTCTGGGGAGAGGGGACTCGACAGCTAGGTCATGGAGGCTGTTTGGAGGTGAAAAACAGTGGTGATTTCTGCACCTCTGCCACCAGAAACTTGCAGGATGCTCCTAACCAGGCTGGCTGCCTGTTCACATGCCCTTCCTTTTGATTCCAGGAGATCAGTGATTGCCCTTTCTCTGGGGTTCCACTCACTCTAGCCCAGAGGCTCTTTCCTTAGTCCACAGTAGCAGGAAACAGAATTTCTCAGCTTCTCTCTTCTTTGGAAGAAGGCAAAGGGACAGATGTGATAAGAATAGGTCTCTTGTATGTCCAAAGATAGAGTGTAAGATCTACTGATATTGTGGAGAAAAGCTTATACCCTATAAGATAAATCTGCATTTTTAAATTTTTGAAGCAGGAAGCTTGGCATGAGATGAGGGACAGGAAAGAAAAAAAAAGACAGAAAAGAAAAAAGCATAGAGAATGCCATGGCCCAGTGTAGGTTGCATATAGGGTTAATCCTGGGGCTGGTAATCCTGGGGCTCTGGCTAGGAGCAGCCTCCGTGCCACCACAGCCCTGAAGCACAGACACAGATGGAGAATTGAGTTGAAAGGCAGGACTGAGTGAGCGAAACAGGAGATGATGAGTACAGCGCAATTACCAGTATATTTTGCAGAACAAGAAATGAGGAAAGGAAAGCCCTCCGAGTGTTATCTGAGAGATGGGAAGGAGTGGTGGTCTTTCCCAGTGGTGGTTGAAAAGCAAGGAAGTCCTCTAGTGACCAGAGTCTGGGGCCTGACTGTCATAGAAATCAGAGCAGGGCCTCTCTGCCCCATGACCACACAGAATGTGCGTCCAGAGCAAATTCTTCTAGGGTGACAACTCTCATGGCCTTGCTGTCGTATGCATACATGCTGTTGTATGAAACCAGTATCCAGATCATGGGCACAGAGGGTTACTGTTCAGTACTGTTAATTCAGCCAAAGTGTGATAGGATACCTGTTTCTGATATAAAAGCTTTCTTCCTTACCAGTAAAATTTGACACCTCAAAGAATGATTAGGATACTTTGTATCCCTCTCCCTCTTTTCCACTGTAAGTTCTTTGTGTGTAACTGGTAAGACAACTTCTATTAAGCTCTGGTTATGGGCAGGAACTCTGTGATGAGAAGTAGTTTCTGTGTTCAAGGATGAAGGACATCCAGGTAGATTGACCTATTATAATATGGTCCCGTGATCCAGGGATGTGCACGATACTCAGGGAGCACAGGGGAGGCACTGAGGGGAAGAGAAGACGGAAAAGGCTTCCACTTGAACTTACTTTGAAAGATGAGGAGGAGTTAGCCCTCTTCAGGAAATCAAGGTAGCAAAGGACAGTCCAAGCAAAGGGAACAGCATGATTCATTTTGCTTACAAAGAAGTGGAGTGAGATTGGGCAGCTGCATATTGTCTCCTAAGCCTGGCACATCAGCTGAGCAAGGAGTGACGAGACATGGGCAGAGGCCGGAGGAGTCTGCAAGATAAACGTGCCTGTATCATCTTACACCAGTGAGGAAATCTGTTTCATATTTTCCAGTCTCTTTCAGATGATTTATAGAGTTGAGGCAGTTTCTGATGTCGTGGATTGCTTAGATGGAACCTTAATTTTATTTATATTCACAAGCTTTGAAAACTTCTAAATATAGCAGTTTATAGAAGATACAGTAAATTCATTGAACTGAACCAAACCACTCTTAACTATCATATTGGAGATTCATTATAAAGGACTGGCTTTGTTTGCTGTTTTTCAGGTACCATGATCAACAGGATGTTACTAGCAACTTCCTTGGAGCGATGTGGTTGATATCAATAACTTTTCTCTCCATTGGTTATGGTGACATGGTACCTAACACATACTGTGGAAAAGGAGTCTGCTTACTTACTGGAATTATGGTAAGTGTCTTTATACTTCACATCTCTTTTATTTACGCTCAAGAAGGCACTTAAACCACTCAGTCCACGTGCATAAGTAATTGTGAGCTACTTTTTTCCCCATCAGCAGGAAATCAGTATAAATAAATCAATTTTGTGTTGAGAGAGAATGTCAATAGTTTTCATCTTAATTCTTCTCATCATGAAATTCTGTTGAAGAGGCAGAGCTGTTCATTTGCCCCTTGGGGGGCGTGCAGTCATTTGATGAACTAATTTGATGTTGGAGCTTTGGCTTCAGAGTCAGGAAGTCCTTTAAGTCTGTGTCCTCCCGTCTCCTACTAGCTGTGCAAATTTGAGTAAATTGTAGAATATGACCCATAATAACTATCTTGAAATGTATTGAAGGGTTAAAGATATATTAATTATAATATTTATTTTTCTTTTAACAAATGTTTGTTGAGTGCCAGGCACTGACCTAGGTTCTAGGAATACACCAAAAGAAGATAGAAACTTACTGCCCTGCCTTCGTGGAGCTTACGAGGGAAGACTTACATTTTAAAAATTATGGTTCATTACATCTGTGAACTAGTAAAGCTTCTAACCTGTTTTGTGCCTGGGGGAGAGGGATGGGATCTACTCAGAGAAGTCATCGCTAGAAAATTGACTTTTATGGTGAGGTGAGGAGGGTGCGTACCCAGGGAGCGAGGTGGGAAGAGCATTCCAGGAAGAGGACATGGTTTATTTGAAGGCAATGAGGCAAGAAGGAGCTCAGTACATTGGAGCCAGGTCATTGGGCCAGGAGTACACAGAGCAAAAGGGGAAAGCGGCCTGGCATGAGGCAGGGACAGGAGGCCAGGTCTTGTAGAACACTTGGGAAAGGTCTGCTGCTGACATGCCATCATTCTTCTGGCTGGCGTGCCTAACAGGCTCAGACATCTTTTTTGCCCCTCCACACATGACTAGCCAGGACCGCTTTTTTGCTCCATTTGTTTTAGGTATAGGAAGTCGGAGGCTAGCAAGCTGTGATTATAATATGGTATGAACTTCTAAATATTTAAGCCAGAGGTAGTTTCAAATTGTTGGTGCACAGTTTTCAATGACCTACGCTTGTCTGCATTCTTTACCTACTTTGTAATGTTTGCTTACTGCAAAGAGTGTCATCTTGATCCTTGTGAGGTTTCTGTCTACAAGAGGATGTGAACGAGTGCTGCAAGTTCCAAAATCTCAGAATTTCTGAAATCAGGCACCCTGTTCAACACCTCTAACTGTATTCACTCACAGGCTGGCAGGAGAGTGCAGAGGCTTGCCATTTGAGGGCCTCTGAGTGGTGGCCAGTGGAGGGTGCACACCCTTGTAGAAGCCGCCTGGGAAGACTGCTCCAAGAGTCACAGCTAAATGGGAAGGAAAGAGTGCCCTTGGCGTAGACAGGGAGGCAGCATCCTTCTACGCCTCAGTAGTGTTCAACTGGGATAAGGCAGCTAACTTTGAAAATAAAAATATAGGGTCAATTTTCATGTCCCAGTAGTAACGAGATGGCCATTTCAAGTCCCAATTGTAGAAAATATAATTTGGGGGCATGTTTTAACATTATTTGCTTTTAAAAGAAAAATGATAGTTTTATTTATAGTAAACTTTTAAAACAATATAATACTTGGTATGCTGTATTATCTGTTTACTATTGGATCACTTCCCTTTTATTCCTCAAATAATAGCATTTTATTATGTGGTATAATGCTTTGGGAAATGTAATTTGCATAGACGTATTTTTAGAAGGCCCATAAGAATCCCACAAGGGATATAAATGATGCTGTTTATAAAAACTGGTAATTGCAGAGGAGTCTTTCCCCTAGTGCTTCTTAGAAACAACCTCCTTAGTGTTACTTTTTGTGGAGATGGTACCCTCTTTTATTCTCGAATCAGGTGTGACTCAAGGGTCATGTGTACAAGCTTATTTGCCATGGAATGAGAGCCAAATTTGAGGTTAACCTTGCCCGGGTTTTACAAAATGTTTATCGTTCCTTGATATTTTCTTGTTCCTCGTGTCTCAAAAATTGTTCCTTCAGAGTCTCATCTGATAGTACAAATCTTTTATTTACCTTCTTGAACTGCCTCTTGCTTAGGTTTCACTATTGATCTTACTTTGCTTAAAAAAGAGAGGTTATGGCCTGGCACCATGGCTCATGTCTGTAATCCCAACACTTTGGGAGGCCGAGGCAGGTGAATCACCTGAGGTTGGGAGTTCGAGACCAGCCTGACCAACATGGAGAAACCCTGTCTCTACTAAAAAATTGGCCGGGTGTGGTGGCACATGCCTGTAATCCGAGCTACTTGGGAGGCTGAGGCAGGAGAATCGCTTGAACCCAGGAGGCAGAGGTTGTGGTGAGCTGAGATTGCACCATTGCACTCTAGCCTCAGCAACAAGAGCAAAACTCTGTCTCAAAAAAAAAAAAAGAGGTTATAGTACCATTAAATATATGTGGATACAAAAATATTATACATAATGGAATTTATGATGACTTTGTTCCAGCCCTGTAAGCTCATGGTAAAAAGAGTCCTTCTATTCTGAGCTTGAGGAGCTCCATTTCCTCTCCTTCATAAGGATCAGACTTATTTCCTAACTGACTTGATCAAAATTGATTTACTTGCATACAGAGAAATTCACTAATATTTGAGTAACCTATTTGGGATGCTTTGTAGAGTTGGATTATCTCTTCTTCTAGACTAAGCAGATTCCCATGGAGTTAGGCTACAGGGCAGTCTTCCTGGGATTCACTTCTGGTAATTGATTACATCTCACATCAGCTCCTTAGGGATCAAGAGCATATGGATGGAAGTGACCTAGACACGCCTATGGAGAATGTAGAAATCCAAGACCAATATGGGAATTAAAGCTTAAGAGACCAAGATCTCTTATTATTAATATTTTTATAAAATAAGTCATGGGATTGCCTAATAGAAGAAAATCACTCAGTACTCTTCGAGAGAAAACCATTATGGTTGTAATTACTTGTTTTCTGTTTATTCTTCTACCTTTCTGCTATTTGAGGAAGTACTGAGGACCTGACTCTTTATTATTGTAAAGGTCATGATAAACAATGGGATGATTTCTCGTTTGTTCTTTTTGCTTCTCTATTTCTGTAAAATTATGGTGACTTTTGGTAGCCTTTTGACTACAGTATGGATGACTGGATTTTTTGGCTTAATTATCTTTAAATATCTAGTAATATCTGTTCATTCCTAGGGATGCAGGTTGTTATTCAATAAATGGTTCTCTCATAATGATTTATAAACCACTAGACTTTGACAACATCTAGCATGACTCCCTCAACAAAACTAAGAACATTTCAGACATGAGTGATTTAGGTTTCTTCCATCCCACTAGTAGTTCTAGGCAAACAGAAGCACCGCGTAAAGCTTTTGCAGTTCATAGCAATTTGAAAATCACTGTGCTAATTACATTTTAAAATTTTATTCAAGGAGCAAAAAAACAAGTCAGTTCAGGACGGAAGTCTTTACGCAGCCTTGCCTTTTCCTTAAGATTTGATGATAATCTTTCCACATTAACTTTGCCCTGTGCTGAAGAAATCTTTTTTTTTTTTTTTTTATTTGCCACTTTATTTTTTTTTTTTTTTTTTTTTTTTTTATTTTTTATTATACTTTAAGTTCTAGGGTACATGTGCATAACGTTTATATCATGTATAACTCCCCAATGCAATCCCTCCCTCCTCCCCCCTCCCCATGATAGGCCCCAGTGTGTGATGTTCCCCTTCCCGAGTCCAAGTGATCTCATTGTTCAGTTCCCACCTATGAGTGAGAACATGCGGTGTTTGGTTTTCTCTTCTTGTGATAGTTTGCTAAGAATGATGGTTTCCAGCTGCATCCATGTCCCTACAAAGGACGCAAACTCATCCTTTTTGATGGCTGCATAGTATTCCATGGTGTATATGTTAGTTCAACATCACATGGTGACTCCGTCAGTTGTCAGTTAAACAGTTTGCATCCTGAAGAGCAGTAACGCTACCCTGTTAAGTCGGTAAGCGGGTGTTCCGAAACAGCACAAATTAGCTACAGCTCATAAAAAAGAAATGATTGGTACGAAAGAATGCGAAACCTAAGGTCCGATTATACTCCTCTTCCTGTAACTTTCTCTCTTTCCATCTGAGGATTTGTTTTCCCCTTCCAGTGTACATAGAAATCATGCGAAACTGATCTGAAGCCATTCCTAGGTGTTGAATGTTTGAGTGTGGAAAACACTCAAGGATTTTTTTAAATGTCTTATACACTTTGACATTGGGTGTTTAGTATCAAATAATGTTGAAGAGGTTTTAACTTTCGATTTGCTTGCTTTTTGGTTCTTTCTGGTGTGTTCACTGAATCTCATCAAATAAAGCCCCGGTGCCAAGAATGTATCTTGAAATTCTTACAATAGTTTCTATTTTGTGCAGAGCAGCTGGAGGGGTGATGGGTCTTTTCAGTCATAAGGCTAAATTCCCCACCAATGCCCTTTCTTAGGGATCTTCACTTCCCCCCAAGAAATTTCATAAGTGGATGGCAAAAAAAATTTCTTAAGAAATACGACAGCTGCTTTCTTCCAGGTACAGGAAAGTATAGCTGGAAGTTGTGATCTTTTAGCACACAGCTCATGGACTCCAGAATTTCACCTAATTTTTCTAAACTATCAGCACTTTTAATTGGCAGAGCTGCCTTTCCTATCTCTGAAGTACCTGCAGTCACACTGGCACTGTTGCGATCAGGAGATTTAAACCAAGGGATGACTCATTGTTGATGACCAGTTTCCTAAAAGTAGAAGAATGAGCTGAACAAGCAAATCACTATAAAGGAGGCTTGGGTTGTGCAGGCCCAGGCTTAATCACTGGGCTCAAACACCACACACTTTCCCCGCTTCCCTTACAATGAGGACATTTGAAATTGACCTCCACCCTCTAGAGCAAATATCAACTTGTATTTTAAGACACTCAGAGGGCATTTTTGATAGAATTTGTCTTCAAATCTTCCTTATTTATTTTCATGACCTGAGGAAACCTTGCAGAACTCCTATGGGATATAATATTAAAGCAGAGTGGTTTATAACGTGTTATTTGCCAGAATTGATTGTTTCACATATTTTTATGAAAGAATAATTATTTATGTCAGTCAAGTATAGTAAAAATGTTTTTATGGTTCTAGGACATTGAGTCAGTCAGCCCCAGGGACAGAAAAACAGGCAATGGGTTGAGGTATTTGTTTTACCTTACTTTTGGAGGGCAAGCTGATTTGTGAAAGATCTTAAAGCTGTTTTATTTTTACATAAAAGCGTGATTTTTTTCAAATTAACTATTTTGATAAATTTTAATTATAGTCTAATAAACTGGCTATCAAACTGAATTTTTAACTTTTAGGAGCTATTATAAATCCCACAGGAGGATACTTTAAGACTAGAATATTTTGAATATTAGTGTTTTTTATCAGAGCCATTCTCTGTAGTGGTAAAGATTCTGGAATTTCTTTAAAAGATATAAATTTCATTATTATGTTGAATCTTTTGAAGATGTCTTTTGCAAAGTTGCAATAATCAAAACCTTTCCTCAGTGTGCTATATGAAGGAATTTCTCTTTTTCATAGGCTTGTATCCTTGTTATTAAAGCTTGATCCCAAAATGGTTTTTCAAAATGATTCTTGCAAGTATTTGCAGGATCAGCATAAGTAGATGATTTAGGGTAAAAATATGTCACTTATTTTAATTTTTCAAATATTACGTGATACATGATTTTGAGGGAAATGGGATACCTGAACTTCTTTTACATCCAAGGGCTTACAGTTTCTGTGCTGTAATGGAGAAGAATACAGTGGAGAAAAGCACTACATTTTAATTTTAACTTGGCAGCATCTAAGACTATCCCCACATGTTGGGATTTCCCTAGAGGTATACAGGTAATAGTAACTAATTGTCATTTGTCTTTTCAGTTTGATCTGGCTTGGCTTAGGGTAGTAAACATTAACAACACTTGTCATTACTTACCTTTTCTAAAGCAAAGTCCTTCTCCCTCTGCCCCTCTTAACTTACCCCGTTTTCTCTCTTTCAACATCTTCTCTATTAGAAGGAAAGATGATAAACACGCCAAGGGAAACCTAAACCTTTGATTTTAATATATTGCCTTCTGAAATACACTGCATTTTCTTCATTTTCTTTTTAGATGCCCAAGCATCTTGAAGTGGCAGGTTAGTGATTTTGCTTAAGTTTTTTCTAAGAAGATAAATGAAATGAGAGAAAAGTAACCAGGATACATTTTCTGACTTTGGTGAAAGGAATATGACTCATCTTGTTAAATGCATACAGGGATTTTAATTTCAGAGAGTAACATATGTTAGTCCCAACTGTTTCTACATCGATTGTGGTGGTGACAAGCTTTGGAGAAAATGTTGTAAAATCATACTTATTTCCATTCTTATTCATTTGATGAAACAGAATCGTCCTCAAAATAGACACTGGATGGACAATAATAATATGCCATTACTTAAATTACTAGAACCATGAATGTGTTGGCAGGAATTTACCTTGAACCTAGAAAGCTTTCGGAAATGAGCCAGCTTCATCTTGCATAACTCTAAAAATTAAAAAATAAAGGTTACTTTTTTGAAATGTGATTCTATACATATCACATTATCTTACGACTTAATAATCTAGGGAGATGTAAGTTTATGGTTTTCCTCACTGAAATAAAACTTAAAGAGTTAAGGGGTTTGTATTTGAACAAAAAGTTTTCTAAGTGGTTCTGGGGGTATGACTTACAGGGGCAGAGTTGGGATAATGGAGTGAGGTATATAGATAATAGTTTTGATAATTACTAAATTATTGGATTAATTTCTTTTCCAATTTGCAACAGAGGTACTCGTTTTTAATGCCCATGTCTTAGACGACACCCGGTGAGAAACGGGCCAGTAGCAGAAAAGAATGGAGCCTAAGAATAAACACAAATAAAAATCCACTGTCCAAGGCTCTTGATTCCAGTGATTTTCCATTCCTGTTAGGATTTTGATTTCTTTCCAGAAAGATCTCAGCAGAGGCCACCTGCCAGGGGAGAACAATATTCAACTTCTTATGCCAATTACCCTCTCATGGCTGTCTCTCTAGTAGTTAGGAGCCCCTCAGGTTTTTATGACCTCTGCTTATTAAAGAACCATTGCTGCCCTGAGCTGCCAAGTTCCCATAGAACCCAGCGATTGAGGAGTCGTACCTAGGAGCTTATCTGCAAAAGGCTAGCCTGTGTTTGTCCAGCATGTGCTATCATGAGTGGTCACTGATTTGGTCTCATCAGCCTGCTAGAACTCTTTAGACTTCATGGTAGATGTTTGAAAGTCAATAAAATGGGTAGAGATGCTTCCAAAGGGCATTCTTTTCTTTCACTGGTACCCATATCTAAAATACGGGTTTCATTGTCAAAAAATTGCTTTCATTGTCTGCATATGGCACAAAACATCAAAATAACATCACACCGTCTGCGTTTACTTACCTTGTTTATCACTTCTTCAATGTCTTCATAAGTCAGTCAAATGACTCTTATAAGAATTTTGACCCTCTTGTTTTAATAGAAGGTTAATGGAGCTTGTCATAGTCACTCCATATCCTCCTTTATCTAAACCAGTGACTGTACCTTGGGATCACCTGGAGAACTTTAAAAAAAAATTCAGACATGTGGATTTTATCCCTGGAGATGAAGATTTGCTGTGAGGCACACAGTCTCAGCACTAGGAATTTTACAAACTCTCCAAGTGATTCTAGTTTATAGTCAAGGTTAAAAACTACCAATTTAAAAGTTATGCCAGTTACAAAATAGGAACAATGTTGATTATTTTGATAATTAACCATATTGCTCGATTTTTAGACATTCACACTGTATCATATAAAATAGGTGAATTTGAATTTCCTGTCTTGCTTTGAAATACAGTGCTTCATAATGCATCATGACTATGGAATAATCACAAATAAGAATATACAGTCATCCCTTAGTATTGATGGGGGTTCAGTGCCAGAACCCCACTTCCTGCCATGAATACCAAAATTCACGGATGCTCAAGTCCTTTATAAAATAATGTATTACTTGCATGTAACCTAGGTACATCCTCCTGTGTATTTTAATCTCTAGATTACTTATGATACTTCACACAATGTAAATGCTGTGCAAATAGTTGCTAAACAGTCTTGTTATTGTTTAAGGAATAATTACAAAAGAAAACAGTCTATAATGTTCAGTATAGATGCAACCATCCATTTTTTTACCCAAATATTTTCAATCCAGTTGAATCCATGGATATGGAGATTCAACTGTATGTGATCCTAAATATAGATATAGATATTAAGAGATGAAGTAAAGAGTAGGAAATATGTCAATGCTAATCAAGGTTTATAACTGAATAGTAATTTACTCTGCTTTAGTTGTCTCATCTTTAAAATCAGAGGGCTAAATCAGAATGTCTAAATACTTGGCAACCTCTTTCTCTGATCATGTGATCAGTAGCACTTTCTTTCTGAGGATACTGATTTCTTCATAGAACAAGATGGAACAGGCTATTGAAGCCCTCTGGAAATATATTAAAGCAGTATTGGCTGCTCATTGTGGCCATGTTTCCATGATCATGATGATCAGGTAGTATATTTATTTTTCTCCTTTTCTCCTCAATCTTGTCCCTCCTGCCAGATTTGTTGCAGCAACTCATGCAGTAAGCCCAAAGATGCATTCTCTGGTCTATAACTCAATAGCTAAATCACATCTACTTTCTGTGCCTCTACCCAGTGGTCTCTGCCTGTGTCCTGCTATTTACATTGTTATCTGTTTGTTGAGACTAGCTGGGCAATGTCGATGGCTCTGTGGTCTTCTCAGGGTTGAGATTCTCTCTGGAGGTGTGACTTCCCTTTCACAGACCCCTGAGGTCCTCTCAGGGTTGAGATTCTCCCTGGAGGTGTGACTTCCCTTTCACAGACCCCTGAGGTCCTCTCAGGGTTGAGATTCTCCCTGGAGGTGTGACTTCCCTTTCACAGACCCCTGAGGTCCTCTCAGGGTTGAGATTCTCCCTGGAGGTGTGACTTCCCTTTCACAGACCCCTGAGCTAGTTCCTCACATGCCCCCTTCCCTGCTGGGAGGTTCCCCATGCCCAGGACTGATGAAGTGGCTGCAGCACCTTGACCTTGCCTGGGCCCTCCAATCAGTGGCCCCAGCAAGTAGTTACTGGTCTTTCAGCAAAGAAAACTCTCACAACTTGGAATGAGCACAACTTGATCACAAAGCGGGAGCACCACACAGACTCTCTTTTTCAAGAGATCAGAACAATGGTCTGTAATTCAAAAAGGAACACTGCTGGTTTTTTCAAAATGAAGATGACCTGTGCCTTTCCTCATGTCATGTTAGTAAACTTATAAAATAGTATAATGGTTACCCCTTACCTTCAGCACTTCATATATCTCTGTTGCCCAAGTTAAGATCACTGTGATCTTCCTGTTATCCTTCCTCTTGTGTGTGTGGAATACTCTGAAGCTGTGTATATGCTGAGATAATTTATTGCTTTGATTCCTGGTGCATTGCAGTTGATCACCTTGAAGGCCTGCTGATCTCTTCTTAAGATTAGAGGTTTATTCTTTACAGAAAAATTTTTATTTCTACTCCATATACATTTATGCTAATCTACTCATTTGTTCTTTGTTTCTATTATAATTATAGGTATATAACTGATTTGCTCTGTTTTTTAAAAAGTCACCAAGTTGCTTTTAGGCCATTTATTTCTTGTAATGGAAATGTTTTCTCCAAATATGCTTTTGTTCTTAAAATATGTAAACTAAATTTTTAATCCCAGTTTAAGGCACATTGCTTACATTTGTTGATCACACATTTTCTGTAATACTTATTGAAGGCTATTTTTTTAATCCTGAGAAACTTTTACATTTGATGCAAAACATTTTCTAATGTGTCTGAGACACAAAGTAGTAACGCTTTGGATTTCTCTTCTCTCCTTGTTTTCAGGGTGCTGGTTGCACAGCCCTGGTGGTAGCTGTAGTGGCAAGGAAGCTAGAACTTACCAAAGCAGAAAAACACGTGCACAATTTCATGATGGATACTCAGCTGACTAAAAGAGTAAGTCACTACCCATATATATTCAAAGAAAGAATATTATTGTGTTTTTTTCACTGTTAGGAAATAGGGTTTTTATTTTGACATCTGAAGCTGAAATGATATGGTTTGAAAGTATAGGCATTCTTGGAATCAATTCCATTTTATCACATTTTGAGAATAGACTATTTCTAACTTTAGGTCAGTTAGGAAGTAATTGAGCAGTCTTGGTATTTGGATGAAGGCAAGTCACATAAATGTTAGGTATGCCTACTTCTTTAGATTTAAGTGTGGTATACAAGAAGAGACCAACTATTGGATTGAGTAGGAAGGAACATACTATTAATGTAAAATAGTAATTTGATGGGAAGGTGATTGAAAATGTTTTACTGGACTTCTAAGATCAAGTCACTGTTCTCAAGACAAGGTCGCAAAGACAAATATGAAATCACTACTAACTTTTAGAAGCCCTAGGCAGGGCTAGAAACAGGCTCTTTTCTTGACTTACAGGCCATAGAAGAGATGTTAAAAATAGTATACCATCCAGTTGGGCAACCACTGTCCAATTATTAGCAGAAGAAAACAGTAATCACAGTGTTTAAGAGCACTTTCTGTGCCAGGAACTGCTCCAAGTGTGCCATGTGTATAAACTCACTTCATCCTCATAACAGCTTTATGAGGGAAGTGCTGTTATTCTGGCCATTTTATAAATGTGGAAACTAAGACACAAAGGAGTTAGGTAACTTGCTCAAAGTCACCAGATCAAGGTAGAAAACTATGCAAGAAGAGAAAGGTTTTTATTAGACTCAATTTTTAGCCTTTCTTGATAGTCACTTGAGACAAATACCAAAGTCAAAAATAACTAAAAATTATTTTATAATAGAGTCATCTTGCTGTGTAATAACTGCCCAATGTGGAATGCAATCAGGCTGTTGCTGGAAATAACAAAATACATTGTCAACTTGGTAACTTTACCCATAAATGAATCAATAGATATTTCAAGCATAGTTCCACCTTTCAGTGGTTTCACTCACTCTTGATTTTGGTTGTATATTTAAAAGTAATCTTGTTTAATTTGGTTAATACTTCCTAATAGGCCAGTCATTTTAATGCAAATATATATTTATAAAGATTATACTTAAGAAATGAAAACATGAATTGCAATTGACTGCTCATGCTAAGTCTTACCTATCAGACACTACTGTGCTACTTCACTGCAGGTAGTAGGTCCACATTTATAGTAGACAGTCAGAGCCTCCCAGGTTCAGATGCTACATTTTCAGCCTACAGTTACCACTTTGGAACGTCTTCTACTCTCCATGATTTACTCCCGTTTTCTTCAAACTCCTAAATTTGTTCTCAAAACTTGTGAACATCCCTGTATGAGAGTGTGCAGGGAAAAAGGTCAATGAGGAGCTAAATAAAGGCCTGGGTTCCTTTTGCCTTTTAAAGATCTACGAGAGGTAAAAATACGTGCATATGAAATTAGTCTACATCTAATCCATAAATTGGAGCAGCTGTTTTGCGTATTACATCATGTGCGTGTTTCGTCCTTTCAGGGCTCTATGCTGGCACAGTTTGTGTTTTAAAGTCACAAGTTTTATCATATTCAAAAGAACACTTGCATTAAGACCCTTGTAATCCATATTATTTTACCATGAAGATTATGCATTTTCTCAGGAATTAAGTTAATGCTACACTTAAGATATTAGGCAGAAAAATACCTTAAATGTCATGTCACCCATATGTTTGCCTGTAAATCTTAACAGAAAAAAAAAAAAGTGACAGAATCACAAATAAGAAAGCCAAGTTAGCATGTTTGGGCAGACTTCTCCATGTTTCATAAGCAGATTTTAATTTCCTCTTAAGAAGGAAGCATATAGTTTCTCTAAATATTATGTTGGAATATTGATATTCCCTATCTTAATTATTAAAACATTTTAAGAGTTAGAAAAGACAAAGACTTTGAGTACAAGATTTACAGTATCACACTGCCATCCACCACCGCTGATAGAAAATATGCTGTGAAGTTCACTGAGGTCAACCAGTTTCATCTGGGAGACATTCCAGGTTGGTTTTATCGTGTAGTTACTGTATTCCAGGGCCTCTCAGCCTTGGCACTCGTGACCTTTTGGCTGAATAATTCTTTTTTGTGTGGGGCTGTCCTGTGTGTTCTGGATGTTTATCACCATACTTGACTTCTACATATTAGATGCCAGTAGCACTGCCCCCAACTTGTGACAACCAAAAATCCCTCGAGACAAAATCACCTGGAGGAGAGAACCACCTTTTCATGTGCTGTTCCGCAAGGATTTGACATCTTAGAAAGGATAATCTCTCTTAAAAGATGTGGAGTCTACTGAATATATTGTAATTTCTTTTTTGGAATAACATATAAAAAATATACTGTATACTAAATATGGTTGGCAAGCTGTGTTAACTGTTGAGGATCAACAGCTAAAGTATCATATTCGAGTATTCCAAAGATTTTAAGCTTTTCCAGTACTGACCACTCAGCACATCAGGTGAAATCTCAGATGCTTCCTGCTTGGCAGAAAAATGCACTTGTGCTCTTGCTCATGGGTCCCCTAAAGTCCAGTCAGAGGCCCCTTTAGAGAACTATGGATCCAGAATCTAGATCTGTGGATTTAGGTGATCTTCCTTCAGTTATTATGAATTTAAAAGCATCTTTCCAGGCCAGGCATGGTGGCTCACGCCTGTAATACCAGCACTTTGGGAGGCCGAGGCAGGCGGATCTCAAGGTCAGGAGATCGAGACCATCCTGGCCAACACGGTGAAACTCCGTCTCTACTAAAAATACAAAAAATTAGCCGGGCATGGTGGCGGGCACCTGTAGTCCCAGCTACTCAGGAGGCTGAGGCAGGAGAATGGTGTGAACCTGGGAGGCGGAGCTTGCAATAAACCGAGATTGCGCCACCGCACTCCAACCTGGGTGAAGGAGCAAGACTCTGTCTCAAAAAAAAAAAAAAGAAAAAAGCATATTCCCAAACTGACAAAGTTTTCTGATGATGCTACAGCTTTTTTGTTATAAGTTCTTGTATACTTTAAACTTCCTTTGGATAATATTGCCTGAATTGTCAGAATTTCAACCTGTGTTGAAAGCTTTTCCATTAAGTACTGTTCTGGTTTCAAATTTTACATTTTATGTAATACTTATCATGCTTTAATAATTCTATTATTTCATTATTACTTTTTAAAAGTGGAACTACTTTGCAGTATTTTTCTTGAGACTGGAGTCTCTTATAGGTCTGAGAAAAATAGTAGACTTGCTGACAGATCCATTTTTATAGGCAAGATGTCACTAAATAAAGATATAATAAAGATATAAATGTTAAAATGACACTAGAAGAAAACAAATTGCTTTCTTATGATACCCATTCCTTTATTATATATACTCAACATGGTATATGCAAATAATAGCCATTTTACAGTCCTTTCATTATTTTATACAAAGTCATCAATGTAATGAGTATCATTTACTTGGAACTTGATTTCATTTGCTTATTTATGGAAATTCTAAATGGACTCATTTATAATTTAAACTTTTAAAATAATTCTAAAATGCTGAATGAATTCTAAAAACCATATCTAGTAACTTATTAGAGAAAAATACAACTATTCCCTGAAACACTATCTAGAAAGAAATCATTTTTTTCTGCTGCTTAACAGGAATAATAATCACAGATGTTCTGAAATCTGAATATGACTCTAAAGAAAAAAGCAATATGAATGCTAAAAGATAGGCTATTCTCCTAGGAAAAAATGTAACATTCCAAGTCTTCCAGTTTGTATCTTTAGTGAACTGAACAATTTCTATGAAAAATTATTCACCATATATAGATTTTCAGGGGAACAATTTTATATAAAAGTCGTTTCTCTGTATGACTACATTAACCAAGTAAAATACTGTATTTGAAAGCAGAACACTATTTACTGTACATCAGCACTGAGAAGATTGTTTTGTGTAATGCTAAAAATTTACGTGACTTTCTGCAATTCAAAAATGGCCAACAGGTACATGTATCTAGAATAAACTAATGATTGTGAAGTGAAAACATAATACCATTATGTTATCTCCTAGTTTAATAAGACAGGACCAGCTACTTAATAGATTCGCAGTTTATCACCTTACAGGGGCAATATATTTATCATGCTGTATCTTTTGGAAATATATTATTATTACTATTCATTCCATTCTGAGCAAACAGGAAATCTTGTAGTTTGAGCCCCAGAATACCTTTTTGGGAAAGAAACTTGAAAACAAGCAATTCCAAAACCCAGACATAATTTTTAAAGTTGCTAGATACCCCACAAAGGATAATTATACATATTAATGTCCACTGTGGGTGTTGTTAATCTGTTAAGAATTCTCAATCAGATCCATAATAAGAACACTATTATGCAGTTATATAATTTTGTTTCCTGCATGTCTCTTAACAAGGGAACAGAAATTCTAAAGGATTTATTCTGTGTAGCTTTCACATTGTCCTTGGCTCACAGCCCAGGGGGTTAACACATGAAATGAATAAATCACTTGGCTATGTCCTGTTCCACAGCCACAACATTCACCCAGGCCTCATACACCTGACCTAAAGGAAAACCAGAGAGAGAGGGTGAAGCATGAACGAATCTATCCCTGCTGCTGCAAGGGCGGCTGAGAGCATATGGCGCCCTGGTGCATTCCCCTTGAATTGGCGAGGAGTGGAAGTGTTATGCTAAAAAAGCCTCTGAGAAAGCAGCAGGAGATAAAAACAACAACAAAGAAATGGAAGTTGAAAATGAAGATCCAAAATAGCCTTTTAAACAATGTTGTCATTACCTATATGCTATAGGTTTGAAAAAAGCAAAGTTTTAATAAAAAGAATGAATGAAAAAGAATGAACAAAACCTCCGAGAATATGGGATTGTGTAAAGAGATCAAACCTACAACTGATTGGGGTACCTGAAAGAGATGAGGAGTATGGGACCAAGTTGGAAAACATACTTCCGGGTATCATCCAGGAGAATTTCCTCAGCCTAGCAAGACAGGCCAACATTCAAATTCAGGAAATGCAGAGGATCCCCAGTAAGGTACTCCACAGGAAGGTTTACCCCAAGACACAAAATCATCAGATTCTCCAAGGTCAAAATGAAAGAAAAAAGATAAGGGAAGCCAGAGAGAAAGGCCAGATCACTTATGAAAAAAAAAAACCATCTGACTAACAGTAGACCCCTCAGCAGAGATCCTACAAGCCAGAAGAGATTGGGGGCCCATATTCAACATTCTTAAAGAATTTCCAACTTAGAATTTCGTATCTGGCCAAAGCAAGCTTCATAAGTGAAGGAGAAATAAGATCCTTTTCAGACAAGCAAATGCTAAGGGAATTCATCACCACCAGGCCTGCCTTGCAAGAGCTCCTGAAGGAAGCACTAAATATGGAAAGGAAAAGCCGTTACCAGCCACTACAAAAACATACCGAAGTACACAGACCACTAACACTATGAAGCACCCAAATAAGTAAGTCCGCAAAGTATCCAGCTAGCATCATGATGGCAGGATCGAATTCACACAAAGTACTAGTAACCTTCAATGTAAATAGGCTAAATGCCCCAAATAAAAGACAGAGAATGGCAAGCTGCCCATCAGTATGCTGTCTTCAAGAGACTCTCTCAAATGCAGACACACACATTGGCTCAAAATAAAGGGATGGAGGACAATTTACCAACCAAATGGAAACTATAAGAAAAAAAGAAAAAAAAAACAGGGGTTGAAATCCTAGTTCCTGACAAAACAGACTTTAAACCAACAAAGATCAAAAAAGATGAAGAGCATTACATAATGGTAAAGGGTTCAATTCAACAAAAGAGCTAACTATTCTAAATATATATGTGCCCAATTCAGGAACACTCAGATTCAAAAAGCAAGTACTTAGAGACCTACAAAGAGACATCGACTTCCACACAATAATAGTAGGAGACTTTAATACCTCACTGTCAGTGTTAGTCAGATAATTGAGATAGAAAATTAACAGAGATATTCAGGACCTGAACTCAGCTTTGGATCAAGTGGACCTGATAGCAACAGAATACACATTGTTCTCATCACTATGTGGCACTTACTGTAAAACCGATTACATAATCAGAAGTACAACACTCCTCAGCAAATGCAAAAGAACTGAAATCATAACAAGCAGTTTTAGACTATAATGCAATCAAATTAGAACACAAGATTAAGAATTTAACTCAAGGCTGGGCGCGGTGGCTCAAGCCTGTAATCCCAGCACTTTGGGAGGCCAAGACGGGCGGATCACGAGGTCAGGAGATCGAGACCATCCTGGCTAACACGGTGAAACCCCGTCTCTACTAAAAAATACAAAAAACTAGCCAGGCGAGGTGGCGGGTTCCTGTAGTCCTGGGAGGCTGAGGCAGGAGAATGGCGTAAACCTGGGAGGCGGAGCTTGCCGTGAGCTGAGATCTGGCCACTGAACTCCAGATTGGGCGACAGAGCGAGACTCTGTCTCAAAAAAAAAAAAAAAAAAAGAATTTAACTCAAAACCACTGCAAATTGAGCAACCTTCTCCTGAATGACTCTTGGGTAAATAATGAAATTAAGGCAGAAATCAAGAAGTTCTTTGAAAATAATGAGAACAAAGAGACAACGTAGCAGAATCTCTGGGATGCAGCTAAAGCAGTGTTAAGAGGGAAATTTATAGCACTCAATCCCCACACCAAAAAGCCAGAAAGATCTCAAGTTAACAACCTAACATCTCAACTAAAAGAACTGGAGAACCAAGAACAAACAAATCCCAAAGATAGCAGAAGACAAGAAATAACCAAGATCAGAGCTGAACTGAAGGAGACAGAGACACAAATAACCCTTCAAAAAGAAATCAACAAATCTAGGAGCTGGTTCTTTGAAAAAATTAAAATAGACCTCTAGACAGACAAAGAAGAAAAGAGCGAAGAGTCAAACACTATCAGAAATGATAAGGAGATATCACCACTGACCCCACAGAAACACAGACAATCATCAGAGAATGCTATTAAACACCTCTGTGCATATAAACTAGAAAATCTAGACGAAATGGATAAATTCCTGGACACCTATGCCCTCCCAAGACCGAACCAAGAAGAAATTGAATTCCTGAATAGACCAATAATGAGTTCTGAAACTGAGGCAGGAATAAATTGCCTACCAACCAAAAAAAAAAAAAGCCCAGGACCAGATGCATTCACAACTGAATTCTACCAGAGGTACAAAGAAGAGCTGGTGCCATTTCTACAGAAACTATCCCAAAAAATCACAAAGGAGGGAATGCTCCCTAACTGATTCTATGAGGCTAGCATCATCCTGATGCCAAAACCTGGAAGAGATAAAACAAAAAGAGAAAACTTCCAGTCAATATCCTTGATGAACATTGATGAAAAAATCCTCAATAAAGTACTGGCAAACCAAATTCAGCAGCACATCAAAAGGCTTATCCACCATGATCAAGTTGGCTTCATCCCTAGGATCCAAGATTGTTTCAACATATGCAAATCAATGAATGTGATTCATCACAATAACAGAACTAAACATAAAACCCACATAATTATCTCAATAGATGCAGAAAAGACCATCAAAAAAATTCGACATCCCTGCATGTTAAACGCTCTCAATAAACTAGGTATTGAAGGAACATACCTCAAAATAATAAGAGCCATCTATGACAAATCCACTGCCAGTATCATAATGGGCAAAAGCCAGAAGCATTCCCCTTGAAAACCAGCACAAGACAAGGATGCCCTCTCTCACCACTCCTGTTCAACACAGTATGGGAAGTTCTGGCCAGGGTAATCAGGTAAGGGAAAGAAAGAAAGGGTATTCAAATAAGAAGAGAGGAAGTCAAATTACCTTTGCAGATGACATGATCCTATATCTAGAAAACCCCATCATCTCAACCCGAAAACTTCTGAAGCTGATAAGCAACTTGAGCAAAGTCTCAGGATACAAAATCAGTGTGCACCACCAACAGGCAAGCAGAGAGCCAAATCATGAATGAACTGCCATTCACAATTGCTACAAAAAGAATAAAATATCTAGGAATACAGTTAACGAGGGAAGTGAAGGACCTCTTCAAGGAGAACTACAAACCAGTGCTCAAAGAAATCAGACGGGACACAAACAAATTGAGAAACATTCCATGCTCATAGATAAGAATCAATATCATGAAAATAGCCATACTGCCCAAAGTAATTAAATAGTTTCAATGTTATTCCCATTAAACTACCATTGCCATTCTTCACAGATTTAGAAAAAAACTATTTTTAAATTTACATGGAACCAAACGAGTTGGAATTGCCAAGACAATCCTAAGCAAAAAGAACAAAGCTGGAGGCATCATGCTACCCAACTTCAAACTATATTGTAGGGCTACAGTAACTAAAACACCATAGTAAACTGGTACAAAAACAGACACATAAACCAATGGAACAGACATGAAGGCCACACACGTACAACCATCTGATCTTCAGCAAACCTGACAAAAACAAGCAATGCAGAAAGGAGTCCCTATTTAATAAATGATGCTGGGAGATCTATCTGGCTGGCTATATGCAGAAAATTGAAACTGGATCCCTTCTTTACAGCTTATACAAAAATTACCCAAGGTGCATTAAATACTTAAATGTAAAACGCAAAACTATAAAAACCGTAGGAGAAAATCTAGGCAGTACCATTCAGGACACAGTCAGAGGCAAAGATTTTATGACAGAAATGCCAAAAGCAATTGCAACAGGCAAAAATTGACAAATGGGATCTAATTAAACTAAAGAGTTTCTGCACAGCAAAAGAAGCTATTGACAAAGTGAGCAGACAACCTACAGAATGGGAGAAAATTTTTGAAATCTATCCATCTGACAAAGGTCTAATACCCAAAGTCTACAATGTGCACTGCTGTGTTCAATTGCTGTTTTTCTGACCCATTGGTTTTTACCCAGGGTTCTTATCTGGTTTTCCACTTTCCTCACCAGGCAGGGATCTAGGCTTCTCCTCTATGCCTTGGACTGGTAAAATCAGAGAGAGAGCCTCTGTCAGGGCCCCTTGCCAATCTTCCAGGTATCTATAGTTGCTTAGAGGTCTGAGCCTCTCTCTTTCCTCACAGGGAAAGGCTATTCCAACCCCAGAGACTGCTGGCCAGTCACTTCCCACTCCTCTCTCCTTAAAAGCGAGGCCCTCAAATAACGACTATTCATGCTGCACCCATTTCCTTACCTTTGAAAGGACATGAGGATCAGATGCAAAAAGCTTCTAAAGGTGGCTCTCCCTGCTGTCTGAGGAAATGGAAGTATGAAGATGGATCGAAGAATTGACTTGAGCTCCTTTTAGCTTCACTGTGGATGGTGGTGGTGTTACTTATATGCATTGCTGGCACTTGGCTTCTGTGTTGATCATTTTTCTGTTGGTCTGAGGATTCTCTCCATGTACAGAGTCTAATGGATAGCCAGAGGCAGTGCATTACAAACCAGTCACTCCTAAAAGAAGCTTTACTGTAAAAAGACCACTCATTTTCTTAAAATGAGTTCCAGCAATATAATTTTGCTCAGAAAGAAAACTTTTTAGTTCCATGGAAAAGAATTCACTATCAGTTATCAAACCTGATGTTTTCTTTGCTAAAGTGAAAAATATAAATACAAACTTGGGCCCACAGTTTAGTATAATTCTAAAGCTCATTCTTATTGTAAATCTAATGATTGAGGGAACTTTAATATTCATTATCTCTAACTTTCTGATGTTCAAGAAAACCGAAGTCCTACGATGTTAGCTAATCACTTCAACCTGACTTGGTTAGTACAAAGTCAAGTACTTAGAATCCAGTTATTGCCTTTCTTAAAGTTATCTTCCGGCCGGGCGCGGTGGCTCAAGCCTGTAATCCCAGCACTTTGGGAGGCCGAGACGGGCGGATCACAAGGTCAGGAGATCGAGACCATCCTGGCTAATAAGGTGAAACCCCGTCTCTACTAAAGAATACAAAAAAACTAGCCGGGCGAGGTGGCGGGCGCCTGTAGTCCCAGCTACTCGGGAGGCTGAGGCAGGAGAATGGCGTAAACCCGGGAGGCGGAGCTTGCAGTGAGCTGAGATCCGGCCACCGCACTCCAGCCTGGGCGACAGAGCGAGACTCCGTCTCAAAAAAAAAAAAAAAAAGTTATCTTCCTCCACCTAGCACCCCAGTAAGCTGTGACTCTCTTTGTGAAATATCCTTTATCCATCACTCAAAAGAATTAAATGGAACGACTTCTTATAGTAAGTAATCCAAAAGCCCAAGTGAAAGCTGTGGGTCATCAGATCCCATAGTGTGAGCAAGGAAGAAGACAGAATCTGCCCTTGCTGGCCCTATATCAGCACCCAGGATTTGTTGAAGACTTTCATCAAGAAAGCAAGTGATTGGATTAAGTATCCATGCCTTTCATCAGCTACTGTAGGTCTTGGCAGTGTTACTGCAATGCTTTCACCCTTTTCATTTTTCCCATCCATTTGAAATGCAGTGTACCTAAATTTCCAACAAAATCATAACACAGACTCTGTTAGTTAATTAAAGTGTGCTAACAAGCATACAGATTGCTAAGTCACTCTGGGAGGCTATCAGTTCTGGGTGTCCTTATACATTCAGCACTGGAAACATGCCTTTCCAGTAGTACTCAGCCAGAAATACCAAGCAGGTTTGCAAAGGACAGGATTAACCTTGGCCTCATGGCATTTTGTCTTTCTCCAGGGAAAGGAAGAACATGGAGACAACAATTGCAATACACAGTGGAGAACTCAACACCTCTTGATTAAAAAAAAAAAAAAAAAGTTGAATAAAAAAGAAGTTTCCTGAAGGAGTAGGATAGAATTTACTGCAGAAAGAAAGTGGTAGTATCTCTCTATTTCCATTTAAGTGTTGTTCCCAGGCAGATACAGGTACTTCTAAAAAGACATAGATTCAAGAAAAATAGCATTTGAGTCATAGTTACTAAATGAAGCTACAGCTCACCATGATCCTTGGGATGAAGACTATGACCCCCAGCAAAGTTACAAAGGATTCTGCTCTGGAATTTATCAACTGCTTTGTTTGTTCTCTTAACAGGTAAAAAATGCAGCTGCCAATGTACTCAGGGAAACATGGCTAATTTACAAAAATACAAAGCTAGTAAAAAAGATAGATCATGCAAAAGTAAGAAAACATCAACGAAAATTCTTGCAAGCTATTCATCAGTAAGTATCATTTTTCATTTTTATCCTGCTTTTGTGTCCTTGGCTTTCAATTTTTGCACTTGGTTGTTCTTGTTTCATAAGGAAAGAAAAAAGAAAACATTGTCATGTTTGTTTCCAGAAGATGTTATATGGCAATTTAATCATTCCACAGTAAGATCCTGAGAATAACCTCAGTTCCTTTAATGGTTAAAAATCACTTATTAGTACTAGAATATTAATTAAAATGTCTTCTCAGTTTCTCTTTAGAATAACTTCTGCTAAGATGGTGTTTCCTAATTTAACCTATTTATTCAGATAGTTTGCTCTAGGATATTTTTAGCTTTATTTTCTAAACATAGCTTCAAACATATTTATATGAATGTAGTGCATATAACTGATTTAATACTTGAATTTTAAATTAGTATTTAATCAGAAATTTGGCTGTGTTCATTTTAAATGTTCTAGTTTGTATAGACCTTTTACTCTCTTATCATTATTTTAACTTTATCCAAACCACTATTGTTGAAGTCCTTTGTGCTGTTCCATTGTTATATAATTAACATAGACTTTTAAAGTAACAATCTACATCCAGTACGATGCATTGATAATTTTAAAGCACAGGGTCTTTCTCCTCCAGGCTGGCAGCATCCTTACTGTAAGTATTATTCATGTGGGTATCGATTGTCATGCCATGCAGACTTGCTCTTAATACCATTTCTGTATGGAGAAGAGCAGATATGGTCACATTTGTGGCTTAGAACAGTGGCTTTCCTTATGAAACCTACCAGGGTAATAATGGAAAGGTGGGCAAATACAAGATGCTTTGGCTATCCAATGAGATTTGTCTCTCAGACCCAACTAGTATAACAGACAAGAAAACTCAAAGGCTGAAATTTTTATTTTGCATATTCAGGTAATTCATATGTAATATGGTACCACTAACATTTTGTGGGAAATTACTAAGCATTCATCTTCTACCCTAGAATACAAAACCTGTCCATTGAACTGCCCTGCTTAAATAGGTATCACTGAAAATGTAGAATATGTTATTATGGACAGATTCATACTTCCACAGAAATTAAAACTCAAGTAACCAGAGATTTATAGTAGAGGCAGGCTCTGCACATATGGTAGAGTATCTGGCCTTCATTGCTACTCACTCATGCTCTTTCCCCAGCTTTACTAACACACTTTCCTACGATAGTGATGCTCTTTCCTCTGTAGCTCAGTGACTTGACACACCACTATGGTTTTCCTCCCTTTGTAAGGAAAACACAAGGCTGTAGTTTTCAAATAATACTCTTAAAATAAGGAAAAACACAGAAAGGAACATTATATTCCATCCGACTCACAAGAGGGAACTTGCTCTAGACCTTACAGTTACACTTATAACCCAGAACCACCACCCAGGAGCACTTGCCTAGACATCTTGATTCCTTGAAGTTTAGATTGAAGAGAATGAGAACGCTTCCTGCCTCCCCACCCAGAGATGCTGAGCTTTCGCCTCCATGTTCCTCAACCTATTTTCCTGTCGAACAGGCATCTTCCTCAAGGGACTCACCTCGCACAACTCTCCTATTAGAGTGATCTTCCCCTGCTAAAACCATACTACACAGTAACCCCAACATTCATACAGGAGGTCCACAGGCCATACCATGGCAAAATCATTTTTGTACCTTTAATATTTTGATATTAACCTATATTTAGTATGTTAAAAAGAAATCTTACCTTAGTGCATGTGAGAAGATATGTATGTCCAGGGCGGAAGGGTGTGAGATGGCACAGCAGTAAGCAAGTGTGGTCGGTCTATGTGTTGAGCAGCCACACATCCCATTGCCTCCAGGATCTTATCTGGGTCCTTTCCTGTCAGTCTGACCTATCAAATGGAAAATTACATGTGATTTACCTTTAATAATTTTTCATATAACAACAAATCCAAAAAAATGCTGTGATCGTTTTTGTAATACGGTTCTGTAGCCATGTGCAGTGGGGATTCGTGTTATATCTTGTAATATAAGACTGTTCTGGACTGTTATGTTCAGAATACATTCACATTCAAAAGCCTGGGGGAGAATGTAGGGTTTTTACTGTAAAATGCTTTCAACTTTGCCGTAGGTTATTACACTTTTACGTTAAAATGTTATAAAAAAGAGTATTTGGGGAAGCTTAAAAACTGTCACTAAGCAAGTTGCAAATACACCCTACAAGGCGTGTCGGCCCTTTCTTAATGGTGGGTACTGTGGAGTCGCTTGCACGGGGTCTTTTAATATACTCTATTTGGACAGAGTGACAGAGGAAGCTACTTGTGGTTTCTCTGCTTCTGTCAGACATTTCTTATTCTGTTTCTTCTGTAGCAATGTGTACTTCTAAAGCAGATAAGCTTCAGGCAACTCAGAAATGCTCTGAATTGCTTTATAAATTAATCTAGGGGTAACCGGGTTTCCGTTGAGGTGGGGGACGTGTATGCTTTGTAAAAGTGTGACTGTGTTTATTCGTACAAGCTTTGTTTGGCTAGATCATTCTCATCATGCATACTTACCTTTCATTTTAGCTTAGTATTGAAAGTTAGGGAGTGAAGTCATAGGGAAAGCACACAGGGCTCGATTCCTAAGGGCAAGGCTTCCATTGCCCACTGTGCAGATCCACTGAGACCCTCAGCCTTATCTGTCGGCACTGGGTCCAATCAGACCTTACTAGCTGAAGAAAAATGTTAAAATTCATTCGATAGATCACTCCTGGCCTCTCCTACTCTCTGATTTGTCCTGAGTGCTTTTTCAGCAGCCCTCTGCTTCTCCCAGTCCCTGCTGTCTCAACTCTGTTTCTCTTTTCCAAACTTCGTAGCCTCTCTGTCCTCTGCTGGATGCTGAACTGTCCAGGCCTGTGCCCTCTTTTCAGTGATTTTCTTTTTAGATTGTCACTTAGTGCCATGAAGTGTTGTCTTTCTCTTAACTTTTAACGCTTTTTCTGGTAGCAACCTTACCTTTAAAGTTTATCGTTCTTTTATTTCAACTATGGACCAACATGAATTTGTTTCAGAGCCAAGAAATCCAATCTACTTGATTTGTATATCATGAGAGTTGGATTACCTGCCTTTCAGAAACCCCAGGCTTCTCAGTTGTCCTAATTTGGAAAAGATGTACCCCCCGACAAAAAAACAATTATAATGCCTTTGTTTCAAATATTGTTCTTTTAACCATATCACATTCATATTAGGCAAAAATATTTCTTGTTTACTTGAACATCACATATCAAGAGGCCATGATGACTTTATGCATGCTCTTCCTTCTGAACTCTTATTCAGGAGGAAGCTGAGTGCTTTAAGATGAGAAAGTATAGTAGCAATGAAGAAGGATCATGGAATAGTGTTTCTCTTTGGCCAATATGTCAAAATCCTGCAGAACCATAACAGGATCTTCCAGCTAATGAATCGAGCCCCCTGTGCACAACTGAACACCACATTGTGTTATTTTGTTCCAGAATATTTTACAGTTTCTTTTCTTTTGTTTTGTCTTTTTATTTCAACAAAATGAAAATAGAGCTCGGAAGTAAGTTGTGTGAGCCGCTCCTTTCAACATTTGCAGAATTTTCTACTGGCTGCATGCACCCAGCAGACCCTTTATTTGTGAATTTTAGTAGTCTGATTGCTGCTATGGAAATGTGATCCAAAATCATGATATTTTCCTGTGATAAGTGAAGTTCACAAGGAAGAAATCAACATATGTTTCTTATTCTTCTTTTTTTGGGGGGAAAAGTGTAATACACATCTGCATGTTACCTTTTATTCTGGCAGCTGCAGCTTAAGCAGGCGTTTTCTATCAGCTCTCCTACATTACAGGCAGTGTAAGAAACAAACAACAAGACAAGATGATTCCGGAATCTAAAGGAATTCCAATCGAATAGGGCTACTCTATGTCAGCTTTCCAGATTAGTAGAAAATAAAATGGGCAAAATTCTACTGTCAGACATAGTATAGTAATCCAAGAGAAGTAAATTCGGCCCCGTTGTTTACAAGATGAAGTACCCACTTAAGCTAAGAAACTGCCACTGGCTGTTCTAACCTGACTTGTAGAATTCAGGACTTTCTCTGTACTCATTACTTACTGGAGGCATCTGGTCCAGAGCCCAAACTTCCATCATTTCTGTGCCACCAATACTACAACTTAAATTTGAAAATGAAACTTGATACAAATTCCTTTATAGAAATTTTAATCCATTTTTATACAAATGGATTAAAAATATTACGAAGAAAGGTAAAGGTAATTGTCAGTTGATAGTTGGAATACTGCTATTGAATTCTAGCCATAGGCTGTTGCCTGCAGAAAGCTCTGAGCTGAGATTCTGCTTTTTTTTTTTTTTTTAAAGCAGGTGTTAGGAGACAAAGACAGAGTGGGACCAGCCTGTGACGTTTTTCTTGCAGTAATGAAGAATTAGAAGAGAACTGAAAGGAATAACTGTTTTCCATCTTAAGTATCACTTAAAGTCATCTAGAATACCTCTGTTGGTATGAATCCAGCAGTGCAGAAACATTGTTCTAATCTAACACACTTCATTTCATATGTAAAGAAACTAAAGGTCCAGTTAGAGTCAGTGAGGATGGAATCCACTGTTGTACATTGCTCTTTCTTTAGTACACTTCTGTGTAATGACCCACAGATGTCTAAGTGTTCTTTTTAGGGGGTATAGGGTGGGGGTAGTTGCCTGTTTTCCAAAGGCACACATCAAAAATTGTAACCCTATTAATTACTGAGAGAAATTTTTCTCAACAATATATTGGATCTAAATACATGCTTGTAAATTTATTTTAGACTAGGACATATTCCATCTCTGTAATAGCATAAAAAGGAGCCAGTTAACTTCGTTCCAGTGTTCTAATAAACACATAGTCGCAATGAGAAGTTATAACCTTCAACTGTTGTAGATTGGTAAAGATCGTGTTGTAGGTAGGTGTCAGCTAAACCTACTGGCAGAAGGCACTGCATCTTCACTGTAGAGCAGATTTGGTGACATATTGCATATCCTAGTGTCAGAACAAAATCACTGAACATTATGAACATATTATAGAAATCTCCCTGGCAGTAAAATCTTGCCCTGTGAGTTTTTATTCCTTCTACATAATTACCTTTCATTTCAATTGAAAAATAATACAAAATACTCTCTCTAGCAAATTACCTTTCATTTCAATTGAAAAATAATACAAAATACTCTCTCTAGCATTAAAACTATACTTTATAAAATGACTTGTCATCAAAGTAAAATAAGATTGGCATGACTGTTTGTTTGTTTTCATTAAATAGTTTAGAAGAACCTACTTCTCTTTTGGGAAAAAGCTTTTAGTTGTTAGCTTAAGGAACAATAAACCACATTTGTCTTATTGGAAAATCTTTCTTGGTACACAGTAAACACTGAATAAATATTTGTTGAAAAATAATATAGTAAATAAAGTTAAAGAATAGCAGAGTTCTTACCTAAAAATGTTTTCTAATACCATTTTTTGACTCTTAATTGACTCCTCATCAGGTACATACAATGATATTTAACGGTAGCTAAACATAATCTTACGAGTAGAGACTCCATCTGCCAGATACTATAATTGTCCTCTGACTTTTATCTACACTGAAAATTAAGGGAAATTTTTCCTAGGAAATGGTCTGGCCTCCCTTCAAATTTAATGGCAGTTCAAGATAAAAGTTAAACAAAATACAGTGAAAAAAAAGATAATAATTATGTGTTTTGTGTTATCTTGCTGCTGGTTGAATAAAAGTTTTTTTTGTTGTTAATAAGAATCTCACTTATCACTGTGTTTTCATCAGGTTCAAATACCTAACCCAATCCATTTCAGACTAAACAGGGCTAATACCTGTATCTAGTCATGTAGGCATAGGAAGGTGCTCATTGCTCCAACATCGATGAAATTCCAGTTGCTTTGCATATTTCTTCCTATGTCTATTTGTCATGATACTGGGGCTTTAAGGAATGTTTTGGCTTTGTCTCATATGGTTAAATCCTTATGAGTCTTTCTGAATTCAACTTTACCGGTAAATAGTTGTCCTAAGGACATCTCATCTATTGCTCTCTCTCTCCTTTCTTTTTTGCGGTGTTGGGGAAGCATGCTTCTCATTGAACCAGACACATAACCAGTTTGGACTTACCCCAAATATTCAAGGCATTATCCATGCAGTTATTTGCTCTTGTCAATTTTGTGCATGCTCTTTGGAAGGCATAAGATGGCTGTAGAAAGAAGGGAACCTTTCTGATATCAGATTCTGTCTTTTAGATTAAGAAGTGTAAAAATGGAGCAGAGGAAACTGAATGACCAAGCAAACACCTTGGTGGACTTGGCAAAGGTAAGCCTGAGGTGCTTAGCCCTCATAGTTGCATCTTTTGAAATCAGCCACTAATCATTCATGTTTCAAGAGGATCCCAACCCAAATTTAATTAATAAATCAAACCAAAAAAGCCTCCTAAAATGATGGTCCAACTTAAAAGAATGTTTCTATAACTCTCATTTAATGTACTCTTTCCCTGTTACGTTATTCAACCCCATTCTAAAAACATTCCTAGTTACAGTGATTTGGAAGTACCATAAGAAGCTTAAGTGGAGTAGGAGACAGTACCTGTGGGATTTTTATTTGCATGTAAATCTCATCCCAATGAGAGCAGAACTGCATCCGAGGTGTGAGTGCGATATTCAGGAATGAATAGGACTCATCAATTAAATTTTGTTCTATGTATTTTAAGCAAACTCAAAAGAATGCAAAGTTGAAATAAAAATAAAAGATACCAGAAATTACATCCTAAAATGAAAGTTATCACCCCAAAGTGATCTTTTTTTTATGGTTCTTTCTCCATTTCATTATTTCAAAATCATACCACTTTTTAAAAAGTACATTAACGGTCTCCAAATTATTCTACCTTATTTGCAACATTTATCGGATCAATTTCTGGTTGTTTCTCCCCACATAAAACCCATCCTTAAAACATAAATATTTGTCAGCTATCAAAACATTGCATTTTCCTGGGTGAGTCCTAAAGGTGGTATTAGAATAGCATTTATATAATTGTTCAGCCTTTTACCCAAATGCTTTGAAAGAGGCAACTCTCAGTTGCATCTTACAAACTGTTTTTTTGTTTGAGAAATCAGCCATGATTTTACTAAAACCTCAAGTATAATCCATAAAAATTACAAGTATTTGTCCTAGTCTCATTAAATAATGCATCTAAATTACATTCATTTCAATGTATATCAATACCACCTACTAGATGAAGATGGTAAGTATTTAATGATTTACCCTAGGAGAGCATATATCATGCATATAAACTGGACAGCACACATATATAAATGTATGAAGACATCCTCGATTAATGTGTATAAATGTGGCTGTTACTTGGACATATGAAAAAAAGATGGGCAAGCTCCATCACTCCTCGGTTAAATGATTTTTAATGGATATTTTTATGGAAAAATGAACAGACCACATTGGAATATGATGCAGAGATGTAATTTTACTTCAAGAGTACCACTGTGAGGCAAGATGCTATTTCTTTATTAATGTACTTATTATGACCACAGGACTGTACGTACCATAAAGGCTCAGTATTTTTGTAAATGAATGGATGCTGTCCACATATTCTCAAGACTACGTAGTAAAATTAAGTGTATGCACTATGTCTCTGATCAAACTGAAACAAGGTGCCTATATTCTGAATGGTAACTCCCTTATCAGTTCATTTACCATCTTTAAAAGATTGGTAAGCAGAAGAAGAGCATATGATAGAAGAGAAATGAAGTAGAAGGAAGGACAGCTTAAATGAAAGGATCTCAGACTTGGGAAAGTCTGCACTAAACTAAGATTAAAACCTTTTCCTCCCCTTCACCAGCCTTTTCCCTTTCTAGCTCTGAGCTGATCAGTCCTTTCTCTTTGTCTCTTGGCTACTCAGGAAATACACCTAGAAATCAGAGTTATGGATATCCTGTGATCAAGACAGTCAGTCAATTTCAAGGTTCACTAGGAATCCAGAAATATTTTCCTATTTTAACCACTTAGCTTTAATTAAGCCTTAGCCAGTAAGTCAGAGCCTCAGCCAATAAGGTAGACTGGTAACTTTAGTATCTCCCTCAACTAATATTCTCTCAATTATCTGTAAAATTTCCACTTGACCCAATGGAGAGAGGCCTATAATTTGGAACAAAGGATAACAAACAATATTTAGGAATGTATTGCTTTAAATTACAAAATTGTAAAACCAGTTAATCCTAAACTTCATTTATATTCTACCCTCAACATTTCTGCTACATCCCAATACCATCTGTATTATTATTTATCCTTCTGTATTATTTATTGTTCTTTGATTCTGCCCATTTTTAAAAAATTACCCCTGCCCTAATATTATGTGTTGCAAAATGAATTTGATGTGTACTAACCTTTGTGACAACCTTTAACATACATATATAAATATTAAATTGAAATGTTTTTGTCTATCCTGATACTGCCTACAATCATTGGGCATACCACCAGTAGCAGTACTTGCTCCACATTTTCTACAACTGAACCAAAGATCTTGTATTTCTGTTATAAATCCTGGTATTGAACAGATACAATGACTTGACTTTGCAAGATGAGCTGTTCAGTTTGCTGACACCCCTGTTATACTGAATGCCACCAGCAAGAGACTGAAGCTAAACCTCTGTTTGTGTTCAGGGCAAGTATAATTAACCTTCTCAATCCTGTTTTTCAGACCCAGAATATCATGTATGATATGATTTCTGACTTAAACGAAAGGAGTGAAGACTTCGAGAAGAGGATTGTTACCCTGGAAACAAAATTAGAGACTTTGATTGGTAGCATCCACGCCCTCCCTGGGCTCATAAGCCAGACCATCAGGCAGCAGCAGAGAGATTTCATTGAGGCTCAGATGGAGAGCTACGACAAGCATGTCACTTACAATGCTGAGCGGTCCCGGTCCTCGTCCAGGAGGCGGCGGTCCTCTTCCACAGCGCCACCAACTTCATCAGAGAGTAGCTAGAAGAGAATAAGTTAACCACAAAATAAGACTTTTTGCCATCATATGGTCAATATTTTAGCTTTTATTGTAAAGCCCCTATGGTTCTAATCAGCGTTATCCGGGTTCTGATGTCAGAATCCTGGGAACCTGAACACTAAGTTTTAGGCCAAAATGAGTGAAAACTCTTTTTTTTTCTTTCAGATGCACAGGGAATGCACCTATTATTGCTATATAGATTGTTCCTCCTGTAATTTCACTAACTTTTTATTCATGCACTTCAAACAAACTTTACTACTACATTATATGATATATAATAAAAAAAAGTTAATTTCTGCACATACTTGTTTGGTCACTTGACATTTCTAAAGCTTCACTTCTCACATTATTTTCAAGGTAAAATAGCCGATTATCATCTGATGCACACTGATAATTTTGATAGCCAAAAGTTTAGCTGGTTGGAAAAAAAGACTTTAAATTCCTCTATACCCTATTCCTAAGATTCTTCTCTTGTTACGAGTCATTTGCATCAATCATTTGAACCAGCATAGCTTACTAGTTTTTGTGTTGCATTGTCTCATTTTTAATTAATTCAATTTTTTTTCAAAATGTAGAAAGTGAGTCTTTTATCAGAACATATACAAATAAATAAGGAGTAGAGATGCTTTCAATAATTTTTTAATTCCCAGTTTACTAGCGAATTTATAGGAACAAAGTATCAGGGTACATCACTGCCTATAAACAGATGGTGCAGAATTTTAGTTCTAAACTAGTTATTTCGTATCTTTCCATTTACTTATTATGAAAGGCCAAGCATGCACTTTAAGTGTTTGGGGCCTACATGTGTGTATTCATAGATACATGTTTGCATACAAAAGCATAATGAACATACATAAGCCTAACTCCTAACATACCCTCTAGTAAGTGATCTCATCTTGGTCTGTACTTACTTACATATTTAACACAAGTGAATAGCATCTAGTAAATTTCACGTGTTTTAGGACACTTGTTTCCTGGATGGTTAAGGTCAGTTTGTGTGAAAGAGAACTGAGTGGTTATTGCTACAAACCTAGCTGTTTGCAGATTTGCTCTAAGAATCCACTGGGTTTAGAAGAACCGTGTGTGAGACGATAGCAATATGGAATTTCCTCATGTGGTGTTATTCCCAGGAGTTTACAAGAAAGCTGATGGTGGTAGGGATAATGCGTCATAAAAATAAGGCTTCTTTTAGACAGCTCTGAAAGCAACCTGCTTGTATCAGCCTAAACCTAAAAATATTCCATTTTTCAGGGCAATCTGTTTCAGAAGCTTTTGTCCCCCTCCACCATACCCTTTGCTGTCAACCTTACAACATTCAAGTTGCTAGTATGTTTTTCCTTCTTTAGCACAAACTAGAGTGATATATTTGATCCACCCTACATAGTCCAATGGATAAAATAACATTCATAACATTCTGCATAAATAATTTAAAAACCAAACAGTTCCTTTCAATATCAAGGATATAAAACTATGATTGCTTTAGATTGCATGAGAACCACTTGCCATTTACTGTCTATCCAAAATGGCTGAAACTAAAGTCCATTCATATAGCTTATATAGGCCTCTGTTGGATGAGGATGAGGCTTGGAATTTTTTTTTTTTAATAATAAGTGAAAGAAAACAAGAACACTGGTTATAGAAACATACTGCCAAATTAAATGTACATCAAGATCCTACTTCATCAAGATTTCTGTTTCATGGATGAAATCAAAATCTCATTGTATGTATTTTGGGTTCCATACAAGAATATATCAAGCATTTGGTATAAACACTGGATGTAAGGAGAAATTTTGTAAAAACATTAATTTGTTCTTACAATGTATATAGTTAATTATTGTATCTTCTACCTTTGTTGTGACTAAAAGGCACAGTAGCAGCTGAAGTTTATCATCTTACAGATCAATGAACACTATCACCCCAGAACATTAGGGGACTAGGGAAAGAATAATGTATTGCTTCTCTTGTCAAAGATGAGAGAGGACAAAGATTTTAATTTCTATTTCTTTACCTTGCATTTATTCTCTTCTTTTTAACTGTAGCTCTTCTAGAATAAGTCACTCTCTTATCCTTCAAAATCAATTTTTCGTTTCCTGTTCTATGTGGAGTATATGAAAACTGGTAAATATCATTTTTATTTCTATTTTTTTAAATGCCAAATAACCACAGTTTTAAAAGGAGGAGGGGACCCATCGGTTACATTGACATTCTGGCCTGTGATTTGCTGAATCAACCCCACTTTAGGCAGAGCTACCAAGTCTCCTCCCAAATGGCTTTGAACATTAGGCAGAGTCCTCTGAGGGCTGCTTAGAGGACTGCTCTTGTGGTGATAAATGCCTTCACTTGCATTTTGCTTTTCAGAATTCTTAATAATAATTAAGTTCTGTTTGTCTCATCTCAGCCTGCCACAACCTGGTCTTGTTTCTCTACAGCCAGCACAAGCCATTTGGCTTCTGCAAATCATTTTAAATTATAATGACACCACCTTCCTCAATAATTTACATTTCCTCCACTTACCCTCAGTGTCAAGGTTACTCACTAGAAAGAAGACCCTGTGCTCTTACAGAAATGAGGATGAGCCAAATGCATGACAGATAATACATTTTGGAAATCTCATGTGTTTCTCTCTAGTTTCTCCTCCCTTTCTATTTGTTTTCCAAGAGTCTCTCCATCAAAACATCTATAGTAATCAAGTAATTATGCTCCAAAACAGAATTTGGGAATTCGGATAAAAAGCTAGGGGTTAGGGTTAATATGAACATGGAACAATGGATTAAATAATACAGTCCTCCTATTTTTGAGCTTTGCTCAGTTTTGAGAAATAACATGGCAAAGTGGAAGGAGTCAGACTTGGGTGTGGAACTTAGCCCTGACACTCACTAGCGCTGTGTACTTGAACATCATTGATTCTCAGAGACTTTTGTTTTCTCATTTGTAAAATGAGCCTAAAAAGACACAGCTATGCGGGGGGTGGGGGGGTTGCAGTCTGCAAAGCCTGGCATCTATTTCATCAAACGATGGTAGTTACTTGTATTACTACTTACGGCAAAAGGTAGCAAATATTAAACACCTCCATTAACTGCTGCTAACTTTTAGCACATGACTGTGTATATATATATGTATCCTTTTTGTGATTCTGACATACTCCCTTTCTGCTTCTTGGAATTCCACAAAATCTGTTCATAAATATGATCCAGAAAAGTAGAGGATGTTTGGTTAGGGAGTGCTGGGAAGGTCACCTGAGAGTTGGACCAAAGGGCTCATTTACTTTTTCAAACCCATCCCTGTAGGTCCTGAGCCTCCACCCACTTCTCCTAGTCTGTGTAACACACCCTCATGCCATTTATGTGTTTTAACTTGGGGTCCCCAACCCTGGGGACCTGGCCAGTTAGGAACTGAACTGCACAGCAGGAGGTGAGTGATGGCACAGCAAGTAAAGCTTCATCTGTATTTACAGCTGCTCCTCATGGCTCACATGACCACCTGAGCTCTGCCTCCTGTCAGTTCAGTAGCCGCATTAGATTCTCATAGAAGCACGAACTCCATTGTGATTGCGCATGTTAAGGATCTAGGTTGCGAGCTCCTTATGAGAATTTAATGCCTGATGATCTGTCACTATCTTCCATCAGCCTCAGATGGGCCCTTCTCATTGCAGGAAAACAAGCTCAGGGCTCCTACTGATTCTACATTGTGGTGAGTTCTATGGTTATTTCATTATCTATTACAATGTAATATATAAATAAAGTGCACAATAAATGTAATGCACTTGAATCATCCCGAAACTATCACCCCACAACCCCCAGTCCAAGGAAAAACTGCCTTCCATGAAACTGGTCCATGGTGCCAAAGAGGTTGGACACCACTATTTTAACTGACTTCAAGCAATCCACTAAGAAAAAAATTATCAAACGGGTTGTTTGATCAATAAAATCCTGGGAGATGTTGAGAGTCCTGGAAGACCCTGCAACGAGCAGTCTAATACAAAGGACTTCTCTCCATCTCATGGTCACTACTGCTAGAGCCTTGATGAACATGATCTTTTCCAGTTTGTTAGACTAGGAAGGAAAAACATGCCCTGTCAATGCTGCTTTCTAGTTCTTCTGTTAAATATGTCACGAGTCAGTGAACCCACAAATAGAAAACATATAGTTTTCCAGGTATTTTTAGAAATACTTAGAATTTGTTCCCCCCAGAAAAAGCCTTTTTCTCCAGTTATGGTTTCCTCTGCCCCAGGCTCATGCTCCCTAGGTGGTAGTATGGAATAAAAGATGACACTCAAGTGATTAGAAATTACCATGGCTGAGCTCAGTGGTATGTAGCCTATAGTCCCAGCTACTTAGGAGGGTAAGGCAAGAGGATAGCTTGAGGCCACAAGTTTGAGACCAGCCTAAGAAATATAGCACTCCATCGCAGAGAGCAAAAGAGTGAGCAAGAGAGAAGAAAGAAAGGAGAGAAGGAGGAAAAGAAAAGGAGGAAGAAAGGAGGAAGGGAAGGACTGAAGGAAGGAAGGGAGGGAAGAAGAAGACTTACCAGGGCTACCGTGTCAGGAGTACTATATTAACCTGCGGTAAGTAACTTACTTAACCTTAGGTCCAGCTAAAAGTTGCATCTAAGGGTGGCTGTGGTCAGCAGACTGTGGCCAAGCAGAGTAGAACAGAGAGACACTTTGTTCGAGTTTCTCTACTCTGTTAATAACTTGCCTTTCCTGCCCCCTCTTAGTAGGAAAGCAGTCGCTCTCCATAACCCAACTCTTCATCTCTGTTGGAGACAGGTCTCATTTAATCCTTTAATTCCTTCATCAACCCTACAATTATTTCCATTTTACAGATGCAAATACGAAAGGGAGTATCTGTTTCTAAAACGAGTTAAAGGGAATAAGTTCCTGTCTCAAAAACTTAAATTATCAATTTCCCTGGGGTTTCCTTCCATGCCCCCCACTCCCAAATAAAGAAGCCTATAAACCAGATAATATTTCTTGTTTGTCCGTCCTGTCACTTATAAAAATATTTGAGGGCAGTGAAAATGTAGTGTCCTCTCCTAAGGTAAATATATATATTTGCAGACTCTGAACTGGTTCGGCTCAAAGGAAAAGTACACCTGCACAGTGGGAGATTATGTGGGTCTGAGTCATAAAAAAAAAAAAAAAATCCAACAGATCACAGAACGCACTCGGTGTTGCACCGACATTTTGAGATGATGCCCCCTGTTACCTCTGCTGAACCTGGGTCAGGCAATGAACCCTCAGCCATCCAGGCCCATCACCTCCCCTGCTGAAGAGACTGTGGCCACCAGACCTCCTTAGGTGGTCGATGAGGGATGATATGAGATACTAAGATGGAGTCTAAACTATACCTTCACTGTAAAGGAAAAATCAAAATGGCTTCGGTAAGAAAACATTTGGCATCCTGTGTACCAAAATCCTTCTGCCATAATATTCTACGTCTACATTATTCTGCCTAATGATTCCCATACCATCCACCATCCCTTCAGAGTGGGCTGGAGTGGACACACCTGCTCAAGCACATTTTATATGTAGAACCTGAAGAGACAGGCCTATTCTAGGTAGGCCTTCAGGTTTTACATATAAAATGTGCACAATTCCATGTTGTACATGAACCCAATTCTTCCTCTATCTCATTTCCTCCCACTTTTGTCTTATTGCTTAAATGGAATTGTTAGGTTGAACATTCATATTTTTGTGGGCTTTGGGAATGCAAGGCTAAAATTAACCTGTCTTTCTGTTGGATAAGATCACACTGCCTCAGAGAGGAAACTAACGATGAATACATAACAGGACTTTCAATTAACCAACAGTTTTATTTTCGAGTTTATAGGAGGAAGTGATATGCTACGAAGAAATACTGGCACCACTTAAATATGATTGCGTAAGGAGCTTTTCCCTTTATTTTTCTAAAAACCTATTTATATGTGTTCTGAAACATATTTTAGGGGAGTTTGAAAATCATAAGTGTCTTTGACAGCGATCACTGATAGCAAGGGTCTTCAAACAGGTTGCTGTGGGGAATAAAAATATTAGGTGGACATTTCCTAGTAAATGTGAAGCAGCCCAAGTGGAGAATCCTTTGTATCTTCATGAGATTTCTATCCCCTCTCTCTTTCAGAAAAGCCACAGTAGGAGAATATTTCTTCTGTATAAATAATAGAGAGGACTTGAAAACTAGTCAAAAGTGGAATATTGCCTAAATAATTTAAATGATTAAATATTTAGAGGGAAAAAAACCCCTTTGCAAAGGCATTTAATGAAAACTTATTTACATATAAAGGAGAATAAAGGTAATGACACATTCTTATTCTTGACTCTGATAATTTAAAAACTGTAAGTAGAAACTATTTTGGAAAGACAAAAAAAGGCAAGAAAGCTTAAAAAATAAAAAAGTGAGAAAGCACAAAGCAAGAAGATGAAACCTAATAGCCTAACAACAAGTACCAATAGTTTAACTCACCTGTTTAAAGGATAGAAAATACAAGCTTAGGTTAAAAATAATATACATATATATGCTTTTTATGTAATAAAATAAAATGACAGGTCAAGCTAAAACCCAAGTTACAGGGGAGAATTCAGGCTGGTCCAAACAAAAATGTGGTAGCAATGTTCATTCAGACTGAAGTAAATCAAATGAAAAGTATAAAATCACAAAAAGATGCCATGTTAGACTGATAAACATTCAATTGATACTGAAGAGAAAGCTGCATGAAGTGTATGCACTAAATAATAACACATATACATTAAAACTCTCAGAAATAAAAGGAAAAGCATAATTGTGTGGGAGACTTTAAGATCTCCGTAGCCTATACAGATCAAAATGTAATAGACCAAAAATATAGTTTTTCAAAAAAAAATTACCAAAATTGGCCAAAGAACTAGTAGAAATATGAATAGAAAAATAACTATAAAAGAAATAGAAATGTAGTCAAAAATATAACAAGTCAAAAAGCACTCATACCAGTCGCTTTGAAAGAATACTTTGTGTTTTATATAAAATCTCCCTGAGAATTAAATAACATAAAGTTAGGCAACTTATTTTACTAAGTATATGACCCTAAAGTCATAACTAGGCAAGGAAAACAGAAGATAAAGCTACAAACCAATCCACATGGAAAGTTCCATGTAAAAATCCTCAATATGATATTAGAAAACCATATCCAGAGCTATATTAAGACAATAATACAGCATGACCAAGAAAGTTCGATCCGCCTTTCAAAAATATTAAACCCTAATAATATAATCACAGCATGTAACAGAGTAAACACAATCACATAATTACTTCAATGCCAAAGCTACATCTGATAAAATTCAACACTCATTCAAAAAATATTTATAGTAAACTAATAATATAGAGGAACTTATTTAATTTGATAAAGCATATCTGCAAGATACTAAGTAACAGCAAAACTCTAGACATATCCTCCTTCATGACATGAAGGAGGATGCCCAGCGTCATCGCTGCTGTTCAACACTGTGCCAGAGCCCCAGCCAGTGCCGCTTCACACTGCTAAACTTCACACTGTTACTCTACCCCCAGATGATAACGATCCAAGCCTGACACACACACATGCGCGCACACACACAGTTCAGGAGGATTTTTTTATGACTTAACAGTGTGTGAGACCTTCTCACACAAGAAAGAAAAAGCAAAAGTCACAAAGGAAAAAATTTAAACATTTGCTTTTGGCAAAATTAGAAAGTTTCTGAAATATAAGGTAAAATTACAGGAGAAAAAATATTTACAATACTATATGACAAAAAGGCATTTTTATTCAGAATATATACATGTAGATAGATATGGATATAATAGTATTTTATTGTTATCTGTATCTAGATAAAGATATAAAGATAGATCTATATCTCTCTATATGGACTATCCATAAGTAAAAGACAAAAATCTGGTAGGAAAACAGCAAGGTAAAGGATTTCCACAGGCTACTCACAAAAGTGGCAATAAACATGTGAAGAATACCAAACTGACGGATAATAAGAGAACTGTGCAGTAAGACACCAGTAAGGTGTTATTTTTTCCCAGTAGACAAAGTGTTAACAGTATAACACATGTCAGTATGGAATAGGTAAGGGGAAATAGGTCCCTCATATACTACTTGTCTGAATACTCGTAAACTGGTTCAAAGCTATTTAAGACAACCTATTAAAATTTAAAATGCATATACCTGTTTTGGAAAATTCTCAAATTTCCTTTTTAAGACTGAAAAATAAATAAGTAATAGTGTTTCCCTTTCCTGAGAGAAAGACAAAACTCACAAACTTTCTTAGCAAGTGAGACAAGGTCTGTGTCTACTGCTCCCAGGAGATCAGTCTCTATTTGCCAATGAATGGAGCTACCAAGACCCTCATTATGGGGAGAGAGAGAAACATCAAAATGCTTCCCTATTTGGTGTCACTTGCATAGAGAGAGAGAGTGCACGAGAGAGAGAAAGAGAGCAAGTGAGAGCGTGAGAGAGAGAGCATGCACTTCAAGACACTTGGACCAAGTGCAAAGTGTTTTTCTATTGCCACATTACTTCACAATCAGAATACTATTAAAGAGCATTCTCATATTTCTCACAGTCTTTTCAGACATCTGGTGAAGATTCCTCTCAAGACTCCAGGCAAGAGGAACCTGTGCTTTCAGCCTAGTGTTTGTATGGTTCTTGCATATCACACACAGTGAAACTTAGGAACGTACCTCTTCATGTTATTCTCTTGAAACATTTTAAATAAAGTGTAGTAAAAATTCCATCAAATGGTAATTTCAGTAGAGGAATTATTGTACCAAATTATCCCTGCAATCCCAGGCCAGACTATAAAGACCTGGGGGCATAAACATGTATTTTGAGCTGGGAGGAGGGTGGAAGTGGACAGTTTTTGTCCCTGGTAAACATCCACACAATCCCACCACTCAGTCTCTTCTTTAGAGTAACACCAGCACCTATAGCCATGCTGGAAAGTCTTTGAGCTTTTACTGCAACTGCGCTTTTAATATCTTTTTAATTCCAAATGTCTTTAAATAGAGAAACTGCTGAATAAATTGTTACAAATATACAAATTAACAACTTTAAAGTATTCGGAAGATCTAAAGTTACTCACCTAGAAAGATCCTTAAGATATATTAATATTTGTTAGCAATAAATACAAACTTCAGAACATTACTAAGAGTAGTAATAAGGCATTATGCTGGAAGACTTAGATAATATATTTAGGCAAATGTCATTAGAGCTATAAGAAAACTGTCAAAGCTTTATTTTCTGTCAAATATTATAAAACGACTTGGCAACTCCACAGAATCAATAACAATACTTCAAATGAGACAAAAATTCAGCAAGTGAATGGGTATAAAAACAGTATGCAGAGATTGAAACCCCTTTCCTTACACTATATACAAAAATTAACTCAAAATGGATTAAAGATTTAAATGTAAAACCAAAAACTATAAAAAACTCTGGGAGGCAACCTAAGCAGTACCATTCTGGACACAGAAATCAGCAAATATTTCAAGAAGACACCAGAAGCAATGGAAACAAAAGCAAAAACTGATACATGGGATCTAATTAAACCAAAGAGCTTCTGCACAGCAAAGGAAACTATCAACAGAGTAAACAGACAACCTATAGAATGGGGGAAATTTTCTGCAAGCTATGTATCTGAGGTCTGCTGTCCAGCATCTATAAGGTCCGCTGTCCAGCATCTATAAGAACTTAAACAAATTTACAAGAAAAAAAAAATCCCATTAAAAATTGGACAAAGTTCATGAACAGATACTTTACCAAAAGAAGACATACATGCAGCCAACAATCATATGGTAAAAAGCTCAACATCACTGATCATTAGAGAAATGCAAATTAAAACCACAATGAGATGCCACCTCTCACCAGTCAGAATGGCTATTAATAAAAAGTCAAAAAATAACAGATGCTGATGTGGTTGTGGAGGAAAAGGAACACTTATACACTGTCAGTGGGAGTGTAAATTAGTTCAACTATTGTGGAATACAGTGTGGCCATTCCTCAAAGACCGAAAGATGGAAATACCATTCACCCCAGCAATCCCATTACTGGGTATATACCCAAATAAATATACATCATTCCACTAGAAAGACACATGCACATGTTTGTTCATTGCAGCACCATTTGCAATAGCAAAGGCATGGAATCAACCTAAACGCCCATCAATGGTAGACTAGATAAAGAAAATGGGGTACATATATACTGTGGACTACTATGCAGCCATAATAAAGCACAAGATCATGTCCTTTGCAAGAATAAAGATGGAGCTGGAGGTCATTATCCTTATCACACTAGCACAGGAACAGAAAACCAAATACTGCATGTTGTCACCTATGAGTGGGAGCTAAATTATGAAAACACAGGGACACAAAGGGCAGAACACCACATGCTGGGGCCTATCTGAGGGTGGAAGGTGGGAGGGAGGCAGGAGCTCAGGAAAAGTATCTAATGAGTTTCTAGGCTTAATACGTAAATGACAAAATCGTCTGTACAACAAACCCCTATGACACAAGTTTACCTACATAACAGACAAGTTTACCTATATGACACAAGTTTACCTATATATACCTGCACATGTATCCCTGAACTTAAAAGTTAAATTAAAAAAATAACATGCCGAGGCCGGGCGTGGTGGCTCACACCTGTAATCCCAACACATTGGGAGGCCGAGGCAGGCGGATCACCTGAGGTCGGAGTTCGAGCCCAGTCTGACCAATATGGAGAAACCCTGTCTCTACTAAACATACAAAATTAGCTAGGCATGGTGGCGCATGCCTGTAATCCTAGCTACTTGGGAGGCTGAGACAGGACAATCGCTTGAACCCGAGAGGCAGAGAGGTTGCAGTGAGCCAAGATCGTGCCATTGCACTCCAGCCTCGGCAACATGAGTGAAAGCCCATATCAAAAAAAAAAATAGCATGCAGAAATCAATAGCTTTGATGCACACAACAGTAATCAATTGGTATATATAATGGTAGTGAGAAACACCCAATTTATAATTACAAAAAAAATACTTAGGAATAAGCTTAACAAGAAATGAGCAAAATCTTCATGACAAAATTTTAAAACATCCCTGAATGACAAAAAAGTAGACCTGAACAGATTAGAAAACATCTCTTCTACTTGTATTGAATAGCTGGACATCAGAAAGATATAAGTTCTCCTCAGTTTTACAATTTAATGCAATCCCAATTTAAAATATATTAACAAGCTTTTTAAAATGGAGCTACACAGGTCGATACTGAAGTTCACATGGACAGAATAAGAATAAAAATACTTATTTTTTAAAAGCTATGGCTGGTGGTCTTTTTGCCAGAAAAAAATATAGCATGGTATAAAACATCTATATTTAAAATATCTTGGAACTAGCACAATAATACACAGAAAGATAAGTGAAATAGAACAGAAATTCTGGAAATAGAGCCAAGTATGTCTGGAAAGTCATTATATAATAAAGGTGGTATTTTAAATAATCGAGACAAAGATGTACTTTATGATAAATGGGCTGAAACAATTGGATTGCAATGTGGGAAAAAAATGGTAAAACCAGAGCCATACTTCACATCATATGAAGATTAAACTCCAGTTGGATCCAAGAGTTACACATAAAAACTGAAACCACACAAGTAATAGAAGACAATATGGGTGAATTTTTCTAAAACCCAGGTAGAGTGAAGGGCTTTCTGGAATGCAGAGGCAATAAAATACATGACTGATAAATTTAACTACATAAAAACAAAAGAACTTTGAATAACAAAGGAGAACACCTCAACTAAGCTCCTAGGACAAAGTCAAAAGCAGATGATATACTGGGAAAAATATTTGTAACACAACACAGATAAAGAACTGAAATCCCTAATATTATAAAAAATTATTATAATTGAAAGGAAAAAATTATAAAACCCGATAGAAAATAGGACAATGGGCAAAAGACAGATGATTTACAAAATATATATATAATTCTAAACAATTAAAATATGTTCATTTTATTCATAATCTGAGAAATGCAAATTAAAACTATACAAATATATTAATATCACTTTTCTCAGACTGGTAATAACTAAAAGCTTGAGAACATATTTTGTTGTTAACAAAATGAACAGATACTTCCATACTTTTCTTACGAGAATGTAAAAGGGCACATTCCTCTGGAGGGAAATCTGACAGCATCTAACAACTGATTTTTTCACCCAGAAACCTGTCTTCCAGGTTTATACCCTGAAGACACGACTTCAACATCACAAAGGTACATACCCATGAGATTCTTAGTTACATCACCGTCATTGCAAAACACTGGATGCAACATGAACGCCTTCATTTCTAAAATTTGTTCAAAATGAAGAACTTCGCAGCTGTACAGAAAAATGGGGAAGATATCTATGACCAGATATGGAATGACTTCCAGGATTTATTGATAAATGTAAAGAAAGCAAAAGTGCAAAAAAGTGCAAAAGTGTATAAATAGTGTATTTGTGTAAAAAAACTATTTTTGCAAAAAAGAGACACACTGGAAGGATGAGGCAGAAAGGAATGAAATGGTATCTACAGAAGGTAGGTGGGAAGAGGATGGAAGGGAAGGGGGAGTAACTGACACTTGTCTAAGTATATTTTTAAGAATAATTTTTACTTTCTGAACTATGCTAATATTTTATATACTCAAAGCATTCTATCAGTGAGAATAGGGGGAAAACCCTAAAACAAAATACAAACAAAACTAAATGAACCAAATTGTATTCCAAATGAAAAAATAACCATATCAAGTGAGTGCACTGTGGGAGAAACAACATTAGTAATTCCTTTTTTATAGACAAGTTTCAGAAAACAATATAGAGCATTTCCTTATAATCCCTTGTTCACTTTTCTTAATGTTAACATCATCAAGAATAAGAAATTAACACTGGTATAATATGAATTAATTAACCCTACTTAAACTAAATAACCTCAATCTAAATAACCTCAGTTGTCACTAAATAACCTAAGTCTAATAAATGCCAAGATATTTTTTAGGCTTATTTTTCGCAGTAGTTTTGGTTAGCAATTCTGAAATGACTTTCTGCATACTGAGCGAATGAATAAATATACTGACAGTGGGAACAAGTTTCTCTCTCTTGAAGAAGGGACTTAGAATGTGGAATGCTGGCAGATAGGCTAGGAAGAATCCTGTGGTGTTGGATGGGAATTAGAGGCATCAGTATGAATTTATGGACATATAAATAGTTATAGAAATATGTTTGTATAATACTGCATGTTCTCACTTATAAGTGGGAGCTAAATGATGAGAACACATGGACACATAGAGAGAGGCAACACACACAGGGGCCTTTTAGGGAGTGGAAAGTGGGAAGAGGAAGATGATCAGGAAAAATAACTCATGAGTACTAGGCTTAATACTTGGGTAATGAAATAATCTGTACAGCAAACCCCCATGACACAAGTTTGCCTGTAAAACACACCTGCACATGTGCCCCTGAACTGAAAAGTTAAGAGACAGAGAGTGAGAGAAAGGAAATAAAGGGAAGAAAGGAAGAGAGAAAGAAGAGAGAGAGCGAGAGAGCAAGAGAGAAGGACAGAAACAAAATAAAAAGAAAGAAAGACAGAGAGATGAAAGAAAGAAAAGAAAGAAAAAGAAGAGAGAGAGAAGGCAAGAAAGCTAGATAGACTGATTTTGAGGATGAAGCTCTGATTCTTTATCTTGCCCAAATTCCTGTCTAAGGGGTCTGGGGAGTCATGCCCTCTAAACCATAATTTCTCATCAGATGGGTTTTTATTTGACCATGTATATTATGACTTACTTTCCAATATGACTCTGGCGTAACAAGGAAGAAAATCAAAATGTTTTACCCCAAAATGTATTTTGTTGCCATACCTTGAAATTGCCCTGCAAAGTCTCTTGTGGGAAAAATTCGCATTCTATAGGAATCCCCTTCCCCCTTTGCTTTCCTTCCTTCCTTCCCAGATCCAGGAGATAATCAGCTAAGAGCTAGGCATCCTTTTAGGTCTGACAAGGAACATTTTACAACCTGCTCGGTCTCTCTCTCTCTCTGAAGTTTGCTGTCTGAGAGGTTCCTCTGTACAATAAAACTTGATCTCCACAATCCTTTACCTTAACCTGAACATTGCTTTTCATTTCGTTCAGGTCTTCAGATCAACTCAACCAATTGTCAACCAGAAAATGTTTACAATTACCTGTAGCCTGGAAACCCGTCTGGCCCACCGCTTCGAGTTGTCCCACCTTTCTGAACCAAACCAATGTATTTCTTAAATGTATTTGTTTGATGTCTCATGCCTCCCTAACATATATAAAACCAAGCGGTACCCAAACCATCTTAGGCAGATGTTCTTAGGATCTCCTAATGGCTGTGTGACGGCCCATGGTCACTTATATTTGGCTCAGAATAAATCTTTTCAAATATTTTACAGAATTTGACTCTTTTCATCAACAATTTGTATTAACATATATTGGGTCTTCATTTCCTAATTCTGTCTGCTAAAAAGCCCTGGGAGCAATAAAATCTCAAATCTAGTGAGCAGATCTTGGATTCTTCAGACCATTATTCTTGGAGAAATAGCTCAGTCCAGGACAAGAACCAGAAAGTTCAACATGAGCATGGAACATCTTCCTACACCAGAAGGTATGAAATGTTCAAAAATAGTGAGGACATATCAAAAGGAAATGAAGGCCAGCCTGAAGAAGTTTTCACTGGCCAAATCTGGCACAGTTTGGGCGTCAAAAAATAGTAATGTTAGTAGTTGTTATCCACTGAATAAAATAAGAATCTATGTTTACATTAAAAAGGAAAACTCTTCTTACAGTGGGTGAAAGATTATAGGGAAGAGGATGGATATTTACATCATCTTGAAAGATCTTGCAATACATTTTTCACTAATTGTATGGGGTTAATGGTAATTTTATTGTTAAGAAAAATAAAAGAAAAACCTAGGCCGGGCACGGTCGCTCAAGCCTGTAATCCCAGCACTTTGGGAGGCCGAGACGGGTGGATCATGAGGTCAGGAGATCGAGACCATCCTGGCGAACACGGTGAAACCCCGTCTCTACTAAAAAATACAAAAAACTAGCCGGGCGAGATGGTGGGCACTGTAGTCCCAGCTACTCAGGAGGCTGAGGCAGGAGAATGGCGGGAACCCGGGAGGCGGAGCTTGCAGTGAGCTGAGATCCGGCCACTGCACTCCAGCCTGGGCGACAGAGTGAGACTCTGTCTCATTAAAAAAAAAAAAAAAAAAAAAAAAAAAAACCTACTGAAAACTACCTTAACCAAAGAAATGAGGTAATACCGCCTATAATGGTACTGGCCAATATCGTATGCCTCCTCATACTATGCAACAAGGAGGCTCATCACGGAGGTGTTATTCCTGCCAAAAAGCATAATATGAATCTAATAATGAAAAAATATTGGACAATCCAATTGATAGAGCAAAACAAGTAAACTGATCGAAAAATAAATAAACTAGCCTATGTTCTTAAAAAATGTTAGAAAAGAAAGTCTGAAGAAATATTCTACATTACAGGAGACAAAGTAACAACTAAATGCAAGTCATCTTTCTAGATTAGACTCTGGACCAGGAGAAAAACAACTCTAGGCGACATTACAAGGACAACTGGCAAAGTTTGAATTTGTACATTAGGTAATAGTTTTGTATCAATCTTAAATTTTCTTATTCCGCTAACTATACTGCGATTATAAAAGACAAGTCTTTGTTCTTATGAAATACACATTCAAGAATTTGTCATAAAGGAGCATAACGTCTTCAACTTATCTTCAAATGGTTCAGGAAATGGAGGGGTGGGAGAGAGAGAGAGGGAACAAGAGAAACTGATAAAGGAATATGGAAAAATGTTAACCATCAGTGAATTTCGGTGAAAGGCATACAGAAACTCTTTTCTGCAAGTTTAAAATTATATCAAAAATTACAAAGAACCTAAAGGACCATCAATAGGGGACAGATTTAAAAAGAGTAGTTCTTACCCAAAGTACAAAGAATGATACAGATCTACACACACTCATGGAAAGCTCTCCAAGGAATACTATTAATGTTTTGTTTTACAAATAGTTGGAAAATAAATAATTAGCCCACATATCTAAAGCATAAACCTGCATATGTCTTTGCATTCATATTCACATGCACAAATTCATAGAAAACTTATGACAGGATATTCAAAAATATAATGTCAGTTACCTCTGGAAAGAAGTGAAAATGTCAGAATGGTCAAAGAAGATCTCCACTTTCATTTGAGTTTTCAGATAACATATGTTCAGATATTACTGACATTAATGAAAACAAAGGAAATGGAAAAACTTTTTAAAGCATACTAGAAGGTAGATAACTCATGAAATGGTAGAAAATGGGAAAGAAGGGACTCAAAAACACTAAGGAAAGAATTAGCCTTGAATAAAGAGATTATGGTTTTTTCCAACATCCAGGAAAGGAAGGTTGTGAAGCTAGACGCAGGTATAGATTTACTTGGAGGTGCAGGTGGGAGAAGATGTTTCACATCTAATGGCCTCTGTTTTTCCGTGAGATAGGATGCAAGGTTAACTACTAAGTTAAAGAGGAAGTTTTTAGAGTGAGTTTAGCCTGAGGAATGAAAACTAGTAGGAGACATGATACTTGTTTTCATATACTTGGAAGACTAGAATGGATTCGTTCTATGTAGACAAGAACCATCAAGAGTAGGACCTAAAAACGTAGATTTTTGATTCAAAATCATGGTTTTCCAACATGGAATGGGCTGCCTTTACACAAAATGAGCCTGCTGACATTAGAACTGTTTAGAATGAGGTTGAAAATATTGGCCGGGCACGTTGGCTCACACCTGTAATCCCAGCACTTTGGGGGACCGAGGCAGGTGAATCATGAGGTCAGGATGTTGAGACCATCTTGGCTAACACGGTGAAACCCTGTCTCTGCTAAAAAATTCAAAAATTAGCTGGGTGTGGTGGTAGGCACCTGTAGTCCCAGCTACTGGGGAGGCTGAGGCAGGAGAATCACTTGAACCTGGGAGGTGGAGGTTGCAGTGAGCCAAGATTGCACCACTGCACTCCAGTCTGGGCAACAGAGTGAGACTCCATCTCAAAAAAAAAAAAAAAAAAAGAAAAAGAAAAAAAAAAAAAAAAAGAAAAAATATTAACAATTGTATTCTTTGCATATCAACACATCTCAGGCCAGGCACAGTGGCTCACACCTATGATCCCAGCACGTTGGGAGGCTGAGGCAGGTGGATCACTTGAGGCCAGGAGTTCGTGACCAGCCTGGCCAACATGGCAAGACCCCATGACTACTAAAAATACAAAAATTAGCTAGGCATGGTGGTGCACAAGGTTGAGGCGTGAGAATCACTTGAACCCACGAGAGGGAGGCTGCAGTGAGCCGACTTTATGCCACTGCACTCCAGCCTGAGCCATAGAGCAACACTGTGCCTTAAAAAAAAAAAAAAAAAAAAAGACATCTCAAGTCTCTGCCTCTTGCCTGGGCTCCAACCACTCTGAATCATTTCTGTGATGGAGCTTTCTGTAGAACTCTCCTGTTGCCAAATTGGTTGGCTCCAGAACTTCTCTTAAAAATTATTATAAATTATTTCTCATAATACCGAAATATCTAAACACAATACACTCACCCTACCACCCAGCTTGATAAATAAAACTTGATAACTACAGAAGAAATCCGTTATACTCTAGGGTATCGCCTGTCCTGTTCACTTCCTTCCCTCTCTTCCCTATCATTATCCTGAACGTAGTATTTCTCTTCCTCATGCTTTTCTTTATACTTTTTATAACGTGTATCCTCTATTTTTACATATGTCTAAATTTTATATAATGCTTCACTATATGCATTTTCTGATAATTCCCTTTTAGGCTCAAAATTATGAGATTCATTTGTGTGTGTGTGTGTGTGTGCGCGCGCACGTGCATAGCTGGATAGTTTATTGTAATATATTCATTTTGCTGATGGGCATTTAAGTCAGTTTTGATATTTCTGTGGTTATTCACAGTACTGATATGAAAGTTCTTGCACACATCTTCTTGTGCATCTTCTTGTGCTGAGTGTTGCTAGGGCAGAGCTCACCAAACAACATTATGCAGGTTCCTTTTTGCCATGATTGGCTTATTGGTGAGCTGAGGTGGTAACACCTCTTAGGCTTAAAGTTGGCCAACTGGAGTCTAGGAGTCCATAGAGTTATCTACAGATACAAAGAGTACCATCCATTAACATACCATCCATCTAGTATGTCATAAACTATTAACATTGCCTCTCCTCTCAAGTCACATGAGAATGTTCAGAACAGTTCTAGAACAATGCTTCTAAAACTATCAGGAAAGACCAGATTTTTATTTCCAATTGATCCTAGACTGATATGTTTGTATAATGCAAAATAGGTGACATAGCGATATCAAATTATTATCAAAGTTTTAGCCTACTCTCAATATTTAGGCTCATTTCCTCATGGACTGGTCACAACAGTTCATAGAATGAAGCTTGCCTGAGGACTACACTTTGAGTAGCACTATTCTACATACCTAGGAGTGGAGTTGCTGTACAATTTGCACATCTTGAAATTTATTAAATTGGTCAAATTGTTCTTCAAAACAATAGAACCTATTTACAACCTACCAACTGGGGAAAATTGTTTATACTGTATCATATAGTTGTCAACTATTAGTGTCAACACAGTTTTTAACTTTCGCTGTCTCATAGCTGTGAAGTTCTATCACCTAATGATTTTGAGTTGTAAAAACTTTTCATGTTTATTGGACATGTGGGTTTCTTCTTCTGTTAATTATCTATTCATTTCTTTGCCCATTTTGTTCCTACTGGGTGGCATTTTATTTAATAATTCTTCAGGCTTTCTTTACATATTATGAAACATTATTTGTATAAATTTGGTTATGATATTGTAAGTATTTTTTGATAATTTTAATTTGCTAGTAGTTTATTTAGGAGTTTTGCTTTGGTGTTCGTACATGACAATGGCCTAAAATTTTAATTTGCTATATTGTACTAGCAGTATAAAAGTACCTATTGTGCTACAGTGGTCCTTTTTATCAAAATTTAGGATTTTCTCTTTCTAGATTTATAAAATTGGAATTAACTATCACCTGAGAGTTTGCTTGAACTTGTCTGGAAAATCACCTGGCCTGTAGTTTTCCAAGGAAAGATATTTAACCACTCACTCACTGACTGATTTGAAACAGTTATGAGTTTATTGAAGAGACCACTTTGCTGAGTCACTTAAAATCTTTTATTTTCTAAGAACAATTCTATTGTTTTCAGTTCTATTGGAGTAAAATTACTCATGGTATCTTTTATTATAGTTTTAAAAACCTACTACACCCATTGTTGACTTTCATTTAAATTTCTACAATTACTTATTTGTACCTTCTCTGTAATTTTTACTTTGATGACATTTCCCAAAAGTTTATCTATATTATTAGTTTTTCCAAGATCCAACGTTTTGCCTTACTCATCTTCTGTGTTCCTGTTTAAAATTTTACTAAATACTCCTCTTAGGTATTTCATTTTTTTTTCCCTTAAAATTTATTTGGGCTTATTCTTTTCTGAGATATATACTTCCTCTTTAATTCATATTTCCTTTCATTCTCAGTTTTTGGTGTTAAACAGTATTCTTTTTTGAACTTTTTAAGTTAGACACTTAGCTCAATTTTTAACTTAAACTTTCCTTTTTGTGAACTACGAAGTAAATACCTTTAAGCATTTTAAACATGTTTTCTGAAGTTCCATATGCTTGTGTTTGGACAATATACATATGCATATATGTACACAAGTTATACAGCCCAGCACTTTACCAGGACCCCAGATGCTCCTGTCATGACCTCTTCAGGCATTTACCTCTGCTCCCCAAAGGTAACCATTGTTCTGACTGCTAACAACAAATGCAGGGATTACTTCAGCTTATTTCAAACTTTATATATGTAAGATTATATAGTATGTGTTTGTGTACTGCATTTTTCATACCACATTATGTCCGTGAGATTCATCTATGTTAAACTAGTTACAGTGACTTTTTTCATTTCTATTACTATATTTTCATTGTATACTTACATCACATTACTTATATTTTCTACCATTAATATTCATTTTTGTTGTTTAAAATTTTGATTAACAAGAATAATATTACCATGAATATGTATATTTTAGGAGATATATTCATGCCTTTCTATTAGATATATACACAGGAGTGAAACTGATGAGGCATAGGGCATGTGAGTATATTCAAGTTTAGCAGTTAAATATTGACAATTTTCCAAAGTGGTTGTACTTATTTGTCATTCTTACATTTAATATCTGAGAGTTTCAATTGCTCTACATCATCAGCAATACTTAATACTGTTGGTCTTTTTAATATTAGCCATCCTGGTCAATGTCTAGTAGTAACTCAATGTAATTTTAATTTACATTTATCTGATCAATAGTGAAGTGAAACACCTTTTCATATACATATTGCTCATTTTCTTTATGATTTGTAAAAGTCCTTTTATGCATACTGGATAAGAGTCTGTGCCTTTTGGCTTATATTGTTATAATTGGAATGAAACTTTGTATTGGTTTTTCTGAAAATATACACATTTTTTCCTTTCTTATTAATTTTGAATTCTAATTGTATGATGATCTGTAGCTTCATTATGATTTGTGTAGATATTTATCTTTCTTGAGACTTACCATGCTTCTTGAATTTAGGAAATTACACATTTCATCAATTGTGAAAAATTATGTTTTATTTTTGAATATAGTTTCTCCTACATCTCTCCAGTCTCTTTTACTGGAATTAGAATTATTTTTACATTAGACATCCTCATTCTATACTCCATGTCTCCTAACCTCAATTTATTACTGTGCATAGCATTCTGGGCATTCTCTTTTGGATGTATATTCTAGTTCATTAATTTTCTTAGCTTCTACTCTATGCTTTAGATAACATCCTTCTGTTTTCTTCATTAATATTAATCTTCCTGCACTTCTTGAACCTCGCAGACCCTTTTTGGACCTCAGAGTATTTACATAGGCTGTTGCTTTTTGCTTGAAAGCTCTGTCTACTGGACACAGAACACAGGTGTACACAATTTAAGTGCAACCTCCTTAGAATTGACCAGTAATGAAAATACAACATCAAAACTGTGGTATGCAGTGAACGTCATGCTTAGAGGGAAATATGTAACTTTAAATACATATATAAGAAAGGCTGCATATCATAAAAAATGAAAAAGAAAACAAAGTATAGAGGATCATCAGGGAGAAAAGTTGGTTCTTTAACAGATTTATAAAATTAATAAACATTTGGCAAGTGTGCTCAAGATCAAAACCAAACCATACCAAACAGACAATGTGATGAATGATAAAAGAGACATCACACATGATACCATAGACATTAAAAGATACTAAGAGAATACTATGAACAATTTACGAGCAATCAATTTGAAAATTTAGATAAAATGGATAATTTCCTAGAAAAATATAGCTTATGAAGACTGACAAAAGTAGCAATAGAAAAGATGAAGAGTTCTATATTACTAAATGAATTTATAATCTGAAACCTCATCACAGAAACTTCCTACATCAGATATACTTATCAATAAATTCCACAAAATATTTAAATAGATAATAACAAAAACAGAAGTAGAAAAAAGCTTCTCAATTCATTCTATGAGGATGCCAAAATCTCCATACAAAAACCTGAAAAAGCATTATCATAAGGAAAAAATATTATCAGCCATTCTTCCTACATTTTGCAAATGTAAAATTAAGGAATATATTGGTACAAAAAATCTGTATATATATGTATGTACATATGTATGCATGTAGGTATCCATTCATTTATATGGTTTTATTCAAGAACTTCAAGACTGGTTTATCATTCAACATTCAATCAAAATAATTTGAAATTCAGTCAAAGCAATTGACCACATTAATGGAATAAAGAAAAAATATATAACTTCCACAGACTCATGAAAAACTTTTGATAAAATTAAATAGCAATTTGTTAGAGTAAATTTGGCAAACTAGAAAGAAAAAGGTACTTTCTTAATCTAATTTTCGAAATGTACAGAAAACCTACAGAAATCTTACTTAACAATAAAATATTGAAAGTTCATACTCTAAGATCTTGAGGAGAACAACATTTTTCTAGAAGTTCTAGATAGAACACTAAAGAAAAATGAAATTAATTATAAAGACTAAAAAGGAATAATATTGTCAACACAGTATTATTGTAATAACATAATTATAATACAATTTGATCATATACATAGATATTTCAAAACAATTTACAAATCAATTATAAAATTAATAAGAGAGGTGCAAGTTTGAGGGGTAAAAGATTACAGAAAAATCAATTGTATTCTATATATCAGCAACAAATAATTATAAATTAAAAATGTTTAAAAGATATAATTTGCAATAGCATAAAAAAATCAAATATCTAGGAGTAAATTTAGTGGAAGATATAAAAGACTCTTACACAGAAAATTATTTATTATAAAGATATTTTAAAAGACCAAAACAAAGGGATATAGTATATTCATAGATTACATGATTCCATAATGTAAAGATGTTATTTCTTATCTATTTGATCTATAGAGTCAATATAATTCCTTCCAATATTCCAGCAGATCTTTTGGGGACATTGAAAAGATAGCTTAAACATTTTTAAAGAACTGCAAAAGTCCAAGAATGCCAGGACAATTTTAAAGAACAAATGTTAAGATCTTTCACTTTCTGATCTCAAAACTTACCGTAAAGGTAGAATGAGTAACAACAGTGTAACATGGACAAAGGTATAGAGATGAAAGGAACAGAAGAGAGAGGCCTGAAGCAGACACTTGTTTGTGAACATTTGATTTAGAACACATGTAGCCTTCAGGAGAAGTAGAGAAAATCAAGGCTTTTTCAATAGATGGTATTGTATCAATGGTCAGCTGGACTTCCATACGAAGTGGGGAAAAGGCAAAAAGGAAAAAAATATTGGTCCTATTTTTATTGAACTCTATTTATGTCCTCTGCTCTGCACATTTACTTGGACCAATTAGAATAAGATTTTGTTAAAGTCCCCTGCAAGATTTGTGGGAGAAAAACTAGATGGAAACCAAGAAAGTTTAGACATAAAGGTTACTGCAGAGGGCTATAGAGGGACTTGTAATCGGCATTACTGCAGGCCAAGATGCAGGGAAGTCATGGTACCCTTAGGTAGACTTAGAGTTAGAATAGAATACACTTGTGTCCCAATCCTCAGGAAGAACTCAGGGAGATGACACATCCCCAGAATGGCTCACATCCGTGGTAGTGTAGAAGCAGACACAATGTTTGCATGTTATGTCTAAGCAGATAGAAAGACACAACCTCACAGTGTTCTTCACACCATCATTTGGCAATGAAGTTGCAATATGATCTATGTGCCAGACACAAGCAAAACTTTCCAAAGCCATTCATGAAGGAGCAGTAGAATGTTTCCCATGTGAAGGAGACAATGACACAGTAAGGAAAGTTTGGAGGCCTGACGTCCTGAGGCTATAAACTATGGAGGATGCAAGTACCCGATATGGAACAATGAAAAGCCAGACAGGCCAGGCTCAGTGGCTCATGCCTGTAATCCCAGCACTTTGGGAGGCCAAGGTGGATGAATTACCTGAGGTCAGGAGTTCAAGACCTGCCAAGTCTGTCCTGCAGACTCTGGCCAAGTGACAGATGAAAGAAGTATGCAGACACAGGTATCTTACCTGACAGCATGGCTTGGGAACTGCACCACTTAGCACCACCCCCGAGAGTGCAGCCCCGATAAGCCAGAGACACTCATATTTATTTTGGTACTGATTTAATGGCAAAGGCTCAGAGCAAACACAATTTGTGGGTAATTAACACTGTCAATCCCCCAGTAGAGAGCAATCCTGCACACAAATGAGTGAAGGTTGGTTTCTGGAGACACAAGTAAACACATGTATCTCGATAAATTCCTTTACCTTCCCTTGTTATCTACCCTTTGTTCTTAAGCTTTTGCAAAACCTCCTGGCCTTCCAAGAAGGTTTGTGTCTCTCCCTATCAATTTTCCCACCACCCTGACCAATCTCCTACAGAGACCAGCCTGGCCAACCTGGTGAAACCCTATTTCTACTAAAAATAGAAAAAAATAGCCAAGAGTGGTGGCGGATGCCTGTAATCATAGCTACTCAGAAGGCTGAGGCAGGAGAATTGTTTGATCCTGGGAGGTGTAGGTTGCAGTAGGTCGAGATCGCGCCATTGCACTCCAGCCTGGGCAACAAGAGCAAAACTCCATCTCAAAAAAAAAAAAAAATAAAATAAAACCAAGACAAAAATGTGGCCAATTCAACAGGTACCAGTTTGGATCATTACTCCAAGAAACAAATGCATGTGCCAGAGGCCTTATCCCTGAAGAAAGACCCCTGAAACTAAAACACGACTCTGGTTAAATCCTAAGATACTTCAAACCGACTGAGATTATACTTCTGCAGGCTGAATTTTGTACTCTCCACATGAGTTTGTCTGAATCTGGAAAACAACACTAAAAATGGGAACTGCCAAATAATTTCAGTGCCCACATTTACATTTGAGTTTGCAACTATATTCTGTCCAAAAAGTTCAAAAGATGCTGTATAAAAGAATGCTTGTAATAGAGCAGAATAGAATTTATCTACCACATGGCCAGCAAAAGCATAAATAAAGCAAAAACAATTTTTAAAAGATATTATGTGCAGTTATTGTTTGCAAATTATCTTTCCTGAGTACTAGTTCATTAGTAGTAATAATAGTAAATTAGCAACGAGGAATTTTATTTTTCTTATTCCAGCAATGATTGGATTAGAAATAAATATCAATTTCAATGTCACTGCAATGCTAACCTGATGTTCAATGAACCAAATAGTTCTGCAGTTATTCAGAACAGTAATAAAATTGGTGCATCATGTTTGCTTATTGCCAGAGCATGTTATAGTGTGAGTTATAATTTTCCTCAACTGCCAACTGGTTGAAAATTTTAATGTCTTAGTAACATAATTTTATGAATAGGCCAAAGTAAAACTGAATTATTAAATCTGTGTGAGTTTGTCCAAAGTAAAAACAAAAAGCCAAATAAACAAACACAAATGTGTGACCCCAAAATTTTACTATTAAATCTAACACCATTGTTGCAATTTCAGTATCATTTGTTGTGTTTCCTTAATGTTTATAATTTGAGTTTTCCTGGCTTTATAGTTTTATTTATTTTGAAAATTTGTCCTAGATTTATATTTGTAAAAGAACTATAAACAGCTTATCTCTAGTTTTATGTTTATGCACATTTAGGTAACATTAAAAGGAGAATAATTAATTCAATACTAATGGTAATTTAAAAATTCAGTCCTTACTCAAATTTGAGAAATATTGCAGTAAATCATTAGCATCTCACAAATCTTATCCTAGAGCACTCCTGGCTTGGATCATAAAGAGAAATCACTACGATAACAGAAAAATATTTTATTTTTATTATTTAAAACAAATGCTTCAGTTTTATTTAAACTGGTCCATCTTCATGACAAATATTCATTTAACTATGTGACGTAACATATATCATTTAATCCAAGAGCTAAGCCTAAGATACAGACACTATTCTCTCCCTCTTACAGATTAGAAAAGACTTTTAGGAGGGCTAATGCCCATGGTCCTTTTTTGATAAGTGACCCAGGAAGGATCAAATCCAGTTGATTCTAAAGCCCATTCATCCAATAGCCATGCTGTATTTTCTTGACTCTTAAACTTCCATAGAAATTCTTCACTCGTTCTTGCTTCTTCTCTCACCCATGCCGAATCAACCAACCAAACAAGCAACTGGTCTCTAACTTTGATATTTCTTTAGTGAGATGGTTCCTGTTAGTACCTTCTTCACTTTCCCATAGCATCCAACCTGCCTAATCAGGCCATAACATTTTCCCAGCCTACTGTAAGTCTCCTCAATATTCTGCATATCCCAGTATCTTCTCATCTCAGACACCTTGGTTCAAGCCCCAGACTCCACAGGGTGAGTGTGTTGCAGGATGCACCTTGAAAAGCTACCCATAGAATCAACCACAAAATTTTGGCATAGCTCAAAATGTTCTTGGTACTTCACCAGTTTGTGTGTCCTAGTGTTAAACCTATAATTCTCCAGTTTGATGCATTTTCCCATTGGATAACTTCAGGTCCTAAGCCATTTCCTTTCAGGGATCCTTCCCCAGCTTCCTAGTCCTCTCTGGAGGATCTGTATATATGAGAGTCTTGTACCAACTGCTGTTTGCCTTGATGCCACCACTACTTTGCTTTCCTCTTCAACCATATAAAGTATCACTGATCTTTTTCTTAGATTATTGTGGGTTGTCTTGTAACAATTCCCCTCTTTACCACTAACAGAAGCTATTGAAGTGACTAGGAAATACAAACCTCTACACTATTATTCTCTTAAAGGAGTCACTTTGTAGGGTTTTATAGGTTACAAGCTGTAAAAGTTTGGCAATCCTCTCCTTTCCACAGATACACAGCTTTGAGGTCTCAGGTCTGTCACTCCTCTCTGACTCCTAGGCCCTTATTCTGAGTCTAATGCATTACGTGTAATTTCTTCCTTTTTGGAAGTTTCTCTTCCAGAGGCTCTGCAGTTTATTTTTACAATTTAGTTTATGGTCTCTCCAACCCCTTTACTAGACACATTTATACAGATCAACCCTCAGTATACACAATAGACTTTCCCACAAAATTCCTTTCCCACAAAGCTCTCAAATCCTCAAGCAAATCAGCAGATTCTGTGGTGTGGATACTGGCTAACGAAACACACGCTAAATGCATCTAAGACTCGACTCCAGTCCGGATAGGACCATGCTTATATGCTAGTTAAGGCCTGCCATGACTTCACCCCAAATATTGCCCTTCATGTTCTTTCCTTTGCTTTCATTTAATGTATTTCCTGGGATTCCCTTTTGGTTCCCTAATCATGCTGTTAGACTCCTATCTGTCCTCTGGGGCTCAGCTCAAATGCAACTTCCGATGTAGTCTTCCCTGCTAATCTCAACTGAAAATGAAGGCTTCTTTCTCTGGACTCTTGGACTGCTTCCATGGCTCTCACCTTGGGGCTTACCATACCTTGCCTTCTGCTTCAGCTGAGAATGGACAAGACCTCTTCTTTGTAAACAGAGAAGAGGGTTGCGTTTTTCTTGGTATTGCTCAAAAATTCAAAGCATATTGAATTATGCATGTTATATGCCCATGAGTATTTATTAATTGAACAGAAATTTATTGGCCTTGAAGTTAGTATCCTAGCAAGGATCCTTGGTCCCAATTAGAAGAAAAATCTCATTGTCTCCTGGAAGTCTCTTGAGTTCTTAGTGTTCTCCTGGTGGCACCTTGAGCAGTCAGTTGATCTTCACTTAGAAAGCTTGATCCGGAGCTCCTGCTGCTTGGAGCCTACCAGCAGGCTGAACTACACTGTGGCTGAGCTCGAGATATTTGCTTTCAAACACTTAACATTTGCTTTGTGTTACCCTTTTATTAGGAAGATTAAAATCGAAAGGGAAGCAAGTGAGGCAGGGCTTTCTTCTTTTCTTTCTGCAAGAACAGCTTGTTTCCATGACATTTATACAGTGAGCTTTTTCTAAATGACAAGCAGATTGTCAGAAGATGTTATTTTCTATTTCTTTGCTTTGGGTCTTCACTTTGTGGGTGTAATGTAAGAGAGACAGCCTCACTAGGAGGGTGACTGTCAGGTATTCGGATTCCAGGGGGGATTAGGTAGGGGTTTGTTGAATACTTTCTTTTAGGGTTGCTATAGCAGCAGCCTAACATATTCTAGCTAGAAGTTGTAAGATGTATTAGTGTTATTTTTTTACATGGAGTAACATTTCTACAGATATAAGTGTCTGCTCTTTTTAGTTCTCATAGTGAAGAAAGCTGAATGCTCACAGAAGCCATCCATGGTGGCAGAAGGCAGTTGTGAGTACCAAGACTGAGATGAAATGGCTGAGTTTAGGCTTGCATCAGGGCTTGTCGTCTGCAGACGAGAAGTCGGCCTCTGAGGGATCTAATCATAAATCTACGTACCCAGGCTGCTGATCATGAGGCTGTGACTAATGAAAGAAGAAAGCATCAGGCCCTCCAACACTGAACCCAGCCATGCTCCATCTAAAAAGTCAGTGTCACCTCATATCTGCTCACCTTGTACAGGATACAAATTGCTTTAACCCATATTATCTCTCAAAAAGAACTCCAAGGAGACAGGCTTAATTCTGTATCAGAAGTCTTTCCTTTAACCGGGTCTCACTCTTTACTATGCTCTCTTCATCCTCAGGTTACTTTCTTGATTTAGGTCTCATAGGTGCCCACATGGATTTTTGCAACATGTCTCTGAGCTCTTGGCATCAAATCTTCTCTCCTTGCTCTCCCAAGGGTAATAAATTACCCTAAGAACCACACCTTAATATGTCACTACATCTAATGGAAGAACTCATTTCTTCCTTACTGTCTACAAGATAAATACCAAACTTGTAAGATCAATATAGAAAGCTCTTCACATTTAATTCCAAAAGTGCTCTCTCCCTTCGCTTCCCACTAACTCTGCTAGCTGCCTCTGCGCTACACCCCCAAACATCCTAGCCTGGATTTCTCTCTTTTCCTCAAATACACTAGGCATGAAATTATCACTGTCAGAGGTTGAGAGGCAGAAAAGGCTTTTGATAAAATCCAACATCCACTCATGTTAAAAACTCTCAATAAACTAAGTGTTGAAGGAACATACCTCAAAATAACAAGAGCCACCTATGACAAAGCCACAGCCAACATCAATACTGAATGGTCAAAAGCTGAAAGCATTCCCTTTGAAAACCAGCACAAGACAAAGATTCCCTTTCTCACCACTCCTATTCAACATAGTGTTAGAAGTTCTGGCCAGGGTGATCGGGCAAGAGGAAGAAATAAAGAGAATTTAAATAGACAGAAAGTCAAATTATCCCTACTTGTAGATAACATGTTCCTAGAAAACCTAGAAAACCCCATAGGCTCAACCTAAAAGCTTCTTAAGCTAATAAACAACTTCAGTGAAGTCTCAGCATACAAAATCTATGTACAAAAATCAGTAGCATTCCTATACACCAATGATAGTCAAGCTGAGAGCCAAATCATGAACAAACTACCATTCACAATTGCCACAAAAAAAAAATGTTTAGGAATACAGCTAACTAGGGAGGTGAAAGATCTCTCCAAGGAGAATTACAAAACAGTGTTCAAATAAATCAGAGATGGCACAAACAAAGGGAAAAACATTGCATGCTCATGGATAAGAAGAATCAATATAGTTAAAATAGCCATACTGCCCAAAGCAATTCATAGACTCAATGTTATCCCTATTTAAACTACCACTGACATTTCTTAAAGAACTAGAGAAAACTATTTTAAAATTCATGTGGAACCAAAAATGGGCCCCAATAGCCAAGGCAATCCTAAGAAACAAGAACAGAGCTGGAGGCATCATGCTACCTGATTTCAAAATATACTACAGGGCTATATTAATCAAAACAGCATGGTACTCGTACAAAAAGAGACACAGAGACTAGTGCAACAGAATAGAGAACCCAGAAATAAGACTGCATACCTACAACCATCAGATTTCTGACAAACCAGATGAAAACAAGCAAGGGGGAAAGAATTCCCTATTTATTATTATTAATAATAAATGGTGCTGGAATAACTGATTAAATAACAGATGCCAGTGAGGTTGTGGAAAAAAACGAACACTTACACACTCTCAGTGGGTGTGTAAATTAGGTCAACCACTGAGAAAGACAGTGTGGTTGTTCCTCAAAGAGCCACAAACGGAAATAACCATTCAGCCCAGCAATCCCATTACTGGATATATACCCAAAGGAACATAAATTGTTCTATCATAAAGACACATGCACATGTAAATTCACTGCAGCACTATTCACAATAACAAAGAAGTGGAATCAACCTAAATGGCCATCAATAGTAGACTGGGGGAAAATTGGCTAGCCATAAGTAGAAAGCTGAAACTGGATCCTTTCCTTACTCCTTATACGAAGATTAATTCAAGATGGATTAGAGACTTAAATGTTAGACCTAATACCATAAAAACCCTAGAAGAAAACCTAGGTAATACCATTCAGGACATAGGCATGGGGAAGGACTTCATGTCTAAAACACCAAAAGCAATGGCAGCAAAAGCCAAAATTGACACATGGGATCTAATTAAACTAAAGAGCTTCTGCACAGCAAAAGAAACTACCATCAGAGTGAACAGGCAACCTACAGAATGGGAGAAAATTTTTGCAATCTACTCATCTGACAAAGGGCTAATATCCAGAATCTACAAAGAACTCAAACAAATTTACAAGAAAAAAACAACCCCATCAAAAAGTGGGCAAAGGATCTGAACAGACATTTCTCAAAAGAAGACATTCATGCAGCCAACAGACACATGAAAAAATGCTCATCATCACTGGCCATCAGAGAAATGCAAATCAAAACCACAATGAGATACCATCTCACACCAGTTAGAATGGTGATCATTAAAAAGTCAGGAAACAACAGGTGCTGGAGAGGATGTGGAGAAATAGGAACACTTTTACACTGTTGGTGGGATTGTAAACTAGTTCAACCATTATGGAAAACAGTATGGCGATTCCTCAAGATGTACACATATGGTCACATAGATGTACCATATGACCCAGCCATCCCATTACTGGGTATATACCCAAAGGATTATAAATCATGCTGCTATAAAGACACATGCACACGTATGTTTATTGCGGCACTATTCACAATAGCAAAGACTTGGAATCAACCCAAATGTCTATCTGTGACAGACTGGATTAAGAAAATGTGGCACATATACACCATGGAATACTATGCAGCCATAAAAAAGGATGAGTTTGTGTCCTTTGTAGGGACATGGATGCAGCTGGAAACCATCATTCTCAGCAAACTATCACAAGAACAGAAAACCAAACACCGCATGTTCTCAGTCATAGATGGGAACTGAACAATGAGATCACTTGGACTCGGGAAGGGGAACATCACACACCGGGGCCTATCATGGGGAGGGGGAAGGGTGGAGGGATTGCATTAGGAGTTATACCTGATGTAAATGACGAGTTGATGGGTGCTGACGAGTTGATAGGTGCAGCACACCAACATGGCATAAGTATACATATGTAACAAACCTGCACATTATGCACATGTACCCTGGAACTTAAAGTATAATTAAAAAAATAGTAGACTGGATAAAGAAAATTTGGTCCATATACACTGTGGAATACTATGCAACCATAAAAAAGAATGAGATCATGTCCTATGCAAGAATGGAGCTGGAGACCATTATCCTTAGCAAACTAAAATAGGAACAGAAAACCAAATACTGCATGTTCTCACTTATATGTGAGAGCTAAATAATGAGAACACATGGATGCATAGAGAGGAACAACATACACTGGGGCCTTTTCGAGGGTGGAGGGTGGGAGGAGGTAGAGGATCAGGACAAACAACTAATGGGTACTAGGCTTAATACCTGGGTGATGAAATAAATTGTACAACAAACCCCCATGGTACAAGTTTACCTATATAGCAAACCTGTACATGTATCCCTGAACTTAAAAGTCAAGAAAAAGACAGTACAATCTTATTTTACCTCAAGACACTTGTTTGTTTAATCAGAATAGTTTTAAATAATTTAAATAGCTTTAAACAGGCACATGTTCTCCAATTTGCCCCAGGGCCCTTTAATATTCCACCTACCCCCTTCACTTTGCATATTTATATCACTTGTCTACTCCTAAAGGCATTCGAATGTATACTTCTTGAACAAAAACTATACTTCCTTTCTGGTAATAACATCTGAATCTTATGTTATCTAGAACAAATATCACTACTAATTCAAAACACATTATGGTTTACCCAGAAAGAGTGTTGCTCCATTTGCTCTCCCACACTCTGTTCTTTCATCTACAATAACATTAAAGAGACTCTTATAATTACGTTTATAATATGTCTCTCTACCCAACCATACTGCCAGATTCCTCAGGAGAAGTCATCTACAAATTTCTATAAGCATACTGTCTATCAGGGAGCTGAGCTGGGTAAAAATTTGTTGCAAAAATCATCACTGTTTTACAGGTGACAAAGCAGTTTCAAGTTGGTTAAGCATATTCAATGGCATAGATTTTGTAAGGAGCAACACCACAAGTAGAGTCCTGGTGTTGTAAGACTAGTGTTTTCACAGATCCCCACACTACCAGGGTTTCAGAAGCAAAAGATCCGTCATTCCTTTCTTCTAGTAACCTTATTCACTGCAGGTAGCTGAGTCCTCATCACAGGCTACTGGAGCTGAACATCAGTTCACTCTAGATGACCTTTGTGGTGGAGACCACAGCAATGAAATATAAACATACTCTCCCTCACCTTCTAAGTAGGATCCTGTGAACAATTTGGCCTGGGTTTATTGTTGTATTTCCAAGGGCAATGGAGAGAAATGAAGAGGTAAGCCCCAAGAACAGGTAGATGGTTCTAAGAAAAGAACTAGGGGTACCTGGAGAAGAAAATATTTGGGAGTGAAGAAATCAAAGGTTAGGAGGGGAAAAGGGGAAACAGAATCCACTGTGTCACATGGGACTTGGTGAGGAGCATGGCTCAAGAAAATTTTTAAGAAATTTTACTGTATGTGGAGCTGTTTAATTTTCTGCCTCACTCCTCCCTTGGAGAAGGCCTTTTTGTAGAAAACTCCATGAATCTTTCAAGCTTTGGGAGTCAGGTCTGTGTTTGTTTACATTGTGTTTACATGTTGCAGTGTTAGGTAAAGGAACAGCAGAAAGGCTCAGGGCCATTTGGTAGTGTATTTACTTATTTTCATGTTCAATCAAACTTAAGAATTATTGTATTAGACATTAAAGCAGAGGTCCAGAGAAACTACTTGATTTGTTGAGTTGCTTTCAAACCAGAGAAGTCACACTTCTTTTTTTTCAGGTGTTAAACTAGAGACCCATGAAAATAAAGAGAAACAAGTAAAATCCTCCAAGATGTAAGAAATACGTTATAAACAAGGTAATTTAAGGAAAAAAAATATTTGAGTGGAAGTTGAAATACAGAAGAAAGTTGCTCTTCTGTATTGTGGAATTTATAATCCATGTTTCATCATCCCCTTACATCCATTCCCCTCAATCAAAAGGAAAAGCAAATCATGTACATAATAAAACTCTTCATTGATACACTGAACTATTTGTTTTATCACTTTTCTCCAGTCCATCCATTTTTGAATCAAGTTAAGCTCATAGCAGAGACATACTGATACCAATATTTTTTGAAACCTTTCATTTGGTAAGTGATTTTCTTCCCTTTTTTTTTTTTTTGGAGACAGAATCTCACTCTGTTGCCTAGGCTGGAGTGCAATGGCAGAACATTGGCTCACTGTAACCTCCACCTCCTGGGTTCAAGCGATTCTCCTGCCTCAGCCTCCCGAGTAGCTGGGATCACAGGCATGCCCTACCATGCCCAGCTAATTTTTGTGTTTTTAGTAGAGACGGGGTTTCATCGTGTTTGTGGGGCTGGTCTCTAACTCCTGACCTCAAGTGATCTGCCCACCCAGTCCTCCCAAAGTGTTGGGGTTTCAGGCATGAGCCACCACACCTGACTGATTTTCTTCTTTTAAACATTAGAGACCATAGTGTGGCTGTGTAAAGAAGAAATATTTTTCCACTGTAACTGAATTTTTTTTTTTTTTTTTTTTTTTTTTTTTAGAGATGGAGTCTCGCTCTGTGGCCCAGGCTGGAGTGCAGTGGTGCGATCTCAGCTCACTGCAAGCTCCGCCTCCCAAGTTCACACCATTCTCCTGCCTCAGCCTCCCGAGTAGCTGGGACTACAGGCGCTCGCCATCACACCTGGCTAATTTTTTGTTTTTTAGTAGAGACAGGGTTTCACCATGTTAGCCAGGATGGTCTCGATCTCCTGACTACGTGATCCACCCACCTCAGCCTCCCAAAGTGCTGGGATTACAGGGGTGAGCCACCGCGCCCGGCCAATAATGTGTTTTTATAAGTGGTTCAAAGAGGTAAGGAGAAATACTCTAAGGAAGTCAAGTACCCTCTGAAAGGCAGGAAATGACCAAACATTTGAATCAGTCATGAAGTAGCTGAAGGTATATTATGGTATGTATACATTTAAGGACAGTGGTCTGAAGTATTCAGCAGTGTGTTGATTGTTATCTGTGTCTGACTTCCTCCATCTCTGCCATCAACTGTGTGACTGCTCAGGGCATTCAATCTTTTTGAGCCCCTAACTTTGCAAATATATTATGTTCATGCCTTGGAAGAGTCAATATTGTGTTGAGATATTAATTCTTCCTAAATTGTACTATAGATGTAATGCTATGCTATTAAAATCCCAGCAAGTATTCCTATAGAAATTGACCCGTTGAATAAAGAATGTGAATGGAAATGCAAAGGACCTAGTATAACCAAAACAACCTTGAAAACAAAGAACAGTGCTAGAGGAATCAAACTACATGATTTCAAGGCTTAATTGTAATCGGGATAATACTGGCGTAATTATATATTAAACAAAGAACAGAACATAGCTTATAAATATATATCCATAAAATATATAAATAGCAAGAACATTTATACTGTATATGTGTATGTGTACATCCATGAACATGTACCATGATAAATAAGAAAAGGATAATTTCTCAAAAACTGGGGCTGAACAATTAAATATCTATATTTAAAAAGTAAAACTGACCCTTACCTAATGCCATATGTAATAATTAATGAGATATTGATCATATGCCAAAACATCTATTTCTAGAAGAAAATATAGTATAAAATCTTTCTGATCTTGTGGTAGGCAAAGATTTCAGAGACAGGACATGAAAGACATGAATCACACCATTAAAAAATGGATAGAGTGGGTTTCATCAGTTTCTGGCACTCCAAAGACACTATTAATAAAGTGAAAAGAGAAGTCACAGATTCGGTGGGATTATATAACATATATACACATACATAATACTAAAGAAAATCAAGTAATACAATTATTTTAAAAACATATTGATACTTGATTAAAAAGTTAGACATGGACTTATCAAATAACCCAGAAGTTCCATTGTTAAATGTTTACCCAAGAAAGCTGAAAGTAATATATTGATATTTGGTATATTCATTAACAAGGTATTAGCAAGAAAAAGAAATGAACTATGCACACGTGGGTGAATCTAAAAAATATTAGGCTTAGCAACAGAACCTAGCCACAAGAGAGTTCATATTGTGGCTCCATTTATATAAGGCAAAATGGGGCGAGGGGAAAGGAGAGGAACTGGCTGCAAAGGGGTGTAAAATAAACTTCTTGGGTGACAGAAATGTTCTATGTTTAACTGAGATGGTGGTTACACGGGTATATCTATGTGTCAACTTATAGAACTATACACTTAAATTGGTATATTTTGCTGCATACAAATTTTAATTTATTAAATTTTATGTTCAAAAATGTAGCCACACTGCATTTCAATCCAGTGAAACAGAGGAAATAAACTTATCACTACTAGACTTTCAGTCTTAAAGGTGAGTTGACTATGTCTTACACATTCTTGAACTCACTGTTAGCACCACTCAATGGATATTTGAGCCAGAGTCATGCTTAACTCAACTCCGAGCAGTTGCCCTTAACTTTTATGGTGTTAAATGATGCTAGAGGAACTAGGATACTAGTTTTTAGTTTTCCAAAATATCATGGGTTTTTGTAGGTCAAAGATTTTTTTTTCATCATCATGTTATGCACATTCTCTGATGGAGTCTCCAGGATAGACTGTTCTATTCAAGGTAAACTAACACCATCGTGAATCTACTGTAATTCTTGGAGAAGCTATTTTCACTAGAAGTGTCAGTGGAGGTTTTACCTTTTATGCTATATACTGTTTACCCTTAAGGATAAAGGAAAAATGTCACTTTTATTCAGAAAATACCCTCTGCAATTTCACAGACTCTGATTTTTAAATTCACATTTGCATCTGTATATTCCTTCACTGTGTTTTTAGCAAGAGTGAAGGGCCTTAGAGATGTTTCACTACTTTTGTTACCTTCATATAACTAGCAATTTAGGAAACTTTCCCGCCCAAACAAACTGACAGCTGCTGGCACTGTGGACTTGATTTAAGAAATGTTGTACTTGGTGTAGTTAAAAATTATCCAAACAAGTTATTTTTGCTGGATGGCCATTCCTAATGTTGTGATTAACTCAAGCCATCAGCTTCTTTATTGCTATAGTCCATTTGGAGAAAAAAACCTCTTCATTTATCCCTAGGGAAACTTAACTGACTTGCGAATTTTTATGTAAGGCAGTAAGATGTACCCCATAAATATATATACCTACTATGTATACACAAAATTTTAAAAATTACAAAAAGAAAGAAATTCTTGACAAAAGTTAACTTTTTATTGGGAACGCCTTCTACGTCTGATATTCTACTGGACGGCTGATCAAAAAATGGGTACGACATGGCCTTATATGTAGAAACCAGATCTGGGTCTGTGCAGAGTTTAGGTAAAATAGATTTGGATAATGTTGGATACACCCACATGACTTGAAGTCTGTATAGAAATCTTACAATTAGATTAATTCTGTAATTACTCCTGTTTTCTATTCAGGCCATCACAATGATACTGATCTGATATACAAATAACTGAACTGGGAATGAGATATTCCAAACAGTAGTTTGTCTCACCGACTTGCCACATCACATAACCTATCTCCCAAGCTAGAATGTGGGGTCTGTCCTGGCGGAAACTGCATCATTTACTTCTATATCCACAGCCTTTAACAAAGTATCTGGCAAGGAAATAGCACTAAACTAACATTGCTGAATCAATGAGTGCTAGATTTTAATTCTAATCCAAAAAGTTATACATTGTAGTTCTTAATCTTTTCTAATTCATGGACTCCTTTGAGAACTGGCAGAAAGCTGTATCTTTACCAGAGACAAATGCACAGAATATAGTATTATGCAGGTTATTTTAGGGGGTACCCTGAATTCCATCTTTGATCTATATGCTTAGAATTTTATACAGAAATTTTAAAAGTCAGTATATTCCTGTCTGAGAACTAATAATCTAACTTTCTAATTTATGTATTCATAGTTACCCTTCACCTGTTAAATCTTCAAAAATTTCTTTTGGAATGAAAAAATACTCTTGAAGACTACTGTCCAAATTATACTAGTTCCATTGCCAGTTCTGCCACTAGCCACCTGTATGACTTTGGATATGTCCCATAAGTAATCTGGGCTTTAGTTCCAAACCTGTAAATTTAGGAAGTTGAGTTAAAATGATTTCTAATGTTCCTTATGGCTCTGATATTCTCAGTTCCAAAGCACTGGAGTTTCTCTGATGAAGAAAGGAGTATGTGTAATGTAAATAATGACTTTACAATCTGCCATGAGGGGGAGGCATGAAACATTAGATTTAATGATTCAAAATGACTTAAATCAACTCTTTGCAGATATCTGCAGGAGTCTAAGAATCAGATCTACAGCTTAGACATATGCCAATTTTGAGGGCCCCCTAGATTTTCAGTTCTTAAGGAAGCAAACGGTCTTTCTCCTCACACCACTGGCTTTTAATATAATATAATTATTCAGAATATCCCATCACCCAAAATTCTGATATCCAAATGTAAAATAAATTAGCCATTTCTAGGCAAGAACAGTTGAGCTGAGCTTTTGACATTCACAGCAAAAGAGAATTATGAATTTGAGTCTGGGTCAAGGCATGCAACAGAGAGAGGGAGACACCATTCCAAAAAGGGAGACTAGAAATCAACCCTGTTTTAGAGTTTCTAGAAAATAAAACTTGGGCAAGAACAGACACCAGAAGCAAGGATAATATATTCTTTCTGTGATACTAACTTCTCGTCCTGACCTCAGATATAATACCCTATGGTATCAGTGCATGCAGGGCAGTATTCTGTTAATCTTTTAAAAATGCCTCTTAAATCATTTCATTCCTCGCTCCAAAATTCCAAGTGCTTTACCACTCACCAAAAGAATAAAGTCTAAGCTTCTGCCTGTGTACATACGGCCAACCCACCATCTGATCTCAATGGACATTAATTTTTCCTGTTATCCCCATACTGAGTGACCTGTTTTAGACAAGTTAGTCATCCATGTTCTGCCAACATATCCAAACTTGACTTCTTCCATGTCATGTTCAGATCACTGTCCTTTCCTTCAATATCCCCTTAAATGCAGAGTTCCAGTTCCAGTAATGGGAGACAAGGAATTATGTTCAACTTTCTAAGTTAAAATATAGCTAGATAAAAGTATACGGGAACATCCATTTGAATGTATCACTGAGTTTTTAAAAAAAGAGTGAAGAATTACAGGCCAATATCTGGGAGACAAAGAAAAACCAGGTAACTGAACTTGCTTTTACCCAGGTTATCTGCCAGTTCTGCAAGATGCTGCTGAGACACTGAGCAACTTTTCAGAGCTTTTGACAGTCAAAGCAAAAGAGAAATATGAATTTGAGTTCAGGGCATACAATGCAAGGAGAAGAGGGAGACTAACCAAAAGGGGTGGACTAGATATCAACCTTGAAATCAACCACTTTACAAAAAGGGGTGAACTAGAAATCATCCCTGTTTATGAGCCTAAAGTCCAGACATATCAATTCCAGTCCTAATTGGGTAAGATGATCTGATGACTGTGAGAAACAAAAATGAATCTTCTGCAAAGAAAGGTAAAACAGAAAACAAAATTTTACGTTCACATCATCTCTAAGTCTTTCATATACTATACCCTGAACCCAATTTAAAATATTACCAGCTACTGAAGAGCAAGAACATTTTACAAAGCCAAGAAAAACAACATATGATAGAAATAAACCCATAAGAGACCTTCATAATAGACTCATAAGACATAGATTTTAAGTTAACTATCTAAGTTAAAAAAATAGATTGGGATTTTCTCCAAAAATAGGAAAAAGAATACTCATCAAAATCCTAAAAATGAAAAATAAAGCAACTGATATTAAAGAGATAAAATTAAAAGCAGATTAGACAGAACAAAAGGGAGATTTAATGAATTTCAAGAAAAGTCAGAGAAAATATCAATAATGAAGGATCAATATTTAAAAAGGCAAAAAACAGAAAAAGATAGACAAAAGGAATAGGAGGCAAAGGAGTATAAGAAGAATGCAGCAGGAAAAAAATATAATGTATCTGTAATTACAACCCCAGAAAGAGAGATACAAGAAAATGTAATGGAAGCAGTATTTAAAAATCTAATGGCTGAGAATTCTACAAAACTGAGGAAATTTATCATTACAAATTTACGAAAAGTATGAACTCTCAACATGATTAATGCTATGAAAACCCACTAAAACACATGTAAAAAGTTATCAAAAGAAAAAAACTTAGTGCTTTTTTTTTTGCTTTAAGTTTAGGGGTACATGTGCAGGATGTGCATGTTTGTTACATAGGTAAACTTGTGTCATGGGGGTTTGTGGTACAATTATTTCATCACTCAGGTACTAGGCCCCATACCCAATAGCTATTTTTTCTAATCCTTTCCCTCCTCCTATCCTCCACCGTCCAACAGGCCCCAGTGTCTGTTGCTCCCCTCTTTGAATCCATGTGTTCTAATCATTATCTTCCACTTATAAGAACATGTGGCATTTGGTTTTCTGTCCCTGCATTAGTTTGCTAAGGATAATGGCCTCCAGCTGCATCCACATCCCTGCAAAGGACATGTTCTTATTCTTTTTTATGGCTGCATAGTATTCCATGGTGTATATATACTACATTTTCTTTATCCAATCTGCCATTGATGGGCATTTAGGTTGATTCCATGTCTTTGCTATTGTGAATAGTGCTGCAATGAATGTCCGTGTGCATGTGTCTTTATGGTAGAAAGATTTATCCTCCTTTGGGTATACACCCAGTAATGGTGGGATGGATAGGCCTAATGGTAGTCCTGTTTGTTGCTCTTTGAGGAATCACCACACTGCAGCCACAATGGTTGAACTGATTTATACTCCCATCAACAGTATATAAGCATTTGCTTTCTCTGCAACCTTGGCTGCATCTTTTATTTATTTTTTATTTTTTAGTAATAGCCATTCTGACTCGTGTGACATGGTATTTCATTGTGGTTTTGTTTTGCATTTCTCTAATGATTAGGGATGTTGAGCTTTTCTTTATATATGCCTTTTGACTGCCTGTATGTCTTCTTTTGAAAAGTGTCTGTTCATATCCAAAGTGATTGTTTTTAAAAGCTGAAGGAATAAAAGACAACTCAATTTCAAATAATCAAAAATAGAATTGAAGCTAAGTTCAACAGAATTAATCACAGAAGCTATAATTGTCAATCTAATATTCTACAGTCAGCAAATATTTTCCCTGAAAAAAAAAAATGTAAAAGAAAATATTTGTACACTCTATATGTTGAGAGGGAAATGTATGTATAGCACTAAATGCTCACATCAAAGTTAGAAAAATAAAAACAGAAACGTTATTATCAAAGAAATAGTACAGGAATTTCCTTAGGCAGAAGAAAAAATTATCCCAGGGAGAAACTCAGAGATACAATAAATGAAGAGCAACCTAAAGAATAAGTGTATGGGAAGTTGAAATAAATATTCACAGTGACAAACATTAGCAATAATGGATTGTGAGGCTTAAGCATATTTTTAATTAATATACACCCCTAAGCAATACTGTAAGTCAGAAAGGAGGTAAAAAGACTTAAAGAATTTTAGGACTCATAGTCTCAGGGAAGAGAGAAAAACAGAAACTTACAACAAACATTAAGTCAAGGACACATACTATAACAGCTATTAAAAAAAGTAAAATTATGTACAAATAATAAGCTAATAGAGGATGAAAGCATGTAATGAAAAATTAATCCAGGCAAAGAAAAGAGGGAAAATGCTGAACATCATCAAATATAGATTGAGGATGTGAAATTAAAACCACACATATCAGTATTTAGGTTAAATTTCAAGATGTTAAATTTCCAAATGTTAACACAATCACAATGTTTAAAATATTAAACTCAACTATATGCAGTTTCAAGAGACATCTCAAAGATATAAAGATACAGAACGTGAAGGTAGAAGGGTTAAAAAATATCTTGAAGAAAACTAAACAAAAGGAAACAAAAGGAAGCTTGTATAGTTATAGTAAACAGGCAGACTGTTAGATAAAAAGCATTAATAGAGATAAAGAAGATCATGTTATACAAGAAGACCTAACCATTCTAAATATATATTCACCGAATGCAGGAACACCCAGATTCAGAAAGCAAGTTCTTAGAGACCTTCAAAGAGATTTAGACTCCCATGCAATAATAGTGGGAGACTTTAACATTCCATTGACAATATCAGACAAATAATCAAGACAGAAATTAACAAATATAATCAGGTCCTGAACTCAACACTGGGTCAAATGGACCTGACAGACATCTACAGAACTCTCCACCCAGAAACAACAGACTATACAATTTTTCTCATCACCATATGGCACATACTCTAAAATCAATCACATAATCAGAAATAAAACTCTCTTCAGCTAAATGGAAAAAACCAAAATCATATCCATCTATCTCTTAGACCACAACATAATCAAATTAGAAATTAGGACTAAGAAATTCACTCAAAACTATACAATTACATGGAAACAAAATAATCTCCTCCTGAATTACTTTTGGGCAAATAATGAAATTAAGGCAAAATCAAGATGTTATTTGAAACTAATGATAACAAAGATACAACACATCAGAATCTCTGGGACACAGCTAAGGCAATGTTGAGAGGGAAATTTATACACTAAATGCCCACATCAAAGTTAGAGAATCTCAATTTAACAACCTAAGGTCACAATGAAAAGAAATAGAGAACCAAGAGCAAATCAGCCCTAAGGCTAGAAGAAGACAAGAAATAACCAAAATCAGAGGTGAACTGAAGGAGACGGAGACATGTAAAATCATTCAAAAGATCAATGAATCCAGGAGCTAGTTTTTTATTTTAATTAAGAGAATAGACCACTAGTTAGACTAATAAGAAAAAAAAGAAGATTCAAATGAACACAATCAGAAATGACAAGGGGGATAATACCACTGACCACATAGAAATACAAACACCAGAGAACATTATGAATACCTTTATGCACATAAACTAGAAAATCTAGAAGCAGTGGATAAATTCCTAGACACATACACCCTCTGACAACTGAAGAAGGAAGAAACTGAATCACGGAACAGACCAATGACAAGTTCTGAAATTGAGGCAGTAATAAATAGCCTACTAACCAAAAAAACTTCAGAACCAGATGACCTCACAACTGTGTTCTACCTGATGTACAATGAAGACATGATACCATTCCTGCTGAAACTGTTCCAAAAATGTAAAGGAGAAGGGGCAGGGCCAAGATGGCCTACTAGAAAACAGCGGTGATCAGAGACTCCTATGGAAAAGAACCATAATTAGCATGTGAATCCTTCACCAGCAACCAAGGTGTCCAGGTTCTCTTATCAGAACTGACTAGGTGGTTGGCATGATCCATGGAGAGGAAGGAAAGGCAGTGTGGTACAGTGGCCCACCTGAAAGCCACACAGGGCAGGGGAGATCCCACCCCACAGCCCAAGCCAAGGGAGGTGGTGCGGGAGCACGCTACCCAGCCAGGGAAACCGTGCTTTTTCCACAGAACTTTACAACCCACTCACAAACCCATGCCAGCAGGTCCTAGGATCCCGAACTCAGAGCCCTGCAGCCTCTCAGTTGGAACCTGCCTAAGCCTCTTGAGCTCCTGAGGGGGGAGGAGACTAGCACCATAGCTACAGCTGCCTGCTAAGCCCTTTGAGCTCCCTGGGGGAGGGGCAGCAGCCAGCACTTGGACTCATAAATGCCTAACATACTAAGCTCCCTGGGTGGGGGAAGGGCAGTGTCCATCTCTATAGCTCCAGGCCACGCATTTACCCTGCTGGAGACAGGAAGGCTGGATGACTTGGTCCCAAGAGGTGTCCCCCACAGTCCAAAACACTGGTTGTGGCAGACTGCGGCCAGACTGCCTCTACAGGCCTGACCCTGACCCATCCTTCCTCACTGGGTGGGGTTTCCCTGCAGGAACTCCAACTCCAGCCATAGGCTTATGGACAGAACCTTGATCTCCAAAGGCCTGAGCCCCTAGAGGGAGGGGTGACCACAGACTCTGTGGACCAGCAGACTTACCCTTCCTCCTGATAGTTTCAGACAAGTGGGTTTCACCCCCAGTGAAGCACATCCCCTCCACCAAGAGATAGCCAAGTGCTTCATTAAACGGGTCCTGTTCCCCATACCACCCAGCGAGGTGAGACTCGCTGATAGGGGTTGTCAGACAGACTAGACAGGAACGATCCTACTAGCATCAGGTTGGTGCCACTTGAGGTCAGAGATCCCAGAAGGAGGAGGCACCCATCTTTGCTGTTCTCCAACCTCCTTGAGTGACATCTCCAGGCATGGTAGTGAACCAGATGGATAGGGCCTGAAGTGAATCCTCAGAAAACCTTAGCAGTCCTACAGAACAGAGACCTGACCCTTGAAAGAGAAACAAACAAAGCAACAACAACATCAACAAAAAAGTCCACACAAAAAGCCCATCCAAAGCAGCAGCCTCAAAGATCAAAACTAGACAAACTCACGAAGCTGAGAAAGAATCAATGATTAAATGCTGAAAACCCAAAAGGTCAGACTGCCTCTTCTCCTCCAAATAATTGCAGTGCCTCTCCAGCAAGGATGCAGAACTGGAGGGAGAATGAGATGGATGAATTGATAGAAGTAAGTTTCAGAAGTTGGGTAATAAAAAACTCTGCTGAGGTAAAGGAACATGTTCTAACCCAATGCAAAGAAGCAAAGAACCTTAATAAAAGGTTAGCGGAGCTACTAACTAGAATAATCAGTTTAGAGAGGAACATAAATAATCTGATAGAGCTGAAAAACACAGCATGAGAACTTCATGAAGCATACACAAGTATCAACAGCTGAATTGATTAAGCAGAAGAAAGTATATCAGAGATTGAAGATCAACTTACTGAAATAAGACATGCGGACAAGAATAGAGAAAAAAGAATAAAAAGAAATGAATAAAGCCTTCATTAAATATGGGACTTCATAAAAAGAACAAATCTATGATTGATTAGAGTGCATGGAGGAGATGGGGATAATGGAAAGACGGTAGAAAACACACTTCAGGATATTATCCAGGAGAACTTCCCCAACTTAGCAAGACAGGCCAACATGCAAATTCAGAAAATACAGAGAATACCACTAAGATACTCCACAAGAAGATCAACCCATAATCATCACATAATCAACACATAATCATCAGATTCTCCAATGTCAAAATGAAGGAAAAACTGTTAAAGGCAGCCAGAGAGAAAGGCCAGGTAACCTACAAAGGGAAACCCATCAGGCTAACAGCAGACCTCCCAGCAGAAACTCTACAAGCCAGAAGAGACTGGGGGCCAGAATTGAAAAATCTTAAAGAAAATAATTTTCAACCCAGAATTTCATATCCAGCCAAACTAAGTTTCATTCACAAGCAAAGGCAAAACAAATTCCTTTCCAGACAAACAAATGTTGAGAGATTTTTTTTAACCACCAGGTCTGCCTTGCAAGAGCTCCTGAATGAAGCATTAATATGGAAAGGGAAACCAGTACCATCCACTGCAAAAAACACACCCAAATGTAAAGACCAATGACACTCTGAAGAAACTGCATCAACTAGTGTGCAAAATAACCAGACAGCATCATGATGACAGGATCAAATTCAAACAAAACAATACTAACCTTAAGTGTAAATGGGCTAAATATTCCAAATAAGAGACACAGACTGGCAAATTGGAAAGAGTCAAGATGCATCAATGTGCTGTATTCAGGAGACCCATCTCATGTGCAAAGACGTGCATGGGCTCAAAATAAAGGGATGGAGAAAAATTTACCAACCAAACAGAAACCAAAAGAAAGCAGGAGCTTCAATACCAGTCTCTGAAAAAATACACTTTAAACCAACAAAAGTAAAAAAAGACAAAGACAGGCATTATATAATGGTAAAGGGAACAATTCAACAGGAAGAGCTAATTATTCTAAACATATATGCACCCAATACAGGAGCACCCAGACTCATAAAACAAGTTCTTAGAAACATACATAGACACTTAGACACACAATAATAGTGAGAGACTTTAACACACCACTATCAATACTAGACAGATCAGAGAAAAAGAAAATTAAAAAGGATATTCAGGAACTGAACTCAACTCTTGATCAAGTGGACTTAATAGATATCTACAGAACTCTCCACCCCAAATCAACAGTCTATACATTCTTCTCAGTGTCACATAGCACTTATTTTAAAATTGACCACATAACGGGAAGTAAAACACTTCTCAGCAAATGCAAAAGAGGTAAAATCATAACAAACAGTCTCTCACACCACAATGCAAACACATTAGAACTCAGGATTAAGAAACTCACTCCAAATCACACAATTACATGAAAATTGAACAACCTGCCCTTCAATGACTCCTGGGTAAATAATGAATTTAAGGCAGAATCAAGAATTTCTTTGAAACCAATGAGAACAAAGAGACAATGTATCAGAATCTCTGGGACAGCACTAAAGCAATGTTAAGTGGGAAATTTACACCACTAAATGACCACATTAGAAAGCTAAAAGATTACAAATATACACCATAACATCACCAATTAAAAGATCTAGAGAGGCAAGAGCAAACTAATCCACAAGCACCAGAAATAGCTAAGATCAAAGCTAAACTGAAGGAGATAGAGACATGAACTCTTCAAAGAAATCAATGAATCCAGGAGCAGTTTTTTTGAAAAAATTAATAAAATCCATGGCTAGCTAGGCTAATAATGAAGAAAAGAGAGAAGAATCAAATAGATACAACAAATAAAAGATGATTAAGGGGACATCACCACCGACCCCACAGAAATACAAGCTACCATCAGAGAATACTATAAACACCTCTACACAAATAAACTAGAAAATCTAGAAGAAATGGACAAATGCCTAGACACATACACCCTCCCAAGACTAAACCAGGAAGAAATTGAATTCCTGAATAGACCAATAACAAGTTCTGAAACTGAAGCAGTAATTAATAGCCTACCAATCAAAAAGAGCACAGATTCAGATGGATTCACAGCCTAATTTTACCAGAAATACAAAGCGTAGCTGGTATCATTTCTTCTAAAACTATTCCAAACAATGAAAAAGAGGGACTCATTTTATGAAGCTATCATCATCCTGATACCAAAACTGGGCAAAGACAACAACAACAAAAAAGAAAACTCCAGGCCAATATCCCTGATGAACATTGATGCCAAAAACCCTCAATAAAGTACTGGCAGACTGAATCCAATAGCACAACAAAAACTTCTCCACCATGATCAAGTCAACTTCATCCCTGGGATGCAAAGCTGGTTCAACATATGCAAATCAATAAACGTTGTCCATCACATAAACAGAACCAAAGACAAGAACCACACGATTGTCTCAATAGATGCAGAAAAGGCCTCTGACAAAATTCAACATTCTTCATGTTAAAAACTCTCAATAAACTAGGTATTGATGGAACATATCTCACAATAATGAGACCTATTTATGAAAAACCCACAGCCAATATCATATTGAATGGGCAAAAGCACTCCCTTTGAAAACCAGCACAACACAAGGATGCCCTCTCTCACCACTCTTATTCAACATATTATTGGAAGTTCTGCCCAGGGCAATCAAGCAAGAGAAAGAAATAAAGGGTATTCAAGTAGGAAGAGAGGAATTCAAATTGTCTCTGTTTGCAGATGACATGATTTTATATTTAGAAAATCCCATCATCTCAGCTTAAAACACCTTACACTTATAGGCAACTTCAGCAAAGTCTCAGGATACAAAATTAATATACAAAAATCACAAGCATTGCTTTACACCAACAACAGACATGCAGAGAGCCAAATCATGAATGAACTCCCATTCACAATCACTACAAAGAGAATAAAATATGTAGGAATACAGCTAACAAGGGATATGAAGGACCTCTTCAAGGAGAACTACAAACCACTGCTCAAGGAAACAAGAGAAGACACAAATGGAAAAACACTGCATCCTCATGAATAGGAAGAATCAATATTGTGAAAATAGTCATACTGCCCAAAGTAATTTATAGATTCAGTACTATTTCCATCACACTACCATTGACATTCTTCAAATAATTAGAAAAACTACTTTAAATTTCATTCAGAATCAAAGAACCTGTATAGCCAAGACAATCCTAAGCAAAAAGAACAAAGCTGGAGGTATCACACTACCTGACTTCAAACTATATTACAAGGCACCAGTAAAAAAAAAAAAACAGTATGATACTGGCACCAAAACAGACATATAGACCAATGAAACAGAACAGAGACCTCAGAAATAACACCATACATCTACAACCATCTGATCTTCGACAAACCTGACAAAAGCAATGTGGAAAGAATCTCCTCTTCAATAAATGATGCTGGGAAAACTGGCTAGCCATATGCAGAAAACTGAAACTGGATCCCCTTCCTTACACCTTATACAAAAATTAACTCAAGATGGAATAAAGACTTAAATGTAAAACCCAAAACTATAAAAACCCTAGAAGAAAACCCAGGCAATCCATTCAGGACATGGGCATGGGCAAAGACTTCATGATGAAAATGCCCAACGCAATTGCAACAAATGTCAAAACTGACAAATGAGATCTAATTACACTAAAGAGCTTCTGCACAACAATAGGAACTACCATCAGAGTGAACAGGCAGCATACAGAATGGGAGAAAATGTTTACAATCTACCCATCTGACAAAGGGCTAATATCCAGAATCTACAGGGAACTTAAACAAAGTTACAAGAAAAAAACTAACAACCCCATCAAAAAGTGAGCAAAAGATATCAACAGACACTTCTCAAAAGAAGACATTTATGCAGTGAACAAACATATGAAAAAAAGCTCAATATCACTGATTATTAGAGAAATGCAAATCAAAACCAGAATGAGATACCATCTCATTCCAGTCAGAATGGCTATTAAAAAGTCAGTAAATAACAGATGCTGGCGAGGCTATAGAGGAATAGGAACGCTTTTACACTGTTGATGGGAATGTAAATTAGTTCAACCACTGTGGAAGACAGTGTGGGATTCCTCAAGGATCTAGAAAGAGAAATACCATTCGACCCAGCAATCTCATTACTGGGTATATGCCCAAAGGAATATAAATCATTCTACTATAAAGACACATACACATGTTTGTTTATTCCAACACTATTAACAGGAGCAAAGTCATGAAACCAACAGAAATGCCCATCAATGATAGACTGGATAAAGAAAATGTGGTACATACATCACGAAATACTACAAAGTCATAAAAAGGAGTGAGATCATGTCCTTTGCAGGGACATGGATGAAGCTGGAAGCCATCATCCTCAGCAAACTAACACAGGAACAGAAAACCAACCACCAGATGTTCTCATTCATAAGTGGGAGTTGAAAAATGAGAACACATGGACACAGGAAGGGGAGTGACACACCAGGGCCTGTTGGGGGTTGGGGAGCAAGGGGAGGGAAGTTGAAGGATGAGTCAATAAGTGCAGCAAACCACCATGGCACACATATACCTATGTAACAAACCTGCATGTTCTGCACATGTATCCCAGAACTTAAAGATAAAAAAAAAAAAAAAATTGGAAGTCCTCCCTAACTCATTCTGTGTGGCCAGAATCATCCTGATACTAAAGCCTGGCAAACACACACACACACGCGCATGCACGTATACACACACAAACACACACAACTTCAGGTCAATATCCTCAATGAACATCAATGCAAAAATCATCAACAAAATACTGGCAAACCAAACCCAGCAGCATATCAAAAACTTATCTACCACGATCAAATAGGCTTTATCCCTGGGATGAAATGTTGGTTAAACATACACAAAACAATAAATGTGGTTTATCACATAAACAGAACTAAAGACAAAAAGCACATAATTATCTTAATAGTTGCAGAAAAGACTTTACACTAAATTGAACGCTTCTTCATGTTAAAAACTCTTTAAAACTCATGATAAACTAGGTATTGAAGGAATGTGCCTCAAAATAATAAGAGCCATATATGGCAAACCCACAGCCGATATCATACTGAATGGGCAAAACCTGGAAGCATTCCCCTTGAAAACTGGCACAAGACAAGAAAGGACTATCTCACTCCTACTATTCACATAGTATTAGAACCTAGAGAGAGCCATCAGACAAGAGAAAAAAATAATGGGCATTCAAACAGGAAGAGAGGAAGTCAAACTATTCCTGTTTGTAGTTGACATGATCCTATATCTATAAAATCCCATAGTCTTGGCTCAAAAGATTCTTAAGCTAATAAACAACTTCTCCAAAGTCTCAGGATATAAAATCAATGCAAAAATCACTAGTACTCCTACACCCCCAAAACAGTAAAGCTAAGAGCCAAATCAGAAATGCAATCCCATTTGCAATTGCCAGCAACAAAACAAGAAGAACAACAGCAACAACAACAACAAACACAAAAACCTTATGAACACGTCCAAGTAGGGAGATGAAAGATCTCCACAAGGAGAGCTACGAAACACTGCTAAAAGAAATCAGAGATGATCCAAACAAATGGAAAAACATTCCATGCTCATGGATAGGAAGAATCAATATTGTAAAAGTGGCTATACTGCCCAAAACTATTTATAGATTTAATGATATGCCTATTAAACTACCAATGACATTTTTAAAGGACTAGACAAAACTATTTTAAAATTCATATGGAACCAAAAAAGAGCCCAAGGTAACCAAGGCAATCCTAAGCAAAAAGAACAAAGCTGAAGGCATCATGCTACCCAACTTAAAACTATAATACAGGGATATAGTAACCAAAAAAGCATGGTACTGGTACAAGAACGGACACATAGACTAATGGAACAGAATAGAAAACCCAGACATAAGACCACACACCTAAAACCATAAGATATCTGACAAGTGAGACAAAAACAAGCAATGGGGAAAGGATAACCTATTTAATAAATGGTGCTTGGAAAACTGGCTAGCCATATGCAGAAAACTGAAACTGGACCCCTTCTTTAGATCTTATAAAAAATTTACTCAAGAGGGATTAAAGACTTCACAGAACTAGGAAAAACTCTTTTAAAATTCTGATGGAACCAAAAAAGAGCCCAAATATCCAAGGCAATCCTAAGCAGAAAGAACAAAGCTAGAGGCAGCATGCTACTCAACAACAAACTATACTAGAGGGCTACAGTAATCAAAACAGCATGGCACTACTACCAGAACAGACACATAAACCAATGTAATGGAATTGATAACCCAGGAAAAGACCACAAATTGGCAACTACCTGATTTTTGGCAAACCTTACAAAAAGAAGCAGTGAAAAAAAGGTTCCCCATTCAATACATGGTGCTGGGATAACTGGCTAGCCATACACAGAAGATTGAAACACTAGACCCCTTCCTTACACAACATACAAAAATTAAGTCAAGATAGATTAAAGGCTTAAATACAAAACCCAAAATTATAAAAACCCTGGAAGACAACCTAGGCAATACCATTAGGGACACAGGCATGAGCAAATATTTCATGATAAAGATGCCAAGAGCAATTGTAACAATCAAAAACTGACAAATGGGATCTAATTAAACTAAAGAGCTTCTGTAAAACTATGAACTATGAACACAGTGAACAACCTACAGAATGAGAGAAAAATATTTCAAATTATGCATCTGACAAAGCCCTAATATCCAGCATCTCTAAGTAGCTTAAACAAATATACAAAAAAAAAAAAAAAACCATTAAAAATTAGGCAGAAGACACGAAGGGCCACTTTTCAAAAAATGACACACATACAGGCAACAATCATATAAAAGCAAGCTTAGCATCACTGATCATTAGCACAATGCAAATCAAAATGACAGTGAGATACCACCAGTCAGAATGACTATTATTAAGTCTAAAAATAACAGATCCTGGTGAGGCTGTGGAGAAAAAGAAATGCTTACACACTCTTGGTGGGAGCGTAAATTAGTTCAGCCATTATTTAAGACAGGGTGTTGATTACCCAAAGACTTAAAAAAAGAAATACCATTCAACCCACAATCTTATTACTGGGTATACACCTAAAGGAATATAAATTTTTCTACCATAAAGACACATGCACACGTATGTTCACTGCAGCACTATTCACAATAGCAATGACTTGGAATCAACCTAAATGCCCATCAATGATAGACTGGATAAAGAAAATGTGGTACATATACATCATGGAATACTATGCAGCTATAAAAAAGAAAGAGATCATATCCATTGCAGGAAGATGGATGGAGCTGGAGTCCACTATCCTTAGCAAACCAACACGAGAACAGAAAATGAAATACTGCATGTTCTCAGTTACAAATGGGAGCTAAATGATGATAACACATGAACACAGAGGTGAACAACACATGCTGGGGCCAATTTGAGGGTTGGTGGTGGGTAGGAAGAGGGAGATGATCAGGAAAAATAACAAATGGGTACTACGATTAATACCTGGGTGACAAAATAATCTGTAAAACAAACCCCCATGATTCAAGTTTAACTACATAACAAACCCACTGTATTAGTCTGTCTTCACAATCTTATAGAGATACTACACAAGACTGGATAATTTATAAAGGAAAAATGTTTAATTGGGGAGGCCTCAGAAAACTTACAATCATGGCAGAAGGGAAAGCAGGTACCTTCTTCACAAGGCAGCAAGAGAGAGAAGTGCCAGCAGGAGAAATGCCAGACACTTATAAAACCATCAGCTCTTGTGAGAACTCACTCACTATCATGAGAACAGTAGGGGGTAAACTGCCCCCATGATCCAATCACCTCCCTCCATCAACACGTGGGGGGATTACAGATCCCTCCCTTACACATGTGGATTAAAATTCAAGATGAGATTTGGGTGGGCTCACAGAGCCAAACCATATCATTCTGCACCCGGTCTCTCCCGAATCTCATGTCTTTTACACATTTCAAAACCATTCATGCCTTCTCAACAGTCCTCCAAAGTCTTAACTCATTCGAACATTAACTAAAAAGCCCAAGGCAAAGTCTCATCCAAGACAAGGGAAGTTTTCAAAACCAATCATTCCTTCCCAACAATTCCTCAAGTCTTAACTCATTCCAGCATTAACTCAAAAGTCCAAGTTTAAAGTCTCAGCTGAGACAAGGCAGCCCCTTCCACCTATGACCCTTTAAATCAAAAACAAGTTAGTTCCTTCCAAGATACAATGGGAGTACAGGCATTGGATAAACGTTCACATTGCAAAAGGGAGAAAGTGGCCTAAAACAGGCCATGCAAGTCTGAAACCCAGTGGAAAAGTCATTAAATATTAAAGCTCCAAAATGCCCTCCTTTGCCTCGAAGTCTCACATCCAGGACATGCTGATGTAAAGGGGTGGGCTCCCACGGCCTTGGGCAGCTCTTTCAAGGGCTGGCATTGAGTGCTTGCAGCTTTCCCAGGTGCACAATGCAAGCTGTTCACGGATCTACCATTCTGGGGTCTGGAGGACGGTGGCCCTCTTCTCACAACTCCACTAGGCAGTACCCCAGGGGTATTCTGTGTTGGGGTTCCAACCCCACATTTCCCTTCTGCACTGCCCTACCAGAGGTGTTCCATGGGGGCTCCATTCCTGCAGCAAACTTCTGCCTGGACATCCAAGTGTTTCCATACATCCTCTTAAATGTAGGTGGAGGTTCCCAGACCTCAATGTTTCACTTCTGTGCAACCACAGGCTCAACACCACAGGAAACCACCAAAGCTTGGGACTTGCACCCTCTGAAGCAATGGTCTGAGCTGTACCTTGGCCCCTTTTAGCCACAGCTGGAGTTGAAGCTGCTGGGACACAAGGCACCACGTTCTAAGGCTACACACAGCAGGGGGCTGGGCCCTAGGCCCAGTCCACGAAACCATTTTTCCTTCCTAGGCCTCCAGACCTCTGATAGGAAGGGTTACTACCAAGATCTGACATGCCTTGGAGACATTTTCCGCCTTTGACTTGGCTATTAACATTCAGGTCATTACTTATGCAAATTTCTGCAGCAGTTTTCAATTTCTCCCTAGAAAATGGGTTTTCTTTTCTATCACATCGTCAGGCTGCAATTTTTCCACAATGTTTTGCTCTATGTCTCTTTTGAACATAAGCTCCAATTTCAGATCATCTCTCTGAAGTTCAAAGTTCCACAGATCTCTAGGGCAAAGGCCAAATCCTTCCAGTCTCTTTGCTAAACCGTAGCAACAGTGACCTTTACTCCAGTTCCCAAGAAGTTCCTCATCTCCATCTGAGACCTCCTCAGCCTAGACTTCGTTGTTTATACCACTATCAGAATTTTGGTCAAAACCATTCAACAAGTCTTTACCAGAGATTCTGACACACTTCTCTCAGTAGTTTCTAAGATCAAGCAGATCAAAAAATAATAATTCAACAATGTTTTAAAAGATTTAACCAACAAAATGAATAAGCTAGACACAACTGTGTATATTAATCACTGAAAAATATGTATTATTTGTAAGTACAAACAGAACACTTACAAAAATTGACCTTATGCTGTCTACAAAGAGGATCTCTAAAATTGGTAAGTGATACAAATCAGACAGACTCTGCTCTGACCACAGTGGAATAAAGTTAGAAATAGCTCTTTAAAATGTAACTGAAAAAAATATCTAAATCTTTGGAGGTTAACCAGAACACTGTTAAACAAACCAGGAATCAAAAAAGAAATGATGATAGAAACCACACATATGTGAAATGAATTAAGATTAGAAAAAGAGCAAAATTTGTAGGATACAGCTAAAGTTTCTTAGAAATGGAATCATAACTTATTTATTGCCTTACATTGTTTTCATATATTAATAGCTATTATTCAAAAAGAAAAAAGTTCATAAAATGAACACTACCAGCAGCTATCCTATTAAGTTAGACAAAGGAATGCAAATCATACTTAAGGATGAAGGATAAAAAAAGGCAAGAATATAGATAGGAATAGAGAGAAATAGGAACCAAAATTACAATGAGGAGAATCAGTTAAAGATTTTTTAAAAACTAATCAAATTGATAAACACATGGTGAAAATGATTTAAGGAATATGAGCAAAAGAAAAGATAAGCAATATCCAGAATGATAAGGGAGGTTCTAGGTCAAATATTACAAACATCAAAAAGATAATAAAGATAATATTATGAGGATTTTCTTGTGAAAAATACACATCAGTGTTCAGTTGAAATAAAAAATTACTTGAAAAAATCCTTTATCAAAACTGATATAAGATGTAAAAACACTAAATGCCCTGTAACCATTAGAAAATTAGATTTAAAATTAACAGCATATCAATGAAAAAAAAATCCAGATCAAGATGGCTTTATCAATTAGTTCACCAAATATTCAAGAAAAAAATTATCACCAGGTTTTAATTTTTCTGCACACTAGAATAAAAGGAAAAACATCCAGGTTCATTTTATGAGATTTGCATAACTTTGATACCAAAACCTGTCAAGCATATTAAAGGGAAAGAAAATCATAGGATGATATAATAATCATAGGTGGAAAACATTTTAATGTTGAATTCAGCTATATATAAAAAAGATAATGTATTATGAAGAGTCTGGGCTTATTCTAGGAAAAAGAATGGTTCAAGGTTTGAAAACAGTCACTGAAATTCACACCTCATTAACAGAATAAAGGAGAAAAACCATGATCATCTCAACTGATACAGACAAAGCATTTAATAAAATTCAATATTCATTCACATTAATTTTTAAAATAACTAATAGAAAGCTGGGAACAAAGGTAGATTTCTTGATTTGTCAAAGGAGAAAGCATGCACACACAGAAACCTACAGCAAAATTATGCTTGATAGAAAATGTTAAAATTTTTCCTTGAAACATCAGGAATGCTATAGAAATGCCCACTAATGCTACTTGTATTAAATACTACACTGGAGGTTATGCTCAGTGTAATAAGGGGGAAAAAAAGGAAAAAAAAGATAAAAGAATCAGAGTGGAGGAAACAATACTGTTATTTGTAAATGACATAATTACATATATAAAATATGTTAATGCAGGCAAATGATTAATAAGTGTATCGAACATTTCTGGTTTCAAGGTCAATATATCAAAAATTAGGACAGGTGCAGTGGCTCAAGTCTACATTCCCAGCACTTTGAAAGGTCAAGGTGGGAGGATCATTTGAGCCTCGGAATTTGAGACCAGCCTGGAAAACATAGCAATATCCCATCTCTAAAAAAAGAATTAATTGTTTTCCTATACCAGCAGTCATTACAAAATGAAATTTAAAAATAGATATAAATTACAGTTGTACCAAAAATATCAAATACCTAAGATTAATCTATAAAAACATATATATGATCTCTAACCAAAAAATAAAAACAACATTATTGAGAGTAATTTTTAAAGGACTTCCACAAATGGAGAGCTAGTCATGTTCATCAATTAGATAAATCATTATTGTGAAGATTATGTCAGTCAATTATCCTGAAAATGATCTATAGATTGAATGCAATCTCAATTAGAATTTAAACAGACATTTTGGGAGAAAAATAACAAGCTAATCTAAAGTTTACATGAAAATTACAAAAGCCAAGAATATTCAAGATGTTCCTGAAGAACGATAAGAAATTATTTGTTCTATCAGTTTTCAATTTTTTTAAATAATAAAACAATGGAGTACATAGATTATATTAAAGAATATTCTCATAATCTGAATTACAAAAACAATCAGAAACAGAATAAAGTACAACCCATAAAAGGAAAGTTGGCTAAATTAAACTATACTAGAAAAATTCTATTCATTAAAACATACCATTGAAATGAAATGAAGAGACAAGAGAGGGTGGAGAATGAACCTTTTTGTAACTATAAACAACAAAGAATGTTTTGAATTTGTAGATTTCTTACCAATGAAAAACAAAGACTAACATTGCAATACAAAAAATAAAGAAGACCTACACATAGACACTCCACAAAAGAGAATATTCAAATGAACAATATATATTTGGAAAGCTCCTAAACCTTATGATTCAACATAGAACTAGAATTCGAAATGCAATAATATTACCACTACACACCAACAATAGTGGCAATAGTAAAAATTATTGACAACACCCAGTTTTGGAACATGTACATCAATAGAACGTTTATTCTTGGGAATATAAACTGGTACAACCACCTCAGAAAAGACACTATTATCTATGTAAGTTAAACATGATTGTTGCTTCAGGACCAAGTATTTTCTTTCCTAAGCATATGCGCAACAGAAATACATGCACATATGTACCAAAAAAAATTTGCAAGAATATGCATACCAAAATTATTTATTCTAGTTTTAAGTTAGAAACAATCCAAATATCAACAGTAGAATGAATAAATTGTGCTATACCCATGCAATGAAATACTATTAAAAAAAACCCATAGCTACATGCAATGACATTGATGAAGCTCTAAAATTTGATGGTGAGCAAAAGATGGCAACCAAAACATAGTATGCAGTATATTACTGTTTTACATAAACTTTAAAAATAACCTATGGAAGTCATGATACTGCTTACCAGGAGGAGCTGTGTTTTAATGAGAAGGGGCATGAGGAGGGCTACTGGGGTCAATATTCTATTCTTTATAACATCAACTGTGAAGACAGAAAAGGTTCTCAGGGCCTGCTACATATTGAACACTGGTGTATGAATGGCCATTAGAACTGTTCACTGTATAACTCATAATTTAAAGGCAAAAGAATAGAGATACACAGCAAGGTATTTAGGTTGAAAGTCCCAGGTTTGGTTGCTTTCCTATGCTGATATGATTCATTTGTGTTACCCTTTCATCAAATTTGTAACCAAAATGCCACCATGAGTGGTGATTTGGGTCATCAGAAGCTGTAGCCGAGCACCTGAAGTCTCTGTGATGATGCAGTTAGTCCTTGATCTGCATCTTTTTTTAAAGCTAAATACATTTGGTGCTGCCTAAGCCTAATCGCGTTTTGAGAATTTGATCAGGGATTCAAACCTACACGCCCCCTCCAGAAGCCTTGTAGATTGGGAAGTTGCATGCTTATGTCTCCTTTGTGGTAATTAACTGATTTGTGTACTTTTCTATGTGTGTTTTCACTTCAATTTAAAAGTGTATGAAAATTAGGCTGGGCGCGGTGGCTCAAGCCTGTAATCCCAGCACTTTGGGAGGCCGAGGCGGGCGGATCATGAGGTCAGGAGATCGAGACCATCCTGGCGAACACGGTGAAACCCCGTCTCTACTAAAAAATACAAAAAACTAGCCGGGCGAGGTGGCGGCGCCTGTAGTCCCAGCTACTCGGGAGGCTGAGGCAGGAGAATGGCGTGAACCCGGGAGGCGGAGCTTGCAGTGAGCTGAGATCCGGCCACTGCACCCCAGCCTGGGCGACAGAGTGAGACTCCGTCTCAAAAAAAAAAAAAAAAGTGTATGAAAATTAAGTAGTCTGCAGGTCCCAGGCTGAACCTTCCCATTTCCATCTAGTGCTGTCTGATTACCACAAGAAAATTGGGGGTAGAGGAGTAAGAGTTTATGATGCAAGGTACATAGATACACACCCACTCAATATATACAGACATACATATCTATGTATTGCCACTGCTTAGAACAGTAGTTAGTCCTAAGAGATTAACCTCAAAATGTGTAACTACAGATTTCTACAGTTTCTGCCTTTTTCTTTTCAGAGTTTTATATCTCCTTTGTCTATAACCATACTACAAGTTAGTCACTTTTTCAGATTTTCATTATGGAACTTTTGTCACTTGATGGACACTGTTTTATTGCAATGGAGCATTTTCCCAATTCACAGGAGTTAGAAATTAAAAAAGAAAAGATAATGGAGGCCGAGTTAAGTAGGAGATGCAAGACAGTTGGCAAGTCCCCCTCACTAAGTTATTAATTAAGGCAGACCAGACTTAAGACATAAGAAAGTCCAAACCATGCCCCTACAGAACTTTAAATTTCTACCTGAAACAGACATGGTTGCCATAACAAGTTATAACACTGATTATAAAATCTACAAATGTCAATAGTCTAGACAATGATGACAGTTTTATCCATTTCTTGTCTTGCCTAAGCAAGTGCAAGTCACCTAAGGTCAGCTTTGTTCCTAGCAAGCATTGAATAAATTGCAACAAAATAAGTAAACTGAATGAAAATGGGCTGTTTATTTATTTTTAACTTATTTAATTCTGGAACATCAAGAATTCTGCCAGGATGAACAGATGCTTAAGATAACACTTGTAAACTGGGACTGTCCTGTCTAAGCCAGAATGTATGGTCACTCTATACCCGATCCATGTAATTTTTAATAGTATCTCTTTTCCTTCCAAAATGTTCCAGTTTGAACAGAAGTTTAGCTGGTTATTCTATTCAAAGAAATGCTTCCCCATCAGTTAGCTATAACTATAATAATATCACACATAACAAGCAACCATAATTTGTCAGTGGCATACAGTGAGTATTTGTTTAGCTCACAAGCATCTATATTGATTTGTAGGTAGCTAATTTAAGCTGGAGTGACTCAACTGCATCTCATTCTCATCCTCCTTCTTAGACTCAGTGGTCTAAAATGGGCTGTTTCTTCTTATGGTGAAGGTAGAGAGCAAGACCAAATGCACAACACTTTCCAAGCTTTTGATCACGTCTCAACCACTAATGTTCTGTTGACTAAAGCAAACCACATGGGACTTTCAAATTAAGACACAGAAAAGTATACCACACCTCTTTTGTGGAAGGAATTGCAGTCATACGGAAAAGAAACTACACCCAGGGAGGATGCAATCTACCACTGCACTTCTTAATTGCAAACAATTACCACCATGTTTGAGAAGTCTATCAATGAGACTACCCTCACTGCAAGCTGGTAAGATGATTTCACTTGTCACTTCATACTCCAGTGTCTTTCATAGATCCACGTGAGAGGAAGTTTATCACAAGCTGAGGCTATCTGGCTCTTAAAAAGCAGTTAAGCCCAATAGATAACAAGTGGAATCCCAATAGATAATGGTGGGAGGTTGTGTGATGTTTTCTGCTGAGAACCCTGTCTCAAATGCTGTCCACTGACTACTCACGAGTCGAGTGGACCTGAGAAGTCTTTGAACTAAGTGCAGGACAATTTTTCTTCTGATGTCTGTTACAGGACATTCACTCTCCACCCTGCCCTTCAGTGGACAGAAACAACAGAAACAAAGGCAGAAGCCACAGAGCACAGCCTGGGGTACACAAAGAAACACTCTGTCTTATAAACTCAACTAAACGGAACTGGACAGTCAGCAAATTTCTCCAAAGCTTTATGAATCATGCTCCTTTGATAACTGAGCAAAACCCAATGTTCACCTAACTGACCAGGGATCAGCAACATACCATCAGGACCCTGTACTCTTCACTCCTGATGTAAGGAGCTGGATTTACATGGTCTTCCTATGCTCACAGGCTGTGTGATTCTTCCTTGGCCTTTCAAGGTAGAAACTGCCTGGCAGAGAGGAGCCTCTCTAGAAATGACTATCATCTTTTGCTCTTCTTATTTCTTATCCATGGGAAAGGTGAAAGGATGTATGTTTACATCTAAGAAGGTATCACTTTTCAAGGCTCCAGTACATTAGACAAGTACATACCGGGCCTCATAGCTGATCACTGTACTTTAATAGGCAGAAATAACTAACCAGAAATTGCCAGGTCAAATCAGATGGGATAATTGGAACAAACAGATGAGTAATCAAGTTAGGTTCTACCATCGGGCTGAGTGAGACATGAGTCCACCGGGTTGTGTGTCTGTTTTCTCATCTGCATTAGATTATATTAGAGTCTTCCTTTCAATAATTTCTGTATTTATGAAGTCAATAATAATAAACTCACAATGCACTGCCAAATGTGAATGCCCTAGTTTCACTGGGAAATAAACATTCAGTTTCCATACAATCCTGGACCAGGAGAATGGTACTAATATTTCTTAGAATATTTTCTTCCTTCTTACCATCTTCCTATTAAGGTCCTAAAGCCTGCTTACAACTCCCTGATTATGAGCTTGTTTTCTGTCACTAAGGTGAAAATAGTAGCTCATCTTACATAAGTCCTTTTTGGAGCATGGAGAATGTAAAAGAATGAATAAATGAGCAACATTATCTCAGTGCGATGGCAGAAACAAGAATATCGCACCAGACATCCTCCATCCTCTACTTTAACATTAATATATTCAAACATTTATGGAGCTAGGCATTCAAGTACAAGTTTCAGAGAATGCAAAGATGAATACAGAAAAATAAATACTTGTTTCAAACAGTTCTGAATCTAATAGGCAGATACAGTCACACAAAAGGCCATTCAGCTATAGTAGTGTCATACATGTTGTAGTAAAGATTCATTCAAAGGTCACAAAGACCCAAAGAATGGGAGACCTAACTGTAAATAATTTTTTGAACAATAATTAACACTCCTATATTGGGTAATGCTTTACAAAATCATTGATGTTAATTATTTGATTTTCTAAAGTCTTGTGATGAAGATATGCATTGTTTCATTACCATCCTCCTTTTGTAGGAAAACAAAGGCTGAGAGATATTTAATACCCCACTTTCAGATGTTATTGGTATTATACAGATGATATACTGTAAAAAATCCATAGAGACCTTCTTAACCTTTAACCCAGCAATTCCACTCGTAGGAATTCAGCCTACCTGGCCTCCTGAGTATATAGTATAATATCCTGGGTCAAGTGTATCAAACATTGGAGTGAAATTTCTAATGATCAGACTGATGACATATAAGCATGGAAATATCCTTGATTGCTTAAAAACTACAATCAGTTATCTCAATTCTGTTAACACATTAAACTCCCTGTAGACCAAAAAAAAAAGTAGATTATGTGTAATACAAATATTTTCCAACAAAGATAAACATAGGAATGGCTCCTTGTCATTAAGAAATGATTGCCGGGTGCAGTGGCTCACGTCTGTAATCCCAGCACTTTGGGAGGCCAAGGTGGGAGGACCACGAGGTCAGGAGATCAAGCCCATGGTGAAACTCCCTCTCTCCGAAAAATACAAAAAATTAGCCGGGCGCAATGTCGGGCACCTGTAGTCCCAGCCACACAGGAGGCTGAGGCAGGAGAATGGTGAGAACCCAGGAGGTGGAGCTTGCAGTGAGCCGAGATCGCGCCACTGTGCTCCAGCCTGGGCAACAACAACAACAACAAAAAAAAAAAAAAAAAAGAAAGAAAGAAAGAAAGAAAAGAAAAGAAAGGATTTTGCTACTAAAAATAATGAACATAAAATGTCCTTATAAAAATGTACATTCCCGAGGGGCGGAGCAAGATGGCCAAATAGGAACAGCTCCAGTCTCCAACTCCCAGCGTGAGCGACACAGAAGACTTGTGATTTCTGCATTTTCAACTGAGGTACTGGGGTCATCTCACTAGGGAGTGCCGGACAATCGGTGCGGGTCAGCTGCTGCAGCCAGACCAGCGAGAGCTGAAGCAGGGCGAGGCATCGCCTCACCTGGGAAGCGCAAGGGGGAAGGGAATCCCTTTTCGTAGCCAGGGGAACTGAGACACACAACACCTGGAAAATTGGGTGACTCCCACCCCAATACTGCGCTTTAAGCAAACGGGCACACCAGGAGAATATATCCCACATCTGGCCAGGAGGGCCCCACGCCCACGGAGCTTCGCTCATTGCTAACACAGCAGTCTGCGATCTAACTGCAAGGCAGCAGCGAGGCTGGGGGAAGGGTGCCCGCCATTGCTGAGGCTTAAGTAGGTAAACAAAGCCTCTGGGAAGCTCCAACTGGGTGGAGCTCACAGCAGCTCAAGGAAACCTGCCTGTCTCTGTAGACTCCACCTCTGGGGACAGGGCACAGTTAACAACAACAACAACAAAAGCAGCAGGAACCTCTGCAGACGCAAACGACTCTGTCTGACAGCTTTGAGGAGAGCAGTGGATCTTCCAACACAGAGGCTGAGATCTGAGAACGGACAGACTGCCTGCTCAAGTGGGTCCCTGAACCCTGAGTAGCCTAACTGGGAGACATCCCCCACTAGGGGCAGTCTGACACCTCACACCTCACAGGGTGGAGTACACCCCTGAGAGGAAGCTTCCAAAGTAAGAATCAGACAGGTACACTCGCTGTTCAGCAATATTCTATCTTCTGCAACCTCTGCTGCTGATACCCAGGCAAACAGGGTCTGGAGTGGACCTCAAGCAATCTCCAACAGACCTGCAGCTGAAGGTCCTGACTGCTAGAAGGAAAACTATCAAACAGGAAGGACACCTATACCAAAACCCCATCAGTACCTCACCATCATCAAAGACCAGAGGCAGATAAAACCACAAAGATGGGGAAAAAGCAGGGCAGAAAAGCTGGAAATTCAAAAACTAAGAGCGCATCTCCCCCTGCAAAGGAGTGCAGCTCATCACCAGCAACGGATCGAAGCTGGTCAGAGAATGACTTTGACGAGATGAGAGGAGAAGGCTTCAGTCCATCAAACTTCTCAGAGCTAAAGGAGGAATTACGTACCCAGCGCAAAGAAACTAACAATCTTGAAAAAAGAGTGGAAGAATTGACAGCTAGAATAATTAATGCAGAGAAGGTCATAAACGAAATGACAGAGATGAAAACCATGACACAAGAAATACATGACAAATGCACAAGCTTCAGTAACCGACTCGATCAACTGGAAGAAAGAGTATCAGTGATTGAGGATCAAATGAATGAAACGAAGTGAGAAGAGAAACCAAAAGAAAAAAGAAGAAAAAGAAATGAACAAAGCCTGCAAGAAGTATGGGATTATGTAAAAAGACCAAATCTACATCTGATTGGGGTGCCTGAAAGTGAGGGGGAAAATGGAACCAAGTAGGAAAACACTCTTCAGGATATCATCCAGGAGAACATCCGCAACCTAGTAGGGCAGGCCAACATTCAAATTCAGGAAATACAGAGAATGCCACAAAGATACTCCTCGAGAAGAGCAACTCCAAGACACATAATTGCCAGATTCACCAAAGTTGAAATGAAGGAAAAAATCTTAAGGGCAGCCAGAGAGAAAGGTCGGGTTACCCACAAAGGGAAGCCCATCAGACTAACAGCAGATCTCTCATCAGAAACTCTACAAGCCAGAAGAGAGTGGGGGCCAATATTCAACATTCTTAAAGAAAAGAATTTTCAACCCAGAATTTCATATCCAGCCAAACTCAATTTCATAAGTGAAGGAGAAATAAAATCCTTTACAGATAAGCAAATGCTTACAGATTTTGTCACCACCAGGCCTGCCTTACAAGAGACCCTGAAGGAAACCCTAAACATGGAAAGGAACAACCGGTACCAGCCATTGCAAAAACATGCCAAAGTGTAAAGACCATCGAGGCTAGGAAGAAACTGCATCAACTAACGAGCAAAATAACCAGTTAATATCATAATGGCAGAATCAAGTTCACACATAACAATATTCACCTTAAATGTCAATGGACTAAATGCTCCAATTAAAAGACACAGACTGGCAAACTGGATAAAGAGTCAAGACCCATCAGTCTGCTGTATTCAGGAGACCCATCTCACATGCAGAGACATACATAGGCTCCAAATAAAGGGATGGAGGAAGATCTACCAAGCAAATGGAGAACAAAAAAAAGCAGGGGTTGCAATCCTAGTCTCTGATAAAACAGACTTTAAACCATCAAAGATCAAAAGAGACAAAGAAGGCCATTACATAATGGTAAAGGGATCAATTCAACAGGAAGAGCTAACTCTCCTAAATATATATGCACCCAATACAGGAGCACCCAGATTCATAAAGCAAGTCCTTAGAGACTTACAAAGAGACTTAGACTCCCATACAATAATAATGGGAGACTTCAATACTCCACTATCAACATTAGACAGATCAATGAGACAGAAAGTTAACAAGGATATCCAGGAATTGAACTCATCTCTGCACCAAGCAGACCTAATAGACATCTATAGAACTCTCCACCCCAAATCAACAGAATATACATTCTTCTCAGCACCACATCGCACTTATTCCAAAATTGACCACATAATTGGAAGTAAAGCACTCCTCAGCAAACGTAAAAGAACAGAAATTATAAGAAATTGTCTCTCAGACCACAGTGCAATCAAACTAGAACTCAAGACTAAGAAACTCAATCAAAACCACTCAACTACATGGAAACTGAATAACCTGCTCCTGAATGACTACTGGGTACATAACAAAATGAAGGCAGAAATAAAGATGTTCTTTGAAACCAATGAGAACAAAGATACAACATACCAGAATCTCTGGGACACATTTACAGCAGTGTGTAGAGGGAAATTTATAGCACTAAATACCCACAAGAGAAAGCAGGAAAGATCTAAAATTGACACTCTAACATCACAATTAAAAGAACTAGAGAGGCAAGAGCAAACACATTCAAAAGCTAGCAGAAGGCAAGAAATAACTAAGATCAGAGCAGAACTGAAGGAGATAGAGTCACAAAAAACCTTCCAAAAAATCAATGAATCCAGGAGTTGGTTTTTGGAAAAGATCAAGAAAATTGACAGACCTCTGGCAAGAAGAAAAGAGAGAATAATCAAATAGATGCAATAAAAAATGATAAAGGAGATATCACCACCGACCCCACAGAAATACAAACTACCATCAGAGAATACTATAAACACCTCTATGCAAATCAACTAGAAAATCTAGAAGAAATGGATAATTTCCTGGACACTTACACTCTTCCAAGACTAAACCAGGCAGAAGTTGAATCCCTAAATAGACCAATAGCAGACTCTGAAATTGAGGCAATAATTAATAGCCTACCCACCAAAAAAGTCCAGGACCAGATGGATTCACAGCTGAATTCTACCAGAGGTACAAGGAGGAGCTGGTACCATTCCTTCTGAAACTATTCCAATCAATAGAAAAAGAGGGAATCCTCCCTAACTCATTTTATGAGGCCAACATCATCCTGATACCAAAGCCTGGCAGAGACACAACAAAAAAAGAGAATTTTAGACCAATATCCCTGATGAACATCGATCCAAAAATCCTCAATAAAATACTGGCAAACCGGATTCAGCAGCACATCAAAAAGCTTATACACCATGATCAAGTGGGCTTCATCCCTGGGATGCAAGGCTGGTTCAACATTCGCAAATCAATAAACATAATCCAGCATATAAACAGAACCAAGACAAGAACCACATGATTATCTCAATAGATGCAGAAAAGGTTTTTGACAAAATTCAACAGCCCTTTATGCTAAAAACGCTCAATAAATTTGGTATTGATGGAATGTACCTCAAAATAATAAGAGCTATTTATGACAAACCCACAGCCAATATCATACTGAATGAGCAAAAACTGGAAAAATTCCCTTTGAAAACTGGCACAAGACAGGGATGCCCTCTCTCAACACTCCTATTCAACATAGTGTTGGAAGTTCTGGCTAGGGCAATCAGGCAAGAGAAAGAAATCAAGGGTATTCAGTTAGGAAAAGAAGAAGCCAAATTGCCCCTGTTTGCAGATGACATGATTGTATATTTAGAAAACCCCATTGTCTCAGCCCAAAATCTGCTTAAGCTGATAAGCAACTTCAGCAAAGTCTCAGGATACAAAATTAATGTGCAAAAATCACAAGCATTCTTATACACCAGTAACAGACAAACAGAGAGCCAAATCAGGAATCAACTTCCATTCACAATTGCTTCAAAGAGAATAAAATACCTAGGAATCCAACTTACAAGGGATGTCAAGGACCTCTTCAAGGAGGACTATAAACCACTGCTCAGTGAAATAAAAGAGGACACAAATAAACGGAAGATCATACCATGCTCATGGATAGGAAGAATCAATATCGTGAAAATGGCCATACTGCCCAAGGTTATTTATAGATTCAATGCCATCCCCATCAAGCTACCAATGAGTTTCTTCACAGAATTGGAAAAAACTGCTTTAAAGTTCATATGGAATCAAAAAAGACCTTGCATTGCCAAGACAATCCTAAGTCAAAAGGACAAAGCTGGAGGCATCACGCTACCTGACTTCAAACTATACTACAAGGCTACAGTAACCAAAACAGCATGGTACTGGTACCAAAACAGAGATATAGACCAATGGAACAGAACAGAGTCCTCAGAAATAATACCACACAACTACAGCCATCTGATCTTTGACAAACCTGAGAGAAACAAGAAATGGGGAAAGAATTCCCTATTTAATAAATGGTGCTGGGAAAATTGGCTAGCCATAAGTAGAAAGCTGAAACTGGATCCTTTCCTTACTCCTTATGTGAAGATTAATTCAAGGTGGATTAGAGACTTAAATGTTAGACCTAATACCATAAAAACCCTAGAAGAAAACCTAGGTAGTACCATTCAGGACATAGGCATGGGCAAGGACTTCATGTCTAAAACACCAAAAGCAATGGCAGCAAAAGCAAAAATTGACACATGGGATCTAATTAAACTAAAGAGCTTCTGCACAGCAAAAGAAACTACCATCAGAGTGAACAGGCAACCTACAGAATGGGAGAAAATTTTTACAATCTACTCATTTGACAAAGAGCTAATATCCAGAACCTACAAAGAACTCAAACAAATTTACAAGAAAAAAATAAACAACCCCATCAAAAAGTGGGGAAAGGATATGAACAGACATTTCTCAAAAGAAGACATTCAAACAGCCAACAGACACATGAAAAAATGCTCATCATCACTGGCCATCAGTGAAATGCAAATCAAAACCACAATGAGATACCATCTCACACCAGTTAGAATGGCAATCATTAAGAAGTCAGGAAACAACAGGTGCTGGAGAGGATGTGGAGAAATAGGAACACTTTTACACTGTTGGTGGGATTGTAAACTAGTTCAACCATTTTGGAAAACAGTATGGCAATTCCTCAAGGATCTAGAACTAGAAGTACCATATGACCCAGCCATCCCACTACTGGGTATATACCCAAAGGATTATAAATCATGCTGCTATAAAGACACATGCACACGTATGTTTATTGTGGCACTATTCACAATAGCAAAGACTTGGAATCAACCCAAATGTCCAGCAGTGACAGACTGGATTAAGAAAATGTGGCACATATACACCATGGAATACCATGCAGCCATAAAAAAGGATGAGTTTGCGTCCTTTGTAGGGACATGGATGCAGCTGGAAACCATCATTCTTAGCAAGCTATCACAAGAACAGAAAACCAAACACCGCATGTTCTCACTCATAGGTGGGAACTGAACAATGAGATCACTTGGACTCAGGAAGGGGAGCGTCACACACGGGGCCTATCATGGGGAGGGGGAAGGGGGAGGGATTGAATTGGGAGTTATACCTGATATAAATGATGAATTGATGGGTGCTGACGAGTTGATGGGTGCAGCACACCAACATGGCACAAGTAGACTTATGTATCAAACCTGCACGTTATGCACATGTACCCTAGAACTTAAAGTACAAGAAAAAAAAAAGAAAATAACAGTAATAAATTATATCCCCATATCAAAAAAAATGTATATTCCCTAACAGCCATTTTAATCACTTACTATACTCAATTACAAACAAAAATTAATATTTTAAATAACACTGTTTCCCACCTGTATATATATTTTTCCCAACTTGTGTTTATGTTTTTTTTCAGATTCTTAGAAACTCATCTTCCACATAATTCACATGAGGAGCAATCACTTTATTGATCGTTTCCCATAAAATCATATTTAATTCCTTCCAGTTTATACTCCTCACTTTCCTACTCCAGGTTTTAATAATAATTTCTACAATCTTCGAGAGAAAAATCACAACATTTGAAGGGAAGAAAGAAAAATATTATCTCCCTCACCTAAATGATATCATGCTAAGAAAACTATAAAAATTATTTAAAACACATTCATGTTCAATGCCACTGCTTTAATCATAACCTACAATAAAAGAAACATTACTTTGTTACATGCAGTGCTATGCTCTAGTAAATCTGGCAGATATAAAATAATAGTTTGCATTACAATAAAATTCTCTACTCTTAGTGAAAACTTCCTTATTTTACTGAAATGTTGGTACTCTGGATAATTAAGCACCAGATAACAAAGGGGAGAAATGGGAAGACAAAAGCCATATTTTAATTAGTAAAAAAGATAAATATTCTTTAAAATTACACCATAAGTCAGTAATACCAAATTTACACATGCACACAGAAAAAACTTGCTTTACTTCAAATTTTCAAATATTTATTATGTGAAATAAATTATAACTTTGTAAATACGTTAGTATTATTGTGTATTTTTCAGTAATTTCACAGAAATATTAATTATAAATGAGTACTTATTTTATGCCATCTATAGTACCAAATATTTTATGTATCATCTGATTTAATTTTCACAATTCTTACTATAACAGAAGAGGAAATAATCACAAGTTAGTTGATATGCCCAAGATTATATAGCCAATAAGAAAAGGAGTGAGGATTTCAAGTCAGTCTTAACTAATTCCAAGTAGTGTGTCATTTTCACCACACCGAACAACTCCTATGTATGCAGGTACCATATACAAGTGTCTGTGTGTGTTTTATGTGTTTTTCCTTTATTTCTTTTATCAGAGGCTACAATTTTAGACTTGTTATTGTTTAATTAATTTGTTATATTTCTAGAAGATTACAGGGGCAGGAATATTTTGCTTACTATTGTTTCCACCATCTAGGAAATGAGCACTTAGCACAAAGTAAGTGCTCAATAAGTATTCTTTCATGATTTGTCCAAAAGATGCAGATGAAGGCCAGTATTCTTTTTTTTTTTTTTTTTTAAACACACTCTCACTCTGTCTTCCAGGCTAGAGTGCAGTGATTTGATCAGGTCTTGCAGCTTCAGCCTCAACTTTCAAGACGCAGGTGATCCTCTCACCAGAGCACCCCCGCCCCCTGGTGAGCCACTTCGCCTAGCCATAGGCCAGTATTCTATCAACTATATTATGATCCTGCTGTTGGAATACCACTAAGGATTTAAGACCTTACAAAACTGCTAATTTACCTTCAGAAGGACCCAAAAGTTGCAAGAACAATGACAAAATAAATTACCACCATCATGCATTAGAGAGAGAATTTGACTGGTTTCAGAGGAACCACATGGGAAAACACAGTTCCAGTACTTTTGCCATTTTAAGAAATAACATACTGACTTCTGAGTAAGCAAATTACTCCCCAAGTTTCTAGGCTGGAGAATTACATTCACTAGACATATTAAATGCTGGAAAATTAGAGTTTACAGGTTCAATGTGGCAGTTTCCCTGATGCATGTCCCCCTTTGGCATAACACAGCATTAGCTTCATGCTTTTCTCTTTTCTAGTCAGATTGGAAAGAAAAACGATCTTTTATTTAGCCGTTAAATATAATGTCCACTGTCAGAGCAAGGGAAGCAAGAAACGGACACCTGATTAAGCACTGGCAGCCTTTTTAACTCTGAAAGCCTCTTTCCAGGGGTTCATGGGGCCGTAACTCTCGCAGTCTGGAAGCACTTTGGCAATGATGAGTTTTAAAGAGGGTTATTAATAATTCCTCAACTTTTGATGGTTTACCTCTTTGAAAAACTGTATGTACACTTACTGGACCTGACATAGTGAATAGCATTTTGGAAACTATCTGGCAATGCTCTCTGCAAGCACAAATGAACATCTCTAGGAAAGTGATTTGCATTCTGCTTACAGAGGTACTGGGTGATGGTGATAATTCTGTACAAAACTTATTTTCACTAAGATATGACCATATTATATTCAATAATACATATTTATTACTTTAATTCCTCCAACCATCCTGGCAGGCATATAGAATAGGATCCTCTTTTATAGGTGAGGAAATGATGATTCAGAGAAGTGAAATAAATTTTCCAGGACACAGAGCTATGTATCAGGAGAGCCCGTATTCAAACAAATCATGGTTCTTTCCATGATTCTGCCTACTCACTCTTCTGAATTGGGTTTGCAAACAGTATTATCCTCCCATCACATAATGCCCTTTGCTGTTGTCACTTTCGTAGAAAGTTATATTTTCTCAGACTCCACTCTGCCAGGCTGGAAGAATGTAAACTGCTTTTACAGGGCACATGGCAGGACTTTTTTTCCATAAAAATCTTTATAGGGAGCATGAAGCTCGGCAAACACGTTTACCACATTCTGTAGACACACGCAGTCAAATTGTGATGCTTTGGGAAGCTCTAACAGGATGTATTAGTCTGTTTTCACATTGCTCTAAAGAAATACCAGAGAGTGGGTAATTTATAAGGGAAAGAAGCTTAACTTACTCATAGTTCCGTATGACTGAGGAGGCCTCAGGAAACTTACAATCATGGTGGAAAATGAAACAGGCACATCTTACATGGTGGCAGGTAAGAGAGAGCATGTGAAAGTGCAGGAAAAACTCCTCTTTATGAAACCATCAGATCTGGTGAGAATTCACTATCACAAGAACAGCATGGAGGCCACCCCCATATTCCAATCACTTCCCTCCCTCCACACGTAGGGATTACAATTCAAGATGAGATTTGAGAGCCAAAACATATCACAAGAATAACTGCAGTCTTAATTAGAAAAGAGGATCCGTTTGGGTCACTTGCAACAGTATTGTTCATAATTGTAGAAAAATAAATAAATAAAACCAAACAGATATCCATCAATAGTAGAAAGAATAAATTGTTTGCAGTGCATTCATTTAATTGAATATAACAGAGGAATTTATGTGAAATTGCATTAAAATATTGCATTAAATTTATATAAAATTGCATTAAAACATTCCAATGGCCTGAATATGTGATAATGCTAAGAAATAGTCCAAAATGCCACTGGGGCACCCAGATATTATTTCGTGTCTGTCTGTGAGGGTGTTTTTGGATGCAATTAACATTTGAACAGTGTCTGTGTTGCCATGAAGAAGTACCCAAGGGGCTGGGTATTTTGTCAAGAAAAGAGGTTTATTTGGGTCCCAGTTCTGAAGGCTGTGCGAGAAGCACAGTGCCAGCATCTGCATCTGGTGAGAGCCTGGGAAGATTACCCTCATGGCAGAAGGAGAAGGGAAGACAATGCATTCCAAGGCGAGAGAAACAGCACAGCATGAGGGAGGAGGTGCCAGGCTTCTCCAAACAACCAGATCTCACGTGAACTCACAGAGCGAGAATTCACTCCTTACCACAAGGACAGCACCAAGCCATTCATGAGGGATCTGCCCCATGACCCAAACACCTCCTATTAGGCCTACTTCCAACAGTGGAAGTCACATTTCAACATGAAATTTGGAGGGTACAAAACATCCAAACCATATTAAATAGGTATACTGACTAAAACAGATTGCCCTCCCTAGTGTGGGGTGGGCCTTGTCCAATCCATTGAAAGCCTAAATAAAACAAAAAAGTAAGTACAGGAAAATTCATTTTTTTCTATTTCTCTGACTGTCTTTGAGCTGGGACATCAGTCTTCTCCTGCCTTTGGACTCATACTATAACTTACAACATCGGCTCTTCTGCTTCTCAGGCCTTCGAACACGGACTGGAACTATATCATCTGCACTTGATCTTAGCCAAAAGGCCGAGAAACGATGAACTATATCATCTGCTTTCCTGAGTGTCTCGCCTGCCAGCTGCAGATCTTGGGGTATCTCAGTCTCCATAATCACATGAGCCTATTTCTTATGATAAATCATACACACACACACATTTATGATTTATGTCTGTGTGTATGTTTGTGTCTCCTATTGCCCTCACATAGAAATTCTCTGGACAACTGTCAAAATCACTATCTAGAAAAGGAAGTAGGTTTTGAGCCCTGAGTCGGGGGAAATCACAGAGCTTTGGAGCACCTGATATCTAATCCCAGAAAAAAAAAAAAGGTCCAGAGGGAAAGCTTTCAGAAACAAGTGAAACAATCTCCAACAAGTAAGCTAAAATGAAACCAGCAAACATACTAAATCAGCGACAACAATAAAGTAATATAGAAAGAGTCAACCCCAGGAAATCAATCAAGCAAAAGTAGACTGCAAAATCTTATTTCCTTCCACTATAATGTTCAGTTTGAATGAACCATGAGCATGTTGCTATATTAGCAGATAAATGAAAGTTATGAGAGCCTTAATAAAGCATTCATTTGTCCACTCAACACACATTGAGTGTACATTAAGCAGAAGACTTCACTGATCCTGGAAATGTACCAGTGAATGAGAACAAACTGGAATTTGCTCTCAGACTTTGAACAAGATGGTCAGTGTGGTTTGAGATATATTTAATTTAAGGTCAATAATAGCATTCAGGGTAAAGTGTCCAGTATATAGTTTGTTATTGTGATTGACATCTGGGAGAAAGGGAAAGTATACACATTTAGTTTAGAGTCTCAAAGAGATGAAAGTTGAAACTGAAACAGAAAAGATGAAGGATTCTATGAAACAGGAGAATAAATTAGAAATGAGAGCTAAACATTAGGAACAGAAACAGAAAGAAGAAAAGGAGTCAAGAAGAAAAGAGTCTACCAAAGACACAGAAGACCAGGGTGGGGAGGGTGGAATGGCAAATGAAGCAAAAGAAGGAAAACTTTCAAAGGTCAGGGGAGGAAGACAGAGAGCTTCCTAAGAGGTAGATAAGGAGAGGAGATGGAAACAACAAGCACTAGATACCACAGGGTCTTTGAAAGGCAATGTTGCCCCCGTCATGATCTAAGTGGTGAGAAAGCCAACAAGCTAGCAGTTAAGTTTAGAAAATCCAGAATGAAGGGAAACCTGTGTAGCAGTTCCTCCGAGGGGTCTGGAAGATAGCCAGCCTAGTAGAGTTGTCCAAGGTCTGCGCAGTGCAGAACAATAAAATGGAGGTGGGTATGAGAGGATTACACAGAGTTAGACCCCTGAGCCTCAGCAGCAGACTGCTCCAAGGATGAGACACTGACAAGTGGCAGCCCAGAGTGACAGCCCAGAGTGACAGGATGCGGTGTAGATAGCAGTGTAGAGGGATAATAATGACCACAAACGTTCAGGATAATGTCCAACACGGGCATTAATTAGTGAAAATGAGAACCAGATGCTCACATTTCCCTTTGTGCCTTATTTTATGTAGGATCCCTTGGAACTTACTTGAAACCTAGAAGAGAAAGAAAAGATGGGGGAAAAGGTGTGTCTTGAATAAGAAATTATGAATTAACTTACCATAACTTACCTTTGATTCAGTGTCCTTGACTGAGCAGAATTTGACACAAAATAGAAATGAAGAAAAGAATCAGCGTCATACAGAGGATGAGAACACAGAATGTAAATAGTGACTGCACCAGTTCAAAGATCAGTCATGCTGTATGACTTTTTTCTGCTTTTTATTTTTATTTTTTATTTTTCCATAAGTTATTGGGGAACAGGAGGTATTTGGTTACATGAGTAAGTCCTTTAGTGGTGATTTGTGAGATTTTGGTGCACCCATCACCCAAACAGTATACACTGTACCATATTTGTAGTCTTTTATCCCTCACCCCACTCCCACTCTTTCCCCCAAGTCCCCAAAGTCCATTGTATCATGTTTACGCATTTGTGTGCCCACAACTTAGATCCCATGTATCAGTGAGAACATATGATGTCTGGTTTTCCATTCCTGAATTACTTCACTTAGAATAATAGTCTCCAATCGCATCAAGGTCACTGCAAATGGAGTTCATTCATTTTATGGCTGCATGATATTCCATTGTGTATATATACCATGGTTTCTTTATCCATTAATTGACTGATGGGCATTTGGGTTGGTTCCATGATGTTGCAATTGTGTATGGTGTTGCTATAAAAATGCATGTACAAGTATCTTTTTCAAATAGTGACTTATTTTCCTCTGAGTAGATACCCAGTAGTGGGATTTCTGGATCAAGCAGTAGTTCTACTTTTGGTTCTTGAAGGAATCTCCACACTGTTTTTCATAGTGGCTGTACTAGTTTGCATTCCCACCAGCAGTGTAGAAGTCTTCCCTGTTCACTGTATCCATGCCAACATCTACTGTTTTACAATTTCTTAATTTTGGACTTTTTAAATATTGTATTTTAAGTTCTATGATACATGTGCAGAACATGAAGGTTTGTTACATAGGTATACACATGCCATGGTGGTTTGCTGCACCCACCAACCCATCATCTACATTAGGTATTTCTCCTAATGCTATCCCTTCCCTAGCTCCCCAACAAGCCCCAGTGTGTGATGTTCCCCTCCCTGTGTCCATGTGTTCTCATTGTTCGACTCCCACTTATGAGTGAGAACATGTGATGTTTGGTTTTCTATTCCTGTGTTAGTTTGCTGAGAATGATGGTTTCCAGCTTCATCCATATCCTTGCAAAAGATATGAACTCATGCTTCTTTATGGCTGCATAGTATTTATGCCTGCATAGCATATATGCCACATTTTCTTTATCCAGTCTGTCATTGATGGGCACTTGGGTTGGTTCCAAGTCTTTGCTATTGTAAATAGTACCACAATAAACATACGTGTGCATGTGTCTTTATAGTAGAAAGATTTCTAATCCTTTGGGTATATACCCTGTAATGGGATTGCTGGGTCAAATGGTATTTTTGGCTCTAGATCCTTGAGGAATCACCACACTGTCTTCCACAATGGCTGAACTAATTTATATTCCCACCAACAGTGTAAAAGCATTCCTATTTCTCCACATCCTCTCTAGCATCTGTTGTTTCTGGACTTTATAATGATTGCCATTCTAACTGGCATGAGATGGTATCTCATTGTGGTTTTGATTTGCATTTCTCTAATGACCAGTGATTTATGAGCTTTTTTTCATGTTTGTTGGTTGCATAAATGTCTTCTTTTGAGAAATGTCTGCTCATATCATTCACCCACTTTTTGATGGTTTTTTTTTTCTTGTAAATTTGTTTAAGTTCTTCGTAGATTCTGGATATTAGCCCTTTTTTCAGGTGAATAGAATGCAAAAATATTCTCCTACTCTCTAGGTTGCCTGTCCCGGACCAGATGGATTCACAGCTGAATTCTATCAGAGGTACAAGGAGGAGCTGATGCCATTCCTTCTGAAACTATTCCAAACAATAGAAAAAGAGGGTCTGTTCTCTAACTCATTTTATGAGGCCAGCATCATACTGGTATCAAAACTTCACAGAGACACAACAAAAAAGAAAATTTCAGGCCAATATCCCTGATGAACATCAATGTGAAAATTCTAAATAAAATACTGGCAAATCGAATCTAGCAGCACAGCAAAAAGCTTATCCACCATGATCAAGTTGGCTTCATCCCTGGGATGCAAGGCTGGTTCAATATATGCAAATCAATAAACATAATCCATCACATGAACAGAACCAGTGACAATTGGTTATCAATAGATGATTATCTCAATAGATGCAGAAAATGAATTCAATAAAATTCAACAGCCCTTCATGCTAAAAATTCTCAATAAACTAGGTATTGATGGAACATATATCAAAATAATAACAGTTATTTATGAAAAACCCAAAGCCAATATCATACTGAATGGGCAAAAGCTGGAAGCATTCCCTTTGAAAACAGGCATAAGACAAGGATGCCCTCTCTCACCACTCCTATTCAACATAGTATTGGAAGTTCTGGCTAGGGCAATCAGGCAAGGGAAAGCAATAAAGGGTATTCAAATAGGAAGAGAGGAAGTCAAATTATCTCTGTTTGCATATTTAGAAAACCCCATTGTCTCAGACCAAAATCTCCTTAAGCTGATAAGCAACTTCAGCAAAGTCTCAGGATACAAAATCAATGTGCAAAAACCACAAGCATTCCTATACACCAATAATAGACAAACAGTCAAATCATAAGTGAACTCCCATTCACAATTGCTACAAAGAAAATAAAACACCTAGGAATCCAACTTACAAGGACCTCTTCAAGGAGAACTACAAACCACTGCTCAAGGAAATAAGAGGACACAAACAAATGGAAAAACATTCCATGCTCATGGATAGGAAAAATCAGTGTCGTGAAAATGGCCATACTGCCCAAAGTAATGTATAGATTCAATGCTATCCCCATCAAGCTACCATTATATTTCTTCACAAATTAGAAAAAAACTACTTTAAATTTCATATGGAACTAAAGAAGAGCCCATATAGCCAAGATAATCCTAAACAAAAAGAACAAAGCTGAGTGCATGCCACTACCTGACATCAAACTATACTACAAGGCTACAGTAACCAAAACAGCATTGTACTGGTACCAAAACAGATTATATAGAACAATGGAATAGAACAGAGGCCTCAGAAATAACACGACACATGTACAACTATCTAATCTTTGACAAACCTGACAAAAATGAGTAATAGAGAAAGGATTCCCTAGTTAATAAATAGTGTTGGGAAAACTGGCTAGCCACATGTAGAAAACTGAAACTGGACCCCTTCCTTACACCTCACACAAAAATTAACCCAAGATGGATTCAAGACTTAAACGTAATACCTAAAACCATAAAAACCCTAGAAGAAAACCTAGGCAATACCATTCAGGACATAGGCATGGGCAAAGACTTCATGACAAAAACACCAAAAGCAATGGTAATAAAAGCCAAAATTAAATGGGATCTAATTAAAGAGGTTCTGCACAGCAAAAGATTATGGCTATTCTTGCAGGAATGAGGGAGTATTGCATTGTGGTTTTGATTTGCATTTCCCTGATCATTAGTGATGTTGAACATTTTTTCATATGTTTGTTGGCCATTTGTGTATCTTCTTTGGTAAATTGTCTATTCATGTCCTTAGCCCACTTTTTGAAGGGATTTTTTTTTTTTCTTGCTGCCTTGTTGGAGTTCGTTGTAGTTTCTGGATATTAGTCCTTTGTCATGTGCTTTGATTGTGAAGATTTCTCCTACTCTTCTGGGTTGTCTGTTTACTCTGCTGAGTCTGTTCCTTTTTCCATGCAAAAGCTCTTTAGATTAATTAAGTCCCAACTAGTTATCTTTGTTTTTATTGCATTTGCTTTCACACAACAAAATTGTCCAATGATGCATTTATCTGAATATATCCCTGTCACTAAGCAGTGCATGACTGAATATATAAAATGGCTTTGATACTGTTTTTCTCTAATTCATATGAAAATGAAATTCTAGTACAATTAAAACTAAGAATTTCTTCACACCCAATGTGGTGATAGAGTTCACTCCCAGAGAATTAACTACCAGAAACATACCCAGTGAATTCCTTAGCATGATACCACCTACTTGCTAATAATGTATTTAGGTGTCCTACATAGTATTTTGGAATCAGGTGCAACATTTACTATTTTGTAATTAGTTTACTAAATTTTATGAAGCTGAATCTTATTTTTGTATAAATTTATGGGGTAGAAGTGGAATTTTATTACATGCATAGATTTCCTAGTGGTGAAGTCAGGGCTTTTAGTGTATCCATCACCTAAATAATGTACATTGTACCCTTTAAGTAAATTCTCATCATCCAGCCCCCCCCACACTTTCACCCTTCTGAGTCTCCATAGTCTATCTTTCCACACTCGGTGTTTTTGCATACACATTATTTAGCTTCCACTTATGAGTGAGAACATAAAATATTTGTCTTTCTGTATCTGGCTTGTTTCACTGAAGATAATAGCCTCCAGTTCCATCCATGCTGCTGTGAAAGACATAATTTCATTCTTTTTTATGGCTGAATAGTATCCCGTTGTGTATACATACCACATTTTCATTATTCAAGCGTCCAGTGATAGACACATGTTGATTTCATATCTTTGCTATTGTGAAAAGTGCTGTGATAACATACAAGTGCAGATATCTACGTAATATAATAATTTATTTTCCTTTGAGTAGATACCCAGTAGTGAGATTGCTGGATCAAATGGTAGTTCTATTTTTAGTTCTTTGAGAAATCTCCAGACTGTGTTCCACAGCGGTTGGACTAATTTACATTCTCACCAAACTGTATGAGTTCCCTTATCTCTGCATCCTCGCCAACATCTGTTATTTACTTTTTTATAATAGCCATTGTGACTGGGATGATATCTCACTGTGGTTTTAATTTCCCTCAGATGATTAGTGATGTTAAGTATTTTTTTTCATAAAACTGTTAGTCATTTGTATGTCTTCTTTTGAAAACTGTCTATTCATATATTTTGTCCACTTTTTAATGGTGTTATTTGAGGTTATCTTGTTGAGTTCTTTGAATTACTTGTATATTCTGGATATTAGATCCTTGCCAGGTACATAATTTGCAAATATTTTCTCCCATTCTGCAGGTTGTCTGTTCGCTCTGGTATTTCCTTTGCTGTACAGAAGCTTTTTAGTTTAATTAAGTCCCATTTGTCTATTTTTGTTTTTGTTACTTGCGCTTTTGAGCCATGAATTATTTGCCTAGACCAATGTCCAGAAGAGTTCTTTCCCTAGGTTTTCTCCCAGTAATTTTATAGTTTCAGGTCTTATATTTAAGTCTTTAATCCATCTTGAGATGATTTTCATATATGATGAAGGATGGTGGTTCAATTTTATTCTTCTATATGTGGCAATCCAATTTTCCCAGTACCATCATTTATTAAAGAAACTGTACTTTCCCCAGTGTATGTTCTTGTCAACTTTGTCAAAGATCAGTTTGCTGTAGATAGGTGGATTTATTTTTGGAGTCGCTATTCTTCCATTGTTCTATGTGTCTATTTTTATATCAGTACCATGCTGTTTTGGTTAATACAGCTTTGTAGTATAATTTGACATCAGCTAACGTGATGCCTCTGGTTTTGTTCTTTTTGCTTAGGAATGCTTTGGCTAATCAGGTTCTTTTATGGTTCCATATGAATTTTAGAATAGTTATTTCTAATTCTGTGAAAAATGACATTAGTATTTTAATAGAGATAGCACTCAATCTGTAGATTGCTTTGGGCAGTATCGTCCTTTTTACAATATTAATTCTTGTAATCCATGAGCATAGGATGCTTTTATATTTGTGCCCTGTTCAATTTCTTTCATCAGCATTTTGTAGTTTTCCTTGTAGGCAATGTTCACCTTGTTGGTTAAATATATTCCCAGATATTTTTTGTAGCTATTGTAAGTAAGATTGCCTCCTTGATTTTGTTCTCAGATAGACTGTTATTGGTCTATGGAAATGCTACTGATTTTTATACATTGATTTGTATCCTGAAACTTTACTGAATTCGTTTATCAAATTTAAGAATTTTTTGGTGGAATCTTTAGGTTTCATAGATATAAGATCATATCCTCAGTGAAAAGAGATGTATTTTTCCCAGATATTCCACTTGAGAGCTTCTTACTGGCTAAATACAGTGTCAGCATATAAAGAAAGGGTATTTATTGAATCACTGTTCGCAGTGGTGAACAATCTGAATAGTCAATAACAAGTAAATGGTTACATAAATTATGATATATTTATTCTGCAGAATATAATACAGACATAGAAAAAGAACAAATTAGATGTATATTCACTCTCTAGATGACTCTCTATTTTATATGAATAAATGAAGAATGTAAGCTGGAGAAAAACATACACTAAACATCATTTTTTATAAACAACCCTATATCAGAATTTAAGGTTAAATGAGTAAAATTAACAGTACAAAGTACACACTGGATTATCTTGAGGAGGTCAAACGGAAGTTTACATAATTCTTCATACTTTTTTAAATCATTTTATATTATAAATAACTATGTGTCTTTTGTACTTAAAAAATTGCCATGAAACATAATTATCTTTCCAAGAACATGAAATAGCATAGTTATTGCTTTAGGGTGTGCTGTTTTACCTTTTTATTTGCTTTAAAATTTTTTTAATGAATACAGTTTTTATACTAATCATATGCACACACCTATTTAGTATTTAATGTGTAATTTTTAAACACACTGATTTTATTAAATGCCACCATTTATATGTGTACAACAAAAGGTCATAGACCTTTTGAACAAATGTAGATTCATACTCAAATTCATAACCCAGTTTAGAAAGACAGCCAACATACTGCCCATGAGTTCACTTCATCAAAGCTTCTCTTGTTGACTCCTAATCAATCTTGTTGAAACTAATTAAAACAACACTAGCTTTAATTGGTCTAAGGGGACCATAATTGGTGTTCTAACAACCTAGCATTTTAAGACAGAAACTCGAGGCCAACTTGGACCAGTTTTTAACAATGCCAGAAGCCAGTTCAAGTTATGGCGTTTGTTGTAGATGGGTTAGTGCCCTGGGAATGTGATAAACATGAAAAAAAAAAAAAAAAAAAAAGGCAACGCTTGAGATGAGGTAACTCTATTAGCCACACTCAGAAGTGCAGAAAACTATAAATGGGTCTGTGCACTTATAGCCACTTGGAGAAATAAGTATTCAGAAGGAGAACACGTTTGATAGATTTGGAATGCTATAGAAAAAAGCATACCTTCATTTGATTTGAACATCACATATTGAGAGCACAATATGTTCATTCATCTATTTATCCTACAAACATTTTTTTTTCAAATTTCATTTTCATTGTCAAGCTCTATACTGTCTCTAAGGACAAAGCAATAAAGAAGATTAACCCTGGCAGCAGCCCTAATGCTGACATTTTAAGAAACAAAGTGCCTTCCCTCCCTCAAGCTGTTTTACTGCCATCCACCTGAAAAGTGTTGTGAGAAATACACAAATTTAAGGTAACTACAAATGTAAATGGCTACCCTGGAGTTTTGCAGTGCCTGAAGATCACAAAATCCTAGGGACTGTGATATAATTTTGCTGTGTCTCCACCCAAATCTCATCTCAAATTGTAGTTCCCCTAATCCCAATGTGTTGTGTGAGGGACCTGGTGGGAGGTAATTGAATCATGGGGCCAGTTACCTACATGCTGTTCCCATGATAATGAGTGAGTGCTCACAAGATCTGATGGTTTTATAAGCGGCTTTTCCCCCAACCTCGCTCTGCACTTCTCCTTGCTGCCACCATGTGTAGAAGGACACGTTTGCTTCTCCTTCCACCAAGATTATAAGTTTCCTGAGGCCTCCCTCGCCCTGTGGAACTGTGAGTCAATTAAAGCTCTTTCCTTTACAGATTACTCAGTCTTGGGTATGTCCTTATAGCTGCATGAGAACGAACTAATACAGACTGGGAATACAGAGATAGTAAACATATCAGATCATTTCAATAACACTATATTATCTAAGGCAGAGGTAGGTATCAGGGACTAGGGTTCCCAAAGGAGGGCCTGGCTAGAAAGTTTGACAAATGTTTTCTCAAAGAGATGATGGCCAAACTGTGTCTGGGCCAAATTTTTCAGGTGTGATAATGCTTTTATCTGAATGTGAAGAAAAGGTGGATCTTTGACAGATCCTCAGCAAGGCAGTGAAGGATCCTTGTAGAGGGCCTTTAGGTAGACAAATGAGAGAGGGAGTTACCATCACATCACCAAGATGGTATTTTCTCCAGTACAAAGAGAAAGACTCAGTCACTTCTTCCTCTCTGTTCTCTTTCATAGCTATGCTCAGCTCTTTGGAGGCTACCTTGTGAAGACTCCCTTGATCTAAATTATTAAGACCATCTTCTTTGGGAATGACAGAGAGAAGAGGAAGAGGAAAGCAGTGTGCAAAGAATGAGAATTCTATGTGCCTCCAAAAAGAAAAAACTGCAACTACACATCAGCATTATGCAAATGACCTCTATTCTTAAAAGTTGGCTGAGAATGAGGAAATCCATTGCATTCACAGAGATATTCTGTGGGAGCAAAAAGGGAGAGAACAACAGTACCACTTTAAAAAGAAATGTACTATGTAATTTTCCCTAGCATTATCCAAATCAAACATTTTTGAAGCACCAAGCCTCTATCCACAGATCAGAAACTGAAAAAAATATATATTACATTTTTCTTATACAGGCATACCTTGGATATATTGGAAGGTCAGTTTCAGATTGTGGCAGTAATGCAAAATACCCTATTAAGCAAGTCACATCATAATTTTTGGTTTACCAGTGCATATAAAGTTATGTTTATGCTGTAGTCTTTTCAGTGTGCAATAGAATTATGTCTCAAAAAATGCACATACCTTAATTAAAAATTTTTTGTTGCTAAAAAATTCTAACAATCATCTGAGCCTTCAAAGAGTCATGATCTTTTTGCTGGTGGAGGGCCTTGCCTCACTGTTGACGGCTGCTGCCTAATCAGGTTGGTGTTTTCTGAAGTTTGGGGTAGCTGTGGCAATTTATTAAAGTAAGACAATAAAGTCTGCATCTTCAATTAACTCGTCCTTTTACAAAAAAAAAATCTCTGTAGCATTTTTTATAGCATTTACTTACCATAAAACTTCTTTCAAAATTGGAGTCCTTTCAAAAATTGTCCTTGCTTTATTAACTAAACTTATGTAATACTCTAAATCCTTTGTTGACATTTTGACAATGTTCACAGTATCTTCAGCAGGAGTGCAGTCCAGCTCGTGAAACTTTTTTCTATTTTCATCCATAAGAAACAACTGTTCATCAGTTCAAGTTTTACCATGAGATTGCAGCAATTCAATCACATCTTCAGAACCCAATTTTAATTCTAGTTCTCTTGCTATTTCTACCACATCTGCAGTTACTTCCTTAACTCAAGTTTCTAGGAACTAAAGCAGTTGGTGACTTTACATTGAACCCTTCAAAGTAAGGAGTTGGAATCCATTTCTTCCACACTCCTGTTAAGGTTGCTATTTTGACCTCCTGCCATGAATTATGAATATTCTTTATGTCATCTAGAATGGTGAATCATTTCCAGGAGGTTTTTAATTGTCATTAAAGGAATTGTTGTCTATATATATGAGAACTATAGTCTTACAAAGTGTATTTTTCAAATAATAAGACTTGAAAATCAAAATTACTCCTTGATCCATGGGCTGCAGAATGGATATTGTGTTAGCAGCCATGAAAACAACATTAATCTCCTTGTACACCTCCATCAGAGCTCTTGGGTGAACAGGTGCATTGTCAATGCACAGTAATATTTTGAAAGGAATCTCTTTTTCTGAGCAGGTCTCAACAGTGGACTTAAAATGTTCAATAACTGTACTATAAACAGATGGGTTGTCATCTAGGCTTTGTAGTTCCACTTATAAAGCACAGGCAGAGTCCATATAGCATTATTCTTAAGGGTTATAGGATTTTTGGTCCATGAGCATTGGCTTCAACTTAGTGTCTAATGCAGTTGATGACTTTAACAAGACAGTCAGCCTGTCCTTTGAAGCGTCTAAGTCAGGCATCGACTTCCTCTCTCTAGCTATGAAAGCCTTAGATGATCATCTTACAATATAAGGCTGTTTCTTCTCCAGTGAAAGTCTACTATTTAGCATAGCCACCTTCATCAATCATTTTAGCTAGATCTTCTACATAACTTGCTGCAGCTTCTATAATAGAACTTCCTGCATCACCTTGAACTTTTATTTTATGGAGATTACTTCTTTCCTTAAGTCTCATGAACACATCTCTGCTAGATTCCCACTTTTCTTCTTCAGCTTCCCCACCTGTCTCAGCCTTCATAGAATTAAAGAGAGTTAGGGCTTTCTCTGGATTTAACTTTGGCTTAAGGAAACATTGTGACTGGCTTGATCTTCTATCCAGACCACTAACAATTTCTCTACTTTAGCAATAAAGCTGCTGTTTTCTTATCACTTGGGTGTTCAGTGTGGTAGAAATTTAATTTTTTTTCAAGAATTTTCCTTTGCATTTACACATTGGTTAATTGTTTGGCACAATACGTCTAGGTTTTCTACAGGCCTTCTTTGCTAAACAATCATTTCTAGCTTTTGATTTAAAGTGAGAGACATACGACTCTTCCTTTCATTAAAATGCTTAGAGGCCATTGTAGGATTATTACATTACCTACTTTCAATATTATTCTGTTTCATGTAATAGGGAGGCTTGGGGGGGGGGAGAGAGAGAGAGAGAGAGAGAGAGAGAAGAGAGAGAGAGAGAGACAGGGGAATAACCAGTTGGTAGAGTAGTCAGAACACATGCCTTTGTCCTTTAAACACTGCCATCTTATAAGGGCAAAGCTGGTGGCATCCCCCCAAAATTACAATCATTACATCAAAGATCATTGATCACAGATCACCATAGCAAACATAATAATGATGGAAACATTGTAAATATTGTGAGAATTACTAAAATGTGACCCAGAGACATGAAACGAGCACACGCTGTTGGAAAAATGGCTCCAATAGACTTGTTCAGCATAGGGCTGCTACCATTCTTGATCCATAAAAATACAGTATCTATGAAGTCCAATGAAGCCACGCATAATGAAATGATATATGATATATACTTTCTAACTCAGGAGCATTTAAAATAATATGGTCCTCATTTTAATTACATCATTTATTTCTGCTACTCAACAGCACACATATAAACAAGGAGAAGAAAGGGGAGCAACTGCCTTGAGTGGGCTCAACCATACATAAATTGGTCAATGGCAAACACATTTAAGCAGAATGTTGGGGTAGGGGGTATTTCCTTGGATTTTAGGCACTTAGGGCAAGAGTGTAACCAGGAACCAAGATAAAAATATTAAGAGTTGGGAAAGGAGCTAAGGTTTTGTTTCTACATCACTTTTCAAGTTACTCAAAGTGTTTGATTCAAAATACAGGATGATTCGGTGACATGCATGAAAGGATATTTCAGATGCTAAAAATGAAATACTCGAAAATAATTTAGTTTATTCACAGAGTGAAGAACTAACAAGAATATGTCGTTTTTCACCATAAAACCCCTTACATTCATCCTCCCTCTTCTAGTCCCTGGATGATTCTATTTAAACATTTTTAAATTTTAAACATTTTATAAACAGTTTTAAATATTGGTGTAGGACTGAGTTGCTAGGAAAATGGGAGTCCTAATATACTTTGTAGCTAGTAAACATTTGGCCACCTTTTCCTCTTGTGAGCTAGGTAAACATTTCCATGTATTTTTCCAGCACTTATCTATTCCATGGATGATCGTCAGCAACTGTATATATCAACTCATAGATGAACAAAGATACTCAACATACTAAGGAAGCCATTTACCCAAGATTTTCTGCAGTTATTTTGATAAGCAGATTTTGGTCATAACACTACCAGTTGTAAAATCTTGTACCATTCCAGGGAGAGGCCAAAAAACTCTCAAGAAAGCACCAGTATCTGAGTGCTGACCACTGCAGGCTTCTGCGCTTTCAGAGGAGCTGCCTCACAGATGAGAGAAATACAACCAAGACTTCAACTATGATTGAGCAGAAAGCCTCCCATAAACATGAAGACAATTCGTAACCAGAGTTTAAGTTTTCTAAGGTTGTCTAAAAATATCTTACTTTGAACCATGCAAAAGTGATCCAATCTGGAAGCATTGTAAAAATAATGCTTCCTTCCCAGTCTGGGTAGTTTGTAAAACCCTAGAGGCTAGAATTTTCCCAAGTCTGTTTTATCCTCTTTATTCTGGAGAAGAAAACACATCAAGACATCAAAACATTTGATCTTGGAATGGGTCTTATCCTTCGTTACAGACTGGCTGACTCTGAATATATCAGGAATGCACTTCCCAGACCCCAGGACTCAAATATAACCAGAGTGACAGGGCAGGTCTGAGAGAAGCAGCAAACATACTTCATCCTAGGGTCGGAAATAAACACGGTGGTATAATTCTAACTTAGAAAATAACGAGGTAAGGGGTCGTGTAAACTTCATACAACGCTGCTGCCTCTGAGTTATTAAAAAAATTACTAACAGGCTTCTGATCAACTAAAGGAATAAAATTAGGTGTTCAAAGGAGATTTTTTAATGTCCTCATCTAGAATTATTTTCCCATTGTGATAGCACTGAATATAACCAGAAGCTGGACATATTTTTAAAAACCTTTTAGATAGGCAGGTCTAAACCTTGAAAACATCAGTGATATAGAGAACCCACCACTGAGTGTGAGGTTTGAGAAATGGATCCTAAAGATTTAATTAATTGTCCCACATCAGTCTACCAATAGATTAATGCTTTTGTTCTTGGCTCCACTACCTTTATAAAAAATACATGGATGGAAAATGTGAAGAAATAAAAGAGAATGATGAATGCACTCACATTTAAAGATGGAAAGAAGAGAAGAGGAACCTTTTCAAATACCACATGGGAGAAGAAATTTGTGTCTTTAGCATTCAGAATATGCTCATAACTCCTGCCTATTTGCTCAACTATGTTTACTATTTTAGTTTTCACTGAACCTTAACACAAATCAATTTGGAACAAGATACAAACAAGTTTTTTGATAATTTTTGCAATCTTGATAATTTCCCTTAAAAAAATTAACATAACAACATGGCCTTGTGCTACACATCAAGCTTTTTTTTTTTAATAGGCTTTTTAGAGCAATTTTAAGTCCACAGCACAATTGAGCAGAAAGTACAGAGTTTCCATATGCCTTCGACCTATCCCCCTCCCAAAGCCTCCCCACTACCCCACTATCAATGTCCCCCACCAGAATGGTACATTCGTTATAGCTGATGAGCCTATACTGACATCATTATCACCCAAAGTTCATTGTTTACATTAGGGTTCATTCTCAGTGTTGTACATTGTATGGATTTAAACAAAGTTATAATGACATGTATCTACAATAGTAACATACGCACTAGTTTCACTGCCCTAAAAATCTTCTGTGCTCCGCCTATTCATTCCTCCCTCCCTTTAAACCCTGGACCTTGTTAATGTCTCCATAGTTTGCCTTTTCTAGAAGTCATACAGTTGGAATTATACAATATGTAGTTGTTTTAAATTGGCTTCTTTCACTTAGTAATATACATTTCAGATTACTCTATACCTTTCCATGCCTTGATAGCTCATTTCTTTTTAATACTGTTTAATATTCAATTGCCTGGCTGTACCACAGTTTATTTATCAATTCACCTACTAAGAGACACCTTGGTTGCTTCTAAGTTTTGGCAAATATGAACAAATCTGCTATACACAATCATGTGCAAAGTTTTTGTAAGAGTTTTCAACTCCTGTGGATATATATCAAGAAGTACAATGGCTGAATTGGGTGTTAAGAGTATAGCTAGTTTTGTTTTGTTTTAAGAAACTGCCACTCTTCCGAAGTACCACTTTACATTCCTACCAGCAATGAATGAGCTTTCCTGTTGGGTACATCCAAAGCATCATTTTGCATTCCTAGCAGCACTGAATGAGAGTTCCTGTTATTCCACATTCTCATCAGCATTGGGTAATGTGAGTTCCAGATTTTGGCCATCCTAATAGGTACGTAGTGGTATCTCACTGTTGTTTTAATTTGCGATTCCCTAATGATATAGGATGTTGTACATATTGTAATAAACTTATATACCATCTGTATATTTTCTTTGGTGAGTTTTCTGTTTTGATTTTTGTGCAGTTTAAAATAAGGTTGTTCATGTTTTTATTGTTGAGTTTTAAGAGTTCTCTGTATATTTTGGATAACAATTCTTTATCAAATGTGCCATTTGCAAATATTTTCTCCCAGTCTGTGGCTTGTCTTCTCACTCACTTGACACATTGAGTTTTCCCATAGAAAATGGTGCTTATTTGGGAGAATAAGATATTTCTTTGTTAGTCTGTCTCTTTCAGATACCCAATTTATAATTCCAGAAGTTAGAAAATTTTCTGGCTCCTCTCACATTCAGAAAGGCGGATATTTTATCTAACCTATAATTATCCTGTTCACAAATTAAATAGATATTTTTGTTCCTCAAACTCACTCTTTCATTCCTCGAACATTTCATTTTCTCTTTTCCTACCAATTTCAAAATCAATAGATATTAACATCCAACTGATCTTTGCCAGTGAGTACTAGGAGAGAACTAAGTTGAAAAATAAATTTCTATCTGCTCTTTCAGAATGGGTGCATATGTGCTGCACTGCCAAGCTATATTTGACTTTCTGGCAATATATTTTCTTAGGGTTTAATTCTGGGCCAGCCAGAGAGAAATGCTACTTTAGCATTAAAAAAGCTATACGTTCTGGAGGGAAAATCATAAGTCTCTGATGAAGAAAATAACTGGGAATAATTTCCATTTTATAATGCCTTTTTAGAGCATTAGAGAAGGTTTGACAAAGAACAATGGTACAGACCACAGGAAGGAAAAATACAATTAAAAAAGATTAATGCACAAGCATTCCCTACCCTAGGCAAGGTAGGCTAAACATAACCTCATGTTAAGTTTGCCCAGAATGAAAAAAACAAAAACAAAAACTGACGCTTATCTTTACAGAATACTTACAACGTTTCAGGGCAAATTGCCACATTTTTGAGTTAGGCAAACAAAGCACAAAGTTTCTCATACTCTACAATGAGCAACTGAGAGGGGCCCAGAAAACATTTCTGTCAGGTTTAAGATGGTTTAAATGTTTGAAGATGATAAAAACTTCTGATCCTCCCTGTTAATTGTATTTTACTTCGCAACAGACATGGGCCTTTGTTATGTCTGCAGTTGAAAACTGAATATTTGCAAAAGGAGACCTTTGCCTGAAAATGGCAGAGAACTACAAAAACCTCATACTCAAGACCTCTTCAGAATCAGATCAACTTCTTCCATTCGCTAACCTCTTCCAGATTTATATCCTGTAAAATTTTGGTTGATGAAGACACACAGAATCTTGCCCAGGACCACACATCCAAATAGTATTGAGAGACCTGGAGATAGAAGTGGGGAAGAGGAAGTTATCTAGAAGCAATTCATGCCTCCTGTCAGAAAGCTCCAGAAGGGCAGATTGCTTCTTATTCAAAATGAGCTAGAAACAAAAATATTATGAGGCTTATAACAAAGCTTCCTCACATTACAAAAGAAGGCAGTTATGAAGAAAATCATGTGACTTACTATTTTCTACAGAAAACAAAACAAAACAAAAAAATCAGAGACAATGTCTAGTATGTATTATCACCAAATTTGAATAAGGAACACAATACCAAGGACCCGCTGGTGAAGTCCGGCCTACAGGAGTGAGCTATTTTGCTTCACCAATGCAGAAAAATTGCCCACATTTTCTTTTTATAAAAATCTAGATTTCTTTTGATAAACTGTAATATCTGGCAGTATTTGGTTCCTATTTCCAAATGGAGACTAGTGGGCTAGACCTGAAGAGGAGGCGTTCCCCAAAATGGACCCATGGTACTCACAAGCACAGCCTAGATCCTTACCAAAGGCCCAGTTTTCTCGTCTGTGTCACACACTTGACTCTCACTGAAATTTAGATTCATAATCCCTGATATATAAGTAATATGGATGCAATGAAGTCACAGACATCTTGAGGAGTGATTTACATGGGTTAGATAAAAATGCAACAGCTGGGACTTCTGGAATGGTGGAATGAGGGCTTTCATAAACCCTGCCTCAATAATAATAAGGAATAATAATAAAACAGTATGATTTAGGGAACGAGCTGTCCACAGATGGCTTTGAGAAGCTTTGACATATTCCTAAGGATCTTGAAGATCACAGAAATGTGCAGAGACATGCACATGACCAGAAAAGAACAGAGAGATTGCTCAGCTCTCTCTTTTGGCTGACCCTGAGGACCTGTGCAAGCAAGAAGTAAAGGCTAAGGCCAACATGCAGGCTGCCTTAATGTTGAAGATATGCCCCAGCAAACACACAAAACCCTACACCACAAAGACTAAAATACTTCATCCATTCATCTATTGATAGACACTTAGGTTGACTGTGCTAAAATAATCATGGGACTGCATATATCTCTATGATATACTGATTTCCTTTCTTTTGGATATATATCCAGCAGTGGGATTACTGAATCGTCTGGTAGCTGTATTTTCACTTTTTTTGAGGAACCTCCATACTGTTTTCCTTAAGGGCTGTACTCATCTACACTTCCACCAACGGTGTATGAGTGTTCTCATTTTCTGGCATCCTTGCTAACTTTTGCTACTTCTTTGCCTTTTTGACAATAGCCATTCTAACGTGGATGAGATGGTATCTCAATGGGATTTTGATTTGCATTTCCTTGATGATTAACGATGTCTGGCATTTTTAAAATATACCTGTTGGCCATTTGTATGCCTTATTTTGAGAAATGTATATTCAGGTCTTTTGCCCATTTTTAATTAGATTACTGCTATTATTTGCTATTGTTTGAGTTCCTTATATATTCTGGGTATTAGTCCTTTGTAAGATGGGCAGTTTACAAATATTCTCCCACATTCTGTACATTCTCTCTTCACTTTGATTTTTTCCTTTTCCTGCAAAGAAGAGCAAAAAAGGATGGTTTCTTTTGCTGTGCAGAAGAGTAAGCAAACAATTTCATTCTTTCACAATATTGGTTATGTTCTTGTTTTGAGTTTGATGCAATCCTATGTGCCTACTTTTGATTTTGTTGCCTGTGTTTTTGAGGTGTTACCCAAAACAACTTTTTGTCCAGACAAATGTCCTGTAGTACTTCCCCAATGCTTTTTTCTAGTATTTTAACAGTTTAGGGCTTACATTTAAGTCTTTCATCTATTTTGAATTGATTTTTTTAATATGGTGAAAGATGGGGATCTAGTTTCATTCATGGGCATATGGTTATCCAGGTTTCCCAGCACCATTTATTAAACAGACTGCCTTTTGTTTCATACATGATCTTGAAACTTTGTCGTAAATGAGTTAGGTATAAGCATGTGGATGTATTTCTGGATTCTCTATTCTGATCCATTGGTCTATATGTCTGTTTTTATGCCAGCACTACGATGTTTTGATTACTATACCTTTGTAGTATAATTTGAAGTCAATTAATGTGATTCCTCCAGATTTGTTCTTTTTGCTCAGGACCGCTTTAGCTATTTCAGTCTTTTGTGGTTCCATATACATTTTAGAATCTTTTTCTATTTCTGTAAAGAACGTTATTGGTATTTTAATAGAGAATGCATTGACTCTTTAGGTTACTTTGGGTAGTATAGACATTCTAACAATAATTCTTTTAACCCATGAACATGGGATATCTTTGTTTGTTTCTGTGTGTAGGTCCTCTTTGATATCTTTCTTCACTGCTATATAGTTTTGTTCATAAAGATCTTTAACTATTTTGGCCAAATTTATTCCTAGGTACTTTATTTTTTTCAAGCTATTGTAATTGGGATTCCTTTCTTGATTTTTTCAGATTGATTACTATTAATTTATAGAGATGCTACTAATTTTTGTTTGATTTTATAACCTGCAACTTTACTGAATTTATCAGTTCTACAGTTTTTTTTTTTTAATGGGATCTGTAGGTTTTTCTAAATATAAGATTATGTTGTCTTCAAACACAGATAATTTGACTTCTTCCTTTCTAATTTACATGCTCTTTCTTTCTTTCTCTTGCCCAATTGCTCTGGCGAGGACTTACAATACAATGTTGAATAGAAGTGGTGAAATTAGGTATTTTTGTTTTATTTCAGATCTTAGTGGAATGGCTTTCAATTTTTTTCCTATTCAGTATATTAGCTGTGAGTTTGTCATATATGGCCTTTGAGGCATTTTTCTTCTATACTCAATTTGTTGAGTTTTTAGCATGAAGGGATGTTAAATTTTATGGAACGTTTTTCAGCATCTTTTAAAAATGATCATATGGATTTTGTCCATAATTCTGTAATATATCATATTTGTTGATTTGCATAAGTTGAACCATCCTTGCATCTATGGGATGAATCCCATTTCATCATGGTGAATGATATTTTTAATACGCTGTTGAACTTGGTTGGCTAGTATGTTGTTGAAGACTTTTGCTTCCATGTACATAAATGATATTAGCCTGTAGTTTTCTTTGTTTCATTTTGTTTGTATCTGGTTTTGATAACAGGGCAATGCAAGCCTTGTGGAATGAATTCAGACGCATTCTCTCCTCTTCAATTTTAATAGTTTGAATCGGATTGCTATTAATTATTTACATGTTTGGTAGAATTCAGCAACGAATACATTTGTTCCTGTGCTTTTCCTTGCTGAGAGACTTAAAAAAAATTTTTGAGACAGGGTCTTGCTCTGACACCCATGCTAGAGTGCAGTGGTGCAATCTCACTGCAACTTCTGTCTCCTGGGCTCAAGTAAACCTCCCAACTCAGCCTTCCAAGTACCTGGGGCCACAGACATGCACTACCTTACCCAGCTATTGTTTTGCAATTTTAGTAGAGACAGAGTCTCACCACATTGCCCAGGCTGGTCTCGAACTCCTGAGCTCAAGTGATCCACCTGCCTCAGCCTCCCAAAGTGCTGGGATTACAGGTATGAGGCACCATGCCCAACTGATCCTTTATATTACAGCTTCAATCTTGTTGCTCATTATCGGTCCATTTGGGTTTTCTATTTCTTCCTGACTCTATCTTGGTAGGTTCTATGTGTCCAGAAATTTACCCACTTTTTCTAGGAATTCCAACTATTAAGTTAGAGGCACAGCAGAATTATCTTTCAAAGAGTAATAGGTTCAGTAAATTAAAATGAAGTTAGTAGGTTAGGCTGGAAATAGGAGACAAACTAAGCTGAGGTCTAGGAGAAGGGAAATATTTAATAAATAGAAAGTTTGGACTTATGTAGTCTCCACAGACTATAGATAAAAGAAAAGGTCAAGATTTGAGAATCTTCAGAAGTGGTTGATTAGAGTGGACAATTTGGGCCAAAGTACAGATTGCTGACTATAAGTCATACAGAATAAACCAACCACCTTGGTACAGAGTAGATTAGAGCCGATAAAAAGTAAAACAAAAAGCACTTTGTAAGTACATATTAGGTACTGAACACCACTGTAACTTATGTTTTACAAAAGTCAGAGCTTAGTTTGATATTTTCTCACAACTATATATAGATGTTTTATCCTTGAGGAAGACTTTATTTCTTTGTAGTTAGCAAAATTACCACAGCCTACTAACAGTTCCATGCATATATTAGATACTCAGTTGGTGCTGTTTGAGTTCTGGAATAAATTTATTACATTTTACTAAATTAAAATTTCTCAGCTAAATACTGAATACATTCTCTAGGCCAAGGCCTCTTTAAACATCGTAAGAGTGGACCCAGTTACTCTTTATATCTCTAAACCATCATCAGAGACTTTTTAGAGCAGCAGAAAAAGAAAGTATTTCTGACACAAAAATAGAAATTCCAAATTCTGTGTGTGTTTTATCCCCACTCTTTATTCTGCCTAGATATTTTACAGTTGCATCACCAAGCTACAGCACGCATCCTAATCTGATGTGTGTTGGTGAGTATAAATCCATTTCTGAATAATGCTATTATTTTAGAAAATAGCTGCTCAATACATTTATGAGATGAAGCAATGATGCTCTCTGAACTCATTAAAAACACATACATGTCACATATGTGTATGTACATGTGTGTATATACACACATGCTCACACATACATAAAGAGACAGAGAGAAAAATTGTATGCACCTATTCTAGGTGTAACCATGAGCTTAATGAAATAAACCCTAAAAAAGAAACTTGCAATATCTACATTTAGACCTTGAATAAAATGAGAAGTATGAGCATGGGCAACACTCAGCCACACTATGAGGCAAGTTTGTCTACTTGGGTATCATTAAGGTGACAGGAATAGCATTGATTTCACAAGTTGTGGCAATGATGTGGAAGGGTGGACATAAGGAAAGAAAGAAATAAGAAAGGAAGCTACTTCTGTGAAAATGGCCTACCTCATCCACAGTAAAAGCAATTCTAAATCATCTTCCTACTGCCAGCTGTTTTCCTGGTTCTCTGTCATATACTATTTATGCTAGTTTAACTTAAATTATATTAGCTTATAAAAGAGACAAAAGATAGTAGAGTAGAAAGCACAGACAGAGAAACTTGGTTCTAATCTTTGCTTTATATAAGAGACCCAGGTCACTTTGTCTTTTGGGGTCTCAGTTTCTTTATCTGTGAAGTGAAGCAGTTATCCTGGATAATAATCTCTCAAGTTCACTGTGGCTCCAAAATTCTTTGTTTTAGTTAACAGAAATTCTGGGTTGATGAGAAAATTCTTAAAAAGTATTTCATTAGAATTTCTGGAATTGATTTTATAGATGTCAGTGAATATTGATGGTAGAAAAAATGACAGTAAAACAAATTCCTGTACACACAGATTAAATGCATTCATAGTGGTTTAGTCTGAATAAGAGAAAAACAAATCAAAAATCCCTTTAAAAACACAAGTAGGAGGAGGAGAACAAGTTGTTCTTAGACAATCAGGATATTGAAGTCTAGCCTCTTGTGTATTTCTCATTTAAGTCAATTTATTTTTCTCAAAAACAAACTTCTAGGCTTCTAAGCAAAGATATGAAGACTTCCCTGATGGCTTCCACTTGAAGAGTCCTTTCCATCCTCCCACACTTCTGTTGGCCTTCACACCTCTTCCATGGCCCATATCACATTCCACACAACATTGTAATTACAAATACAAATGTTATTTTTCTAAGTAGACCATGGGCTTCTTGAGTTTATTTATCTTTGATGGCACAGATCCTGGTACCTTATAAATAGGAGACACTTGATAAAAATGAATGAGAAATTAAGGAATGGGAAGGAAGGAAGAAAAGGGAAGGATAAAGGGAGAGAAGGAAGGAGGAACTAAAAACACACTTATGTAGTAATATATTCAATGGCATCTAGTTCCTTAAAAGATTTAATGAACTCTAACTAAAGGAATTGTATACAAAGTAAGGAGAAATGCATCCAACAGGATACTCGGCATGATCAAGCTAAGGCTTGATTCTCTTTGGAGAAGAGATGATCAGGCACATCATCAAAGAGAATAAAAAATCTGTTAAGCCCAACCAAGTTCATTTAAGGTGCTAGAGATGCCATGACACTCCCCACAGACTCTAGTTATGAATATCAAAGATAAATATTTCCTATTCTTTTTTCTCAACTCACAATCATTTTCCATAAATCTTCTTCAAAGATAGTGTTTAATCAGAACAGGACAAGATGTGGACTAGAGACAAGCTGAACATTTCCCCTCCCAACATATCGCCTGATATCAGAAGCTGCAAAAGGAAACTGACTAAAATCCAAAGCAATTTTTAAAAAAATTTGTATTTTATATTTCTCTAAAGAAGTATTAGCACAACTATAGAAAATCAGTAGCTTAACATCCACAAGAAATAAAAAAATTAAGATTTAATTCTTAAAGACAAACCACTCAACTCATTCTCATTTATAGCTAGAACCAAATAATTGCAACCTTCATCTCAGGGAACAGGAAAGAAACAATACAATGTGGAACTTTCTTGTCTTCCTCTGTCCTACCAATGTCTTTACCACATAACTACGAAAGAAAGAGGAAAAGACTATTAGCCATCAAAGTCAAAGGGCATTTTTTTAACCTTACATCAAAATAAACTCAAATTATTAAGGTCTACTTTGACCAAATAACACATGGTGATGTGTTTCATTACAAATTATTGAAAGACTATTTTGTGGAGGAATATTGCAGTTCTAGATAATAAACACTTCAAATGGGGTAACATCTCAGAGGCCAGAACCACTACTTCATACTCCAACTCCCCCTCCAATACTCCACATTCATTAGTTTTGGTCATCAAGCTGTCACAACAGTTGGCAAGATGGGATTCAACACAGACATCTCTAGATGAGGAAATTGAACCTCTGGTGAAATTCAAAGAACCTCTTGAAACTTAATGAACATCCTATCCGTTTGAACAAATGAAAGCTTAAATTAGGTTGCTCTAGGATCTCAATGTTAAATATGTGTACGATTTAATTAACTGATGCTCACATTGTCCTCCATAACCTTTTTTTCACCTCACTCCTTTTAAAGAAAACTGAACCCTAGGCAAATGAGGTAATGATGGAATGTTACGTGGGTTTTTAGATGGAGTAATTAATCAGTAGATCAGAGGAAGAGATCACAGAAGGTCAGAAGTAAACCTCTTTCTTTTCTGAGCGCAGCAGCTGCTTCTAAGGGCTGACTGGGACCTCCATGAAACCCGAACTGGTGGAGAATCAAACTGAAACTGAATAGCCCAGGCTCAAGAGTTGTGCCTGGAGCTCAGCAATCGCATTGCTGGACCGTTTCCTGTGCTATACACTAAGCCTAACCTAGCTAATGTCCTCAGACTTTTGCTCAATTTCAAAAGGACCCCCAAAATGGTTCTTCCAGGATGATTTGAGCACACCCCTAAATCCAGGACTACATTAACACATGACACTGAAGGTGAAAACAAAAACTCTAGGTCTCTGATATCAAAAACATGAAACGCAGATATATTTTTTGACTTAAATTTATCTGGATAAATGCTTAGGTTTGCTACTTCACTTATAAGCATAAACTAGGCAAAATTAAATGCAGCAATCTTCTTTAACTCTGTGGTGTTAGTACTTGGCCTTCACTCAGAGTAATTCGGCTGTCACTTTTCAAAAATACAAAAGGCTTTGCATGAGGTCAAACACATTTACATGTCTGCATTCTTAGTGTCATGGAGACTGACACTGGCCATCTGCAAGTACTTAAGGAAAAGCAGAATGAGTGGACCCTTTCTGATTTAAAACACAGTTACCCATAGGATGACTCAATATTTAAAGGACTGAATGAAGCAAAGTGGACCTAAAAGTAGAGAATGAAAAAGAAATTTAGGTGTCTGACCCTAGGTTTGCTACTGTGGTGAGATCCTTAGCAAGTCACTTATACAGGGCTCTCTGGGCCCTGTTTATTAATGTGCAAAAATAAAGAAGTTGATCTGTTGGTAATGTGTTGGAGAAGAGTTCCTCTCAACTCACAATCATTTTCCATAAATCTTCTTTAAAGATAGTGGTTAATCAGGACAGGACAAGATTTGGACTAGATACAAGCTGAACATTTCCCCTCCCATCATATCGCCTGGTATCAGAAGCTGCAAAAGGAAACTAACTAAAATACAAAGCAATTTTTTAAAAATTTCTATTTTATATTTCTCTAAATAAGTATTAGCAAAACTATAGAAAATCAGTAGCTTAACATTCACAAGAAATAAAAAAAAAATTAAGATTTAATTCTTAAAGACAAACCACACAAATCATTCTCATTTATAGCTAGAACCACACAATTTCTGGGGGAAAAAAAAAGTTGACATTGTAAGAGATAGGACATCTACATTTAGTTTTAGCGCCTACATCCTCTATGATTTTTAACCTTTAAAAAAATCAAACGAAATGAGAAGAGTAATTGTTGACAAAGTCTTCTATGATAAGAAGTGAGAGTCTCAGTCACCGAGAAAATGCCACAATAGCAAAGTGTCTTGGGATATTAGTTAATATGAGTTTTGCCTCAAGAAAAATGCTCAACTCAATTGAATTAAATAAGAGGGAATTTCTGTGTATGTGTGTGTGTGTTTGTGTGTGTGTGTGTCTGTGTGTCTCTGTCTTTCTCTCATTACACGATTTTTAGAAGTTGAGCAACTAAAAATGTTCTCCAAGAGCCAGGCTTTTAATATTTTTTCAATGCTGTTACTTCTAGAAAATGTACCTTTTCTTATAACCAGCTCTTCTCATGCTTACAAGATAGCTGCAGCAGCTCCAGGAATCGTATCTTCATAACAGTTTCCAGCAGATAAACAGGAGCTATGTCATCCCGTTTCTGTGTGTCTCATTGTATCAAAAAAAAAAAAAAACAAACAAAAAAAACACGAACATTTCCTGGAACTTCTCAGCATATTTCTAGTCACGTCTCAGAACAAATTTTGACTTATGTGTGTTCCTGTATCAGTCTTTGAAAATGAAAAGGATGACCGGAATTGGATTAGCTCAATTGTAGATACGTGCCCTGACCCTGGCAACACGGATGACTTTTCCTAAAGTATGTGGCTGTGTGGAAAATGAGTGCTATTAGGAAAGGACCTACTTATGGGAATATCCTCTGAGAGGAAACCAGATGTACTACACCAGCAAAACCTTCATAATGTACTATTGTAAAGGAATTAGCCAGATCAATAGTCACAGTAAAATTGGACACTGCTCAAATTTTCCACTTAAGGGCATACTGAGCAAATTAAATACAATACCAAGGGAAATAGCTATGTCTTTACAGTTTCTGATGGATTTGTAGGAAAAGTTAAAAAAAAAATCATATAGTAGATGTCAAGCTGACCTTTCCTGTATTACCCTCCTGCATCTTACTGGAAGAGTAGTGTGAGGAGAACAAGAGAAGGTCTGAAGTCTCAAACCCCTCACAGTCATCTATGATGGTTAGAATAAACTTCTTCCAAACTCATGTTAAGGCTGCTATTTTGGCCTCCTTCCAAGAATAATGAATGTTCTTAATGACATCTAGAATGGTAAATCCTTTCCAGAAGGTTTTCAATTTACTTTGTTCAGATGTATCAGAAGAATCATTATTTATAGTAGCTATTGCCTTAGAAAAAATATATCTTAAATATTAAAACTTGAACATAAAAATTATTTCTTGATCCATGGGCTATAAAAACAATGTGATGTTAGCAGGCATGAAAACTACATTAATATCCTTAAGCACATCCATCAGAATTCTTGGGTTAATAGGTACATTGTAAACGAACAGTAATATTTTGAAAAGAATCTTTTTTTCCTGAGAAGTAGGTCTCAACCGTAGGCTTAAAATATTTACTAAACCGTGCTGTAAATATATGTGCTGTCCTCCAGGCTTTGTTGTCTCATTTATAGAGCAGAGTTAGTGTTGATTTAGCATCATTCTTAATGGTGCTAAGGTTTTCAGAATGGGCAATGAGCACTGGCTTCAACTTAGAGTCTTCACTTGCATTAGCCTCTAAGAAGAGGGTCAGCCTGTCCTTTGAAGTCGGGTATTGACTTCTCTCTAGTTACAAATGTTCTCAATGGCATCTTTTCCAAATAGAAAGTTGTTTTATTTCCACTGAAAATCCACTGTTTAGCATAGCCATCTTCATCAATGATCTTATCTCAATCTTCTGGATAACTTGCTACAGCTTCTACATCATCACTTCCTGCATCACTTTCAACTTTTATGCTATAGAGGCAGCTTTTTTTATTATTATGATACTTTAAGATCTAGAGTACATGTGCACAACGTGCAGGTTTGTTACATATGTATACATGTGCCATGTTGGTGTGCTGCACCCATTGACTCGTCATTTACATTAGGTATATCTCCTAATGCTATCCCTCCTCCCACCTCCCCACAATAGGACCCAGTATGTGATGCTCCCCTTCCTGTGTCCAAGTGATCTCATTTTTCAATTCCCACCTATGAGTGAGAACATGTGGTATTTGGTTTTCTGTTTTTGCGATAGTTTGCTGAGAATGATGGTTTCCAGCTGCATCCATGTCCCTACAAAGGACACGAACTCATCCTTTTTGATGGCTGCATAGTATTCCATGGTGTATATGTGCCACATTTTCTTAATCCAGTCTGTCACTGATAGACATTTGGGTTGATTCCAAGTCTTTGCTATTGTGAATAGTGCCGCAATAAACATATGTGTGCATGTGTCTTTATAGCAGCATGACTTACAATCCTTGGGGTATATACCCAGTAATGGGATGGCTGGGTCAAATGGTGTTTCTATTTCTAGATCCTTGAGGAATCACCACACTGTTTTCCACAATGGTTGAAGTAGTTTACAGTTCCAGCGACAGTGTAAAAGTGTTCCTATTTCTCCACATCCTCTCCAGCACCTGTTGTTTCCTGATTTTTCAAAGATTGCCATTGAAACTGGTGTGAGATGGTATTTCATTGTGGTTTTCATTTGCATTTCTCTGATGGCCAGTGATGATGAGCATTTTTTCATGTGCAGAAGCTCTTTAGTTTATTTAGATCCCATTTGTCTATTCTGGTTTTTGTTGTCATTGCTTTTGGTGTTTTAGTCATGAAGTCCTTGCCCATGCCTATGTCCTGAATGGTATTGCCTAGGTTTTCTTCTAGTATTTTGATGGTTTTAGGTCTAACATTTAAGTCTTTGATCCATCTTGAATTTATTTTTGTATAAGGTATAAGGAAGGGATCCAGTTTCAGCTTTCTACATTTGGCTAACCTGTTTTCCCAGCACCATTTATTAAATAGGGAATCCTTCCCCCATTTCTTGTTTTTGTCAGGTTTGTCTAAGATCAGATAGTTGTAAATGTGTGTCATTATTTCTGAGGGCTCTGTTCTGTTCCATTGGTCTATATCTCTGTTTTGGTACCAGTACCATGCTGTTTTAGTTACTGTAGCCTTGTAGTATACTTTGAAGTCAGGTAGTGTGATGCTTCCAGCTTTGTTCTTTTGGCTTAGGATAGTCTTGGCGATGCAAGGTCTTTTTTGGTTCCATATGAACTTTAAAGCAGTTTTTTCCAATTCTGTGAAGAAAGTCATTGGTAGCTTGATGGGGATGGCATTGAATCTATAAATAACCTTGGGCAGTATGGCCATTTTCACGATATTGATTCTTCCTATCCATGAGCATGGTATGATCTTCCATTTGTTTGTGTCCTGTTTTATTTCACTGAGCAGTGGTTTGTACTTCTCTTTCAAGAAGTCTTTTACATCCCTTGTAAGTTGCATTCCTCGGTATTTTATTCTCTTTGAAGCTATTGTGAATGGGAGTTCATTCCTGATTTGGCTCTCTGTTTGTCTGTTACTGGTGTATAACAATGCTTGTGATTTTTGCACAATGATTTTGTATCCTGAGACTTTGCTGAAGTTGCTTATCAGCTTAAGGAGATTTTGGGCTGAGACAATGGGGTTTTCTAAATACACAATCATGTCATCTGCAAACAGGGACAATTTGACTTCTTCTTTTCCTAACTGAATACCCTTGATTTCTTTCTCTTGCCTGATTGCCCTAGCCAGAACTTCCAACACTATGTTGAATAGGGTGGTGAGAGAGGGCAGATCCCTCCACTCTGGGGAGTGATAGAGACTACTCAGAAATGGGAGTGCCCTTTCTAAATGAGAGGAAGCCACCACATAGAAAACAACTCTGGCACTACCATACCTCTTCATTTCCTAAAAGAATATGAACAAGAATTTTTATGTGAGATTTCCCAATATTAAAATTTTGTTTTACATTTAATAAGGGAAACAGAAAAAAATAAGAAAAAGAAGGGAAAAAAGGAAACGAAGAAGGCCAGGTGCAATGGCTCATGTCTACAATCCTAGCAATTTTGGGAGGCTGAGGCAGGAGGACTGCTTGAGCTCAGGCATTTGAAACCAGCCTGGGCAACATAATGAAATGCCTGCCTCTAAAAAAAATTTTTAAAAATAATTACCCAAGCATGGTGACACATACCTGTGGTCCCAGCTACTTGGGAGGCTGAGAGGGGAGGATTGCTTGAGCTCCAGAGTTTGAGGCTGCAGTGAGCTGTAATCATGCCATTGAACTCCAGCATAGGTGACATAGGTAGACCTTGTCTTAAAAAAACAGAAAAGAAAGGGAAGGAAAGAAAGAAGCACTGTGAAAGCCAATAAAATGTGTCTGAGGACAACCAATTTCCACACTTGCTCTATTCTACCTACCACTTGCACCGATGTAGAAATTTACATCAAGAGAGGAAATGTGACTGGTCAGGATCAAGGAACTAGATAGAATCCAGGTGGTTTCATTGCTATGGCTCTCCTCTTCTTAGTACATCTTCGTTGCTTTGCTAGTCATATAACCATAATCTCATCCACACAAGCATTTTCTCATGGCTCTTTAAAATCTGTCTCCTGGAAATGTAGCACATTGACAGAGTAACAACACTCTCATTGCTTAAGGAAAGAAGAGCACGAGGGAGAACACACTTCTCTTCCCCAGAAAGTACTCAGTGAGCCTTTGGCTTCTAGGAGGCCCACTTCCCGAATCCTTTACAACATGGCCCAAGGGGCCAGAGAGTGCTCAAAGGAAGTAATTTTTATTATTACATCTAGCCATCAAGCTTAGTTTGGTAATTTTCTTCTCAGGCTCTTAAAACATTTTAGAAATATCCATATCATCTCATAAGCTCACTAAATAAGGTTGCACAGGAAAACATTAGTCATACTGATGAGGATGAGGTATGGATAGCAGAAAACTTTAGATCTGGTAAATAGAAATAAAAGCTAAGAGAGAAAAAACAACAAGAGCAAATCCTGGTGTCTTAGGTCCTCTCTCCTTTTATTTCCTAAAAAAATTATTATTCGTAAAGCGACTTCTGAGACCTGTTTACTGAGCTGTCTTTAAACAGAGATTATGATATAGCAGTGAGTTTAATTTCAGAAACTCTTTCTAAAATTTTATAATTTATTAATTTCATAGCTCTTTCTAATGCTACTCTGATTTACTAACTGCCTGTCCATTTTAAAAGCTGGGGTCCTTTTTGATTTCAGAGTGAGTTAAAAGAATCTTAAGAAAGACTGTGATTTCTTTGGTTCCAAGATGGGCAAATAGGAACATTCCAGACTGCAGCTCCCAGTGTGATTGATGCAGAAGATGGGTGATTTCTGCATTTCCAACTGGTTTATCTCAATGGGACAGATTGGACAGTGGGTGCAGCCCATGGAGTGTGAACCAAAGCAGGGTGGGGCATCGCCTCACCCAGGAAGTGCAAGGGTTCAGGTAATTTCCCTTTCCTAGCCAAGGGAAGCTGTGACAGACTACCTGGAAAAACAGGGCATTCTCATCCAAATACTGCTTTTCCCAAGGTCTTAGCAACCGGCAGACAAGGTGATTCTCTCTGTGCCTGGCTCGGCAGGTCCCATGCCCATGGACCCTTGCTCACTACTAGTGCAGCAGTCTAAGATCAATCTGTGAGGTGACAGCCTGGTTTGGGGAGGGGTGTCTGCCATTGCTGAGGCTTGAGTAGGTAAACAAAGTAGCCATGAAGCTGAAACTCAGCTCAGCAAGGCCTGCTGCCTCTAGACTCCCAGACTCCACCTCTGTGGGCAAGGCATAGTTGAACAAAAGGCAGCAGACAACTTCTGCAGACTTAAACATCCCTGTCTGACAGTTCTGAAGAGAGCAGTAGTTTTCTCCACATGGCGTTTGAACTCTGAGAATGGACAGACTATCTCCTAAAGTGGGTCCCTGACCCCCATGTAGCTGAACTGGGAGACACCTCCCAGTAGGAGCCAACTGACACCTCATACAGGTAGCTGCCCCTCTGGGATGAAGCTTCCAGAGGAAGGATCAGGCAGCAATATTTGCTGTTCTGCAATACTTGCCGTTCTACAGCGTCCATTGGTAATACCCAGGCAAACAGGGTCTAGAGTGGAATTCCAGCAAACTCCAACAGACCTGCAGCTGAGGGGCCTGTTAGAAGGAAAACTAACAAACAGAAAGGAATAGCATCAACATCAACAAAAAGGTCATCTACAACAAAACCCCATCTGCAGGTCACCAACATCGAAGACCAAAGGTAGATAAACCCACAAAGACAGGGATAAAGCAGAGCAGAAAAGCTGAAAATTCTAAAAAATCAGAGCACCACTTCTCCTCCAAAAAAATCACAGCTCCTCGCCAGCAATGGAACAAAGCTGGATGGAGAATGACTTTGAGGAGCTGACAGAAGCAGGCTTCAGAAGGTCGGCAATAACAAATTTCTCCAAGCTAAAGAAGCATGTTCTAACCCATCACAAGGAAGCTAAAAACCTTGAAAAAACATTAGACAAATGGCTAGGTAGAACGAACAGTGTAGAAAAGACCTTAAATGACCTGATGGAGCTGAAAACCATGGCATGAGAACTTCGTGACATGTGCACAGGCTTCAATAGCCAATTCAATCAAGTGGAAGAAAGGGTATCAGTGATTGAAGATCAAATTAATGAAGTAAAGCAAGAAGACAAGGTTAGAGAGAAAAGAGTAAAAAGAAATGAACAAAGCTGCCAAGAAGTATGGGACTCTGTGAAAAGATCAAATCTACATTTGATTAGTGTACCTGAAAGTGACAAGAATGAAACCAAGTTGGAAAACACTCTGCAGGATATTATCCAGGAGAACGTCCCCAACCTAGCAAGGCAGGTCAACATTCAAATTCAGGAAACACAGAGACCACCACAAAGATACTCCTTGAGAAGAGCAACCCCAAGACTCATAATTGTCAGAGTCACCAAAGTTGAAATGAAGGAAAAAGTGTTAAGGGCAGCCAGAGAGAAAGGTCGAGTTACCCACAAAGGGAAGCCCATCAGACTAACAGCAGATCTCTTGGCAGAAACCCTACAAGCCAGAAGAGAGTGGGGGCCAATATTCAACCTTCTTAAAGAAAAGAATTTTCAGACCAGAATTTCATACCCAGCCAAACTAAGCTTCATAAGTGAAGGAGAAATAAAATTCTTTACAGGCAAGCAAATGCTTAGAGATTTTGTCACCACCAGGCCTGCCTTACAAGAGCTCCTGAAGGAAGCATTAAACATGGAAAGAAACAACTGGTACCAACCACTGCAAAAACATGCCAAATTGTAAAGACCATTGATGCTATGAAGAAACAGCATCAATTAATGGGCAAAATAACCAGTTAACATCATAATGACAGGATCAAATTAACACATTACAATATTAACCTTAAATGTAAATGGCCTAATGCCCAAATTAAAAGACACAGACTGGCAAATTGGATAAAGAGTTAAGACCCATCAGTGTGCTGTATTCAGGAGACCCATCTCACGTGCAAAGACACACACAGGCTCAAAATTAAGGGATGAAGGAAGATCTACCAAGCAAATGGAAAAAGAAAGAAAGAAAGAAAGAAAAAGCAGGGGTTGCAATCCTAGTCTCTGATAAAAGAGACTTTAAGCCAACAAAGATCAAAAGAGACAAAGAAGGCCATTACATAATGGTAGAGGGACCAATTCAACAAGAACAGCTAACTATCCTAAATATATATGCACCCAATACAGGAGCACCCAGATTTATAAAGCAAGTCCTTAGAGACCTACAAAGAGACTTAGACTCCCACACAATAATAATGGGAGACTTTAACACCCCACTGTCAATATCAGACAGATCAATGAGACAGAAGGTTAACAAGGATATACAGGACTTGAACTCTGCAACAAACAGACCCAATGGTTTCAGTTAACGGTTTCCTTCTGAAACTACTCCAACCAATGGAAAAAGAAGGAATCCTCCCTAACTCATTTTATGAGGCCAACATCATTCACTGATGGGTCTTAACTCTTTATCCAATGTGTCAGTATGTGTCTTTTAATTCGGGCATTAGGCCATTTATATTTAACGTTAATATTGTTATGTGTGAATTTCATCCTGTCATTATGATGTTAGCTGGTTATTTTGCCCATTAATTGATGTAGTTTCTTCATAGCATCAATAGTCTTTACAATTTGGCATGTTTTGGCAGTGGCTGGTACTGGTCAGTTCTTCAACAAACAGACCTAATAGACATCCACAGAACTCTCCAACCCAAATCAACAAAATATACATTCTTCTCAGCACCACATCACACTCATTCTAAAACTGACCACATAATTGCAAGTAAAGCACTCCTCAGAAAATGTAAAAGAACAGAAATTATAACAAACTGTCTCTCAGACCACAGTGCAATCAAATTAGAACTCAGAATTAAGAAAGTCACTCAAAACCACCCAACTACATGGAAACCGAACAACTTACTCTTAAATGATGACTGGGTAAACAATGAAATGAAGGCAGAAATAACGATGTTCTTTGAAACCAATGAGAACAAAGACATAATGTACCAGAATCTCTGGGACACATTTAAAGCAATGTGTACAGGGCAATTTATAGCACTAAATGTCCACAAGAGAAAGCAGGAAAGATCTAAAACTGACACCTTAATATCACAATTAAAAGAACTAGAGAAGCAAGAGCAAACAAATTCAAAAGCTAGCAGAAGGCAGGAAACAAGTAAGATCAGAGCAGAACTGAAGGAGATAGAGACACAAAAGAAAAAAAAATGAATCCAGAAGCTAGTTTTTTGAAAAGATCAACAAAATTCATAGACCACTAGCAAGACAAACAAAGAAGAAAAGAGAGAAGAATCAAATAGACACAATAAAAACCGATACAGGGGCCATTACCACTGATCCCACAGAAATACAATCTACCACCAGAGAATATTATAAACACCTCTATGCAAATAAACTAGAAAATCTAGAAGAAATGGGTAAATTTCTGGACATAAACACCCTCCCAAGACTAAACCAGGGAAGAAGTTGAATCTCTAAATAGACCAATAGCAGGTTCTGAAATTGAGGCAATAATAGCCTACCAACCAAAAAAAGTCCGGGACCAGATGGATTCACAGCCGAATTCTACCAGAGGTACAAAGAGGAGCTGGTACCATTCCTTCTGAAACTATTCCAATCAACAGAAAAAGAAGGAATCCTCCCTAGCTCATTTTATGAGGCCAACATCATCCTGATACCAAAGACTGGCAGAGACACAACAACAAAAAAGAGAATTTTAGACCAATATCCCTGATGAACATCTATGCAAAAATCCTCAATAAAATACTGGCAAACCGAATCCAACAGCACATCAAAAAGCTTATCCACCACGATCAAGTTGGCTTCATCCTGGGATGCAAGGCTGGTTCAACATATGCAAATCAATAAATGTAATTCATCACATAAACAGATCTAACAACAAAAACCACATTATTATCTCAATAAATGCAAAAGACCTTTGACAAAATTCAACAGCCCTTCATGCTAAAAACTCTCAATAAACTAGGTATTGATGGAACGTATCTCAAAATACTAAGAGCTATTTATGATAAACCCATAGCCAATATCATACTGAATGGACAAAAACTGGAAGCATTCCCTCTGAAAACCAGCACAAGACAAGGATGCCCTCTCTCACCACTCCTATTCAACATAGTGTTGGAAGTTCTGGCCAGCGCAATCAGGAAGAGAAAGAAATAAAGGGTATTCAATTAGGAAAAGAGGAGGTCAAATTGTCCCTGTTTGCAGATGACATGATTGTGTATTTAGAAAACCCCATCGTCTCAGCCCAAAATCTCCTTACGGTGATAAGTATCTTCAGCAAAGTCTCAGGATACAAAATCAATGTGCAAAAATCATAAGCATTCTTACACACCATTAACAGACAAACAGAGAGCCAAGTCATGAGTGAACTCCCATTCACAATTGCTTCAAAGAGAAAAAATAACTAGGAATACAACTTACAAGGGATGTGAAGAACCTTTTCAAGGAGAACTACAAACCACTGATCAACATAATAAAAGAGGACACAAACAAATGGAAGAATATTCCATGCTCATGGATAGAAGAATCAATATCATAAAAACGGCCATACTGCCCAAAGTAATTTATAGATTCAATGCCATCCCCATCAAGCTATCAATGACTTTCTTCACAGAATTGGAAAAAAAACTACTTTAAAGTTCAGGAACCAAAAAAGAGCCCGTTTTGCCAAGTCAGTGCTAAGCAAAAAGAACAAAGCTGGAGGCATCACACTACCTGACTTCAAAGTATACTACAAGGCTACAGTAACCAAAACAGCATGGTACTGGTACCAAAACAGAGATATAGACCAATGGAACAGAACAGAGCCCTCAGAAATAACGACACACATTTACAACTATCTGATCTTAGACAAACCTGACAAAAACAAGAAATGGGGAAAGGATTCCCTATTTAATAAATGGTGCTGGGAAAACAGGTTAGCCAAATGTAGAAAGCTGAAACTGGATCCCTTCCTTATACCTTATACAAAAATAAATTCAAGATGGATCAAAGACTTAAATGTTAGACCTAAAACCATCAAAACACTAGAAGAAAACCTAGGCAATATCATTCAGGACATAGGCATGGGCAAGGACTTCATGACTAAAACACCAAAAGCAATGACAACAAAAGCCAAAATAGACAAATGGGATCTAATTAAACTAAAGAGCTTCTGCACAGCAAAAGAAACTACCATCAGAGTGAACAGGCAACCTACAGAATGGGAGAAAATTTTTGCAATCTACCCATCTGACAAAGGGCTAACATCCACAATCTACAAAGAACTCAAACAAATGTACAAGAAACAATTAAACAATCCCATCAAAAAGTGAGCAAAGAATATGAAAAGACACTTCTCAAAAGAAGACATCTATGCAGCCAACATACACATGAAAAAATGTTCATCATCACTGGTCATTAGAGAAAGGCAAATCAAAACCAAAATGAGATACCATCTCACATCAGTTAGAATGGCAATCATTAAAAAGTCAGGAAACAACAGATGCTGGAGAGGATGTGGAGAAATAGGAATGCTTTTACAGTGTTTGTGGGAGTGTAAATTAGTTCAACCACTGTGGAAGAGAGTGTGGAGATTCCTCAAGGATCTTGAAGTAGAATTAGCATTTGACCCAGCCATCCCATTACTGGGTATATACCCAAAGGATTATAAATCGTGATGTTATAAAGACACATACACACGTGTGTTTATTGTGGCACTATTCACAATAGCAAAGACTTGGAACCAACCCAAATATCCATCAGTGATAGACTGGATTAAGAAAATGTGGCACGTATACACCATGGAACACTATGCAGCCATAAAAAACGATGAGTTCATGTCCTTTGCAGGGACGTGGATGAAGCTGGAAACCATAATTCACAGCAAACTATCACAAGGACAGAAAACCAAACATCACATATTCTCACTCATAGGTGGGAATTGAACAATGAGATCAGTTGGACGCAGGGTGTGGAACATCACACACCGGGGCTTGTCGGGGGTAGAGGCCTGTGGGAGGGATAGCATTAGGAGAAACATCTAACATAAATGATGAGTTGATGGCTGCAGCAAACCAACATGACTCATGTATACGAATGTATCAAACGCATACGTTGTGCACATGTACCCTAGAACTTAAAGTATAATAAAAAAAATTGAACAAATTTAAAAAGTAAAACCTGGAACAACAACAAAAAGCCCTGTCATCCCCAATTCAAGGTACTTAAGATAAAAATCTACATGAAATACACTATTATTGGTTAAAAAAAGAAGAGGTTGTGATTGTATGGCTGACATGAAAACAGGTGAGTTAGAACACAGCAGGTACCGATCTGAAGCCAAAATGTTCTCAACAGGACTTATATAAATAAAAAGATAAATTTATATTTCCAATACATTTCTTATTTCTCTCTTATTAGATCAGACAACCATCAGTGGATCGTGATTAGCACCTAAATATTTCTCAATATTATAAAAATCATCTGGGGGTATGTTAAGAATATAAATTTGTGGATCTTACTTCAGACGTTGTGAATTGGAATTCTCCCTAGATGATTCTGATATACATAGACATTGAGAAAAATGAAACTGGGGGTAAAAATAGCTTCACATGCTAAGAAAAAAACAGGGTCAGTGTTCTCACAGGGCGACTCAGTTTAATAGATCAGAAAGTGCTGCACTCTGAGGGAGCAATAGGGAAATACATTAACTGCAGTAACTTGGACTCCAGCTCCTAATTATCAAGAGTAGAGCCCCAAATACTTCATGAATTTCAACTGAAGCCACACAAACAGGGTGACCACCCATGGATCTGCCTTTCAGGTCTGCTGCATGACTCTGAGCAAGTCATTTAACCTCTCTGCACACTTCTAGAGTGATCATGAAGAAAGGTATTGCCTCTATGCAAAAGCATGGGGTCAAGCCAAGCATGAATGTCACAGTGCTATTTATGTATCAATATGCAAAATTATACTTACATGTGGCACTGAAAATGCCTTTCCATAGTTTCCATGTGAGCAATAAACTTTGATAACCACAAGATTATCAAGATAGATCAAATCTAATATTGTAGATCACTTGATTAATTATGCAGAGTTCAAAACAAGAACTAGAAAATAGTTGACTGAAGACAAGTAAATTAAAGTCAGAAAAAATATTGTTGCTTTTAATTTAAAAGCAGTTATATTATATGACAAAACTATATTTAATTTTAAGGGTAGACTTACCTTTAGTGATATATGAGCAGAGACAAAACGATATTTACCCTATCTTCAAATTTCTGTCTTGCCTTACGTAGGCTCTCTTTAGCATAACAATGTCTCATCATAACCAAAAATTGATAGCCTGAATCAAGTTCTATTGTCCAGCCTTAAACATGTTGTAGTTTTATGGATTTCCCAGTAAAGGTTTCTTCTGTATTACAAAGTTACTTGTTTTGAGAGATCATTATGTTGCTGTTTCTCGATAATATTAAATCTGGTATATCTATTTCAAGCATTAAAGGATACTATCATTAAAAGATAAAATGGTACTTGAGAAGAATTTGGGACGTGATATCTATGGATTACATCTATCAGCTCATTCATTTGGTAACACATACGTGTTAAGTACCTACTGTGCTTTGGTCATTACCCTGGGAAATAAACTATAGTCAAGAACAAGAATACCAAGTTCTCTACTCACATAGAGCTTCTGTTTTACTTGAGGTGGACGATATACGAACAAATTGAGTATCAACTAGTAAAAGTCACTTTGCAGAGAATTCGAATTTTAAAAAGTAAGAGTAATTGGATGCTTCTGTCAAGTGATCAGGGGAGATCCCTCTAAAGAGGTAACATGTAAACCAAGACTAAAATCACTGTAAGGAGACAACTCCATTACATTGAGAAAAATAAGGCTTCAGGTAGAAAAGCCAGCCAGTGCAAAGCCCCTAAGGCCAGAATGAGCATGGCATGCTAGAAAGAAGGCAAGTGTGGCTAGAGCAAGATATGGTCAAAGAAGTAGGCTGCTTTGGAAATCAGAGTAAAGATTTTGGATATAAAGAGCAATTGTGTGACAATTCATGAAATCTGAATAGTGTGTATAGATAACAATATTGTATAAATGTTAATGTTTTGAGTTGTCATCACTATACTTCGGTTATGTAAAAGAAAGTCTTTGTTTTTAGGAAATAAACACTGATATATACGTATAAATTTATATAAGCATATATAAATATATATGTAAAGTGACAAACAATAATTGTATATATTCATGGGATACATAGTGATGTTTTGAGATATGTCATGCACAGTGATCCAGTCAGGATTAGCATATCCATCATGTCAAATACTTATCATTTCTTAGTCTTGGGAACATTCAATACCCTCCTTCTAGCTATTTGAAACAATATATTAGTGTGAATTATAGTTGCCTTATAGTGCAATACAACACTAGAACTTATTCCTCCCATCTAGCTGTAATTTTGTATCCTTTAACAAATCTGTCCCTATCCTTCCCCTCCCCTATCCTTTACAGATTCTAGTATCCTCTGTTCTACTTTTTACTTCTATGAGATCAACTTAGCTTCCACATGTAAGAACATGTGGGGTTTAACTTCATTTTCTTGGCTTATTGCACTTAACATAATGTCTTCTAGTTCCATTTATGCTACTGTGAATTACAGGATTTCATTTTTTATGGCTAAATAGTATTCCTTGGTATAGATATATATCGTATTTTCTTTATCCTTTTATCTGCTGTTGGACACCTAGATTGGTTCCGTATCTTGGCTACTGTGAATAGTGCTGCAATAAACATGGGGGTGCAGATTTCTCTTCAACATAACGATTTCCTTTCCTTTGGATAACTTCTCAGTAGTGAGATTGCTGGATCATATGGCAATTCTATTTTTAATTTTTTGAGGAACCTCCATACTGTTTTCTATAATGGCTCTCCTACTCTACATTCCTACCAATAGTGTACAAGCATTCCTCTTTCTCTGCATCCTCACCAGAATTTATTTTCTGTCTTTTTAACCATAGACATCCTAACTGGAGTGAGATGATACTGCATGGTGGTTTTGGTTTGTATTTCTCTGATGATTAGTGATGTTAGCATTTTTCATATACATCTTGGCCATTTGTATGTCTTTTTTTATACATTTCTATTCAGGTCTTTTATTTTTAAATTGGATTTGTTTTCTTGCTGTTGCATTCCTTATATATTCTAAATATTAGCCACTTGTCATATGAACAGGATGCAAACATTTTATCCCTTTCCGTAGGTTGTCTCTTCGCTCTGTTGACTGTTTTGCTTGCTATGCAGAGGCTTCCTCATTTCATGTAACCCTATTTGTCTGTTTTTGCTTTTGTTACCTGTGCTTTTGAGGTCTTATCCAAAAAACTCTTTGCACAGACCAAAGTTATGATGCACTTCCCCTATTTTTTTTCTGGTGGTTTCATAGTTTCAGGTTTTAGATTTAAGTCCTTAATTCATTTTGAGTTGATGTTTGTACATGGTGAGAGGTAGGGGTCTAATCTCATTCTTCTTCATGTGGATATCTAATTTTTTCCAGCACCATTTATAAAAGAAACTATCCTTTCTCAATGTGTGCTCTTGGCAGTTTTGTCAAAAATGAGTTGACGTTAGATATATGAATTTATTTCTGTGTTCTCTATTCTGATTCTGTTCCACTGGTCTATGTGTCTGTTTTTATGTCAGCACCATGCTGCTTTGATTGCTATGACTTTGTGGTATATTATGAGGTTAGGTAGTGTGATGCCTCTAATTTTGTTCTTTTTATTCAAAATTGCCTTGAATCTTCAGGATCTTTCATGGTTCCATATGAACTATAGGATTTTTTTTTCTATTTCTGTGAAAAATATTACTGGTATTTTGATAGCTATTGCATTTAATTTATAAATCACTTGATTAAGATGGATATTTTAACAATATTAATCCTTCCAATCCATGAACACAGGCTATATTTCCATGAATTTGTGTTTTTTTAAATTTTTTCAAAAATCTTATAGTATCAGCATAGAGATCTTTTATTTCCTTCATTAAATTTACTCCTGGGTCTCTCATTTTTTGTACTATCATAAATGTCATTGTTTTCCTGATATCTTCTTTAGATATTCTACTGTTAGTGTATAGAAACACTACTGATTTTTGAATGTTGGTTTTGTATCCTACAAGTTTACTAACTTTATCATTTCCAACAGTTTTTTGTGGAATCTGTAGGATTATCTATACAGAAGATCATATTATCTTTTAACAGAGGCAGTTTTACTTCCTTCTTTCTGAGTTGGATGCTTGTATTTCTTTCTCTTGCCTAACTGCCCAGCATAAGACTTCTAGTATTATCTTGAATAGAAGTAGTGAAAGTGGGAATTCTTGTCTTGTTCCAGATCTAGGGGAAAAGCTCAAAGCTTTTACTGTGGATTTCTCATGTACTGCTGTTATTATACTGAGGTACTTATCTCCTATGTCTTCTTTGTTCAGAGTTCTTTTTTATCATGCGGGATGTTGAATTTTGTCAAATGCTTCTTCTGTCCTACTAAAATAATCATATAGGTTTTGTCCTTTATTTTATTAATGTGATAAAAGAATGTTATTGATTTGTGTATGTTGAATCACACTTTCATCCTGGGATGAATGGCACTTAATTATAGTCAATTATCTTTTTAATGTTCTGTTAAATTGGGTTTGATAGTACTTTGTTAATGATGTCTGCATCTCCACTTATTAGGGATACTGACCTGTAGTTTTCTTTTGTTGTGACCTTGTCTCTTTAGGGTATCAGGATAATACTAGCCTAGCAAATAAGTTTGGAAGAATTCATTGTTTTCCTGATTTTCTTTAATTATCCATCTTTATTCTTTTGTATCTCATAGAAGTTCACTAAAATTTTTTATTTTGAATTCATTTTCAATTTAAAGAGTTTATTTTCTTTGAGGTCAGGTACTGAAGAGTAATTATTTTCCTCTGGTGGTGTAGTATTTCCCTGCTCTTTCATGTTTCCTGTATCCCTGCATTAATGTCTGCACATCTATTGGAACAATCACCTATTCAAAGTTTTATAGAGTGGCTTTTGTAGAGAAAAACTTTCACCTGCAGATGGATCTTAGTGTCCTGGTTGTGAAAAATATGGTAGTTCTAAGTCTGAGTGATATAATGATGCAACTTATCCACAACTGCTTCAGCTGCTGTGATCAATATTAGCAATGGCTGTGGGTGCCACAGTGTCCTAGGCTGTAGGCGTTTTTGGCAGCAGGAGTGGCAGAATCCATTGTTAGGATTCTCAGAAGCAAGGGTTTTTAAGGTCCTCTTGTTCTTGTTTTCTTCACAATGGGGAGACTTAGCTGAGGAGATCCCTCTTGGTGTTGGATATGACATGCCCTACAAGCAGTTGCAACAGTGCTGGGTTCCAGAGTACAGTTGCCTAGAGCAGCTGTGAAGCCAGGATCCTAGGCTCAAGGTCTCAATAATGTATTATGGCATCTGGGCCTTGAAATGTAGGTTCACTCTCTGAGGAGGGTTGGATGCAGATTGCCCACAGAGCCAAGTTATCTAAGGCACCCTGTAGTAGCTTAAACCCAGAGGGCCAGGTTAGAGCTATGACTCTTACCATGGCTAGCAGGGTAAAGCACTGGCCTGGCTCTGGGGAAGAAAGGGAACTCTGGAGGTTTGGGCTTCGGGAGCCAAGTACAGCTGCAATTTTGGAACAAGTGCTAGTTAGGCTCAGTGGCAATTCAGGTCCTAGGGGATGAGGCACTGTGTAATGTTGACCCTAGACCCTGTGATGATGGGACTCAGTAGAATCCCAGACTCTTTGAGGTCAGGCATAGCAGAAGCAAGAACCCTGGAGTGGCAGGGTACAGCTGTTGTTTGGGACCTGTGGACAGGGAGCAGCAAAATCATAATTCTACCCCCTAGGCAGAGGGATGTCTCAGCAGCTCAGACTGTAGGGGCTAGTCCAGTTCCAGAAAAGTAGAGTACTAGAGGTTGTTTGGCTTTTAGTTCAGATGTCTCAGCTTGGTCAATGGTCTGTTTCCCTAAGACATGGGGTACCATGTCAACTCAGCCCTGAGATATTTGGCTGCTTGATTCCCCAGGAGGTAGGTAGTTACATTAGCTCAGAGGCAAGCCATATGACTGCTCTGGGTGGCCAAGGTGGTATTTTCCCAATAGACAGGACACCACTTTAGCTTTAGTACTGGGGGGCATGACTGCTCTGGGCGGCCAAGGCCCCGTTTCCCTAGAATGCAGGGTGCCACTTCAGCAGTGGCATAGGGGTGCAGGGTGGAACAGTAACTGTGAAGGGTAAATGCAATGGCTCCCACAGGGCACAATTTCCTTGAGAGGGAGTTTGTAGCTTTAGCTTGGGCCCTCTGGGGCATCAGATTTCTTTCTAATAGGTGAATGCTTAAACAAATGGTGGTATATCCATACCATGGGCTACTATTTAAAAACAAATAAATTCTTCTAGGGTTTTTATGGTATTAGGTCTAACATTTAAGTCTCTAATCCATCTTGAATTAATCTTCATATAAGGAGTAAGGAAAGGATCCAGTTTCAGCTTTCTACTTATGGTTAGCCAATTTTCCCAGCACCATTTATTAAATAGGGAATCCTTTTCCCATTTCTTGTTTCTCTCAGGTTTGTCCAAGATCAGATGGCTGTAGATGTGTGGTATTATTTCTGAGGACTCTGTCCTGTTCCATTGGTCTATATCTCTGTTTGGGTACCAGTACCATGCTGTTGGTTACTGTAGCCTTGTAGTATAGTTTGAAGTCAGGTAGCGTGACGCCTCCAGCTTTGTCCTTTTGACGTAGGATTGTCTTGGCAATGCAAGGTCTTTTTTGGTTCCATATGAACTTTCAAGCAGTTTTTTCCAATTCTGTGAAGAAAGTCATTGGTAGCTTGATGGGGGTGGCATTGAATCTATACATTACCTTGGGCAGTATGGCCATTTTCACGATATTGATTCTTCCTATCTATGAGCATGGTATGTTCTTCCATTTGTTTGTGTCCTCTTTGATTTCACTGAGCAGTGGTTTGTAGTTCTCCTTGAAGAGGTCCTCGACATCCCTTGTAAGTTGGATTCCTAGGTATTTTATTCTCTTTGAAGCAATTGTGAATGGAAGTTGATTCCTGATTTGGCTCTCTGTTTGTCTGTTACTGGTGTATAAGAATGCTTGTGATTTTTGCACATTAATTTTGTATCCTGAGACTTTACTGAAGTTGCTTATCAGCTTAAGGAGATTTTGGGCTGAGATGATGGGGTTTTCTAAATACACAATCATGTCATCTGCAAACAGGGACAATTTGACTTCTTCTTTTCCTAACTGAATACCCTTGATTTCTTTCTCTTGCCTGATTGCCCTAGCCAGAACTTCCAACACTATGTTGAATAGGAGTGTTGAGAGAGGGCATCCCTGTCTTGTGCCAGTTTTCAAAGGGAATTTTTCCAGTTTTTGCCCATTTAGTATGATATTAGCTGTGGATTTGCCATAAATAGCTCTTATTATTTTGAGGTACGTTCCATCAATACCCTAGAAGAAAACCTAGGTAGTACCATTCAGGACATAGGCATGGGCAAGGACTTCATGTCTAAAACACCAAAAGCAACGGCAGCAAAAGCCAAAGTTGACAAATGGGATCTAATTAAACTAAAGAGCTTCTGCACAGCAAAAGAAACTACCATCAGAGTGAACAGGCAACCTACAGAATGGGAGAAAATTTTTGCAATCTACTCCTCTGACAAAGGGCTAATATCCAGAATCTACAAAGAACTCAAACAAATATACAAGAAAAAAAAAAAAACACCATCAAAAAGTGGGCAAAGGATATGAACAGACATTTCTCAAAAGAAGACATTCATACAGCCAACAGACACATGAAAAAATACTCATCATCACTCGCCATCAGAGAAATGCAAATCAAAACCACAATGAGATACCATCTCACACCAGTTAGAATGGCAATCATTAAAAAGTCAGGAAACAACAGGTGCTGGAGAGGATGTGGAGAAATAGGAACACTTTTACACTGTTGGTGGGATTGTAAACTAGTTCAACCATTATGGAAAACAGTATGGCGATTCCTCAAGGATCTAGAACTAGATTTACCATATGACCCAGCCATCCCACTACTGGGTATATACCCAAAGGATTATAAATCATGCTGCTATAAAGACACATGCACACATATGTTTATTGCGGCACTATTCACAATGGCAAAGACTTGGAATCAACCCAAATGTCCAGCAGTGACAGACTGGATTAAGAAAATGTGGGCCGGGCGCGGTGGCTCAAGCCTGTAATCCCAGCACTTTGGGAGGCCGAGACGGGCGGATCACGAGGTCAGGAGATCGAGACCATCCTGGCTAACATGGTGAAACCCCGTCTCTACTAAAAATACAAAAAAACTAGCCGGGCGAGGTGGCGGGCGCCTGTAGTCCCAGCTACTCGGGAGGCTGAGGCAGGAGAATGGCGTGAACCCGGGAGGCGGAGCTTGCAGTGAGCCGAGGTTGCGCCACTGCACTCCAGTCTGGGCGACAGAGCGAGACTCCGCCTCAAAAAAAAAAAAAAAAAAAAAAAAAAAAGAAAATGTGGCACATATACACCATGGAATACTATGCAGCCATAAAAAACGATGAGTTTGCGTCCTTTGTAGGGACATGGATGCAGCTGGAAACCATCATTCTTAGCAAACTATCACAAGAAGAGAAAACCAAACACCGCATGTTCTCACTCATAGGTGGGAACTGAACAATGAGATCACTTGGACTCGGGAAGGGGAACATCACACACCGGGGCCTATCATGGGGAGGGGGGAGGGGGGATGGATCGTATTGGGAGTTATACATGATATAAATGATGAATTGATGGGTGCTAACGAGTTGATGGGTGCAGCACACCAACATGGCTCAAGTATACATATGTAACAAACATGCACATTATGCACATGTACCCTAGAACTTAAAGTATAATAAATAAATAAATAAATACAAAAAGAAAAGAAAAAAGAAAAAAGATAGGTCACTACAGCAATGGAAGCCTTAAAAAACAAAACAAAACAAAAAACCAAATAAATTAGTGACATACACAACAACTTGGATGGCTCTCAAGGGAATTATACTGATTGAATGGAAAAAAAAGTAATCTTAAAAATGTACATATTATATGATTCAATTTATATAGCACTCTTAAAATGAAAAAAAAAAAAGAAATGGAAAACAAATTCGTGGTTACCAATGGTTAAAGAAAAACCCTAAAGTTTATAGTGTAGTTTAAAAAAAAAACTCTCTTTTGAAAAAAAATTTCAAAACAGATTAACAGAATCCCCGTAAGTTATACTGAAAGTATTTGTCTAGTTCTGAAGAATAATAGTTTTTGTCCTAAAATATCATACCTATAAAGAATTATTCAGTAGTGAGGGAAAAATAGACTTTCAAATATACAAAGAAGCAAAAGAAAAATTACTAGCAGAATCTTCTCAAGGACTAAGATTTTAGACTTTTGTATATATGACAAAGATTTTATCAACACAGTTAATTTGAGCTCTGGTAATTGTCTAGTCTCTAGTACAATCAGTAGAAGAGAAAAATACAATGAGTTTAAAAGGTTAAACTTCATTTTAAAAAAGATAGTATTATAGTATAAAGAGTTTATTGTAAACAAGAATAACCATACTCTGAAACAAAAATTCCAAAGTATATTAACATAAGAGATGACCTGGAGGTGAGAGGAGAAGATGAAGAGGGAGCTGGAGGTAAGGGGACAAGAAGAAGAGGAAAGGGAGGGACGTTAAAAATGCTCAAGTATTGACTTAAAGAAGATAAATACGGAGGCGTTGTTAAAAATGTTTATTAATGTGTACTTAAATAACAATAGGATGTACATTTCATGAGAGTACAATCATGTCTATCTTATTTTGTATAGAGTCTCATGGTCCAGAATAACTAGTACTTAATATTTTTTGAATAGTTAAGTGAATAAATGAGCATATGAATGAATTAATGAATGAGTGAATTAGCTAATTAATTTTACAGTAATTCTTAATTGATTGAAAATTTTCCAAATATTAGTAACCAGAATAAATGTCAATGGGTTAAAACGCCTACTATGTTGCTATATCTAACATTCATATGAATTGTGAATGTATTACTGCTTTATAAGTACATTCTCTAATTTAATCCTCATATCAACCTTATGGAGTACACTACAATATAGTACTCTATAAGCATATTATAAGAATACTTTATAATATATAGTACTTTACACATGAAGAAACTGAGGTTCAAATAATTTAATTAATTTCAACAATATCTTAAGAGTGAAAATACAAACTGGGAAATCTAACACTAAGGCACGTTGTATTAGTCTGTTTTCATGCTGCTTATAAAGACATACCTGAGACTGGGCTATATATAAAAGAAAGAGTTTATTAAACTTACAATTCTACATGGCTAGGGAGGCCTAACAATCATGGTGAAAGGCAAGGAAAAGCAAGTCACATTTTATGTGGATGGCAGCAGGCAAAGAGAGAGCTTGTGCAGGAACTCTGCCTTATAAAGCCATCAGATCTCATGCAACTTATTCACTATCATAAGAAGAGCATGAGAAAGACTTGCTCCCATGATTTCAATTACCTGCCACTGGGTTCCTCCCACAACATGTGGGAATTCAAGATGAGATTTTGGTGGGGACACAGCCAAACCATCTCACATACTCTATAAAAAGAGATATTTTGATTAATGAGATTGGATTTAAAATATTAAAAGATATAACAATTATGAATCTTCCATGCCTAACAACTGATATGAAATAGATGAAAAACTGCATTAAAAGACTTAACAGTGTAATATACACATGCTGTAATAAGAAAAGACAAAAGAGGATTTCAGTGAGATAATTTAGAAGCCTGATGCTTTAAAGATTTGGCAAAATGTGTCCTTGAAATGATCTGTAGCTGTATATTTTCAGGGGGTTAAAAAGTTTACTATCTTTTTCACTTATTTTATGGTTGTAGGCTATGTGATTCATGAGAAGTTCAATATTCAGTGATTCACTAGTAGGACTCAGCATGCAGCTGTTTTCACGGCTAAGACTTTTACAGCAAAAGGGTATCAGCAGGGAAAACGGCATGGTTGGAGTCTGGAGAAATTCGTACACAGACTTCCTTATGCTCTCTTCTTTCTGTGAAGGTACTCATGGAAATTTAGCATGTTCTTTTCTCAGCAATGAAAAATGCAGTAACAAATGTGCAATGTGTCTGCCCAGTGAAGTCCATTAGAGACTCAACACCCAAAGTTTTAACTGGGGTCTCATCACATTGACAACCTTTCCCTTGCCCAAAATTCCAGATTCCATGAAGGAAAGCAAGTGTTTAGCATAAAGCGAAGTGATTCCACAAACAATCTAAAGCACAGTGAACCACCCTGATCAGTAGGGAAAGTTTCATGTCAGTTCATGGAATGGGTCAAGTGCTAAGATTTCAGATATGTGCCAAGGACCAGTCTGTAAGCAGATACTTATAAAGAGAAAAGTTTCAGGCCTGCTATGTTAACTGTTTTCTGCACATTGATTTATTTAGTTTTCTACTTTTTGATCTGGTTTTTATATATGTAGAAAACACTCACTTGCTTAGGATTTCAAATTAAATGTTATATTGTTGACCATTGAATTGTGTCTTTGTTCCCAATGTTGTGTGTCATTAAAAAAAAAAATCAGTCCTGTGTAAAATTTACTTTACTATTAGTTTATCCAAAAATCAAGATCTAACTTTTATTGATCAATTTGATTTTTCTTTTCTTTTTAAATAATTATGCTTTTGTTTATACTGATTTCTTTCAAATTTTTTTGCTCTTTTTAATCTACTACAGTTAAAAACTTCATTCAAATGAATATGAAAATATAAAACTGATTAATAACTTTTACAACAAAACTGAATAAGTAGCAATGTATTCCCAGGAATCCCCAAATACAAATGGTTGGGAACAAATTACTAACAGACACAGACTTCCATGATATCACCAACTGTGTGAGAGAAGATAGAGGGGGAAAAACAGATACAAATGAAGAGAAGCCCCAAATAAATTTCAGGATAGGAAACAGAAAAAAGACATAAGAAACACAATAGCATACCTATAACTAAAGTACATCCAAAAGACACACTTGCAAAAATAAAACTGTGGCATACTATTTTGAAATGAGATTTAAAAAATGAAGAAAATGAATCAAGATTTGAAACAGAGTGTGAATCTTAATTAGTAACATTTAGAAATGAGACGACAGAATATGGAAAAAATATTACATATAAGCAAAAATCATTTTAGAAATGTATAAACTAGAAGGAACAGAAGAGCAAATAAAGACAATAGATAAGTTTAAGATATGTAACAGGAAGAAAATTTTTTAAATCAAAAATAAAGAAATAGAGATATTAAGGAATTTGAAAGAAAATGAAAATATCAAAGTTAGGTAAAGAAGATCCAATATATGGGTAACAGGAATCCCCCCCCCAAAGAAAAGCAAAAACAAAACAAAACAAAAAAAAAAACTCAATGCATTGGAAGAGAATACTAAAAAGTATAATTCAAGAAAATCTTGGAACATGTATATTTATACACACACACACATACAAACACACACATTTTCATACTCAAAAGAGCACACTATATAGTAGAAAACAGACTCAAAATAATAACATTTCATCTTGGTAAAACTAAAGAAAAAATTAAAAATCCTTTTGTTAACTGGGCTAAAAAAGAAAAGATACTTACAGGTAAATAAAAATGATAGTTCACAATCAGACTTTGATAGCAATTCTTTATCAACATTATAAACACAGGTAACATTATAACCATGAAGATGATTTTATTCCCACAAACCATTCCTGAGTAATCAATCAGAGAAAGAGCTTCCAACAGCTAATCTAGCGACACACTAACATAAAGACTTGTGATGAGCATTAAATGTATTACTAATTCTAAATGAAAGTTAATAATGAAAGTAGAGCATATATCTAATAAAATATGTACATAATTGACATGAGGAAAACTACAAAACTTTGATGAACAAAATCAAAGAACTAAATAAATGGAGCAATAGTCCATGTTCATGGATATGAAGATTCAATATTGTCAGGATGTCAGTTCTTCCCAACATGATCTATAGATTCCATGCAATCTCAGTCAAAATCCCAGCAAGTTACTTTGTGTACACCAACAAACTGATTCTGAAGTTTATATGGAGAGGCACAAAACCAAGAAGACCCAACAAAATACTGAATTTTAAAAAGTTGGAGGATTGACACTATTCAATGTCAAGACTTACTATGAAACTGTAATAATCAGGACAACATGGTATTGGTGACAGAATAAATAAGTAGATCAATGGAACAAAATAGAAAGCCAGAAATTTGGTCAACTAATCTATGAGAAAAGAACAAATACAATACAAGGGAGAAAATATTGTCTTTTCAACAAATGGTGCCAGAATAGTGGGACAACCATTCAAAAATAAATCTAGATACAGACTCTGTATCTATTACAGAAATCAACTCAAACCAGATTATAGATCTAAATGTCAAGCGCTAGAATATTAAACTCCTAGAAGATAACGTAAGAGAAAACTGGTGGCGGAGGGCAAGATGACCGACAAGAAGGAGCCAGGTAGAACAGCTCCCACTGAGGGACTGAGACAACTGGCATGTTTCTAATAAATCTTCAGAGAGAAGGCACTGAGTGTGGACAGAGGGAAGACCCAGAAGTTGGAGTGATGGGGAAGCTTGCAATCCTATACTGGGCTATAGTACACCCAGACTTGTTTCTGGCCCTCAGTGACTCTGGGGAAACAGATGAGCTGAATTATATAATTACGTTGGTTTAGACCAACAAAGATAAAAAATACAAAGAAGGGCTTTACACAATGGTAAACATTCAATTCAACAAGATTTGACTATCCTAGATGCACTGCAACCAACAAAGAGCACATGCAAGGAACACTCAGATTCATAAAGCAAATTCTTAGAGACCTTCATAAAGACAGACTCCTACATAATAATACCGGGAGGCTTTAACACCTAACTGACAATATTAGATAATCAAAACAGAAATTTAACAAAGGTATTCAGGACCCGAACCCAGCACTGCATCAAATGGACCTGACAGACATCTACAGAACTCTCCACCCCAAAACAGAACATACATTCTTCTCATTGCCACATGGCACATACTCTAAAATTGATTACATAATTGCAAGTAAAATTCTCCTCAAAAAATGTAAAGAAACTGAAATCATAACAATCTGTCAGACCACAGGACAATCAAATTAGAAATCAAGACTAAGAAATTCACTCAAAACTGTACAATTACATGGAAATTGAATAACCTGCTCCTGAATGACTTTTGATTAAATAATGAAATTAAAGTAGAAATCAAGAAATTATTTGAAACAAATGAGAATAAAGATACAAAATACAAGAATCTCTGGGACCCAGCTAAGGCAGTGGTAAGAGGGAAATTTATAGCACTAAATGGCCACATTAAAAGGTTAGAAAGACAGCAATTTAAGAAACTAACATCACAAATAAAAGAACTAGAGAACCAAAAGCAAAACAATCCCAAAGCTAGCAGAAGACAAGAAATAACCAAAACCAGAGCATAACTGAAGGATACTGAGATATGTAAAACCATTCAAAAGATCAAGGAATCCAGGAGCTGGTTTTTGAAAAAAAAAAATTAATAAAAATAGACCACTAGCTAGAATAAAAAAAGAAAAAGGTGAAGCGCCAAATAAACACAATCAGAAACAAGGAACATACCACCACTGATCCCACAGAAACACAAATAACTACCAGATAATATTACAAGTACGTCTACGCACATAAACTAGAACATCTAGAAGAAATGGATAAATTCCTGGACACATATAACCAAGAGTGAACCAGGAAGAAACTGAATCCTTGAAGAGACCGATAATGAGCTCTATAAATGAGTAATAAATAGCCTACCAATCAAAAAAAACAAAAAAACAAAACTCAAAACCAAGCAGATTCACAGATGAATTCTACCAGATGTACAAAAAAGAGCTGCTACTATTCCTACTGAAAGTATTCCAAAAAATTGAGGAGAAGGGAATCCTCCCTAAATCATTCTATGAGACCAGCATTTTACCAAAACCTGGCAGGAACACAACAGAGAAAGAACACCTCAGACCAATATCTTTGACAAACATCATGACAAAAATCCTCAACCAAATACCAAACCTCAACCAAATACCTCAAACTAAGTCCAGCAGTACATAAAAAATGCGAATCCACCACAATCAAGTAGGCCTCATCCTCAGGATGCATGGTTGGTTCAACATGTGCATTCCTTTGAGTATATACTCAAATAAATATAAATCATTCTATTATAAAGACACATTAATGCCTATGTTCATCACAGCACTAGTCACAATAGCTTGGCCAAGACATGGAATCAACCTAAATGCCCATCAATGGTAGACTGCATAAAGAAAATGTGGCATATATACACCATGGAATACTATGCAGCCATAAAAAAGAATGAGATCATGTCCTTTGCAGGAACAGGGATGAAAAAGTCATTGTCTTCAGCAAACTAACACAGGAACAGAAAACCAAATACTGCCTGTTCTTACTTATAAGTGGTAGGTGAACAAAGAGAACACATGGACATGTACAGGGGAACAACACAACTGGGGCCTATTGGAGGGCAGAGGATGGTAGGAAGGAGAGGATCAGGAAAAATAACCAATGGGTACTAGGTTTAATACCTGAGTGATAAAATAAGCTGTAGAACAACCCCTCATGACACAAGTCAACTAGATAACAAACCCCCATGACACAAGTTAACTAGATAACAAAAGAGAAAACCTAGATGATCTTGAGTATGATGATGACCATTTGGTTATAACACCAAAGGCATGATCCATGACAAAAATAATTGATAAACTAGACTTCATCAAAATTAAAAACTTCTATTCTGTGGAAGACAATCTCAGGAGAATGACAAGACGAGCCAAAGACGAGCCACAGTCTGGGAAAAAATATTTGCAAAAATCACATCTGATAAAGATTGCTACCCAAAATACACAAAGAACTCTTAAAAATCAACAACAAATAACTCAATTAAAAAATTAGCCATAGTCCCCAACAGATACCTCACCTGAGAAGCACAGGTAGAAAATAAGCATATAAAAAGATTCTTCATGTCATGTGTTATCAGGGAATTGCAGATTAAAACAACGAGATATTACTGCGTATCTATTAGAATAGTTAAAATCTGGAACACTGATAACATCAAACCTTGGCAAAGATTTAAAGAAAGAGAAATTCTCATTTGTTGCTGATGTGAATGCAAATGGGATAGGTACTTTGGAAGGCAGTTTGGTAATTTGTTACAAAATCCAAATATACTGTTACCCTGTAGTCCAGTGATTGTTATTCTTGGTATTTACCCAAAGGAAATGAAAACTTCTACTATCCACATAAAAACCTGCACGCAGATGTTTATAGCAGTTTTAATCATATTTGCCAAAACTTGGAAGCAACCAAGATGTCCTTCAGTAGGTAAATTAATAAAGTGTACTATATTCAGAAAACAAACGATCATTTAGTACTAAAAAGGAATGAGTTATCCAGCCATGACAAGACATAGAGGAACATTAAATAAATATTACTAAATACAAGAAGCCAATAATAAAAGGCTACATACTGTATGCTTATATATATATATGACATTCCAAAATATAACAGATGCTGGCGAGGTTGTGGAGAAAAACAAATACTTATACACTGTTGCTGCAAGAGTAAATTCAACCATTGTAGAAAGCAATGTGGCAATTCCTCAATGAGCTGAAAACAGAACTACCATTTGACCCAGCAATCCATTACTGGATATGTACCCAAAGGAATATAAATTGTTCTACCATAAAGACACAGGCATTCATATGTTTATTGCAACAATATTCACAAGAGCAAAGATATGGCATAAATCTAAATGCCCATCAATGGTAGACAAGATAAAGGAAATATGGTACATATATATACCATGGAATGCAATGCAACCATAAAAAAGAATGACATCATGTCATTTGTAGGAACATGGACGGAGCTGGAGTTCATTATCCTGAGCAAACTAATGCAGGAACAGAACACCAAATACTGCATGTTCTCACTTATAAGTGGGAGCTAAAGGATGAGAACACATGGACACAAAGAGGAAAACAACAGACACTGGGGCCTGTATGAGGATGGAGGGTGGGAGGACAGAGAGGATCAGAAAAAAATGACTGTTGGGTACTAAGCTTAGTATCTGGGTGATGAAATAATCTGAACAACTAACTCCTGTGACACAAGTTTACCTATGTGATGAACCTGCACGTGTATTTCTCAACCTAAAAGTTATAAAAATACAGAAACCACATATATGGCATTCTAGAAAAGGCAAAACTATGGAGACAGTAAAAAGATCAGTGGTTGCCAAGGGATCGGGGTTGTGGAAGGGGTGAATAGGCAGAGGACAGAATTTTTTTTAGGGCAGTGAAAATACTCTGTGTGATACACTAATGACGGATACACTTTGTTATATATTTGTTCGAACTTATAGAATATGCAACATTAAGAGTGAACCCTAAAGTAAACTATGGAATTTGGGTGATTATGATTTGGTTCATCAGTTGCAATGATTGTACCACTCTGGTGGAGGATACTGATAATCAGGAGATACTAGGCATGTGTGGGACTAGGGAATAAATGGGAAATATCTTTACCTTTCTCTCATTTTACTGTGAGCCTAAAACTGCTCTAAAAAATAGTCTTAAAAATTTGAAAGTATAATATGTAATAGTTATATTCTCAGAGAGTTTATATATAGTACAACTATATAAAACAGAGGGTGAATAAGGAGAACATATGCATATGTTTTTATTAATCATATTGATTTTTATAACATTTGTATTGTTATTCTGAGACTATAGTGCATGTAACAAGAAATAAAACAACTGAATATTTCTGGAATATTTTAAGAGATACATCTGTAACATAGAAAAGAACAGATAAAAATCCTGTAGTCTAAAATTTGAGTTAGAAGAATCAGTATGATTTCACGAGCTGTTTTATACAGGTAGACATATACACTGGTCAGAAATACACCGTGGTTCTAACCACTGGAAAAGCCTAGACAAAAAGGACCAACTCAGTAGCACTGAACATCTCTAGTGCACATATTAATATTGATATCCTAGTTTCTAAGAAACCAGAGCTTCTTGGATAATTGCTGACTCCAGGTCAAGGGCAGAAAATGAACAAGATGATCCTGTAACATCTTTCCATTTCAGATAGTCACAAAGCTCTCAAGGACAATTTGAGCCATGTCAGAAGACTCAAGAACCAAATTGAAAAAGTTACTATGGGCCAAATATAGGGAAATTTGAATTTCAATAAGGATAATAAATGTGATGGGTTAAAACCCGTGAAATATGTTTAAATCTATGAGTTCAAAATAGCATTAAAATAAACCAATTTGTCACTTTCAGGTGATGCTAAAAAAATCAGTTCATTATTTTAAACATCAGTAAATAGAAGGAGAGTATCAAATATTTATCTTGGTTAACCAGTCAATAGTGAGCACCACTTACTGATTCATTCTTCAGCTCTATCCACCTGATAATTATTCCGTGTGTCCATGTATTGCACTCTTTATTTCAGCGATCATGCATCCCATACCAAATATCTCCAACTGTTTTAAAATATAACTCCTTGTTCTTATCCATATTTATTATAGCTTACCCAGCGTCTTAAACATGTTTATTACAGTTATTTTTAAGTTTGGGTTCTATATGTTCCAATAATTCTGCTTAAGTTTGTATGCGTTTTTCAATTAATTGTCTTTCTCTTAGAGCTAAGATCAGTAGACTTATTTTCAGTAAAAGGTCAGATAGTATTTTTGGTTCTGTGAACCAGATAGTGTCAATCACAATCATTCAACTCTTCCACTATAGTGTGAAAGCAGCCATGAACGATGGGTCAATGAAAGTGTGGGTATGTTTCAATAAATCTTTATTTGTGGACATAAAATTTGAATTTCGTATAACTTTAATGTGTCACAAAATTGTATACTTAGTTTACTTCTACTTCCTTCAACTACTTAAAATGTAAAAATTCCTCTTATTCAGGAGCTATATAGCATATAGCAGCAACAAAGGGCTGGATTTTGTCTGCAGGCTACAGTTCACTAACCACAGTATCTAGCAGTTGCACTCCTCAGGTATCTGGCTATTTAGACCTGTGAGCTTATGTTTCCCTGAGTATTTTGTCTGGTCCAAATCCCTCTATTTCCTGTACATAGGAATGCTAGTACATATTTAAATAAATATTTGTTTGGTTAGGAATTAAAAATGGGTTTAGAATCTAACTTGCTGTTAATCCTTCTGTAGAGATCCTAAAAGGACCCAAAGCACTGAGATGGAAACAATTTGCTCATTGTCCCTCAGACTATTATAGCAAATCCCAAGGACCTGGTTTATTCAGTTCAACCTATATCTCTGATAATTATTTGATCTTCAAGTCCAGCATTTTCAACTCTCTCTCTGCTCCATCTTCACATTGCCTTTGCCTCTGTACATTTTCAATCTCCCTCTGCCTCTCACTCTTAAGGACGTTTGCAACAGCATTCAGTTCTCCTACAGATAATCCAGGAACATCTGCCCGTTTTAATACTCTTAGCTTAATCACATCTGCAAAATCCTTTTACAAATAAAGTAACATTTACAGATTCCATGGAGTAGGACCTGACATCATTAGGGTGTTCTTTTTCAGTCTACCTCATGGGCTATCCACAGGTTTCTATTTAAGGTCATATAGACAGACATAAAGCTTGCCTAGTTTTTGAACCAAACTGTATTAGCAAGGTAAAACTCACACATAAGGAGAGAAGGCAGAGCCAATACCCAGGTGTCTGTAAAGAATATGTGCCTTCACTTTCTAACAAGCCAATGGCCCACATCCCTGAACCTTCCTGACAGATTTTCAGTGCACTAGAATAAATTTTAACAGCCTTACCATGACCTGCAAACCCAGCAAGACCTGACTGCTCTTTGCTTCTGTGGTTTCATCTCATGCTGCATTCCCCTGTGCCCAGGAGCTCTTTTGAAACAAGGACTTAGGAAGTGCTTAGCACTCAACGGGGCTCTGTGCTTGCTGTCCCCTCTGCCCGGAAGTCTCCTGTCCCAGATTTACTCTGTCATCTCCTCCTTTGCATTCATGTCTCAGTGTCAGTGTTATCTCCTCAGAGACACTGCTCTGTATTATTTTCTTCTATGTCTTACAAGCATCTAAAATTATTTTATTAATTTGCTTGCTTATTTTTCATGAATCTTAATAGAATATAAGCTCTCTGGCAGTAGGAACCTTACTTGTCTTTTGTTTCCTAACATAGCCCAATGCTTAGCATAGGATTCATTCTCTCTCATACTAGACTCTTAATAGAAGTATGATGAATAAATCAATAAAGTATATATACTAGACAAAGGAAATAATTTGAGATTTTACTATAGAAAACCTCACAAAAACATCTCTACAGGAAACCCTAAGAGAGGGAATGCCATTTGTATAAAAGCGCAGAGGTGGCCTTAGTTGGTGTCGGCATTAGGTGTGATTGTTATCTCAGAGAAATTGAAAGCTAGGAGTGAAAAGGTATTTCTAGTTTATAGTCACATTTCGACATTGGTATACTTTTTACAGAAAACAAATATCCTTAATATAGATATGAGCTAATGTTCTGAAGAGAAAAATCTTAATTCATTCTAAAGATAATGTAATTACTTTATCCATAAGTGTATTTGACTTAGGACAAAAGGATAGGAGAATAGTGCTGATCATGCTTTATTATTTTAAAATGCTATCTGTAAAAAGGAAATCTCTTCCAAATTACTTTCTAAAAAGTTCCCTTAAGATGCACATTGCAAAACTGGGACAGGTGCTACTTCCGAACATACAATCACAAAATCATTATGTTGCTGGTAATATTCCAAGGGATAAAGTTCTTCAAAGACAAAATCATTAGCTACTCGATAGCTCTTCTTGCTTGATAGATGATAGTATAATCAGTCAAAAATACCATTTCAGACCAGCCTTAAATTCCAATCCTGTATCCTTCCTTAAATTAATAACAAATAATCTTCTTTTTATAAATCAATTACAGGTAGAAAGTGACATTAAATAGGTTAAGATTTATATAGGATGAAATGGCAAAGAAGTCTATAAATACCCAGCCCACGTTACCAATTTATCACTTACTATTACGTGACTTTGAACATGTCATGTTCCCTCCCTGGCTCTCAAATCTCTCATCCTCACAAAGAGGGCAATATTACAAATTATTCCTAAGGATATGTCCAGCTCTTGGATTTGGTAATTTGCTTACATTAAATATCCAAGACCATGCTGTGATGTATAATGTCTCAAGCAAAATCTGTGAGAAAGAATCTTGAGCCATGTCATGGTTTCAGAAAGGCTTCTCTACTGACATAGGAATAAATTTGGGTGAGGAGTGATTATCAGAAAGCACTATGATGGTTTTCCAAAGAAAGACATGGAATCACAGAAGTTGACCCCTCAGTCCTACCGGCCTTGTTCTTATTAAAATTGAGCATTGTTACCCCAGTTTGAACTCTGGTTAGTGACATACAAATTGTGATGGCCACGCATATAGCTATTTGCTCAAATATTATCATGTACAACCAAAATGCATTCCAATCCATTTCTGTATGACTCTTCAGAAGAAGGGCCAGGAAATTCTGATTTGACTGCTCCTTAGACTACCACCTATATGGACTGAATCATTCCTGCAGGAAGGCTCTCAAAAACCATCAATAATGAGTAAATGACAAAACATATCCTTTAATCTAAAAATCCCTGCTTTTGATCACAGAAGTCCTAATGGTACCTGATATTCTCCTACATATCATAAAAGTAATCACGTTTTCTGCTTCTTCAAAAACCTTCCATTTGGGGAGATGCTTGGGCTTATTTCTTGGAAGGGCTCTATAAAATGTTCGTGACTGTATCTTTAAGTACAAACCTGTTCTCTTTTTTATAAGAATGCTTCCACTGAGCATAATGCAGTCTTTATGAATTTTTAAATTGGCATTCTTCTTCTTTTCTCACTAAAATGGAAAATGGGCTTCTCAGGAGCTTTTCTGAACCTTAAAAATTTTAAAGAATATGTTTCCTTTTTCCGCTTCTAAGTTTAGCACCAGTCTAATCATTTCACGTTTTAATCACAGTAAGATGTAAGTTTCCGAAAACCATCACTAAAACACTGGTCACCCTTCGTAGACTTTATAAAAGAAATGTAACCCTTTTTTGGCCCATTATTCTTATGCAAGGATAATGATTTAAAAAAAGAAGAAGAAGAGGAACTTTCACAGGATTGATTCTCTCAGCAGAGCCTCTGGACCTTCCTGGACAGAGCCACCACGTCCCCTTACCTCCGGGTGCTCAGGGACCTCACACTGCTGCTACATGCTCCAGATTCTGAAAATTCTGATCTCTGAGTCCTAATCCATGATGCCTGACTCTCAGAGATCCATGAAGAATAACAACCTGACAAATATTCACAGTGAAATTCAATGTTGATGAGAGCTGCCATGTCTCCTTTGATGTATTCGTGCCCTTGGAGCTCCCCAGGAGACCTGAAGACAGAGAGTCTGAAGCCCAGAGCACTGAAGGCACAGTGTTAGGCCTATATGGGTGGCTGGTCCTGCGTGTGTGCATATAAATAAAAATAAAATATTCCTAAGACCAAATTAAAGTTATGATAAGATAGAAGCCTGCTTCTAATTTCAGTAGCATGCCATGTCCTACACAGAGTAACAGGGTAACAAGAGAATTCTCCCTACTCCAACCTCTCCCAGTGATTCTTCCTCCTAACCACTTTTATCTTAGTGGAGAGAAGAATGCACAGTAAGAAATGCATCCCAAATTAAACTAGTCTTACCTGCCCCCACCTTAAGGTTCATCCTAGTAGAGAAAACTTTCAAAAGAAAAATAAACCTCACTCCTCAAACCCTGAAAAGCAAGGATTTCTTTATTGAAAGCTTCTTGAGAAGGCAGTACAGGGCAAGTCATGAAGTCAGTCTGTAAAAACTTCTTAGACATACACCTCTCTCCCAGTGTCCCGCTTGACTTCTTGTACTCTTTCTCTCCCTCTCTCTCCTCCTGCCCTTGGTTTTCTTGTCTCTTTTTTCTCTCTCTTTTCATTCCTTTTATGTGGTGCAACTTGGCGTAATCTAAGCTTACCCTCCTGTCAGTTTTGTGAAGACACCATATTTCCCCCATCTCTCTCTCTCTCATGAGATAGGTGAGGCTTGGTGATAAAAGGATGAGAGACTGGGAGGAAGGAAAGGCCAAAGGACAAGGGGCAGAGTGAACATGGATTTATCACCTCAGAGGCAGAGAGCACGTGCAGAGAAGCCCTGTGTGTTCCAGTTATGGAGTCTAGCAGATATGCTTAGCTGTGGTTTAAGTAGGAAAGAACAATGCAGGGGATGGGGAGGCAGGCTTTCCACTTGGCAAAAGTGAACACGTGTTAAGTTCATATAAAAAGTAAAAGTCAGATGAATAGATCTGTTGTTGGGAAAAGTGGGAAATGGAAAGAAGCTGAATCCAGCCCCTGGGGAAAAGGGCTGCCACAAACCGGAGAAGCTACCCGGACTCCAGGCAACAGACCATCTTGATCAAAAAGGGAGTTTACTCAGGTTACAGAATAGTTTGCAGAAACGAAGAAAAGCTCCTACAAAGGACGGAAACCAGATCAGCACCATGGAACTGTCAGGCAGCAATGAATGATCAGTGCATTTAGGATGCCACCATCAGGATGAATTTGTCTCCATATTTTTTTCTGTTTTAATATAATTTCAGTCATGTAGGAATTAGGATTGACATGATAGTGAAGGTAGTAATAAGAACAAGCAGGAGATGTAGGAAACACCATGACTTGGAGGCTTCAGGGGCACCTAGGACCCAGCCCTAGAACAAGGATAAGTCCCCTGGGACAAAACTTACTCTTCCTATAATGAATCGCTGAGTTCATGGAAGGAGGCTAGCAGTTCTTGAGATCTCCAACTTTATACTCTCTGAAACCCAGGGGAGCAGGTGCTGATACTTCCAGAGTGAGTCCCTCTAGTGTTTGAGTGCTGGGTGGAAGCACCAAGGAACAGAGAGCAGACTGCTTCTTTTCTTTTTAACAAACAGGGCTGTAATAGAAGAGCCTAAAGACTAACTGTGGTCATGATTTCCAGGAGGCACCTATGAAAATGTTGGACAGTCATATGACCTGATTCAAACTAGAGCTTTTCATTTCTTCCCATTTGACAGTGCTACTGGCATTAACTAGAACTGTAATATGACAAAGACTACCAGACGAAGATCACATGTGCATGTAGCTTGGTCTGCTTCTTAGCAAATTTTAAACATTTTCAGAGTTTCTTTTTTTGCTCCTAGTTTTATCTACCTAGAAAACTAATGTTTTCTAATTTTCTGTGATTCCACCACCAGAGGCAGATAGCGACATAAAATCCTTTGTACTGTGATACTATGGCTAAATACCTTCTCTTCTCCCATAGGCATTTACATTGAATATACAATATACCAGGCTTGAGAAGGTGGATTTAACAGAGAATTTTCTGAGCCTGTAGGGCAATGGGAAGGAGAGCTATTTGGGGGTAGAAGTAATTCTAATACTCTTCAAAACTAAAAATAGACAAAGGAGTCTGCTCATCCACCTCTAAGTAAAGCTGATACTAACTTTCAATTCACAAAAATCTATTGTACCTAGGGCTATAGTAATATATCTGTAGAAAATTTCTCACTATTCAGTATCACTGTCAAATGAGAGACTATCAGCCCTTTGCAACAATTAATCAAACAAACATTGTTTTCCTCGTGAGGGAACAAACTGTGCAGCAGTGCTGGATCCTAAGCTGATCTATAACAAGTTGTTTGAAAGTTGTCAGGGAACAAACAAAATTCCCACAACAGAACTAGTGTTAAAGGTTCATTTTGGGGGGGGAGCAAGATGGCCGAATAGGAACAGCTCCAGTCTCCAACTCCCAGCGCGAGCGACACAGAAGACTGGTGATTTCTGCATTTTCAACTGAGGTACTGGGGTCATCTCACTGGGGAGTGCCGGACAATCGGTGCTACTCAGCTGCTGCAGCCCGACCAGCGAGAGCTGAAGCAGGGCGGGGCATTGCCTCACCTGGGAAGTGCAAGGGGGAAGGGAATCCTTTTCCTAGCCAGGGGAACTGAGACACACATTACCTGGAAAATCGGGTAACTCCCACCCCTATACTGTCCTTTAAGCAAACAGGCACACCAGGAGACTATATCCCACACCTGGCAGGGAGGGCCCCACGCCCACGGAGCCTCCCTCATTGCTAATACAGCAGTCTGCCATCTAACCACAAGGCAGCAGCAAGGCTGGGGGAAGGGCGCCCGCCATTGCTGAGGCTTAAGTAGGTAAACAAAGCCGCTGGGAAACTCCAACTGGGTGGAGCTCACAGCAGCTCAAGGAAACCTGCCTGTCTCTGTAGACTCCACCTCTGGGGACAGCCCACAGCTAAACAACAAAAGGGGAAGCAGCAGAGGCCTGTGCAGACGCGAATGACTCTGTCTGACAGCTTTGAAGACAGCAGTGGATCTCCCAACACGGAGGTTGAGATCTGAGAAGGGATAGACTGCTTGCTCAAGTGGGTCCCTGACCCCTGAGTAGCCTAACTGGGAGACATCCCCCACTAGGGGCAGTCTGACACCCCACACCTCACAGGGTGGAGGACACCCCTGAGAGGAAGCTTCCAAAGTAAGAATCAGACAGGTACACTCGATGCTCAGCAATATTCTATCTTCTGCAACCTCTGCTGCTGATACCCAGGCAAACAGGGTCTGGAGTGGACCTCAAGCAATCTCCAACAGACCTACAGCTGAGGGTCCTGACTATTAGAAGGAAAACTATCAAACACGAAGAACACCTATACCAAAACCCCATCAGTACGTCACCATCATCAAAGACCAGAGGCAGATAAAACCACAAAGATGGGGAAGAAGCAGGGCAGAAAAGCTGGAAATTCAAGAAATAAGAGCGCATCTCCCCCTGCAAAGGAGCGCAGCCCATCGCCAGCAATGGATCAAAGCTGGTCAGAGAATGACTTTGACGAAATGAGAGAAGAAGGCTTCAGTCCATCAAACTTCTCAGAGCTAAAGGAGGAATTACATACCCAGTGCAAAGAAACTAAAAATCTTGAAAAAAGAGTGGAAGAATTGATAGCTAGAATAATTAATGCAGAGAAGGTCATAAATGAAATGACAGAGATGAAAACCATGACATGAGAAATACGCGACAAATCCACAAGCTTCAGTAACCGACTCAATCAACTGGAAGAAAGAGTATCAGCGATTGAGGATCAAATGCATGAAATGAAGCGAGAAGAGAAACCAAAAGAAAAAAGAAGAAAAAGAAATAAACAAAGCCTGCAAGAAGTATGGGATTATGTAAAAAGACCAAATGTACGTCTGACTGGGGTGCCTGAAAGTGAGGGGGGAAATGGAACCAAGTTGGAAAACACTCTTCAGGATATCATCCAGGAGAACTTCCCCAACCTAGTAGGGCAGGCCAACATTCAAATTCAGGAAATACAGAGAACACCACAAAGATAATCCTCGAGAAGAGCAACTCCAAGACACATAATTGCCAGATTCACCAAAGTTGAAATGAAGGAAAAAATCTTAAGGGCAGCCAGAGAGAAAGGTCGGGTTACCCACAAAGGGAAGCCCATCAGACTAACAGCAGACCTCTCGGCAGAAACTCTAGAAGCCAGAAGAGAGTGGGGGCCAATATTCAACATTCTTAAAGAAAAGAATTTTAAACCCAGAATTTCATATCTAGCTAAACTAAGTTTCATCAGTGAAGGAGAAATAAAATCCTTTACAGATAAGCAAATGCTTACAGATTTTGTCACCACCAGGCCTGCCTTACAAGAGACCCTGAAGGAAACCCTAAACATGGAAAGGAACAACCGGTACCAGCCATTGCAAAAGCATGCCAAAGTGTAAAGACCATCGAGGCTAGGAAGAAACTGCATCAACTAACGAGCAAAATAACCAGTTAATATCATAATGGCAGAATCAAGTTCACACATAACAATATTCACCTTAAATGTAAATGGACTAAATGCTCCAATTAAAAGACACAGACTGGCAAACTGGATAAAGAGTCAAGACCCATCAGTCTGCTGTATTCAGGAGACCCATCTCACATGCAGAGACATACATAGGCTCAAAATAAAGGGATGGAGGAAGATCTACCAAGCAAATGGAGAACAAAAAAAAGCAGGGGTTGCAATCCTAGTCTCTGATAAAACAGACTTTAAACCATCAAAGATCACAAGAGACAAAGAAGGCCATTACATAACGGTAAAGGGATCATTCAACAGGAAGAGCTAACTCTCCTAAATATATATGCACCCAATACAGGAGCACCCAGATTCATAAAGCAAGTCCTTAGAGACTTACAAAGAGACTTAGACTCCCATACAATAATAATGGGAGACTTCAACACTCCACTGTCAACATTAGACAGATCAACGAGACAGAAAGTTAACAAGGATATCCAGGAATTGAACTCAGCTCTGCACCAAGCGGACCTAATAGACATCTATAGAACTCTCCACCCCAAAGCAATAGAATATACATTCTTCTCAGCACCACATCGCACTTATTCCAAAATTGACCACATAATTGGAAGTAAAGCACTCCTCAGCAAATGTACAAGAACAGAAATTATAATAAACTGTCTCTCAGACCACAGTGCAATCAAACTAGAAGTCAGCACTAAGAAACTGAATCAAAACCGCTCAATTACATGGAAACTGAACAACCTGCTCCTGAATGACTACTGGGTACATAACGAAATGAAGGCAGAAATCAAGATGTTCTTTGAAACCAATGAGAACAAGGATACAACATACCAGAATCTCTGGGACACATTTAAAGCAGTGTGTAGAGGGAAATTTATAGCACTAAATGCCCACGAGAGGAAGCTGGGAAGATCTAAAATGGACACTCTAACATCACAACTAAAAGAACTAGAGAGGCAAGAGCAAACACATTCAAAAGCTAGCAGAAGGCAAGAAATAACTAAGATCAGAGCAGAACTGAAGGAGATAGAGACACAAAAAACCCTCCAAAAAATCAATGAATCCAGGAGTTGGTTTTTTGAAAAAATCAACAAAATTGACAGACCGCTAGCAAGACTAATAAAGAAGAAAAGAGAGAGGAATCAAAGAGACACAATAAAAAATGATAAAGGAGATATCACCACTGACCCCACAGAAATACAAACTACCATCAGAGAATACTATAAACACCTCTACGCAAATCAACTAGAAAATCGAGAAGAAATGGATAATTTCCTGGACACTTACACTCTTCCAAGACTAAACCAGGAAGAGGTTGAATCCCTGAATAGACCAATAGCAGGCTCTGAAATTGAGGCAATAATTAATAGCCTACCAACCAAAAAAAGTCCAGGACCAGATGGATTCACAGCTGAATTCTACCAGAGGTACAAGGGGGAGCTGGTACCATTCCTTCTGAAACTATTCCAATCAATAGGAAAAGAGGGAATCCTCCCTAACTCATTTTATGAGGCCAACATCATCCTGATACCAAAGCCTGGCAGAGACACAACAAAAAAAGAGAATTTTAGACCAATATCCCTGATGAACATCGATGCAAAAATTCTCAATAAAAGACTGGCAAACCGGATACAGCAGCACATCAAAAAGCTTATCCACCATGATCAAGTGGGCTTCATCCCTGGGATGCAAGGCTGGTTCAACATTCGCAAATCAATAAACGTAATCCAGCATATAAACAGAACCAAAGACAAGAACCACATGATTATCTCAATAGATGCAGAAAAGTCTTTTGACAAAATTCAACAGCCCTTAATGCTAAAAACGCTCAATAAATTCTGTATTGATGGAACGTACCTGAAAATAATAAGAGCTACTTATGACCAACCCACAGCCAATATCATACTCAATGGGCAAAAACTGGAAAAATTCCCTTTGAAAACTGGCACAAGACAGGAATGCCCTCTCTCACCATTCCTATTCAACATAATGTTGGAAGTTCTGGCTAGGGCAATCAGGCAAGAGAAAGAAATCAAGGGTATCCAGTTAGGAAAAGAAGTCAAATTGTCCCTGTTTGCAGATGACATGATTGTATATTTAGAAAACCCCATTGTCTCAGCCCAAAATCTCCTTAAGCTGATAAGCAACTTCAGCAAAGTCTCAGGATACAAAATTAATGTGCAAAAATCACAAGCATTCTTATACACCAGTAACAGACAAACAGAAAGCCAAATCAGGAATTAACTTCCATTCACAATTGCTTCAAAGAGAATCAAATACCTAGGAATCCAACTTACAAGGGATGTCGAGGACCTCTTCAAGGAGAACTACAAACCACTGCTCAGTGAAATAAAAGGGGACACAAACAAATGGAAGAACATACCATGCTCATGGATAGGAAGAATCAATATTGTGAAAATGGCCATACTGCCCAAGGTTATTTATCGATTCAATGCCATCTCCATCAAGCTACCAATGAGTTTCTTCACAGAATTGGAAAAAACTGCTTGAAAGTTCATATGGAACCAAAAAAGACCTTGCATTGCCAAGACAATCCTAAGTCAAAAGGACAAAGCTGGAGGCGTCACGCTACCTGAATTCAAACTACACTACAAGGCTACACTAACCAAAACAGCATGGTACTGGTACCAAAACAGAGATATAGACCAATGGAACAGAACAGAGTCCTCAGAAATAATACCACACATCTACAGCCATCTGATCTTTGACATACCTGAGAGAAACAAGAAATGGGGAAAGAATTCCCTATTTAATAAATGGTGCTGGGAAAATTGGCTAGCCATAAGTAGAAAGCTGAAACTGGATCCTTTCCTTACTCCTTATACGAAGATTAATTCAAGATGGATTAGAGACTTAAACGTTAGACCTAATACCATAAAAACCCTAGAAGAAAACCTAGGTAATACCATGCAGGACATGGGCATGGGCAAGGACTTCATGTCTAAAACACCAAAAGCAATGGCTGCAAAAGCAAAAATTGACAAATGAGATCTAATTAAACTAAACAGCTTCTGCACAGCAAAAGAAACTACCATCAGAGTGAACAGGCAACCTACAGAATGGGAGAAAATTTTTGCAATCTACTCCTCTGACAAAGGGCTAATATCCAGAATCTACACAGAACTCAAACAAATATACAAGAAAAAAACAAACAACCCCATCAAAAAGTGGGGAAAGATATGAACAGACATTTCTCAAAAGAAGACATCCATACAGCCAACAGACACATGAAAAAATGCTCATCATCACTCGCCATCAGAGAAATGCAAATCAAAACCACAATGAGATACCATCTCACACCAGTTAGAATGGCAATCATTAAAAAGTCAGGAAACAACAGGTGTTGGAGAGGATGTGGAGAAATAGGAACACTTTTACACTGTTGGTGGGATTGTAAACTAGTTCAACCATTATGGAAAACAGTATGGCAATTCCTCAAGGATCTAGAACTAGATGTACCATATGACCCAGCCATCCCACTACTGGGTATATACCCAAAGGATTATAAATTATTCTACTACAAAGACACATGCACACGTATGTTTATTGTGGCACTATTCACAATAGCAAAGACTTGGAATCAACCCAAATGTCCATCTGTGACAGACTGGATTAAGAAAATGTGGCACATATACACCATGGAATACTACGAGTTTGCATCCTTTGTAGGGACATGGATGCAGCTGGAAACCATCATTCTTAGCAAACTATCTTAAGAACAGAAAACCAAACACCGCATGTTCTCAGTCATAGGTGGGAACTGAACAATGAGATCACTTGGACTCGGGAAGGGGAACATCACACTCCGGGGCCTATCATGGGGAGGGGGAGGGGCGAGGGATTGCATTGGGAGTTATATCTGATATAAATGACGAATTGATGGGTGCTGACGAGTTAATGGGCAGCACACCAACATGGCCCAAGTGTACATATGTAACAAACCTGCATGTTATGCACATGTACCCTGGAACTTAAAGTATAATTAAAAAAAAAAAAAAAAAGAAACATAGAAAGTTAAAAAAAAAAAAAAAGGTTCATTTTGACAATCAAGGTGGCACAAGTAAAGGATAGTGAGCCCACACCAAGCCATACTAAAGAGAGGTCATGGCAGTTCTGAAAGAAAAATAAATGACCAGGAAATTGAGTCCTCAGCAAGCAAGCAACTGCATGCAGAACTCAAAAGGAACTCACCTCTAACATTCAATATTAGTAGTATTAACTCATACTACTAAAGGGGCAGAACACACGGGTCTCATCTTTGTTCCTACAACTACTGTCACAGTTCATTGTCAGAAAATAAAGTGGTACAGATATAATGAACGGAAAATATTCTGCAAAGTGTACTTTTTGGGAGGAACTCTGTAATTGATTGACATTTCAAAATAATGCATCAATGGCTAATGATAAGTTTAACAATTTAGAAGAAAAATACCAATAATAGTGAGAATGATGTATCATACCAAGATATTAAAAAGTACCCTTGATCACCAATGAAACGTAATGCAGAAAAATGTATTATTCTGCTATTAGCCATAGCATTGACAACATTGCCTCAAACAATGTTCTCTAGCATTAAGCTAATATTGTTCATTTCAGTTTTACTGGTTTTAAAAATTTATTTTGTATTCAGTTTTATAACTAAAAATACTGCAAGTCAGAGTTCTAGTTTTACTTTTGTACATGTTTTATCATAGTCTGAAAATAATTTAAGCCCACCTTGGGAGTTTAGGATATTTTTTTCTTTTAAAAGGCATCCATGAATAACTTAAGTTGGAAAAATACTACATTTTACTAGAATAAGAGGCAACAAAACATGCTTGGTAAGGTCTAGGGCAATGGGGTCAGACTAAGTCTACAATCCTGGCTCCATTCTTTTCAGCTATGTCATTTTCAGCAAATGCCTTTATCTTCCTTAGCCTTAGTTTCTATCGGTCAGGAGACTGTAATTATAGCATCTCCTTCATAGGGTTGTGGTGAAATGAGATAAAACATAGTGTACTTAAAAAAATAATGCCTAGCTGGTGGTGATTGGTCAAAAAATGCTATCAATTAAAAGTAACAATTTCGAGTTCTAACAGCTAATCTAACAAACATCAAGAAAAAGCAGAGAGGAGCTGGGTTTTCCATGTGGTCTTTGATGTATGACAAACCATCTGGGAGTAGTAGTATGGCCTGTGAACCACTCAACTATGAGACCTAGATGGATCTCATTGCCTAGAAATGATGCAATAAATAACCAAAGAGCAAGGACATAAAAAAATTGTGTTTACAGATTCAAGCCCTATCATCTCTCAAGTTAATACAAAATCTTCTTAGCTCAACACCCACATGCCAAAGTAAGATGAGAAAGTTAGATAACTTGGTTAATTTCAAGGCTGGCCAACTAATTCTGCAGACCACAAGTGGTAGTTTTATAGGAAGTACCCATAATGTGAAGATGTTCTGAGAATATACAGCATATATAGGTTTTTTTATTTGTTTGGTTTTCTTAATCTTGTCAATGCATTTTTGTGGCATTGTGGAGCATCTTTTGTATGATCCTTGATTAAGCACCGACTTAGCATGCTACTAGCTGTATTCTCCATATCATCTTTTTAACAAGGATAAAGGATTTCTCATATAGCAGTGATCCTCAAGTATAGTCTGTTTTCCTTCTGATGGGATCAAAATTGGGAAAAAGTCACTCTCTTAAGTAAACAGCGATGGGAAAATTGGATATCCACACGAAAAAAAAAAAAGAAACTAGACTCCTACCTCTTACTTTATACAAAATTAATTCAAAGTGGATCAAAGACTTAAATCTAAGACCTCAAGCTATGAAACTACTAGAAGAAAACAAAGGAAATGCATCACAACACTGGGCTGAGCAAGGATTTTTTAAATGAGACCTCAAAAGCACAGGTAACAAAAACAAAAATAGACAAATGCAATTCCATTACATTTAAAAGTTTATGCACAACAAAGGAAACAACAGAGTAAAAAGACAACCTACAAACTATACATCTGGCAAAAGGTTAATACTCAGAACACAGAGTACTTAGCAAAAAACAAATTTTAAAAATTAATTTAAGAAATGGGCAGAAGACCTGAATAAACATTTCTCAATGGAGGAAACACAAATGGCAAACAGGCATATGAAAAAATGCTCAACATCACTAAACATTAGAGAACTGCAAATCAAAATCACAGTGAGACATCTCTGACTCTAGTTAGAATGGCTATTATCAAAAGGACAAAACAAGTCTTGGTAAAGATGTGGAGAAAAGAAAACACTTGCACAATGTTGGTGGGATTGTGAAGTAGCATGGCCATTACAAAAGACAGTATGAAATTTTCTCCAAAAATTAAAAATAGAACTACCCTATGATCTAATAATTCTACTCTTCGATATATATCTAAAGGAAATGAAATCAGTATGTTGAAAAGATATCTGCACCCCCATGTTTCCGCAGCACTATTTTTAATAGCCAAGATATGGAAGCAAACTAAGTGTCCAACAATGGATGAATAAAGAAAATGTGGTACATATACAGCATGGAGTACGATTCACCCATAAGAAGAACAGAATCCTGTCATTTGTGACAACATTTGGACCTGGAGTATATCATGTTAAGTGAAATAAGCAAGACACAGAAAGAAAAATATCCCATGATCTCATTCATATTTAGAATCCTAAAAGAAAAAACAAGTTGATATCATAGAAGTAAAAAATAGAACAGTGTGCACCAGAGACAGGAGACAGGAGGGAGAAGAGTAAGATGGGGAGAGGTTGGTCAATGGGTACAAATTTACAATTAGATAGGAGGAATAAATTCCAGTATTACTGCATAGTATAGGGACTGTGGTTAACAGAAAGGTATTGTGTATTACAAAACATAAGAGAGGCTTTTGAAAGTTCTTACCATAAAGAAATGATAAATGCATCAGGTGATGCTAACTGCAGTGATTTGGTCGTTATATAACGTATATGTATTAAAGCATCACATTGAATCCCATAAATATGGACAATTAAATGTGCCAATTAAAAATTAAAAGTAAAATAAATACATTGAACAAAAAATGAATGCAAAACCTTTTAGCCATCTGCATAGATCACATATAGCATGACACAACCATAAAGGAATTAGCCAGAAATAGATAATTATTAGAACAAATATATGTCTTAAAAATCAAAATATATATAAATGACTTATATAGAATATTTATAATTTCAGAATATAACTGACAAAATTGAAAAATAAATTCAATGATGAAAGTGTAACTTTTTCACACTGTTCTTAACGATAGCTTTTCCTAAAAGTTTATTTTTAGAATGCCCAAAATGAAAAGTGAACTGAACATCTGGTTCTTTCAGTGTCTATTTTGTGCCATAATTTATGGCAAACAATTCATATCCAGTTCAGAAATGTGTGCCCTTGCCTTACTCCAAGAATATTCCTGCACCAAAATACACAGAAATAAATTGTTATTGGAATGTGCAGCATCCTCATCATTTAGAACTGTTTCCAACAGTTTTCTAGAATTAAATTTTATTGTGTCTCCTCGAAAAGGAGACATGCTTGCTATAGTTAATAGAAACTGATTGGTAAATATTACACAACACATTTAAGTGTCCAAAGAGCTAAAGTAACGTACTTTGGAGTGAACATCTAATTCAGTTAACTCTCAGTCATTTAGTGTCTCAATATCTTGGTTGAGAAAACATATTCCCCAGATCAGCTGAGAGAGGGAGAGGTGGAAGCTAAGTGCATGTGAGGGCCTATCTGTGCCTAGTGCACCAGCAGGGCCCTGGGTCTTCCTTCTGAATTTGGAGAATGTGTGATCTAGCCATAATTGGAAATTATTTTACTCTGTATCCATTTAGTCTTGAAATTTTTATTTTAATTTGATAAGACAAACAAATCCTTATTCTCTAACAATGCCATGTTTCAGACCCAGTGGGGAAGGATGAGGAGCCATGGTTAAGTTCCTTGTATAACAACAACAACAACAACAAATCCTGGATAGGTTTCATTGGCTTCTGCTTCCTAGATTCAGAGGGACAATTATTTATAGAGACTGACAAAAATGTTCTTCCTGTTTATTTTTTTCCTCTTCAAACATATCTTGGTATTATTTCTAAATTTTCAATGTGAGTTTCACAGTGGGACCCATCACATTAGTTTCACCAATTAGCGAATCAGCTTTGGAGACCAAGCTCTAAGATATGCCCACTTAATAAAATAGAATATGCAACAGCTGAACGTGTAAAACAAGTATGCCACCAAACACATAAAAAATTATCCTCATCTACTTTACAGATAAATACTTGATAGAAATGCTGAATGCTGTCATGAAAAGAGAAATTAAATCTAGTATGTTAGGAGTTACTGTCAACTGGAGATCAATCTCATAAAATGTATTAAGAGATTATAATGTGTGATAAGAAAGGGAGATTCAAGGCAAAACTCAAGTTCACACATATGTTTTTCTTTAATAATGAAGAACTCTTTTACCAGAATATAAACAAGCAAAAAAAGTATCTAAATTGCAATTTAGGTCAGCTAACATCTTCTAGCAATATAGAATACTCACATACTGTACTTTATTTATCTAAAAAACAAATATATCATAACTATTAACCAAAATACCTTGCAAATGTTTGCTTTCTCCAAGATTCCTGATCATTCCTAAAACTTACCTCACAGTTACATGATCAGATCATACATTTCACTGAGAAAACAGAGCTTATTCACCTTTTTCTCCTGCATCTCACTACTGACCTGCAATTATTTGCTTTTGAAACAAATGCACTATTATTTGGCCCCTCCAATCTCACCAGAGCAGATACTTGTACTCATATATCAGCTCATATCCCATCTTGCCTTTTCCTGGGTACGACTTTAAAAATTATCTGCCCTTACGTTTTTTTTTGTTTTTTTTTTTTTTTGTACAGGGAAGTACATATTAAAATGGCTCTCTGAGCAAATATAAAAGCAAATGGAATTTTAGAAAGCACTATTCTGCAAGCACTATGGGATTTGTAATATATCCAACAGTAGGCAAAAGCAAATGACAACAAAAATCAAAAAGCAGAAAAACTATTAAAATGATGCTGACTCCAGTGACTGTTGGATAGGACGGAAAAGCAAAAAGACACAGAAGTCCATCCCCAGCACACTTCTGTCTTATATAGGACCTGAGTACTTGGTTTTACCTTTCTCCATTTTGAGATATTTTTCTAGCAACCTGAGAGGTGCTGAGAGCTAGAACATCCAAAGGGCTAGAACACTTCAAAGGCAGAGCAAGCAGGTTCCTTTATCTATTTTGAGGGGTTTTACAAGTGCTCCTTCAAATCCAAGTAGGAGTTAACCATATTGCTAGGCCCAACATTTTAGTGTTTTCCAGTTGGTTCATTGGTCTCTCTCAACATAATTGTTTGGCTTGAACAAATAAATGAAGGTGAGGTCAGTGTCTCTTCTCCAGTGCAAAGTTTTAATCCATGTTCTATTTCAAAAAATTGTAAATTCTTAAAATAAGGATCAGAGCCTAACCTGTTGTGTTGAAACAAACATTTCTGTGTTTGAAAACCAATAGAAATGGTATGGTGTGAGTTTCAGAATAAATGACTACCCCAAAAGCCTATTTTGAAAAAACATCTCGTCCCTGTCTGTTTAAGGTGCCAGGAAGCACGTTAGGAGTCTGTCAGGTCACTGTCTTATGAGAAGCTAGTGTCAGGCCAAGGCTGTATTGACCAAAGGCATCAACTGCTAGTTTGTTTACCCAAGGGAGTCCCTATCTCACCCTCAGCAAAAAGTAACCTTAAAAGTCAACAACACTAACAACCTGTCTTGGAAAATAATGCAGAATTAAAACCTTTTATGTTCTAACTTTAGTGAAGGAAAGCACATGATTACTTCAAATAATAGTTTCCATGGCTACACAAAACATACCCCTTCCCCAAGCACAACCAGTTCCAGAAAGTCTCTGTTGGCTATTACTAATGTTCATAGTGATACGTCTAACGACATAGACGTGACTTGACCCTGAAAATCCTCCCAAATCATCTTGTGTCGCCCTCTTTCCCTTACCCCATCATACACATACTACTGTCTTTCAGCTTCTTCAATATTCCAAGCCTATTTCTACCCTTTGTCCTTCTCTCATGCTGTTTTGGCCTGAAACACTTCTGCCTTTTTCAACAAAACTAACTTTTTAAAAAAATTTATTTTATTTTTTACTTTTGTGGGTACATAGTAGGTATGTATATTTATGGGGTACCTGAGATATTTTGATTCAGGCATGCAATGTGAAATAATCACATCATGGGGAATGGGGTATCCATTCCCTCAAGAATTTATCCTTTGAGTTACAAAAATCCAATTATACTATTTATTTTTAAATGTACAGTTATTATTGACTATAATCACCCTGTTGTGCTATCAAACATTGGGACTTATTCATTCTAACTACTTTGTGTACCCATCAACCATCCCTACCTCCCCCTGATTCCCCCACTCCCCTTCCCAGCCTCTGGTAACCATCCATATATTCTCTATGTGTATGAGTTGAACTGTTTTGATTTTTAGATCCCACAGATAAGTGGGAACATGGAATGTCACCAAACTAACTTGCAATATCCTTCAGTCATTGAGTAATCTTCTTTTCCCAAATGAGACAGAGGAATTTGTTTCATGCTTTCAAAGTTTCCTATGTTCTTTTGAAATCTTGTCAAAATTATAATTAAAGATAGAATTCTTTGTGTGATGTCTCTATGCCCTGTACACTGGAAACTTCATGAATTATCAGATTATTATGGTCTTGTGTACCACTCTGCCCTCAACTTGACCCATTGTCAGGCACATAGTAGATGCTATTGATACAGCTAGATTCATAATTGCTGATAATTTCTTGGGCAGAAAGTCTCAGCAAATCTCTCGCTGGAAAAAAATATTAGGTCTATTTAGGCACTTGCTATTTCCTAATGTTATAGTCTCCTTTGGACATAAAAGACACAGTCTTAGTCACAGTAGCTGAGTTATCATTTTTGTTGTTACTGCTCAACAACTCACTCCTACCCAAATCAGTGATACTTATACTGCTTGAAAAAGACTTGAAAAAGAATATTTGTTGAATAACAATTTTGTCTGGGTAATCTCAGAAGTCTACAGCTCTGTATCAATGCTGTGGCATTTTCTGCTGGAGAATTAATTGATGTAATTAGCAACAACTCTTAGATTCCTCAAGGGGCTCTTAGACTGTACTTTAGCCATAGATCTTACTGATTAGGCTTTGGAAGAGACCACAAAAAAGAAATACTGGTAAAAGGTTGATAGTGTAAACAAAATTGGGTTTTGTATTAAAGTTAAACCATAAAAGTGGAAACTCAGGATCCTTGAACTAATTGAAGGGTCAGTACACTTAGAAGAATAAAGGAGAAATAACTTATCCTTCAAAGTTCAAAGGAACTTTTTGCAGAACTTTAATGAAAGGAAAAATCACACAGAAAAGGGTCATGGCTTCACGGCCACTGAGTCTACAAGTGAGGGTAGGCAGTGTTACTTTGACTGCCAAATCCTTTATTACACATAGATGCACACATACATACACAACCATTAGAGGTATTAGAATGGTTTCTTTGTGAAATATGGGTTAAAAGTACAGAAGAACACATGCCAGACCTAGATAGAAGTGGTGACAGAAAAGAAGAGACTACGAAGCCAGGAGAGGCATTGTGTAATAATCAGAACGGTCAAGTTCCGGTTAGCAAAGTCAGACAGAACAGGTAGTTATCACAGGCCATGTGGAAGGGACGTCCCAAGCTAGAAAGGCCACAAAGCCAACAAAAATAGCTACACTGAGCAGGAGTAGAAAACCTCCACTTAGGAAGGGTTTTCTTCTCTCTGGTAATTTTTCCCTTGTTCTGAGTATCCACAGACACCTGAGCCTCTGACACATATTGATCATGGCTAGAAAAGACATGGAAGCCTGCACTTCTGAAAACATCTAACTTGGAAAATGTGTTGGGTAGTAACATTGGATCTTTTGGCTTCGTTGGTGGACTGGCTGACTTACTGATACAGGGTCAGAAATTTACTCTCAATATCTGGCTTTATGATGATGACCCACCAATGACGCTACAAGCCAACTTTCCATGACTAACATCAACTCCCACCGAGTTAATGTAGTGGCCCTCCTCTGTGATCTCATACAACATGACACATTCCTCTGTTATTTTCTGTGATTTCTGAGTAACCTGCCAAAACCAGTAGATTTGTGAGGTTGGTTTCAGATGGCACAAAACACTTTCCCTGATTTGCCATTCACACTAAATTCTTCCAAGAGTGGAATTTCCACATTCAGGACAAGAATGTTGTGTGCGTTTGATGTCCAGGATGACAGACTTGGCTCTGGAGGAGGAGAGAATGACAGTATTATACTTTCCAAGTGATATTTCTTGTTAACTTTTTTATGGACTGAGAAAAGAGAGGCCTCAGGAAGAAGCCACATCTGAGCAAAAGACTCTTAATAAGAGCAGCTACTTTGTATTACTTAGACATTATATTAGCATTAAGAGGATGCTGGGCCAATAACACTGAGAAAAGATGTGATTTGAATTTTTATCCCAAGAGTAATATGCATTTGGCAATTTGCATCATGCACCAATAATGTGTATCCAGCAAAATGTTTTGCTCAGATCCCACTGAAAAGGGCCAGGCCTTTGCCAAAGTGCTTTTTCAATAATGGCATATATATGTTTACTTTATCTGGAATTTGCATAGCAGACTAAACCAGTAACCACAATAAGTCACAGAAGAAAGAAAACAGAACATCTCCCTTAGGTTTTAAACTTTTGCTGTCATTAGAAAAACACTAGATACTTTTAAGAAAAACAATAGACCCTTTTAAGAATAAACAATAGACACTTTTAAGCCTTCACATACATTGACCCCAATAACCCACAGCAATAATTTTAAAGTAGAAATTATTACCCTTCTTTTACTGATGAGAAAACTGAGGATCAGAGAGGTTAAGGAACATGCCCAAGCACACACCACAGGTAAGTGATGGAGTTGAAATTTAAAGTCATGTCCATATGACTCCAAATTTTATATATTTCATGTGTCATTAGACTGATCACCATTCAGAGCCTCATATTTGGTCTGGAGAATAATAAAGTTCAATGAGAAGATGAAAAGCTGAAGCAGAAGGCAGAGAACAACCCAGCATAAATAAAGCCTAAAGACTTAAGGGCCAGGAAAGAATGATGGCACTTGTCACCAGAACACCAGCTGAGGGAGATTTCAGTCTTAAAATTTACGATTTGGTTCATTTGGAAGACAAGTTGGAAATCAAGAGCCACAAAAAATTCGTATCTTGTGTATTAGTCCATTCTCACACTGCTACAAACAACTACCTGACACTGGATAATTTATGAAGAAAAGAGGCTTAATTGACTCACAGTTTCACAGGCATAACAAGAAGCATGACTGGAAGGCCTGAGGAAACTTACAATCATAGTGGAAAGCAAATGGGAAGTAAGCACCTTCCTCACATGGTGGTGAGAGAGAGAGAAGAGGGAAGGGGGAAATGCCACATACTTTTAAACCATCATATCTTGTGAGAACTCACTGTTATGAGAAAAGCAAAGGGGAAATCCACCCCCACAAGTTAATCACCTCCCAACAGGCCCCTTACCCAATACTGGGGGTTATAATTCAACATGAGCTTTGGGTGGGGACACAGAGTCAAAGCATATCATCTTTTAACTCCGATATTATACTTCTGGAAATCTATCCTAAGAATATAAAGCAAAATATGAAAAAGCCATATGCAAAACATGACCATCCAGTTGATGTTTAGAATAACAGAGAAAGGTGGTGGGGGGAGAACATAGAACATAAATACCAAAAATGGGTAAATTATATTCTAATCAAATAATTACATGTTGTACGGCCAGTATATCTATAAAATATCTATATGTATTTGAGATATCATGCAAAATTCATATGCTTTAAGTATAACAAATCAAAGTATATAATTACATGTATAACTATAGTAATATAAAAGGCAAGTATCAGTTTATTCATACTTTGCCTTAGTCTATCAAGGAAGTGAGATGGTAGACACATTTATGAGAGTTCATTAGGTTACTGGGCACAAGATCAAATAAGACAAAAATATAAAAATAAACTTACTGAAAAATTGCGATTAGAAAAAAATGATATATAAGAAAATAACACATTGATAACCCTACCAAAAGGTTCCAAGTATCTAAGATTTAGCTGAATAAAGAACATGCAAGATTATGGAGAAAATTGTAAAAATATTAGAGAAGTACATAAACCCCCATGAACGACGGAGTTCAGTATCTTTTAAATGTCAATGCTTTCAAAATTATCTATAAATTCAACACAGTTTCAGTCCAAATCCCAGAAATATTTTTTCAAGAAACTTCAACTTTCACTAAGACTATTCAGTAGAAAAAAATTTGCAAGTTTTTACAAGATTTTCATTGTAACAGTGTTTGAAACTGAATGACAAAACATCTAGAAATGAGGTTTAAAGATGAATAATAAAAACGGAATAACTTAACGGCATAACGGATTCTTAAAAATGTATTTCTTAGTAATACAAAAGAACTAATGCGACAAATAGAAAAAAACAAGATAAGTAAATCCAAATACATGTAATTACATTAATAATAGACAAATTAAATGTTCCAATTAACAGATAAAAATTGTCAGCTTGTTTAAAGAGCCAAACCAACTATGTGTTGCTTCCAAGGACACACCTTAAAGGTAAGAACAATCAAAAATAAAAAACTTTGAAAAGATGTAAAAGACTGAAAAGCTATATAATGAAAACAGTAACAAAAAGAAGGCCAATGGAGTGATACACAAGCCAAAGTAGGCTTAAAAGCAAGAAATTTTAGTTGAGATTGAAAGGGATATTTCATAATTATAAAAGGATCATTCCGAAAGGAAGGAATAATTCTAGTTATAGAGATTTTAACACATTTCTCCCATAACATGCAAAAATAAATAAAATCAGTAGATATACAGAAGACTTTTAAAATATAAATAGCAAATGTGGCCTAATTGAAGCACATAAAATTTTATGCCTAACTGCTATATGATGTATACACATTGCTTTAAGGGATATGTAGGACTTTTACTAAAATAGACCATATGGGGGGCCATAAAGCAATTCTCAGCAAATTTCAAAGCACTGAAATTATCTTGAGCATGTTCTCTGACAACTGAGCTAGCAATCAGTAACAAAGATAACTGAAAAATTCTAAATATTTGAAGTCATTCATTACACTTCTAAATAACCAATTAAAAATTAAATGACAATAAAATAATAAAATATTTAAACTGAATAATAATAAAAATAAAACACCAAAATTTGTGGGTCTGCTTGAGGGAAATATGAAGCCTCGAATGCATATATCAGAGAAGAAAGGCTGAGAATCAGTAATATCAAGAATCTAGAAAAGAACAGCAAATTAAACCCAAGCATAACAGAAAAGAAATAATAAATACTGGAAATCAATTAACTGAAAACAAAATTGAAAAGTTTAACAAAGTTAAAAGTTGGGTTTTTGAAAGTAAGATTACTACTTCTTCCAATAAAATTGATAAAACTCTATAAAGTAATTTAGAAAAAAGAGAAACAACACAAATTACTAACATGAGAAGTATAAAGTGAAGCATCACTACAGATCCTGCACAGATATTATAAACATAATGCAAAACTATAATAAGCAACTTTAGCCTAAAACCAGAACATTCAGGTAAAATAGGAAAACCCTAAGGAAAAATTACTTACAACTGAGATAAGAAAAAAACACCAGAAAATCTGAATACCTCTAATATATTACATATTAAAACCTATAATAAAAACTTTTCCACAGAGAAACTTCAAGCCCAGTTGGCTTCAAGCATGACCTCCTCAAAATATTGATTACCCTGCGTTGAATAGTGTCTCTTGAAAATTCATGTCCACCTAGTATGTGTACATGAGGCAAGGAAAGCCAAGGATGGCCAGTATTCATCAGAAGACAGGAAGAAGTTAAAAAAGGTCCTTCCCTAGAGCCTTCAGAGAGAACACAGTTCTGCCAACATCTTGATTTTGGACTTTTAGCCTCCAGCATTGTTAGAGAATAAATTTATGTTATTTTAAGCCACTCGGTTTGTGCTCATTTGTTATGGTAGCCCTAGCAAACTAACACACTTGACCTTTGTACAACATGGGGTTAGGAGTACTGACCACTTGCGCAGTCAGAAATATGTGTATTGTTTTTGACTCGTCTAAAATTTAACTGCTAATAGCCTACTTCTGACCAAAAGCTTTACCAATAACATAAACAGTTAACACATTTTTTTTATGTTCTAGATATTATATACTGTATTCTTACAATAAAGTAAGCTAGAGGAAATAAAATGTTCTTAAGAAAATCACAAAGAAGGAAAATATATTTAAAATTCATTAAGCGGAAGTAGATCATCATAAGATCTTCACCCCATCGTTTCCACATTGAATAGGCTGAGGAGGAGTGGTCTTACTATCTCGGGATGGCGAAGACAGAAGAAAATCTACATGTAACTGGAACCAAGCAATTCAAACCCAAGTTGTTCAAGGGTCAACTGTGTATTTCTGAAAGAGTAACAATCTTACTCTAACTCAGGGTACAGAAAAAAAAGAAACATTTTTCAATTCATCCTATCAGGCTATTGTAAATGTGATACAAAGCCTAACAAAGACACTTGAAGAAAAGATAGTTAAAAGCCAGTATTGGGGGGGGCGGAGCAAGATGGCCGAATAGGAACAGCTCCAGTCTCCAACTCCCAGCGTGAGCGACACAGAAGACTGGTGATTTCTGCATTTTCAACTGAGGTACAGGGGTCATCTCACTGGGGAGTGCCGGACAATTGGTGCGGGTCAGATGCTGCAGCCTGACCAGCGTGAGCTGAAGCAGGGCGAGGCATCGCCTCACCTGGAAGCGCAAGGGGGAAGGGAATCCCTTTTCCTAGCCAGGGGAACTGAGACACACAACACCTGGAAAATCGGGTAATTCCCACCCCAATACTGCGCTTTAAGCAAACGGGCACACCAGGAGATTATACCCACACCTGGCCGGGAGGGTCCCACGGCCATGGAGCCTCCCTCATTGCTAGCACAGCAGTCTGTGGCGATCTAACCGAAACCGCAGCAGAGAGGCGGGGGGAGGGGTGCCGGCCATTGCTGAGGCTTAAGTAGGTAAACAAAGCCACTGGGAAGATCGAACTGGGTGGAGCTCACAGCAGCTCAAGGAAACCTGCCTGTCTCTGTAGACTCCACCTCTGGGGACAGGGCACAGCTAAATAACAAAAGGGGAAGCAGCAGAGGCTTGTGCAGACGCGAACGACTCTGTCTGACAGCTTTGAAGAGAGCAGTGGATCTCCCAACACAGAGGTTGAGATCTGAGAAGGGAAAGACTGCCTGCTCAAGTGGGTCCCTGACCCCTGAGTAGCCTAACTGGGAGACATCCCCCACTAGGGGCAGTCTGACACCCCACACCTCACAGGGTGGAGTACACCCCGGAGAGGAAGCTCCCAAAGTAAGAATCAGACAGGTACACTCGCTGCTCAGCAATATTCTATCTTCTGCAGCCTCTGCTGCTGATACCCAGGCAAACAGGGTCTGGAGTGGACCTCAAGCAATCTCCAACAGACCTACAGCTGAGGGTCCTGACTATTAGAAGGAAAACTATCAAACACGAAGAACACCTATACCAAAACCCCATCAGTACGTCACCATCATCAAAGACCAGAGGCAGATAAAACCACAAAGATGGGGAAGAAGCAGGGCAGAAAAGCTGGAAATTCAAGAAATAAGAGTGCATCTCCCCCTGCAAAGGAGCGCAGCTCATCGCCAGCAATGGATCAAAGCTGGTCAGAGAATGACTTTGACGAAATGAGAGAAGAAGGCTTCAGTCCATCAAACTTCTCAGAGCTAAAGGAGGAATTACATACCCAGTGCAATGAAACTAAAAATCTTGAAAAAAGAGTGGAAGAATTGATAGCTAGAATAATTAATGCAGAGAAGGTCATAAATGAAATGACAGAGATGAAAACCATGACATGAGAAATACGTCACAAATCCACAAGCTTCAGTAACCGACTCGATCAACTGGAAGAAAGAGTATCAGCGATTGAGGATCAAATGAATGAAATGAAGCGAGAAGAGAACCAAAAGAAAAAAGAAGAAAAACAAATAAACAAAGCCTGCAAGAAGTATGGGATTATGTAAAAAGACCAAATCTACATCTGATTGGGGTGCCTGAAAGTGAGGGGGAAAATGGAACCAAGTTGGAAAACACTCTTCAGGATATCATCCAGGAGAACTTCCCCAACCTAGTAGGGCAGGCCAACATTCAAATTCAGGAAATACACAGAACACCACAAAGATAATCCTGAGAAGAGCAACTCCAAGACACATAATTGCCAGATTCACCAAAGTTGAAATGAAGGAAAAAATCTTAAGGGCAGCCAGAGAGAAAAGTCGGGTTACCCACAAAGGGAAGCCCATCAGACTAACAGCAGACCTCTCAGTAGAAACTCTACAAGCCAGAAGAGAGTGGGGGCCAATATTCAACATTCTTAAAGAAAAGAATTTTAAACCCAGAATTTCATATCTAGCCAAACTAAGTTTCATCAGTGAAGGAGAAATAAAATCCTTTACAGATAAGCAAATGCTTAGAGATTTTCTCACCACCAGGCCTGCCTTAAAGAGACCCTGAAGGAAACCCTAAACACGGAAAGGAACAACCGGTACCAGCCATTGCAAAAACATGCCAAAATGTAAAGACCATCGAGGCTAGGAAGAAACTGCATCAACTAACGAGCAAAATAACCAGTTAATATCATAATGGCAGAATCAAGTTCACACATAAGAATATTCACCTTAAATGTAAATGGACTAAATGCTCCAATTAAAAGACACAGACTGGCAAACTGGATAAAGAGTCAAGACCCATCAGTCTGCTGTATTCAGGAGACCCATCTCACATGCAGAGACATACATAGGCTCAAAATAAAGGGATGGAGGAAGATCTACCAAGCAAATGGAGAACAAAAAAGAGCAGGGGTTGCAATCCTAGTCTCTGATAAAACAGACTTTAAACCATCAAAGATCACAAGAGACAAAGAAGGCCATTACATAATGGTAAAGGGATCAATTCAACAGGAAGAGCTAACTCTCCTAAATATATATGCACCCAATACATGGGCACCCAGATTCATAAAGCAAGTCCTTAGAGACTTACAAAGAGACTTAGACTCCCATACAATAATAATGGGAGACTTCAACACTCCACTGTCAACATGAGACAGATCAACGAGACAGAAAGTTAACAAGGATATCCAGGAATTGAACTCATCTCTGCAGCAGGCAGACCTAATAGACATCTATAGAACTCTCCACCCCAAATCAACACAATATACATTCTTCTCAGCACTACATCATACTTATTCCAAAATTGACCACATAATTGGAAGTAAAGCACTCCTCAGCAAATGTAAAAGAACAGAAATTATAACAAACTGTCTCTCAGACCACAGTGCAATCAAACTAGAACTCAGGACTAAGAAACTCAATCCAAACCGCTCAACTACATGGAAACTGAACAACCTGCTCCTGAATGACTACTGAGTACATAACGAAATGAAGGCAGAAATCAAGATGTTCTTTGAAACCAATGAGAACAAAGATACAACATACCAGAATCTCTGGGACACATTTAAAGCAGTGTGTAGAGGGAAATTTATAGCACTAAATGCCCACAAGAGAAAGCTGAAAAGATCTAAAATGGACACTCTAACATCACAATTGAAAGAACTGGAGAAGCAAGAGCAAACACATTCAAAAGCTAGCAGAAGGCAAGAAATAACTAAGATCAGAGCAGAACTGAAGGAGATAGAGACACAAAAAACCCTCCAAAAAATCAATGAATCCAGGAGTTGGTTTTTTGAAAAGATCAACAAAACTGACAGACCGCTAGCAAGACTAATAAAGAATAAAAGAGAGACAAATCAAATAGACGCAATAAAAAATGATAAAGGGGATATCACCACCAACCCCACAGAAATACAAACTACCATCAGAGAATACTATAAACACCTCTACGCACATCAATTAGAAAATCTAGAAGAAATGGATAATTTCCTGGACACTTACACTCTTCCAAGACTAAACCAGGAAGAAGTTGAATCCCTGAATAGACCAATAGCAGGCTCTGAAATTGAGGCAACAATTAATAGCCTACCAACCAAAAAAAGTCCAGGACCAGATGGATTCACAGTTGAATTCTACCAGAGGTACAAGGAGGAGCTGGTACCATTCCTTCTGAAACTATTCCAATCAATAGGAAAAGAGGGAATCCTCCCTAACTCATTTTATGAGGCCAACATCATCCTGATACCAAAGCCTGGCAGAGACACAACAAAAAAAGAAAATTTTAGACCAATATCCCTGATGAACATCGATGCAAAAATCCTCAATAAAATACTGGCAAATCGGATTCAGCAGCACATCAAAAAGCTTATCCACCATGATCAAGTGGGCTTCATCCCTGGGATGCAAGGCTGGTTCAACATAAGCAAATCAATAAACATAATCCAGCATATAAACAGAACCAAAGACAAGAACCACATGATTATCTCAATAGATACAGAAAAGTCTTTTGACAAAATTCAACAGCCCTTCATGCTAAAAACGCTCAATAAATTCGGTATTGATGGAACGTACCTGAAAATAATAAGAGCTACTTATGACCAACCCACAGCCAATATCATACTGAATGGGCAAAAACTGGAAAAATTCCCTTTGAAACCTGGCACAAGATAGGAATGCCCTCTCTCACCATTCCTATTCAACATAGTGTTGGAAGTTCTGGCTAGGGCAATCAGGCAAGAGAAAGAAATCAAGGGTATCCAGTTAGGAAAAGAAGTCAAATTGTCCCTGTTTGCAGATGACATGATTGTATATTTAGAAAACCCCATTGTCTCAGCCCAAAATCTCCTTAAGCTGATAAGCAACTTCAGCAAAGTCTCAGGATACAAAATTAATGTGCAAAAATCACAAGCATTCTTATACACCAGTAACAGACAAACAGAAAGCCAAATCAGGAATTAACTTCCATTCACAATTGCTTCAGAGAGAATCAAATACCTAGGAATCCAACTTACAAGGGATGTAAAGGACCTCTTCAAGGAGAACTACAATCCACTGCTCAGTGAAATCAAAGAGGACACAAACAAATGGAAGAACATACCATGCTCATGGATAGGAAGAATCAATATCGTGAAAATGGCCATACTGCCCAAGGTGATTTATAGATTCAATGCCATCCCCATCAAGCTACCAATGACTTTCTTCACAGAATTGGAAAAAACTGCTTTAAAGTTCATATGGAACCAAAAAAGACCTTGCATTGCCAAGACAATCCCAAGTCAAAAGGACAAAGCTGGAGGCGTCACGCTACCTGACTTCAAACTATACTACAAGGCTATAGTAACCAAAACAGCATGGTACTGGTACCAAAACAGAGATATAGACCAATGGAACAGAACAGAGTCCTCAGAAATAATACCACACATCTACAGCCATCTGATCTTTGACAAAGCTGAGAGAAACAAGAAATGGGGAAAGGATTCCCTATTTAATAAATGGTGCTGGGAAAATTGGCTAGCCACAAGTAGAAAGCTGAAACTGGATCCTTTCCTTACTCCTTATATGAAAATTAATTCAAGATGGATTAGAGACTTAAATGTTAGACCTAATACCATAAAAACCCTAGAAGAAAACCTAGGTAATACCATTCAGGACATAGGCATGGGCAAGGACTTCATGTCTAAAACACCAAAAGCAACGGCAGCAAAAGCAAAAATTGACAAATGGGATCTAATTAAACTAAAGACCTTCTGCACAGCAAAAGAAACTACCATCAGAGTGAACAGGCAACCTACAGAATGGGAGAAAATTTTTGCAATCTACTCATCTGACAAAGGGTTAATATCCAGAATCTACAAAGAACTCAAACAAATATATAAGAAAAAAACAAACAACCCCATCAAAAAGTGGCCCAAGGATATGAACAGACATTTCTCAAAAGAAGACATTCATACAGCCAACAGACACATGAAAAAATGCTCATCATCACTGGTCATCAGAGAGATGCAAATCAAAACCACAATGAGATACCATCTCACACCAGTTAGAATGGCAATCATTAAAAAGTCAGGAAACAACAGGTGCCTGAGAGGATGTGGAGAAATAGGAACACTTTTACACTGTTGGTGGGATTGTAAACTAGTTCAACCATTATGGAAAACAGTATGGCGATTCCTCAAGGATCTAGAACTAGATGTACCATATGACCCACTACTGGGTATATACCCAAAAGATTATAAATCATGCTGCTATAAAGACACATGCACACGTATGTTTATTGTGGCACTATTCACAATAGCAAAGACTTGGAATCAACCCAAATGTCCATCTGTGACAGAATGGATTAAGAAAATGTGGCACATATACACCATGGAATATTATGCAGCCACAAAAAAGGATGAGTTTGCATCCTTTGTAGGGACATGGATGCAGCTGGAAACCATCATTCTTAGCAAACTATCACAAGAAGAGAAAACCAAACACCGCATGTTCTCACTCATAGGTGGGAACTGAACAATGACATCACTTGGACTCGCGAAGGGGAACATCACACATCGGGGCCTATCATGGGGAGGGTGGAGGGTGGAGGGATTGCATTGGAAGTTATACCTGATATAAATGACGAATTGATGGGTGCTGACGAGTTGATGGGTGCAGCACACCAACATGGCACAAGTATACATATATAACAAACCTGCACGTTATGCACATGTACCCTAGAACTTAAAGTATAATAATAATAATAAAAAGAGACAGTATTGCTTATAAACATAGGCACCAAAATCCTAAGCAAAATATTAAAAAATGAAATACATAAGCAATAATCAATGTTACATTAACAAAATAAGAAAAAAACATAGGATCTTTTAAAAAATGCTTAAAAGACATTTGATGAAATTCCCCAGCCATTCATGAAAAGTTTAACCAAGATAGAAATAGAAGGGAACTTTCTTAGTTGAAAGGAAGGAAGGAAAAAAACACGATAGACAAGCATGCAGAGAGACTTGGAGGCTGGCTTACAGCAAACATTATATTTACGTTGAAGTAATGAAAGCTTTCTCCTTGAAATTAGAAAAGTTCTACGATGACAAGTGAATATTACATCTAAGTTTCTGACAAATACAACAAGGGGAAAAAATGTAAAAGGATTGAAGTGGAAGAAATAAAGTCATTATTTTCAGATAACATGATTATATTCATAGAAAACCCAAAGAATCTATACATGAGTTATTGGACAATAAGTATAATTAACATTATGCTTAAAAAATCTAAATCAACAAACCATTTTATTTTCACAAACTAGGAGCAATTAGAAAATAAAATTTATAAAATAAAATTTATATAATAGAGAAAAATTATAAAATATTCTAGGTATAAATCTAATGAAATATAACTACAAAACATTACTGAAGCTTTCATTATGTTTAGGAAGCAGAAAATAAATAGAGAAATTAAATTGGATCCTGGAGTATCTGTAGGGTTTCTTTCAGGTCAAAAACAGCTCAACAAGCCTTAGTTGCTCAAAGTTGCATATTTCCAAGAGGAGTTTGTTTCCATGATTGGCTCTTGGCTGGCTACTGGGAATTGAGATCTTGGAATGTTCTAAGTGATAAAAGCATTTTGCATGCTCAGGGCTTTAACTAATTTGAGTATTTTGAATAATGTGATTTATAATAAACACCTGCTTTCCTTTTGCAGGGACTTGGAGCATCAGTAACTGTAATTAGTCATGAAGATACTATGTGCCTATATGACTGACATCTGATATTTTAAAATCCTGGACTTCTACACTTAGGTAAACTTTCCTGGTAGACAACATTTTGCATGTATTGTCACTATTTGTTGCTAGAGGAATTAAGTATGTCCTGAGCTGTTCCTCTGGGAGAAGACTCTTGGATGCTAACGTCTGCTTTCCTCCAGATTTCTTCCCATTTTCCCTTTGCTGATTTTGCTTTGTATCCTTTTGCTGTGGTTAACTATAATCATTACTGTAACAACTTCTCTCTATTGAATCAGCAAACCTGGGGTGGCTGTCGGGACCTCTGATGCAGACCCAAACAATGAGAATAAGCTCTGCAACCTATAAAATCAGTTTTTTTAAAATTCATTAAAAAGGTGAGGCCACAAAGAAATCTAATGACTTAAAATTTAAGAAACATTGTCTTTTTGGAAGGAATAGACTAATAGCTTCTTTTTCTTTGCCAGAGAGCAACACAAAAATAGAAGAAAGCTATCATTGGCATGATTCTTTTTTAAAGGCAGCCAAAATTTTAGCACATTTGAAAAAAATTATGGCTTTGCATGGTAGTTTAATCTGTATCTATTTGCCAACCCTTGTCCATAATTCTTCATCAAGTGCATACAATAATAATCTGGGGCACATAAGGAACACTGAGATATACTTTTCCTGAGGCACAGGCATGAGGTACTTACTGACATGTGAGGGCAGAGGAGAAGTGAGAGAAACCTCATATGCACTCCAGGCTTTATCTACTACTGAGTACCAAACGTGAATAGTCTATGACTGGGAGAAAGGCAGGAAGATAAACCTCAGGGCACTCAGATCCCAAGCACTGCTAAAAGGAAGGATCTGATGACACACTCAATTAATTTAAATTACGTGGTTGATTTGAATCCAATTAAAACAAAACAACTAGCAAACTGAGTCAACTAGACCCAGTTTAACTAAACACTAAGTTGGCTTAATACTATACAACAGACTCAAAGAGGAGGCATGCCCTTTTACGGTCATATATTAATTTTCTAGGGCTGCTATTAAAAATTACCACAAACTGGGTAGTTTAACCAGTGGAAATGTATTCTCTCAAGAGTTCTAGAGGCTAAAAGTATGAAATCAAAGTGTCAGTAGGGCCACAAGACCCTTGAAGTCTCCAGTGAAGAATCCTGCCTTGCCTCTTTTTGGTTGTGGTGGTTGTCAGTAATCCTTGGCATTCCTTAGCTTGTGACCATGTAACCCCATTCTCTGCCTCTGTCTTCACAGAGCCTTCTTCCATGTAAGTGTCTGTCTCTGAATCACTTTCTCTCCTTATAAGCACACCAGTCATTAGAAATAAAGCCTGCCCTAATTCAGTGTGACCACATCTTAATTTGAATATATATGCAAAATACCTATTTTCAATTAAGGTCATGTTTACAGGCACCAGAAGTCAGGACTTCAACATATCTTTTTTTTTTTTTTGTGGGGGTGGGGTTGGGGTGAGAGCAGGGACAAAGGACACAACTCAACCACCAACAGAATACAGATGTTATTCATTTAAGTCTTCACTGTTCCTTTACTAACAATGTTTTGCATTCATTCAAAAATTAGGAGACATGAGAAACCGGGAAAATGTAGTCAGTCATCAAGAGTGAAGATATTCAATAAAACTAGATCTAGAATGGCCCATGTGCTAGAATTATTGAGCAGACTTTAACATAACTGTAAATACGTTAACAAATCTAATGAACAATGTAGATAACATGCATAAATATATAGGCAATTTCAGCAGAAACATCAAAACTCTAAAAGAAAGCCAAGCAGAAATTCTAAAATAAAGAATTATTTTGATGGGCTTATATGCAAAGTTGATATAGCACAAGGAAGAATCAATAAACTAGAAGATAGCAAGAATAAATTTTTCAATCTGAAAAATAGAAAAACTTTTTTTCTTAAAGAGAATGGAGTCAAACATGAGAAAAAGTTGAAAAAATTACTCTCCTGCAGATCTGTACTACAAGAAACACTAAAAGATCTTTAGTCTGAGAGGAAGTGATGCCAGAGAGAAACTTACATTGTACGAGAATGAATAAAGAACACCAGAAAAAGTTAGAATATTCAGAAATACATATGACCTTGCATGTAAAAGTGATTCTTACTATGTGCTTATGGGTATATATAAACACATATTATGTAGACACCCATATATTTAAATTCCATTAAAAGGTTGCTTAAAAAATAAGAAAGAACATGATGTATAACATATGTAGAAGTAAAATATATGGGAACAAGAGCACAAAGAACAAGAAACTGTTAATTATAGCATACTGTTCAAAGACCCTTATGTTGTTCATGAAGCCAGAAAATATTTGTTGAAGACAGTTTATGATAAAGTAGAGGCGCATTTGAGATCTCAAGCACTATACAATCCAATATTAGAGCTGACATGCAAGTATGGAGAACTTGAAATGTGCCTAGTCAGAAATGATGTGCTATAAGTGTAAAACACAACCAGATTTCAAAGACTTGGTAGAAAAAAATATAAATTATCTCATTAAAATATTTCTATTTATTACATTTGAAATGATAATATTGTGGACATATTAAGTTCCATTAAACAGTAAGATTTTACCTGTTTATTGTTGCTTTTTCAGCATGGCTAATAGAATTTTTATAATTATATATGAGCCACATTTATGACTCTCTGTATTTTGATTGGACAGTACAACTCTGGCAACAACTAAAAATAACATAGAATAGACAAAGATAAAAATTAATAATAATGGGGGACTTCAACACCCCATTGATAGTGTTAGACATATCATCAAGGCAGAAAATTAAGAAAGGAATTCTAAACTTAAATTTGACACTTGACCAATTGTTCCTAATAGACATCTACAGAATACTCCGTGCAATAACCACAAAATATACATTCTTCTTATCTGCACACAGAACACACTCTACAATCGACCACATGCTCATCCATAAAGTAGTCTCAATAAATTTTAAAAAACAGAAATCATACCAACCATAATTTCAGACCACAGTGCAATAAAAATAGAAATTAATACCAAGAAAGAAGATCTCTCTCAAAACCACACAATTACATAGACATTAAACAACTTACTCCTGAATCACTTTGGGGTCAAAAATGAAATAAAGGCAGAAATCAAAAAATTCTTTAAACTTAATGCAAACACAGACAAAACACACCAAAATTCTCTGGGATACAGTCAAAATAGTGAAAAGAGTAAAGTTTATAATGCTAAATGCCCGTAACAGGAAGTTAGACCTCAAATTAATAATATAATATTGCACCACAAGTAACTAGAAAAAGAAGAACCAACCCCAAAGCTATCAGAAGACAATAAATAACTAAAATCAAAGCAGAACTAAATGAAACTGAGATGCAAAAATCCACACAAAAGATCAACGAAATCAAAATTGCTTTTTTGAAAGGATAGACAAGATCAATGGACTTCTAGCCAGATTAACAAATAAAAAAGGAAAGACAATCCAAATAAGCACAATCAGAATGGCAAAGATGACATTAAGTCAATTCCTAGAAATACAAAAGGTCCCCAGAAACTATTATGGATATCTTTACACACCTAAACTAGAAAATCTAGAGGAAATGTGTAAATTCCTGGAAAGACACAACTTCTCGTGATTGAACCAGGAAGAAGCTGAAACCATGAGCACACCAATAATGAGTTCCAAAATTGAATCAGTAATGAAAACCCCACCAAACACAAAAAGCCCTGGACCAGATGCACTCATAGCCAAATTCTACCAGATGTACAAAGAAGAACTGGTACAAATCCTATTTAAAATATTCCAAAAAAAAAAAAAAAAAAAAAAAGGACTCCTCCCCAAATCATTCTGCAGAGCCAGCATCCTCTTGATATCAAAATCTGGCAGACACACAAAAAAAGAAAGCTACAAGTCAATATCCCTAATAAACATCAACACAAAAATCCTCAACAAAACACTAGCAAACTGAATTCGGCAGCACATCAAAATGTCAATTCACCACAATCAAGTAGGCTTCATTCCTGGGATGCAAGATTGGTTCAACACACACAAATCAATAAATGTGATTTACCACATAAACAGAATTAAAAACAAAAACCATGTGATTATATCCCTAAGTGCAGAAAAAGATTGTGATGAAATCAAACATTCCTTAATGATAAAAAAAAAAAAAACCTCAATAGACTAGGCATCAAAGGAAAATAACTCAAAATATTAAGAGCCATGTATGACAAACCAACAGCCAATATCATAATGAACAGGCAAAAGCTTGAACCATTCCTCTTCAGTGCTGGAACAAGTCAAGGATGCTCACTGTAACCACTCCTATTCAACATAGTATTGGAAGGCCCGGCCAGAGCAATCAGGTAAGAGAAAGAAGAGGTGAGGCCAAGATGGTTGACTAGAAGTAGTATCTAAGGAGGTACTACTCACTCTCAGGGTCCTACACATGCTGTTATCATCCTGAGAGTGAGTGCTTTCTTATGTTGCATCTCAGGCACTTTTCTTGACTCACCATAGTTTCAGTCCTGCTCCTGGCAGCAATATTCATATAATAGCCATAACACCCAAATATCTATCATTTGTAGAACAGATATGAAAACTACGTAATATTTACAAAGTTCACTGTACAGCAATAAAAAGAATAAACTGGTAATAAGCAACTACATGCATCAATCTCATAAATAGAATGCTGAATGTAAGAAGTTTGTCACAAAATAATATAATTCCATTCATATAAAGTTCAAAAACAGGTAAATCTAATCAATTGTGGCAGAAATCAGAATAGAATACTCACTAGTTTTAGAAGGGATAATGATTATTAGGGTGCCCAAGGGAGGCTTCTGGAGTCCTGGCAAAAGTCTATATTGATCGGGGTAGCAGTTACATGCATCAAAGTGACAGCATATATACTTGGTAAACATCCATTGAGAGAAATATGATCATTATATATAAAATATCACTTATGATTTGCTCAATTCTCTATGTGTGATTCTAATAACAAATATATATTTAAAAAAACAAGCACAGGAACACAAACATCAAATTCTGGATACTGATAAGCAGAGGAAAAGGAAGGTGGAGACCATAATGGGTGAGGGGTAACAGAGAAATTTCTCTGTATCTGTAATGTTTCTTGTATTTTAAATAATACTGAAACAGATATGGCAAAATTGTAGAATTTGATAGAGGTAGGTAATGGGTACTGAGTTCACTGTTTTTCTCTGTACATTTCTTTTTCTATGTTTCATACCTTTAGAAAACCAACATGAGTTATCTGGAGCTGGGATGTGATCCACCAAGAGAACAGTACAACCCACAAAATTATTAAAACCTGTTGCAAAATGCTATAAAACTTTGCTTTCTCAAGTAGGCTTCTTATTGTACTCAACACCAAAATAATGTATTTGCGGTAAGTGCTCCTATTTCATTGGAGAAAATCATGCAAATAGAGGAAAGCTCATTTTCACTTTCCTTTAACATTACAAGATTTGAAAGTGAAGCTTCAGAAAGAATATTCTGCCTACTGTGTCTGTCAAAGTCTGATGTTCCTTGAAAAACAAATGACAAGTGGTTGTGTTCCAAACAAAATTTATTCGGGATCAGTGAGAAAAGATAAAATTGTTAACTTTACCCTTGGGAGGACTTCTGTGTGACAAACCTGCAACCACACATACCTGCACATTTCCTTTTACCTTTTAAGCACAAATTTATAAGAAACTACTAGAAACTGAACTTTTCACTGTGTTTCAGTTAGCCTTCTGCTTACCTCCATTTCAAAAATGGCTTCCTTGCATGTATTAGAAAAAAACTAGCTAAAAAGAGTTCACCACCCCATATGTATGCCACTGTTGAGAGTACAAGACCCCCTGTGTCATTCTTGTGGTCAAGACAGAACCAACTCGACAGGTTTCATATGTATGCAAATTAATGCAAATTAACCTGAGGCTCTGCATCCAATCTGTGACAGGCTCACTATAAACTGGTTTCTGACCTCAATTGACTTCAATTCTCTCCTCGTTCTGAGCTCAGTTAAAAGGGGGAACAGCAGCAAGGACATCAGGGATGAATACAAGGGGACATGGTAACAAATCAACCATATAGAAAGACCGAGGTAGGTCTGATCTAGTGGAAAAAGCAACGGGCTTAAAAGTCAGAAACTCTACATTAGAATTTTGAGTTGTTGGGCTGATCAATCATGAGCAAGTCATTTTAACCTCTCGGAGTCTCCTTTCTGCAAAATGAACAAGATAATACCTCTCTCTGGAGTTCTGTGTGGTTTCCATGCTTAGAAAGGTTGAAAATATTACACGGGCATAAAGCATTAAGAGAAAATGCCTATCATTGGCTCACCTACCATTAAAAGCCTTGAAAATGCTACCCAATCTATCTGTGTCAAGTTTCATTCTTTTCCCCACACACCCATGAGTCATTATATATTGGTTTCATTTCTTCCACCTCCTCTATAACTTCACAACAGGCCATTAGTTATCTTCATAACACAATATGAGGTGACAAAGTATTTGAGCTTTTGCACTTCTTGGCTTCTCTTTTCAGTTTTGATATGTCTGAAATGCTATCTTTTGGTTAAAATGAATAATGTGCCATTCACAAGCAGATCACTAGATGACAGGCACTCCTCCAAAGATAAGTTAACCAGACTTTTAACTAACTCATGCTGTTTATCAGGATGGGGTCAAGAAGGGTCAATGTTTTGAATAGAAGTGATGATGAGCCATGACTAAGGAAATCTTTCCTAGCTCGAAGCAGCCCTATAGATTTGCCAGACTGCATGCTTTGGAAAAATTGCAATAAAATTGCTAAACTTTGTATTAGTTTTACTTCACATGGCAAAAGCATTTGCAAGTAACTTTTATACTTCATCCAGTTTGAAGGGATTTTTTTAAATTTTTATGTTTTTAGTTATTATAGATACATATTAGTTGTGCAAATTTATGGGGTGCACATGATATTTTGATACAAGCACGCAATATGTAAAAATCAAATCCGAGTAATTGGGATGTATATCACCACAAGCATTTATCTTTTTTGTATTAAAAACATTCCAATTCCACTCTTTTAGTTATTTCAAAATACACAGTAAGTTATTATTAACTATAGTCCCCCTATTGTGCTAAGGAATACCAGATCTTATTTCTTCTATTTAACTGTATTTTTGTACCCATTAAAAATGTGTTTGTGTTAAAAATGAGTTTTCCCCCAGCTCATATGTCTACTGACTTTCAGCTCAAGTTTCTCTCTTCACAAAGTAGGAATTATGAGGTACTCACTCTTCTTCTCTTATTCAATCTTTACAAAGGGAAGAGAAGTCACTAATCTGATTTTTCACATTTCACTGGTGGGCATGGTCACTAATTTGGTTACTTCATCTCCCATCCTCCTTTAAGAAACGGGGTCATGGTCAATGTAGTTGGAGGAATAATTCACTTTAGACCAACATTGCAGGCCTGGTTTACTTCAATTCAGAGGAGGAAACAGGATGCTCCAATTCAGCCTCAGTCCTTAGCCTTGTCTCCCAATGAGTTTTACCAAACATCCTTGCATTTGAGTTACAGGGCCATTCTTTTCTTTTTCTTTTTTTTTTGGAAACAGTTTCACTCTTGTTGCCCAGGCTGGAGAGCAGTGGTGCAATCTCAGCTCACTGCAACCTCTGCCTCCTGGGTTCAAGCGGTTCTCCTGCCTCAGCCTCCTGAGTAGCTGCGATTACAGGCACCCCGCCACCATACCCAGCTAATTTTTGTAGTTTTAGTAGACATGGGGTTTCACCATGTTGGCCAGACTGGTCTCGAACTCCTGACCTCAGGTGATCCACCCACCTTGTTCTCGCAAAGTGCTGGGATTACAGGCATGAGACACCCCACCTGGCTGGGGCAATTCTTTGCTATTAGTTTAGAAATCTTGCATATGTGCTCATCAGAGAGACCTCTAAGAGGAGAGTGGCTAGAAGAGTCAGATTCTGCTTCCTTGAAACCCTAACGATGTTCATATCTTACAGCCTCAAGTTAGAATAATGAGTCTGAATCCATGCCTTATAATTCTGAAAAAAAGAGGAAGGTTCATGCATCCCAAACTGTCAGATCAATCCCACTTTGTACTGGGAAATGTCCTTGGATAATGCAGTATTAGCATTTCATCAAGTTTAACTGTCCTCAAGAAGTACCTCTTGCTGAAAAGGTTAATGCCAGCTTTCAGATAGCATGAATACACTCTTCTGCCAGGTGCTATAGCCTGTAACTGGGTATAATCAGTCTTCCCTAGCAGCCCCAATATCCCATTCTGATGAAATCGGGGAATGTAATGAGATTGCTATCAGTTTGGGCCAGAGCCCAGAGTCTCAAACCAGAATTCAGTATCAGGTTTCAGTTGAGGGTCAGAAATGAGGCAACAGCCACAATCAACCAGCTGGGGAATAACCTCTGACCCACCAAGAAAGTCATAAGGGTTTGGTCAATGTAAAACATTTCAGGGTAAAAGGAACCTGCACTCAGTGAGCATTGGGATAAAAATGGAGACGGTTGGAAATTTATCTTCCTCTTGCACTGGAAAGACATCTGAAAGGAAAATCTGGGGCCTGAGGTCAGTGTGATTACCATTGTCAAGTTACACTCAAATATTCTAGTTGGGAAGACAGACTCTGAAGACATTTTCTTGACATTTTGTTATACAGCAGGATATTCAAAACAGAGAATGAGGAATAATCATGTGTTTAAGGATCCTTTACTCTCCCCCTCTCCATATGGAAAAAAGAACTGATTTCCATAAAAGGTGTTCCTCTGATATTCTGGCAAGATGTCAATTATACTGCTGTCTTAGTTCAAGAGATAGTTGATCATAACATCTGCACTTCCTTCACGCAGATTTTTGAGTTTCCAACAGTGTCTTAACACTCTGTCAACATTCTCTTGCTACAAATGGGTAGTGCCTGAAGAATCTCCTGTGAAATTCTAGTTGCTGGAGATACTTTTTTCTCTTTTAGAGAAGGTGAGAATTTGAAATAGTCAAACAATTTTTAAAAGTAAAATAACAACCCTCTCCTGGAGATTCACAAGGCATATTAATATATCAAAGCCTTAAAAATCTCAAGCCAAAAAAAAAAAAAAATTCACAGAACGCCTCTGATTAACATTTTCATAAACGTAGTATTTTCTGAAACATAAGTGCCTATAAATCTTTCTTGTCAATTTAACAGCTATTAGCATCCTGCATCCATCACAGAACTCACATTCAGAGGGGCATGTTTTGAAAAACTCTGTACTGTAACTTTATGGGCACAAAGAGATCAGAAGTATGTAAAGATGACTTGACTCTCATTTCCTATTCAAATCCTAATGACAGGGAAAACTGGAAAAGAAAAAAGAAGTGTCTCTTCTACAGGCACACCTGAATAGTTCAATTTATTGCCAACATATATGAATTACTATATTTATAAGTGAGTTACCAGAACATATCAGAAATTAGTAGGCTGCAGCACTATTATATCTAGCTGAAACAGACTGCACTGATTATAGTCAAACCATTTGTTGTCTGAATCCCACACATGCAGGAAAACAAATCCCTTTTTGCATCACTCAGGTGGACTAGAAAGACCCCACTCTATCTTGCTTGAAGGTTATCTCAGTGGCAGCCCTTCCTGAAGGTTCACTGGCCTACCTTTTCTCTACCTTTTCAAGTTATCTTTCAGCTGGGTCCTTCCAGCCCCTGGGCCTGATGTCCCTGGAACTAACCACAAGCGAAGTGAAAACTGCCTGGATTCAGGGAAAATCCATGCTGAAGTTAGACATTACTGTATTAAAAATCAACCCAGCACTTAAAGGTGTACAACAATGATTTCGTATTGCCCATGGTCTTAGGGTCATTGGACTCAGTTCAGTGATTCTTCTGCTTCACGTTGTGTAGCAGAAGTCATTCGTGTGGATGTCTTCAACTGGGGCTCAACTGGGACTGGAACACTGAAGGTAACCACGTATCATTATCCATATAATATCCATTAACCACTTACCATTAACCATATCACATGGCCTCTCATCATTCTACAGTCTAGTCTGGACTTCATCACAGAATTGCAACTGGGCACCAACACAACGTAAGTGGGAGCTTCTAGCTGTTGTAAGGCCTCTGCTCAGAAATCTCAGAATATCACCTGTGATGTATTCCATTGGTCAAGACAAGTTACCAGGCCAGCCCAGATTTCACTTTTCATGGGAGAAGCAGCATGGATCTAGAGGCAGGAGGGTTATGGGTAGCTGTATTTGGAGACCAGCTACTACAACACCCAATGCTTCACAGTCTACAGCTTTGGTTGCTGGGAAACAGTCAAAACTCAACACCATTCCTGTCAAAGAGGCACATTCAAAACTTGACCCTTTTTATCTAGACCAATGTGATCCTTTAACACAGATGAAGGAAAATCATTACAAACCTCTCGTGGGTCCAGTTGAAACAAGCACAATGAGCACCTTAATCATTCTAAACTCATTTTTTTAGGAGGTAATTGCTATAATTTATCCTGGATTAATATTAAGTTCCATTATGGAAAAGTTGGGCTCCCTGGCTACTCAATACATTATAAATTAAACTTTTAGTTCTGTTCATGTTTTAATTCCTCACTAATACTCTTCACAGGGAGTAAGCAAGCGTCCTCCTTACCAACAGTCCAACTGACCTCTGAGGCTGGATTTACCATTTTCAGAGAAGAAAACCTAAATATGTATTTAACAGTGTTATCACCTTCTCTTAAAGGAGCCAGCTCATCTTTTTTCCGCTGTCACCATTTGAAGCATGAGAGAGAGATGAGTGGGCTAGGCAGCTGCCTACGTAGTATACTTTGTGGGATGCTAAAAGAAGACCCTGTCCAAAAATAATCTTCACAGCTGCCATGACATGATGCCTGAAATTCCACCACTCTTTTTATTCACTTATGATCCTGACTTTTCTGGGATTTAAGGACAGAATGCAAAGACTCCAAGATATGGGAACACATGGGGGTGTCATCATCAATTAGCTTCCTGGCCCAGGGCGAAAAGCAAAGTCAGGGATTTTGGACAATGAGGCACAATCAGGCAGGGTTGGGGGCCTGTGGCTTGGTATATTCCTGAAGGCCAGAAAGGCAGATGTGCGTCCCAGAGTCTTCTGTGTATGTCTGGAGATGGGAGCATTCCAAGAGAGGGACACAGCAACAAGGCATGACCCTCCAATTTCACAATGCCCTGAAGGGTGTGTGTTGGGGTGGAGGAAAAAGAAAGGGCACTATAGGAGAAGGAGTGAGAAAAGGGCCAAAGGATACACTCTGAGTACATCCTCCAAAACTTGGGATTTAAAAATGCTTCAAAAGCCAACACTGTGTCATCACGATAGTTAAGACCAGGATGAAAAGGCATAAAAGCAGCAGGTGCATAAAGAGAGTTAAAAGGGGAATTTTCAAATTAAGCTTTACCCACCCATTACACTTCCTATGAGTTATGTAAAAAGTTCTCAAAACATAACCTATCAGTTTATCACCCAGTCTGTGATTCAGGTGCTCTTACTCCCATTTTAGAGATAGGGAAACTGGGGCCAGGAAGATAGACTGAGTTGTTTATGGTCCTACAGCAGAAATGCGGTAAAGCCAGGACTTGAACTCAGGCAATCTGAGAGCTGGAATTCAGAGCCTTTTACTCTTTATCATTACACTGTGATGCTTTCCAGGGACCATTGCTTACACAAACGTTTATGAATGCAGAGAACCCGCTAAAAGAATAAGAAACTGCTTTGTAGTACTGGCTTCTTGGAAGGGAAATGTTGAGTCCAGAGTTAGTTATTGTTTATTGAATACTACTGGTATTGTTAGAATTTTTATTGTGTGTGCCTTGCATTTATAAAACAAGAAGTAGGATTTAAATAATATATTTCCTTCGAAAACAATATATAGAAACTATTTTTCTAATGTTTATTCAAAGTGACCCAAAATATACAGTTAATCAGGTAGTAATGAGAAACTTCTCCAAAAACAGATCTCCATCTCTAAGAAGCACTGTTTCTTGTCTCATTTTCTGAAACCAAAGGGAATGTTACAAAGTCAAGCTGCCTGAAGCCTGGACATACTTATGGCACCCCAGAGCACCTCAGGAGGTGGGGTTCTGACCATTCTTACCATAACCACAACAGCTGGCCTTGCTGCAAAAGCCAGAATGATATACCACTACAGAATCCAAGAGCCAGCTCTGAAAATACCTCTATTTCTCTTTTAGATATTTGCTTAATGTCAGAGATAACTATTAATGACAGATAATGATAAATGCCAGAGATAATGATTAATCTTCATCTATCTATGCTCTCTATTACTCCTTTCCCTTTCTTCCCCCAGCCAACCTCATCAGCATACACATTTTCCTCCTTGAACGTCTAGGAGTTGAGGGCAGCATTTTGCTCAGGTTAAAGAATTCAACACTGCAAGTAAAATCACGTTCACAGATTTCCACCATTCAGTCTTTCCACTTAGACTAATTTAATAGAAATTGGAGTTAGGTTGTAACCAGAAAGCCAAGTAGGACAAATATGCTATTATAAATCTCTATCAGTAAATGGTTAATACTTGCAAGCACTAAGTCAGAAGATTAGGAGGCTTGTTTACTGCGAGGAAACTGATATCCAGTATTTAAATCCAGTGAGAGAACTTCCTGCCCTATATTATGGCTTTGAGTAAATGCAAGTGAGTCATAGATTAGGGATGAGAACAGTTTTCAAAAGGTAACACTAAAGATGTAATTTATACAGAGGAAGCAAAAGCATCATCTCCTGTGTATTCTATTCCCCCTAGTTGTTCTCAACCCTGCACACTACCATGCTTCTCCCACTAACAGGCAATTGGAAATACATGAGAAAATTTATTTAATGGTCATGATGACTGAGAGGCACTACTGGCATTTAATGAACCAGTGATTTTAAATGTCCTGTAATGTGCCATAGAAGCATCCTGCACAATGGAGAATTTTCCTGATATATCACGAAGACCATCCCTATCGTGTAACATATTAGGCAGCCGTGACACCTTAACTCAGAGCCTCTAGTCTCCAAAACTGCAGATCTATTTACCTAGATTGACCAAATTAATTCTCTTTGTTGGAAAGTCATGGTTTCCTCCTCATTTTTTAGTTAAGAAGAAAGACTATTATTCAACTATATTTTGTCCGATTGAAAGGGATGAAAGAGATTACTTAAGTGATATGCATATCTTATGGACAGAGAATAATAGAAGAAAAATTCTCGTTAAACACCAGTAAGTCCCTGTGGAATTCTGTGACACAAGGGGACATCAAGTGACTGGGATTTGGAAAAGAGGCAGTGGATGAATGGAAACAAAGACATCAACCAAAGCAGCTATCATCTATCCTTTCTTCCTTTCTTGATTTTCTCTGCCAGCCAATAGTTATTCCGTGACCACTCTCTGCAGGCATTGTGTGAGGCACTGTGAAACAAAGATGAACAATAAGTGACATAGTTTCTACTCTCATGGTGTATGTATCCCATTGAGGGAGACTAAGAATAAAATCACACAAATTTTAAGCAGATGGATGAGGACCATTAATTCATCCATGGTTGCCAGTCACATTACCCCTAGATACAAGCAGCACCAAGTAATTATTACTCGTACCATATAATTCCTGAGTTTCATGACCAACAAGTTAGTCAGACCAGTTACAAAACTTCTACAGACTCATTTTTCCCCAGGCATGCAAATGAACATTGCTTTGGATAGCAATGTAGACTCTAAGTGGCTGGGGCAAAACCTTGCAGATTTTTCAGAACAGTAGGGGCACTTCAACATGACTTGTTGCAGCTCAGTAGGAGTCACCAGGGAGGAGTAACCCTATTTCCAAATACAGTCTGAAGCATCCTCTCCCACAAGAAGTCACAGCGCTGTTAACAACACAGGTGGTCTTGAAATTCCTTGTGGGGCTTTTAAGAGCACTCCTTGTCATTAATTCCTCAAGTGCTTAGAGAATACAAATTCTAGCACTTGTTCCATGTAAAAGCCCAAGATTATAAAGATGAATAAGAAACAGCCCTTTCTTTCAGGGGGCTCAGGCTGGAGAAGAAAGTATAATCATGCAACGTGATACGTGCATAGGAACGTGATGGCCAGGTCTCATGGAACCCCAGAGGAAGGGATTCTTGACTCCTGCATCATGTTCTGAGATAACTATCTGGTTCTGAAGGAGAATGACTGGAGATGGTGAGCTTCATTTGCAGCCTTTCCTGATACACACGTTTGACGTGATTTGTTTTGGATGGCTATGACTACAGCAAAAGGTCCGGCTTTTTGTTGAGTCGGGGATTCTCCAGAATGTTTCTTGTCCAAGCCTGAGGATGAAGTGCTATTTTAATAGGAAGATTTAACTCAATTCACTCAATGAGGAGTCTGGAGAATTCTGTGCACACACATGAAGATGACTGTGGCCTCTCTCCATACTTTATGAACACTGCCTCCACTCCCAGAATCCTCCGTCTCAGTTAACACACACTCATCCATTGCCCAGTGTAGCTGCTACAGGAAAGTGAGAAGGGAAGTAAGAACACAGTCCACTCCCTCCGCTCCCGACTTTTCCCAGGAACAACTTAGTGTATATACCCCAGGCAATCAGTACTCCATCTATCAGTTCTCTTGAGGTCAAACTAAAGAATGCTTACTGTCTCCCAAGCCTAGAGAAGCTGCTTTGTTTACTTTTCAGGATTAGTCTGTATCTGGAAGCAGTACAACGTCATAGCAAAGGCCTCACTTGGTTGCAGGAGGAAAAATCTGAAGAACTACAGGTTTCCTTGGGGACAGAGCAGGAAGAATCCAAAAGAGTAAGCTCCATCCCCAGAAAACATATATCTACGTGGTGAAAACAAGAAACAGTAAGAGATCTGACTTCTCTCTCTTTTTTTTTTTTTTTTTTTGAGACGGAGTCTCGCTCTGTCGCCCGGGCTGGAGTGCTGTGGCCGGATCTCAGCTCACTGCAAGCTCCGCCTCCCGGGTTCCCGCCATTCTCCTGCCTCAGCCTCCCGAGTAGCTGGGATTACAGGCGCCGCCACCTCGCCCGGCTAGTTTTTTTTGTATTTTTAGTAGAGCCGGGGTTTCACTGTGTTAGCCAGGATGGTCTCGATCTCCTGACCTCGTGATCCACTCACCTCAACCTCCCAAAGTGCTGGGATTACGGGCGTGAGCCACCGCGCCCCACCGAGATCTGACTTTTCTTTAGAGACTCAGGCTTTGTTCCTCACTTCTCCCACTGTCAGCTCCTTGTTTTAATATCTGACAGTTCCTGGTTGGGGAGGCAAATGTAGGTTTGGTTCCACCTGGAATAAAAGCCACATAAGGTAGCAGTGGGCATCACTTAGGCAAAGTGCAGTGTCTCACTACCACCCCATGCTGAGACAGCTCATCTGTTTCTGCCATTTTTCTCCAAAATAATTTCCTTTGAAGCTGAAAATGCCTCTGTCTTATTTCAGCCCATTTATCCCAACTCCTAAGAAAGGCGTCAGGCATGGGAGTTAGAATGAGTGTTTTCTTTAAAAAATTAGTGCTTTTTCTTTATCCAGTCTATCATTGATGGGCATTTGGGTTGATTCCAGGTCTTTGCTATCGTGAACAGTGAGCAATAAACACACATGTATGTGCATGTGTCTTTACAGTAGCATGATTTATAACCTTTTGGGCATATACCCAGTAATGGGATGACTGGGTCAAATGGTATTTCTGGTTCTAGATCCTTGAGGAATCGCCACACCGTCTTCCACAATGGTTGAACTAATTTACACTCCCACTAACAGTGTAAAAGTGTTCCTATTTCTCCTCATCCTCTCCAGGATCTGTTGTTTTCTGACTTTTTAATGGTCACCATTCTAACTGGCGTGAGATGGTATCTCATTACACATGGACACAGGGAGGGGAACATCACACACCAGGACCTGTCAGGGGCTGGGGGGCTCTGGGGCGGATAGCACTAGGAGAAATACCTAATGTAGATGATGAGTTGATGGGTGCAGCAAACCACCATGGCACGTGTATATCTACGTAACTAACCTGCATGTTCTGCACATGTATCCCAGAATGTAAAGTATAATAAAAAAATTAATACAGCGTGTTAGCCCAAAGGATTTATTGACATTAACACACAACATACATGAAGATTATGATGAGAAAGATATTTATCTATAAAGTACACCCCCACAAACTTCTGAACAGAGCATGATGCAGCTTTTAACAAAGGGTACCTACAAAATAAGGCAACTGAAGTAGGGAATCAAAAGGTGGTGATAATGTATCTTGGAAAGTTGGGCTCTAGGTGGCATTATTAGAAATCAAGAATGAAGCATTCAGTGTTGAATGATTTCCTTTCTGTCCTGGCTTCCTCCCAGTCCACCTTTCTGCATGATATCCTGGCTTTTATCTTCTTGCTCAATGTCAGCGCAGCCACTACTGGTTGGTGAAAGTTATCCCCAGCTCTCATGAAGCAGCACAGAAAAACTGACTGAGCAGAAGTGAGATTTGTGGGGAAAAGGACAACTTCCCCCAATCGGGGAGGTATAAGGTTAGTATTAATGGTGTTAGTATTATGACTTAGGGGGCTTAAGAAAGGTATACATTAAGAACTCACTCTATACTCTGGTGGGGCTAACATTACCATGGTCAGAGACCTGGAGCAATAAAGCAGAAGCTCACCCTGCTGTCATCCCAGGGTCAGGAATTCAGTGTGACCCTTCCTCATGCTCAAAGACTTGGGAACTTCATCCCAGAGTTTCTGCCTTCTAAACTCCATCCAGCTGCCCCCATCCATCCCATGGCGTCTCAGACACTCATGAAATAGACTGTTCCAATAACCTCCTCCCACCTTGACCCCTTTAATCTCATCTCCACATTTCCATTTTTGGTCTTTGACAAAATCAAATCTAATCTTGTCATTCTGTTGCTAAAACTTATTTAATGACTGCTATCACTAGAAAGAAAATAATGACTTTCTATCTAGAGATGGTAAAATCTAAACTCATTTGTTTGGCATCGAAGGACTGTGACAACTCACACAGTCTACTTTTTATCATTATCCTCATACTCCAGTATCATAGCCCTTTCCCTATCCCAGCAAACTTCATGCTGCAAGCACTCCAAACTACTCACCCTTGCCCAGAGAAGTTCTGAGCTTCTGCACTTTCATGTACACCCACGCTTTCCCCTAAAACACTCTTGCACCATCTGCATCTAGAACTCTTTTTCAAATGTCAATGTGTCTGAAATCCTTGGACAGAAATTTTAATTCCCTTTGTAGTTGCCTAATTCTTTGTGCATGACTGTCTTCTTTACACCATGAATAGGGAATTTTGAGCATTCCTCATATCCCAGTACTGTACTAGATGCTGAGAGCACAATAATGAGTAGAAAAATAAGAATCCCAGCTCCCACTCTCATGGAGCCTACATGGAAGATGCAAAGGTCTTGAGTGTAAGCATTAAAAGTACTATAGTGGACAGGCACATGGGATTTGAGAAAAAACAGTAGTTGTAAATGACTTAGGGAGGTCAGCAAAGGCTTTTCTAAATTAGAGATTTTTAAGTTGAGATCTGATGAGAAAACTAGGCAAAAGGGGACAGGAGTTCTATTCTGGGGTCTTTACACCTATTTCAATCCTTGGACTATGTGTTATTCTTCAACAATAGACATACAATAATTCAGAGTAAGCATTTAGAAGTTTCAAAAGTGATTTGACAGAGTAATTTTATATCTCTTGAATCTAATAAAAAGTAAGGCTTTTATTTTGTGTGTCTTTTCCTCATTTTATTTTTCTAGTATTTCATTTTTATTGTACTTATAAAAGTATCAGTCTGTGATAGATTAGACATTTAAAAAACCAACTGGTCTTTTATTTTATTTATTTTGAGACAGAGTTTCACTCTGTCGCCCAGGCTAGAGAACAGTGGCACGTTCTCGGCTCACTGCAACTTTCGCCTCCCAGATTCAAGAAATTCTCCTGCTTCAGCCTCCTGAGTAGTTGGGATTACAGGCACACACCACTACGTCCAGCTAATATTTTGTATTTTTAGTAGAGATGGGATTTCGCCATGTTGGCCAGGCTGGTCTCGAACTCCTGACCTCAGATGATCCATACGCCTTGGCCTCCCCAAATGCTGGAATTACAGGCATGAGCCACCACGCCTGGCATTACAAATGGTCTTTTATCACAGATAGTCTGAGAAGCAATGGCCCAGTCAGGAAGAAAACATGTGTAATGAGCTTGCGTTGGGACAAGCCACAGTTGCACCAGAAGGAGACAGAGTGGAAATGAGCTAAGGCAGGCACGTGGATTCTGAGAATATTTACTTACAGATAATGACCAAGGTGGTGATTATTTTTGCAACCAAGTAGGGAGACAGGATGTAACCTGAGCAGAAAATAAGATGAACAAGGACCCAGCACTGATGACCATCAATATGTATTGGCCTTTAGAGTAAGATGAGCCTCTAAAGATGAGCAACAAAGGAGTAGAAGCCAGAGGTTGGGTGACAAGAGGAAGTGTTGAGCCTGAGAAGCCAAAAAAAGAAAGGGTGTCAAGTGGGTGGAGTGGCCTGCAGTGATGCATGAAAGCATGGGGACAAGCTAATTGGAAATGTCACCTGGATAAAGTGACAGAGGTCATTGCTTTGTCAGAAGCAATTTGGCAGAGAGGTGGTGGCAATCTGGAATCTGGAAAGAGTTACTGAGTGAGGAAGTTGAGAAAAAGAAGACAATAGCAGTAAAAAGAGATGTGTTCACTGGAGGTGTGTGTGTGGACACAAGAGTTTTTTGGTGACAATCTTTGTATTAAATTTTTATTTTAATGAGAGAAATGTGAGCATTTTTAAAAAACACAATAACCCCTGTTGAGAAGGAAAGGCTGAATACAGAAGATAGACAAAAATACAATATTTTTTTTTCTGAGAAAATGAGTGAGATTGTTATCCAAAGTATAAATAAGTAAAATGAGCTCAATCCTCAATGGTTTTCTTGAAACAATGGACTATAAAATCTAAGTCAGCTAAGGAGGAAGGAAAGAAAGGAGAGATGGATGGGAAGACTAGTCATGTCAACAGACTGAGATTTATGTGAGCCTGAAGAATAGTCACTGTGAAAAAGGATGAACGAGTTAGCTAAGAGGAGAGGTCGTTACAGTCAGAGAGGCAAATCTTTGGTTTAATGATTTTTTTAAAGAATATATACCACTTTATCTTTTTTTTGTTTTTTTTAGATACTCTATGTTTCTTCTTCAATCTTCATTTTGAAGACTTTCAACAAGATTAGAGACAGGAATTTCTCTGAATTCTTTCTTACGCTCTAGGAGGATTCCCAGTCTAAGCTATGCCAGTCTTTTCCTTTGCTTCTATTCCTTTATTGACATAGTCGTAAAGTGTGGCGTGGTTCACTTGCTCTTATTTGCCATGTCTGTGCATAGACGCTGTGCTGCTTCCCTCTGGATAGCTCCCTCCAGCCAGCTACTGCTCAAGAAGAGAGAGAGGAAGAGTGAGGAGGATGACCTGGAGCCATTGCAGCTTCAGTTTGAGTTTGTTTCCAACACTCAGCTAAACGGGACGTGTCTTGTACCACAAGTCACACACCACCTCAGTGTTCAGACTTTGTAATGTCAGGAAGACTCACATTGAAGCCCTTTAAGGCCCAGAAACTCTGTCAATCAATGCTGCTGCGCCTTCTCACCCTGCTCACCTAATGTAATCCCCTTGCCTAGAAGGCCAGCCGTAAACTATTCTAGTTACCCCCCCCCCCCTTGTTGTAATGTGAAATGAAGCATCTCTGGGGACACTTCCCTTTGACTCCTAGATCTCATCCATCTAATCAAAGCATCATTAGATGGGCCTTTAAGAGTTACGACACTAATGGCTGGGCACGGTGACTCACACCTGTGATCCCAACACTTTACAGGCCGAGGCGGATGGATCACGAGGTCAGGACATTGAGACCATCCTGGCTAATATGGTGAACTCTGTCTCTACTAAAAATACAAAAATTAGCTGGGCATGGTGGCGCACGCCTGTAGTCCCAGCTGCTCACGAGGCTGACGCAGGAGAATCGCTTGAACCCAGGAAGCAGAGGTTGCAGTGAGCCAAGATGGTGCCACTGCACTCCAGCCTTGTGACAGAGCCAGATTCCATCTCTTGAAAAAAAAAAAAAAAGAATTACTACACTTTTTGAGCAGGGATTATAAACCAGCAATCCACAGATAGAATCCAGCTGGCAGATATTATTTTGTTTGGCCCACACAGTTTTTGAAAGACAGCAACACTTCATATAAAAACCCATCTTTTCAGGCCAGACACGATGGTTCATACCTGTAATCCCAGCACTTTGGGAGGCCAAGGCGGGCGGATCACCTGAGGTTAGGAGTTTGAGACCAGCCTGACCAACATGGAGAAACCCCGTCCCTCCTAAACATGCAAAATTAGCCAGGTGTGGTGGCACATACCTGTAATCCCAGCCACTCGGGAGGCTAAGGCAGGAATTGCTTGAACCTGGGAGGCAGAGGTTGCCACCAGCCAAGATTGCGCCATTGCACTCCAGCTTGGGCAATAAGAGCGAAACCCTGTCTCAAAAAAAAAAAAAAAAAAAAAAAAAAAAGTTTCAACTTCTTTTTAAAAAATCAGATGATCTGGCAATCCTCAGTGGCAATTTTTCTGCATGGCAAAAATTACCTGGATGTGAGCTATGGTTGTCCTCTTTAGATGGGCTTACCATTTACTTGCCGCTCCCTATTCCATATTGCCTTAAGTTCTGGCCCTGTGAGCATGTCCTGGTCACCTGGCCCCGGTGTTAGAGAAGCTGTGTGGCATTGCCCTGATAACATTTCCCTGAGTTCATGTTTCACTCTGTTTGAGAGATAATTTTTAGTTTTTGTTTTGGGTTTGTGACTGTGCTTTACATTTTACTTTTCTCTTTAGGTGGATTTTTTTCTCTATTTTTTTTGTTATTTTAATTTTTAGGGTTACCATTTTTCTTTTTTTACCTTTTTTTTTGAGACAGAGTCTTGCTCTATCACCCAGGCCGGAGTTAAGCGGCTCCATCTTGGCTCACTGCAACCTTCACCTTAGGGTCACCTTTTCTATTTGTTATTCCTCTTATGTAGTGTATTTAAACAGAGCGTAATATAATATAGTATATACAATAGCAATTACATATAATAATTATAATTCCTTATAAAAGCCTGAAGTCTTTATCTTTTTGCTATTTTCTATTTCAAAATCAGAATTATCAAAACAGATAGCAAGCTGTTTGCGTATCAAAAATAATGAAATTGTTGATAAAGTCTATAAGCCCCCCAAATGATGTTAGCATAATACCACACACAAGAAATGAGTAGTGATCTACGTATTCACAGAAGAATCAAGTAACAGACTAAAAGGAACTTTCAACAAACTTTTCTTTTGTTTCATTTTTCTTTGATTTCCATTGAAATCTAGATGTGCAGAGAAAATGTAAATAGCTTCCTTTCAGAAAACATTTAAACATAGCATCAAAGGTGAAGGAATTCATAGAGAGTCCACTCAGAGCTGCAGATAATCCATGGATAGACTTTAAGATGTATGACAATCCCCTGAGCATTTGAAATACTATGCAAGTGGATTTAAACCTTTTGGGTGGGAGAGAATCTGTATCTTTAACATAGAAAGGAATACTGCTCAGAGTTCAACTCCATCACTTTCCCCTAGCATCAGGGTGCAAGTCTCCTCAGCAGTGGCCCTGCCTCCATTCTATCTCCTTTATAGACTCTTTGTTAAATAGAATCAGCTAATGTTCATCCGTTACAAAACCTTCCAATGGCTTCCCATTGCACTTAGAATCAAATCCAAACCCCTACCATTACCTTCAAGGTCCTACAGAGGCAGCCACTGCCCTCTCTCCTTTTTCTGAGTCTTTTCCCATTTTTGCTCCCTTCCTCACTATGCACCATCCACACTGACCTCTCCTTTCTGTACTTGAACAAGCCTTGTTTGCTCTGGCCCTAAGGCCTTCTCATTTGCTGTTTGTAATGCCTCTCCCCCAGCTCTTCACAGGCTGGCTCCTCCTATTATTTGAGTCTCAGCTCAAGTGTCACTGTGCCACAGAAGCCTTTCCTGTTCACCTGATATAAAGTGCCCTCTGCATTATCCAGTGCAGTATTCTTTATGTTTTTTATGTCACTCATTACCATCTGATACCTTCTTGTTAATTTACTTGTCTGAATCACTCTCTAGCAATATTGTTTCCTTGAAAACAGAGATCGTGTGTTTCATCTTCACTATTATATCCCCAGATAATTGGCTGAAGGACTGAATTTTATAGGTGATTTAGGTGGGACTTAGAGAAAATGTTCCATGGAAAGTCCCAAACTACCTTGTCAGAGGCAGATATTATCATGTAATCCACACCTCCTGAAATCAGTTCAGAAACTTCTTCATAATCCTTTAGTTCAGTAAAAGAGAAATTCTAAGAATAGTTAGACTGTAATGGAAAGGTAAAGATAGATACTGTGGGTCAAATTTAATGTTGTTCTTAATGAGATTTTTATTTTGTAAGACCATACTGCATCATAATATATGTTCATATTTGGCAATGATGTCTTTTCAAAGCAAATGCACTCGGATTTTAAAGGCTGCCCACTGATTGAATTAAATTTAATAAGAATTATTTAGAAGTAGTCTAATCAACAGATAGTCAATTTTAGTACATTTACCATTGTAACTGAATGCAGTATTTGTTAGCTGCATTTGTAGCTGTATTTTTATTAAAGAAATGGCACGCAGTCCTGTTATCTAGCATACCACATGGTTCTTCAACTACTTATTTTAAGTAAATTCATAATATAGCAATATGAATGCTATTAAAGTTAAATATATATGATTTATTCATCTTCCTAAGAAGTTAAATTGCTAGAGAGTTCAAATTTTCTTTCTCAGACTCCAACAAATAAGCAATTAACTTCCAGGGTTGCGAACTGATAAAATTACTCCTGAATGACTCCAAGGCCAGATGAATCCCTGTGAGCTGCTGCTATGAATCCTCCCTTAGACAAAAACTCAGAGCAGTCTTCAAAGCTGAGAACTGTGGTGTGGTAACTCACACAAGTGTGCAGGGGGAAACACAACCAAAGAAAGTAAATGTTTGAAATAAACATTCTCTCCAAATCCTTTAGTTTTCCTGGTAATCCCAGCCTTACTGGTGCTTCTATAACAGAATCCCTTTCAGATTAAGTACTACATTATTTGGCTTACACTTCACATCTTCTCCACAACTAAAATGAAAACTCTGTGAACACAGAATCCAATATCCTCTATTTTTTCGTAAAAGTCTAGGCATAATAGTGAGCACTTACTATATTGCTAATTCTGGCAATTTACTGTCTTGGTTCCTAATCATTATTGCATGGGGCGCATCTCATATCAAGATAAAATTTCAATGCAAATGTTTTTGACAAACTTGCCAAAGCTTGATTAATGATTGCTTACTCATAATATTTAGGGAAAATGTTTAAAAAAATGCTAGTTTATGAACTATATTTATAACAACTATCATTCTTACAATTATTCTTATATTCCTTTACTCCCATGGAATTTGAATTTAAACCCTTCTGCTTGCCATGATGTTAGTTAACATATCATATATAAGTACAAGAAAGCCTGGGAAGTCACATAAGAAAAGCCTAAAAGAAATCTCTTCTGCAAATTACAAGTCAGCCAGCAGGATTCCCCAGCCAGAAAGCAAGAACGGAAGTGTATTTTATATATATCTCAGAACCTGAGAGTCTGTTCTTTTTCTTCTTTTACTCTCTAGTTTCAAAATTCAACATTTCAAAGCAGTTGGTTATAACAAAGAGAATCCAAAAGAACTGCGTATCCACTTCCCTACCTCTTTCTTCAGTGAGTCCAGTGTGGAGGAAAGTGAAATGAGAATTGCTTTGTTAAAAAAAAAAAAAAAGTATTTTCAGAACTCCTAGCAGGTGCAGTTAACTGACTGTGGCTGGTACCTGCTGATGGTTGATCACTTTCCCTGCAGCAAAAGAGAGGGAGCAGAGAAGGGGATACCTGATCAGATAGTTTTCCTCTGACTTCTGAAGCATCTGTCCTGGGAAGGCAGAGGTTACCATTTGAGGCAACCCAGGAAGAGGCTGTCTCAGCAGGTTTCTTGTAAAGTATAGAGATAATATTACCAAAAGACACAAAATCCCCCAGGAGCAAAGTTAACCTGAAGGAGCAGTTCAAGTATTTTGCTTTGGGTTGGACTTAATGTATGGAAATGTTCAGGCTGCTGATGTAAACCACATTTTGAACTGAAGAGTTTTGAAAGGCCCAGTTCCTTCCCTCCCCCAACACATCTCCTTAAACAATAAACTTAAATTGTCTATGCTATAGTTATCCTTTTGTTTGATATATTACTTCCTAGGAAGTCCATGTTAACATGCAACTGCAACCCAGATGTTAGATGAGAACCTCTCCATTCCAGCTCTCCTTAAACCTGGGTGGGACTGGTTTCAAAGCAGCTGGAAGAAAGGTAATATTTTATTAAAGATTTCTGCTAATACTCAAATAGTTTGGGAGTTCTTCTAGGCTCATCGGCTCTGTGGTGACTGACTGAACCTTCTCCCCTCTAACCTTGGCTTTCGTATGACCCTCAATCTTGTAAAGAGTTACTCACACTCTCATACACAATCCATTCACCAAGCACTTTGGGGGTTCAGCCAACTTTCATGTGAAGATTTGGGTGACATCATAGAGCATAGAGCCTTCCGTTAGATTCTCTCCAATCTTGTTCTTCCCTCCCACCACCTCCACTTCTTTCTCTGTCTTTCAGAACAAAAAAAAAGTGGTTTCTCTTTGCTTAGTCATAGCTATCTTCTGAGTATTCCATGTTTCAGCACATCCTAGTGGCTATATTCCCTTTTTCCAAGCAGGTTATAAAAATATTTCTCCTAAGTCAGAGCTTTCTCTAGCAGGAATTCTGTTCAGTATTTTGTTCACCTCTTCGGTTTTGCACCCTAATGTGATAAAGGTAACCATTAATAGTAATACACTGGTTGATAAAAGTCAGTAAAGAGAGTTTAAGGGAATGGGAATGTGAGCTTTCATGAAAGATACAGACAAGAAGCCACCCACCCAGAGCCTTGGAAAGATAGAATAAGATACTGAGTATACTGGTGGGAAGTCAAATCTCACCTGCTTCTCAGATTTACCACCGGGTGATTCATACCATGATTCTCGAACTTTCTACATGACATCATCTCTGCATCCCGGCTTTTTAGAAGAGAAAACTCTCACATGCAATAGCAAGTCAATACATCTAAAGTCATCTAAATACAAAAAGCCAATACATCTAAAGTCATCTAAATACAAAAAGCCAATACATCTGAAGTCATCCTTATCATTTAAAACATGAAACAAAAGGAAAGAGTTTTTTTCTAATTTTTTTTCTGATATTCTAATGAAGATTAGGGCAAGCCACAAAGCCATTTACAACCTATCCTCTACTGCAGCTTCCAGCCACAAATGTTACAGTGCTTCATGACTGGCAGGCCTGCGCTAACATTGGTCCCCCAAACACTGTGTGCTGCCTCGTGTCTTCCTGCTTTCTCTGGGCTGCTGCTCTGCCTGGACTGTCCTTTTCTACTGCCCAGACCCCAAAACTGAAATCAATTGTCTCTTTTCCCGAGAAGGCTTTTCTGGCCCAACCTCCTTCTATAATGCTTATGGCTCCTCTAACTACCTACATAAGTTTTTTCTAGCTTTGCACTTTCGAATTATGGAATGGTAATTCTTTGCTCACATGTCTGCTCCTGTGCTACAGGGTGATTTTTTGAAAGTATAGGTAGCATCTTATTCATCACCACATGTCCAATTCCTAACACAGGTTCATCCACAGAAAGCATCTGATAAATGTTAACTGAATATATTTCTCCCATCCTCATAAACTGTTTAAGGAAGAACAGCATTTTCAATCTTTCGCAGCTCCTCACCCATCCAGTTATAATATCTGGAAATCACTTTTAAATTACGATAGTGTTATATAAGATGTATGAGAGTTAAAGCCACACTCCAGGGACACACAGTTGCCCTAATCACAAAGGCACACTCCTACAGGGACAGTCACGTTTAATCTGAGAGGCCTTATTCTAGAGGAAGAACAAGTCATGCAGCTTTCCATTCATAGTTTGACCATTCATGACCATTCATGACCATTCATAGTTTGGTCAACAGCAGAGGCTTTCCTAATTAGCATAACCAGTCTCAAAATGACACTTATATCGCGGAAAGGAGTGATATTAGGACTTGTGGATTGGGTATATATTTTAGGGACACTCCTTAACCGTGAAAAATAGACTATAAGAATCTAGTCTCTCTCTAACCTGTATCCTTAGGAATAGAGAGCACCCAAATTTTGATTCCAAAATTGTTTGGTGTGCAGCCACTGAAATTGAAAAAAAAAAAAATCTGTTTCCTAAAACTTACCTACAAGAGAAATAGATTGCTGTCTCTAGAATATTACGACTTCTCCATCTAGTGAAACTTTTACGGTGGTGGTCAAATACCTTACAGGACAGAGACTTCGAATGTTATCAAGTATACAAAATATTGTTGAGAATATTTTGTCTGCTTGCTTGTAAGTGCTTATTAAACAAATGTTTATATGTAATATAATTTGATCTGACATTTTCCTGCTTTCTAACCTGGTAGCCAAGTCATCGGTAAATAATTAGCCCTTACTCACCTCAACTTTGTCTTCATTGGGAGACTATCAAACTTTTGGGAGACTATGATTATCTGCCAAAAATAATATATTTTTATTTCATTGCATGTGCTTTAGGTGTCATATATAAGAAGCCATTCTCTAACCCTAGATTATGAAGATTTATACCTATGTTTTATTCTAAAAGTTTTAGAGTTTTACCTCTTATATTTAGGTAGTTAATTTTTATGCATGGTGTCCAAATTCATTCTTTTGCATGTGAATATTGAAGTTGTCTCAGCACCAGTTGTTGAAAATATGTTTTTCTTCACTAAAATATCTTGGCACTTTGTCAAAAATCAGTTGACTATAACAAGTGTGAAGATTCATTTCTGGACTCTCAATTCTATTCCTCTATCTGTATGTCTGCCCTTGTGCCTATACCACACTGTCATGATTACTATAGCTTTGTAGTATGTTTTGAAATCAGGAAGTATGAGTCCTCTAACTTTGTCATTTTCAAGATTGTTTTGGCTATCCTGGGCCCTTTGAATTTCTATGTGAATTTTAGGTTCAGCTTGTCAATTTCTGAATAAAGGTCAAACTGGGATTTTGGTACGGATGGCACTGAGGTTGTAGATAAATCAATTCCAGGAGTATTGCCATCTTAACATTAAGTCTTCCAATCCACGAATGAAAGTCTTCCAACCCATGTCTTTCCATTTGTTTAGTTGTTCTTTAATTTCTTTCAACAATTTTTTTTGGTTTTCAAAGTATAAGTTTTACATTTCTTGTGTTAAGTTTACTTCTGTGTATTTAATTCTTGTTGATGCTATTGGTAAATTGAATGTTGTTAATTTTACTTTTGAGTTATTCATTGCTAGTGTCTAGAAATACAGTTGTTATTTGTATATTCATCTTGTACTCTGTGAATGTACTGAGCTTTTTTATTGGTTCTAATAATTTTTAGTAGCTTCCTTAGGATTTTTTATATGTAAGTTCATGTCATCTGCAAAGAGACATACTTTATTTTTCAAATATGGATGACTTTAATTTCATTTTGTGCTTAATTGGTTTGGTGGGAACCTCTAGTGCATCTTGCTCTTTTCTTGACATTTTAAATCCTGTGTCGATGGTCAGTCTATCTCCTTTTCAATCTACCTGCTTTGGGTACTCTTAACCAGATTGCCACTTGGGAATTATGAAAACAACTGACTTAAAATGTGGGGAATCAGCTACTCAGCAATAGTGTTAGAGGATATTGTTCTGTGCCTGTGTTGTCCTTCCCAGACTCACTAGATTCTTAATCTTCTCATCTGTAGAACTGGAGGATCCAGCTAGATAGTCTCTAATGTGACAAATGAGTGGATGACCTCAGCCTAGCTTGGTAGGAAGCCCTGCAGTGTGGCTACAAAGGGCAGCTAGAGAAGGCTATAGGAAGAGGATGCTCTAGGGCTTTCTACTTGTTGAGGATGCTGGTAGGGCCTCTACTGTGTTCATTTTGCGGTGCTCAGCACACTTAACATATTTAATACTTGTTAACATTCATAACAACTCTCCTATAAATGACACCTGGAGGAGAATGAAGATCAAGGAAATCAGGATGTCACCCCAGGAATGCATTGATTTTAATCAATTATTTAGGGAGTAACTTCATCTCACATACCTCTTATGCTTACAAAAAAACAAAAAAATCTTTGACTCATTGGACTCATTTGAAAACTTCTGTTGTGATTTGTTCAAGCCAAGGAACTTTTGATTAACGAGAAGGCTGGGTTACCTAGGACCTTTTTAGGTTAAACCTTAGGTTGTCATTGGTGTTTTATTTCTTTCAGTTTTTGCTCATCTGCATATGCAGAAGGGACTGTGGGAGTTTGTGCAGGGAATACAGCAATGTGGTCTATATAATTACTATGAATGTTACTTAGTGACTTGGTGGCAACCTAGAAAGTAACCTGGAAGTTCTGAATTTTCATTTCCTTTCAAAATCATATTGTTGATTTCATCTGGATCCTGTTACAATTTATCCTGTTTGTTAAGCCTCTATCCCATGGTTCAAATACACGTTTCAATGACCTTAGGAAATTTGATCAATCATAACCTTTAGATTATTTCTGGCATATAATGGTAACTTCTCAGAAGGCTGAGGTGTGTGAGAGTTAGCTATTCCCCAATAACTTTACCATCAGGTTGTAAAAAAATTATAGGACTAAATCTTCATAATCTTGGGTTAGTTAAGCCTTCTTAGATATAAAACCAAAAGCACAAGCAACAACAAGAAAAAAGATAATGCTTCATCAAATTAGAAATGTTTGTGCTTCAGAAGATACCATTAAGAAAGTAAAAAGACAGAATAGGAGAAAATATTTGGAATCATGTATCTGACAGGGGATTTGTATCTAGAATATACAAAGAACCCTCACAATTTAATAATAAAAAGACAAGTAATGTAGATTTTTTTAATGGAACAATGATCTGAATAGACATTTCTCCAAAGAAATTATATGAATGGCCAATAAGCATATGAAAAGATGCTCACATCATTAGCCATCAGGGAAATGCAAAGCAAAATGCAATGAAATACCACTTCACATCCACTAGGAGCCAGTAACAGTGTTGAGAAAACATTTTTATTTAGAAAGAATTACACCTGATAGATGTAGCTCCTTTATCCAATGGGAAGCATTGAAAATTCTCTGGCCATTGTCTCTTAGAGTATTACATGTTTTAAAGTCCTTAGATGCAATAGAAATGTTTCTATTTGAGTGTTTTTGAAAACATTCTTAAATCAACAAGTGTTACATTACGTGTAAAGGGATTTTAAAATTATATAAATGTTCACTGTCAATCACATTTCTTCCTAATAATGAAAGTAAAATATTAAGTGCCAACTTGTCACCCCTTTACTTTGGCTGGACTTCTCCTCTCTGATAGCAATTGATGCAGCTGCCGCTTCTTATCTCAGTGTGATACTTGCTGTCACTTTATGGCCTTGTTGGCATAGCTGGTCCCTCTCAGAACTTGGTTTGCAGTTAGGATAAACTGACAGTAGTTGCATCAGTGGATCTTTAACTGTCACAGCCTGAAGGTCTAACATCTAGGTTTCCTGTCATATTATCTAAAGGCAGGGAATATGTTGTATTTTCTTCTAAATTATAACTGATTTTCTATAAAATGTAAAGATTCATATGAACATAATTTAAATAAATATAAACTTGTGGGCTCTTTAGGATGGCTTTCTGCTAATCTTTAACTACAAATATTTACCTCAAAGTATATTCCCAAATTGCAAAACCAGAACTGAACTACATGTGACATTTGACATACCCTAAACTATTATGCTTTTCATTATGTATCCTTTACTGGATAATACCCATGGTTCATTTATGACTTGACCTCTGACAATTCAGACTTACAAGAGTTTGTATCGAAAGTTGGTACACTTTCTCATTCTGACAATGGCTTTAATTATGCAATGGCTTTAATAAAATGTTAGCTACTAACATACACACCGATAGTCTTTTATATTTGGCCTTTCTTGCTTTCCTACTATATTTATTTTATTCATCTTGCACCTAGATTTTCCCTCATCTCATCATTTAAAAGCAATACATAAGCCATGTCTCACCTGTATTATTTTTAGAACATATTTTCCTAACTATTGTTTTCTTGCTAATAATTTCCTCATAGCTTGTTTCTAAATTTTTAAAAATTCTTTTCACCTTGACATGCAAGGTCTTTCATCCCCACATCACTCCTATTAGTCTGTGCCTTACATCTATTTATAATTGAGTCTTTTGCTATTTTGTAACTCTTAACATTAGACTTAATCACTTTTATGTTAAGAGGCTAAATATTATAAATAAATGTAAGCTTTACTAAAATATACATTTTGAAAATACATTTAGTCTAAACATGATAAAGTTTTAAGAAAAACTAGAAGTTATGGGAGATCATGTTCTTAGCTAAGGGAATACTATACTTTCAAATACAGAAGCAAGGAATAAATCTAATTGTCTTGGGATGAGACAGAATTACACAGAGGCCATAAGTGCCCAATAAAGACCAACTAGAAACTATTCAAATTCTGACTTTTAAAAACAGCACAAATATATAATACCACCAATAACAAAAGACAACAACAAAGTATTTGGAACATGTAACAGAAATAAAGTTAATATCCTTGTTACATAAAGAATTCTTATAAAACCAAAACAAAAAAAGTCTATTAAAAATAGAAAAGGATGCTGATGAGCTAAAAGACATATAATTGGTTAATATTCACATAAAAATGGTTTAGCTTTATTAATAATCAAATACAAGTTAAAATGACAGACTTTCATTCTCCGACTGGGAAAGGTAAGAAAAATTGAAAATCAAAATGTTGACTTTTTTTTTTTCAGTTCTTATCACTGCATAACAAATTATCCCAAAATTTGGCAACCTAAAATAACAATTGCATTCTGCTAACAGGTTCTATGGGTCAAGAATTCTGAAAAAGCACAGGAAAATAGCATGTTTCTGCTCCACAGTATCTGGAGCTTCCTCTGGCAAGACTCAAAAGATGGAGGTGACTCAGCAACTGGGGCAGGAATCACCTGCAGGTGTCACCACTCACAGGATTGGTGGTTGCCGCTCCTGACTGGGAGCTCATCCCAAACACCCTCCTGTGTCCTTTCCCTGTGGCCTGGCATGGAGATCTCCCCCTTTTCACATGGTGGTTCAGGCCTCCAAAACTATCCTTTTCTTACTTTTAATATATTTTTTTTCCTTTTGGTTTTGTAAGAATTCTTTATATATCAAGGATAGCAAACTTTTATTTTCTGCTACATGTTCTAATGAAAGTAGATGGAAATTGTATCACCTTTTATAGCCTAACCTTGGGAGTCACATAACATAAAGTCTGAAGGCACAAATCTGCCCAGACTCAAGGAGAGGGAACAGACCCCGTCTCTGGATGGGAGGAATGCTAGAGTCACATTGTGTGAAGACCATGGGGGATGGGAAATATTTTTGTGGCCATACTTAGAAGATTAACTTGGAGGAAGATTCCTGGTAGCCTCAACTCACTTCCCGAATCTTCTACATCATCCAAAATTCCCTGATGGAGCCTGGCAGAATATTTGGAAAGGCAAAAACAAATAACCCCATCAAAAAGTAGGCGAAAGATATGAACAGCTACTTATCAAAAGAAAACATTTATGAGGCCAACAAACATATGAAAAAAAAAGCTCATCATCACTGAGTAGAGAAATGCAAATCAATACTACAATGAGATACCATCTCATGCCAGTTAGAATGGCAGTCATTAAAAAAACCAGGAAATGGCCAGGTGTGGTGGCTCATGCCTGTAATCCCAGTACTTTGGGAGGCTGAGGCAGGCGGATCAGAAGGTCAGGAGATCAAGACCATCCTGGCTAACACGGTGAAACCGTGTTGTCTACTAAAAAAAAAAAAAAAAAAAAAAATACAAAAAAATTAGGTGGGCATAGTGGCAGGCCCCTGTAGTCCCAGCTACTCAGGAGGCTGAGGCAGGAGAATGGTGTGAACCCGGGAGGTGGAGCTTGCAGTGAGCTGAGATCGCGCCACTGCACTCCAGGCTGGGTGAGAGAGCAAGACTCCGTCTCAAAAAAAAAAAAAAGCCAGAAAACAACAGATGTTGGAAAGGATGTGGAGAAATAGAAACGCTTTTACACTGTGGTGGAAGTGTAAATTAGTTCAACCATTGTTTGTGGAAGACAGTGTGGCGATTCCTCAAGGATCTAGAACTAGAAATACCATTTGACCCAGCAATCCCATTACTGGGTATATACCCAAAGGATTATAAATCATTCTACCACAAAGACACATGCACATGTATGTTTATTGTGGCACTATTTACAATAGCAAGGACTTGGAAAAAACTCAAATGTCCATCAATGATAGACTGGATAAAGAAAATATGGCAATATACTATGCAGGCATAAATACTATGCAGCCATAAATAAGGATGAGTTCATGTCCTTCGCAGGGACATGGATGAAGCTGGAAACCATCATTCTCAGCAAATTAACACAGGAACAGAAAAGCAAACACCACATGTTCTCACTCGTAAGTGGGAGTTGAACAACGAGAAGACATGGACACAGGGAGGGGAACATCACACACTGGGACCTGTTGGGGGTTGGGGGGTAAGGGGAGGGACAGCATTAGGAGAAATACCTAATGTAGGTGACAGGTTGATGGGTGCAGCAAACCACCATGGCATGTGTGTACCTATGTAACAAACCTGCATATTCTGCACATGTACCCCAGAACTTAAAGTACATAAGAAAAAAAATCCTTCTGCCTCTAAACTTTACACCACCAAATCCATCATGGTCTAACTCCTTTTATTCCCCAGTGAATCTGAGTTAATAGACCAAAGTTTATATAAGATGAACATTCAAAATACTGATTTCTATGGGATTGAAACCATTAGAATAGGTAGTTTTCACTATAATTCACTTAGATACACAGTAACAGGATATTAAAGCTGTTAGAAGATGCCATGAAATCAGAAAAGTCTTACAAATTAAGAAATATTAGTAACAAAAAAGTAGGACAGAGGATTGTTATTTTTAGTTGAGCAGCAAAGCAGCAGGGTTTTGGCGAGAGGACCTAGACATAAAGCAAACGTGTTACCTCCCTGGGGCTGTGTGGGATTTTCTCAGGTACTCTGTTTTATTTGATTCCAGCTCTACCTTTCTACACACTTCAGAAGGTGGTCTCATCTCTGGGTTAGATTACGGCCTTGCTGACATTTAATTTATCTTTTAAAATATAAAATAGGACTAGAAATCTTGAAGAATTTTTCCATACTCCAAAGAGTATTTTAATTTATTTTTTCAAAGTCTTTCTAAAAAAAATCACCTACGAATCTGCACTAAGAGGAGGAGGAAGAGAAGAGAGTTCAAAGCACATATATACTGAGAGGCAAACCAAGTATCATTATGTCAAAAAGTATGTAACAACCACAGACTCCACAGTTTGTTGCTTAAACATTGTTTCTCATTGTTGTTCATTGTGCACTGAGGCATCATCTACCCTAACTCTTATCATCACAAGCTCATCTCTCTCCCCACACCTTTTAGTATATTTGGACATAACATAGCCCACTTCTCCCCTCACTCTTGACTCTAAGTTTTAACCTGACCCTTCAGGTCACCTTTCTCTGAAGGGATATCTCCTTAACAAGAGAACTGGTAACATTTCGGGTTGACATGGTGAAGGTACTTAAACATGTATGAGCCTTGACACCAATGATCAGCTTCTACCATCATGCTTGATACCTGATCCATTTACACAGAAGTAAAGTTTCCATAGAACACAGATTCAGCTTTTAACACTGCCAAACATAGCTGCAGAAAGACAAAATTCCTGAGTATATTTGTTCCTAGATACTAACACCTTATCTACGAAAACAGTGCATTCAATTGTTAACTAGAGCTGTATGTGCACTGAGATATGTTGGTGTTTTTCCATTTGGCAGAAATTTGAAAAACTCAAACTGTGAGGTGGGATTCCCAGAATAATGGGTCCTCTCTATACTTTAGTTCCAAGATATTTCACATTGCTGAAAAGTTCAATTATAAAAATTTCCAAACTCCCCCAAAATAAGAATTGTGCAGGTAATAAGGGCTGGTATAACTGCGGGCATGATGGTGACCGATTATTGGAGAAAAAAATTTCTTCATTACCCCAAGTATTTACCAATACCCCAATACAAATACCCCAAGTATTTACTAACTTTCATCATGGCACATGCTTTTTCCATCTCCTGGGTCTGAGATCCCCAACTGTAATTACTTCTTTGAGTTGGGTCTTAAAGAAATCACAAAAAAAAGACATAGCATAGAATTTTAGAAATGGCAGATATACTAGAGAATATCTAGCCCATTCTTTATTTAGACAGATACAGAAGCTGAAGAGTCCAGAGAGGCCGTGTGACCTATGCAAGGTCACCAGAGAAGCAGCAGCACGTGTCATCCTCACACCCTGATGTAGAGCTTCTGAGTTCGAGTATTCTTGATGTATGTTCAAGGGCTAAACAGAGCTCCTGGCACAAAGGGGCCTCAACCCAGATTGCTCCCATCACTATGTTAGTGGTTCTCAGGTGTGTTTCACCCTTCCAAACAGCAGGATCAGCATCACCCAGAAACTTATTAGAAATGGAAATTATCTGTCTCCATTCAGACCTAGTAAACCAGAAATTCTAAGGGTGGAGCCCAAAAATCTGTGTTTTAATAAGCTTTCCAGATGATGTTCATGCACACTGAATTTGGAGAGTGAGTGTTCCAAGTGAGGCTTTTTATACCATTCCCTATGTCAGGGTGCTTTCTACCTATTCTCACCAGAAGCCTGACACAGTAAAGAATTTACTTTTACTGAAACTTTGTATGAAATGTGTTAACCCATCTCAAACTTTAATAAGAATAATTATTTGGGAGTCAGTTAAAAAGCAGATTCGGACTCAGTAGGTTTGGGTAGGACCTGAGATTCTGCATTTCTAATACACTCAGGTGTAATGTTAATACTACTGGTATGAACCCTACTTAGAGCAGGAAGGGGCTATAGTTCATTAGTCTCAACTGATATCAAAATTTGGGGCTAAATATCTTGGATTGAGGATGAGCGGATACTGTTATCCCACCATTTATGTGACCTTTCATTGTGTCAGTATCACTGACGTCCATAAAGAAACCTTATCTTGAACACATTAGTAGTTTTGAGGTTGCTGTATAGTCACAGTTGTGCTTTTAAAACAAGGAACAGGACTGAGGAGGACCTGGGAGAGTCTAGGGCTTCAGTCAAAGCAGCAGCCTGAAAGAACAATGTTCTCTGGAGTCTCTGAGTTCCTGTGAGAGAGTTCAGGAGAAGAGGCATGGTGCCAAAAAAGGAAAGCTGGGAGGCACCTAAAACAAGCACAACTGACTTCAACATTTTGACAAGGGCCAGCTCAGGGCAGTGGTGACAAAGAATGCCATTTAACTCCACATAATTTGATTTGAGGCAGGGACAAAACCATACATGACAGAATGCCTTCATCCAGGCTGTTTCAACTCTTATCTTAAAACCACCCCGTGTGGTGATACACAGTCACCTCAGCTCTGCCTTATTTTCCTTTTTCTTATTTATATTGGTAACTTTCATGAGAAAAATATTTTCTCCACAGTTCTTAATAAAGAAGTAGCCCAAGTGCCCAAAGTCTAAAAATGCTGTTGGATTCTATGCAAGGCAGCATATGACACCGTGAATGATCGATGTCCAGTGATGGATAAATGTGTGCTTGGTAGAGGGCTCAGCACCAGCATTACAGCAGGACAAGAGAGGCTTCCACTGTCGAAGAGCTGTTGGCACTAACCAAGGGACTTTTCCTGTCTGGTTCACAGGCCTGCATTTTATCATGAGTTTGCACACTGCCTCTCGCTCCTGACTTGCACAACTGGACATTTCCTGGCATTTGTACAGCACAAAGGTCAGATGGATATGATGACTCAAACCTCATTCATGGGAGAGAATGGGAGGGCAGGTCCCTGACTCCCATTCATGGACAAATTGAGAGCCAGACATACTGTGGTTCACTCAGAAAGATTCAGTGTCACAGACCCAATTACCACTGCTTCCCTGGCTGACCCCATGTAATAGGTCTCAATACAATGGTATCCCAGGGCATATTAATGAGGATAGCCCCCACCTTCTAACAGAATAAGACTTCTAATGCCAGGTGGTCTCTGTGTCAAGAATAAAGTGGGGAAAAATTGCCTGTCTTATCTTCCAAGTGACTTGGATAACAATGAATTTGTTGGCACATTAAATTTCTTTGAACTTCACTATTTCTGTTGCTACAAAATAAATAAATGAGATGATCAAGACCAGAATATTCCCTTGTTGGTTGCTGCCTCTCTCTCTATTTTTTTCTTTTGAGACGGAGTCTCACCCTGTCACCTAGGCTGGAGTGCAGTGGTGCGATCTCGGCTCACTGCAACCTCTGCCTCCCGGGTTCAAGTGATTCTCCTGCCTCAGCCTCCCAGGTAGCTGGGATTAAAGGTGCACATCACCATGCCCAGCTAATTTTTTGTAACTTTAGTAGATACAGGGATTCACCATACTGGCCAGGCTGGTCTCGAACTCCTGACCTCATAATACACCTGTCTCAGCCTTGCAAAGTGCTGGGATTACAGGTGTGAGCCACTGTGCCCAGCCTGGTTGCTCTGTATTATAGTTAGCTGGTGACTTGAATTTCTTACGAGCCTAGAACCTTGAACTTATTCTCTTTGGTTGTAGTTCAGCAGCTGACATTTATGTCAATTCTTTCCCAGGCCAAAAGAGTCTCTTTGCCTTTCGAAATATTCTGCCAGGCTCCATCAGGGAATTCTGGATGATGTAGAAGATTCAGGAAGTGAATTGAGGCTGCCAGGAATCTTCCTCCAGGTTAATCATCCCTGTAGACTAGAGGAAAGAAGCAGGCTGGCTGGCTGAGTAATGCAGATAAGCAGATGGCATGGGCACAAGTTAAATGAGCTGCATATTGGCTTCCAAGTTCTCTTGCAACCAATGCCATCAAAACAACGTGATATTGCTGCAGATTTCATTATCAACTTTATGAACACCATCATGAGAGAGAAGGGGAGGATGAATTCAACACTTCATTACCTTTTAAATGTGAAATTCCCTTTGACAACACACATCAAAAATAGTTAAGAACACAAAATTTTAAAGATATTTTCCAGTATGTTCTTAAATTTCATAATTTTAAAAATATTTTTATGGAGATGATTAGGATTCCAAGTAATGTCTTAAAATTGAAGAACAGTTGGCCGGGCGCGGTGGCTCAAGCCTGTAATCCCAGCACTTTGGGAGGCCGAGACGGGCGGATCACGAGGTCAGGAGATCGAGACCATCCTGGCTAACACGGTGAAACCCCGTCTCTACTAAAAATACAAAAAACTAGCGGGGCGAGGTGGCGGCGCCTGTAGTCCCAGCTACTCGGGAGGCTGAGGCAGGAGAATGGCGGGAACCCGGGAGGCGGAGCTTGCAGTGAGCTGAGATCCGGCCACTGCACTCCAGCCTGGGCGACAGAGCGAGACTCCGTCTCAAAAAAAAAAAAAAAAAAAAAAAAAATTGAAGAACAGTTATTCAAGGCAAATAGGCCCCAGACTCTATATAAAATTTTATATGATGCATTTACTAATAGACAAAAAAAGATTTTATCTGGTTGTAGATAGATGAGCTTAGGAAATGAAAGGGAAAAAATTGCACATTTCAGCATAATGGAAAACACAGTTTCTTCCTAGGGAGTCCCATGATTTTAGCCTAACTAAATAAATTCACAAATACAAAATAACTTTAGGGGCTGGACTTGGTGGTTCACACCTATAATTCCAGCACTTTGGGAGGTTTAGGCAGGTGGATCACCTGAGGTCAGGAGTTCGAGACAAGCCTGACCAATATGGTGAAACCCTGTCTCTATTAAAAACACAAACAGTAGCTAGGCCTGAGGCCAGCTACTCGGGAGGCTCAGACAGGAGAATTGCTTGAACCCGGGAGGTGGAGGTTGCAGTGAGCCAAGATCACACCACTGCACTCCAGCCTGGGTTACAGAGCAAGACTCCCACTAAAAAACAAACAAGCAAACAAAAACAAAATAACTTTAGGGTCATCGTTTATCATTAGATAACTTAGATCAAACCTGAAGCAGGGAGTTACAATTATCAGTCTATACTGAGCTATATACAGGCTCAGAAAACAATGATGATGGAAACTTTGAGTAGTGGTCAGTGTATTGCCCCAGAAAAAAAAAAAAAAAAAAATCTATCAGTTTGAGTTTTTTTAAATCACTTTATGATTTAAAAAATGATGATTTAAAGTGATTAAATGATGTGATTAAAAGTGATTAAATGATGTGATTAAAAGTGATTAAAAATGATGATTTAAAGTGATTTAAAAAAATCAGTAGCCAATGAATAAAGGTATTAGATAGAAGGAGGATGGATGATTGCAATGGATAGACCAGCTGTTACCACCTGAACCAATGATCTATTTTAGCGTGCTTAAAAATGAGAAAACCAGACACTGTGCATCAGGATGGGATGCAGCATGAAGCACAGACCCACATGGGAGGTGGTCTTCCCTAAACAGGTGAACCAACATCTAATCAAGCCTGTAGGCACCTCTCATTCACAGAAAGGGAGGGTATAGAGGGTCAAGTTGAACATCAAAAAGCAGCAGGCAGACAAGTCCAGAGGGAAAACATTCTAGAGAACTAAATCAGTTTAAGTCACTTGCAGAAGGTAAAGGAGGGAGGAGGAAGAGTAAGATCACTTCCAATTATAGAAATTTAAGGGAAAGAACCACCAAATTAATGTATCAACCTTGTTTTTGTCCTTATTCAACAAAACCAACATAAAATGACCTTTAGTGACAACTGGAGGAATCTGGCTGGGAAATAGGTGTTCTGTGAAACCAAGGAACTTTGACAGGTATAGTAACAAGACTGTGGTTATGCTGTGGTCCATATTTCTCAGAGAGGGATATTGATGTGGGAGTTAAATGACATGATGTGTGAGGTTTGCTTTAAAATACTTCAGCAAAGAAAAACAAAGGAGAGATAAGTATTGCAAATTGGGCAAAATTTTGATAAATGATGAAGCCGAGTGACTGAGAAATTCCTTGTACTATTCTCTTTTTTCGAAATGGAGTCTCGCTCTGTCGCCCAGGCTGGAGTGCAGTGGCTGGATCTCAGCTCACTGCAAGCTCCGCTTCCCGGGTTCATGCCATTCTCCTGCCTCAGCCTCCCGGGTTGCTGGGACTACAGGCGCCCACCACCTCGTCTGGCTAATTTTTGTATTTTTAGTAGAGATGAGGTTTCGTGTTAGCCAGGATGGTCTCCATCTCCTGACTTCGTGATCCACCTGCCTTGGCTTCCCAAAGTACTGGGATTACAGGCGTGAGCCACCGCGCCCAGCCTGTACTATTCTCTTTAATGTACATTTGAAATTTCCAAACACATTTTTAAAATTTTGCTGTGTAAAGAAGAAGCATCTCTAATTTAACAAGCCTATTATTGAGAATCACTGTGAGATAAAACACATATTGCAATTAAGCAACTTAAAAGTCAGTCAAGAGAAAACAAGAGAAACTAGCTTTCCAAAATATCTTACTCAATAACAAAATGTGTCTAAGACCAGAGCACTGCACCAAGATACTGCACTGTGTGATAGTTATTAGCTTTTGAAATTTCATCCAGGAAAAAAACCCTTTAGTCACACGTAAATAATAAAATAATTATTTAAAACACATGCAGATAACATCTTTCCCAATTAAAAATTATTTTTTATAAAAAGAAAACTTTAACTTTACAAACTGATCTTTACAATCTTATTCACAAAAAGAAATGAATATAAACAAAGTCATTATCAGTGAAGACATATAGAGCAATTTGATCAAGAAACAAACCATAATCTTTGTACATCAAAAAATATCAGGTTTGCAGTAAGAGATGTGGCAATTTTAAAGGAACCTGAGATAAGCTCCTTGTTAGCAATGTCATAGTTACAAAAAGCAAAGACAACAGCCAGCAGATCTGCCTAGCATTTTTCCTTGAAATAAAATTTGAAATTCATAAGGAGATATTTATTTAGCCCATCGGAGGAATGTTATTTCTACAATGTTACATAAGACATTATAAAAACATTTAACACTGCTCTCTTCTTCAAAGAAAAGGTGGATGACTGCTCTCCATGACTTAAACACAAGCTCCCTACTGGTCAAACGGTGACCTAAAACTCTCCGGGCATCGCACCCAACCTGCATTCTGTAACCTCTACCTTGGAACAGTGAGTATCACACACACAGCTGTCCAACACCCAAAAATAATTTTAAAAAGTTTCTTCTTAAATTCCTCTCTTCTTTGAGATAGATAATAAATACTCAAAAAGGTTTCAAGTATTCAGGCACTATTTCATTAAATGACACCAAAACAGACTAAAAACAAATTTGGCCAGAATTTTATCACTATTACAAAAACAAACAAACAAAAAAATAATGTTGCAGGAAGACATCTAAAGAAAATGCAATCAATTCTACAATTTGGCCCCAAATATTCTCCAAAAATATTCTCTTGTTCTAAGAGAAGTGCTTTTGGTTTGTCACCAAATGGCTGACCCAAGGAAAATAAATTATTCCACAAGTCTAATGTGTGACAATGTTTGTTCCAATGGACAATGTACTTAAGAAAAAAAGCTTGTATTGAAAAAGTTGGAAAAAAACAAAACACCAATCATTTACTAAAGCTAAGCATTAGAATAAGAACATCTGTCATGTTTTTTTCTAGTCTGCTATGACTACAACTATTAGAAATATTGAATTTCACTGGGACAAGGATTTTTCACATACCTTAATGTTTCCTATCTCCAGGAGTGTGTCGAATTGGAAAATCTCTTAACCCTCCTTTCCTCCTCTTCGCATTTATTTCACTCCATGGGAAGAAGAGACACTAATTTTTGAGACTATGATAACAAGATCCCCATAACAGGGAGAAGGAGTGAATTATGTCAAACATTTGGGGAAGATATAATGCCAATTTTAAACAAACTATTTAAGAACATTGACAAGGATGAAATTATTTATAAATATTTCTATGAGGCCAGTGTTAGCCTGACACCAAAACAAAACCCCAAAAATAAATAAATAAAAAGATAGAAGAAAACTAAAGAACAAACATGCCTTATAAACTTAGATGTAAAAAAACATGAACAGTTTAATCAAATCCAAAATCATATTTTAAAAGAACATATTATAACCAGTGGAATTTATTCTAGAGCCTCAAGTCTGGTTATACATTCAAAATCAATATAATTCACCATATTAACAGACTAAAAAAGAAAAATTAAATGATCATCTCAAGAGATGCAGATAAAGCATTCAACAAAATACAAAATCTTTTTTGATAAAAACTTTCAGCAAACTAAGAATAAAAGGGAACCTCCTCAACCAGTAAAAAGAATCTATGAAAAGCCTGTAGCTAACATCCCAGTTATTATTTAAAGACTGAATGCTTTTTCTTTAAGATCAGGAAAAGGAGAACAATGCCTACTCTTATCACTTCTCTTCAAAATCATATTGGGGGTTCTAGCCAATGCAATAAGAGAAAAATATATGAAACTTATCCAGGTTGGAAAATAATATATAAAATAGTATTTTTCAAAGATAAACTGAATGGATTCTGTAAAATATCCCAAGAAATCTATTTTTTAATCTCTTAGAACTGATGAGTTTAACAAGGTGGGAGGATACAAGATCAATATACAAAAATCAGCAATCAGGAATTGAAATTTAAAAATACTATTTACAATAGCATTCAAAACTATGAAATCGTTAAAGATACATATGACAAGAGATGTGCCAGATGCATACACTGACAACTGCAAAGCATTGCTGAGAGAATGATTTAGGTCTTCAATTTCTAATCTACCATGAAGACTTTGGAACCTTTCCACTTTGATCCACAGCTCTCACTCTATATACAAATTAGCTAAAAATTAATTTGACCTATTATAAACCCAAAGCCAATAAAAACTGTGGAAGGAAACCTAGCAGAAAATCCTTGTAAATGTGAGTTAGAGAAAGATTTCTTAGATACAAAATGAAAAGCATGATGCATAAAAGAAAATGTGGATAAATTTGTCTTTATCAAAATGAAAAATTTCTGGTCTCTGAAAAATGCTCTTGAGAGAGGGAAAAGACAAGCCATGAACTGGAAGGAAATATTTGCAAATCACATATTTGGTAGAAGTCTTGTAAACAGAGATAAAGAACTTTCAAAACACAAGAAAATGAACCCAGTTTATAAAAAGGCGTACAAGTAAGCTCAATGTCATCAGTCATTAAAGAAATGCAACTTAAACTCATGAAACACCACTGCACACCTATTTAGAATGCCTCAAACCCAAAACACTGACCAAAGTTTTGGAGAGAAGGAGGAACCACTGGAACCTGCCTACACTGTTGGTGGAAATGTAAAATGGAGCAACCACCTTGGAAAACAAGTTGCCAGTTCCTTATAAAGTGAAGCATATACGTATTATCTGACACTGCCATTTTACTCTTTCAGGGTGTGTTTTAAGCAAGGTTCCTGCCATTAATAAAGAGACATACTGGAATTTGTGTTTTTCCTCCACTGTGGAGATTGTCATCTGACACATGAACCTTGGAATTGTTGCAGATGTGATATGACCATGAGTGGTGATGTAACCACCAAGCCAAGGATGGCAGAACTAAGAGATGGAAAGCTTCAGGGGCTCGATGACTTAGCTGAGTCCTCAACTCACAAAGGTTGGTTTCTTGTTTTGTTCCTCCAGATTTCTTTCTTGTCACATATGAAAACAACCCCTTTTTAAAATGATCTCCCGATTACTTTGGTTAGGCCTCTGATTATTTGCAGTTTAACACTTTTGTTGTGTTGTTGTCGTTGCTTTTGAGACCGGATCTTGCTCTGTTGCCCAAGATGGAGTGCAGTGGCACATATGAAAACAACCCCTTTTTAAAATGATCTCCCGATTACTTTGGTTAGGCCTCTGATTATTTGCAGTTTAACACTTTTGTTGTTGTTGTTGTCGTTGCTTTTGAGACCGGATCTTGCTCTGTTGCCCAAGATGGAGTGCAGTGGCACATATGAAAACAACCCCTTTTTAAAATGATCTCCCGATTACTTTGGTTAGCCTCTGATTATTGCAGTTTAACACTTTTGTTGTTGTTGTTGTCGTTGCTTTTGAGACCGGATCTTGCTCTGTTGCCCAAGATGGAGTGCAGTGGCACATATGAAAACAACCCCTTTTTAAAATGATCTCCCGATTACTTTGGTTAGGCCTCTGATTATTTGCAGTTTAACACTTTTGTGTTGTTGTTGTCGTTGCTTTTGAGACCGGATCTTGCTGTGTTGCCCAAGATGGAGTGCAGTGGCACATATGAAAACAACCCCTTTTAAAATGATCTCCCGATTACTTTGGTTAGGCCTCTGATTATTTGCAGTTTAACACTTTTGTTGTTGTTGTCGTTGCTTTTGAGACCGGATCTTGCTCTGTTGCCCAAGATGGAGTGCAGTGGCACATATGAAAACAACCCCTTTTTAAAATGATCTCCCGATTACTTTGGTTAGGCCTCTGATTATTTGCAGTTAACACTTTTGTTGTGTTGTCGTTGCTTTTGAGACCGGATCTTGCTCTGTTGCCCAAGATGGAGTGCAGTGGCACATATGAAAACAACCCCTTTTTAAAATGATCTCCCGATTACTTTGGTTAGGCCTCTGATTATTTGCAGTTTAACACTTTTGTTGTTGTTGTTGTCGTTGCTTTTGAGACCGGATCTTGCTGTGTTGCCCAAGATGGAGTGCAGTGGCACATATGAAAACAACCCCTTTTTAAAATGATCTCCCGATTACTTTGGTTAGGCCTCTGATTATTTGCAGTTTAACACTTTTGTTGTTGTTGTTGTCGTTGCTTTTGAGACCGGATCTTGCTCTGTTGCCCAAGATGGAGTGCAGTGGCACATATGAAAACAACCCCTTTTTAAAATGATCTCCCGATTACTTTGGTTAGGCCTCTGATTATTTGCAGTTTAACACTTTTGTTGTTGTTGTTGTCGTTGCTTTTGAGACCGGATCTTGCTCTGTTGCCCAAGATGGAGTGCAGTGGCACATATGAAAACAACCCCTTTTTAAAATGATCTCCCGATTACTTTGGTTAGGCCTCTGATTATTTGCAGTTTAACACTTTTGTTGTTGTTGTTGTCGTTGCTTTTGAGACCGGATCTTGCTCTGTTGCCCAAGATGGAGTGCAGTGGCACATATGAAAACAACCCCTTTTTAAAATGATCTCCCGATTACTTTGGTTAGGCCTCTGATTATTTGCAGTTTAACACTTTTGTGTTGTTGTCGTTGCTTTTGAGACCGGATCTTGCTCTGTTGCCCAAGATGGAGTGCAGTGGCACATATGAAAACAACCCCTTTTTAAAATGATCTCCCGATACTTTGGTTAGGCCTCTGATTATTTGCAGTTTAACACTTTTGTTGTTGTTGTTGTCGTTGCTTTTGAGACCGGATCTTGCTCTGTTGCCCAAGATGGAGTGCAGTGGCACATATGAAAACAACCCCTTTTTAAAATGATCTCCCGATTACTTTGGTTAGGCCTCTGATTATTTGCAGTTTAACACTTTTGTTGTTGTTGTCGTTGCTTTTGAGACCGGATCTTGCTCTGTTGCCCAAGATGGAGTGCAGTGGCACATATGAAAACAACCCCTTTTTAAAATGATCTCCCGATTACTTTGGTTAGGCCTCTGATTATTTGCAGTTTAACACTTTTGTTGTTGTTGTCGTTGCTTTTGAGACCGGATCTTGCTGTGTTGCCCAAGATGGAGTGCAGTGGCACATATGAAAACAACCCCTTTTTAAAATGATCTCCGATTACTTTGGTTAGGCCTCTGATTATTTGCAGTTTAACACTTTTGTTGTTGTTGTCGTTGCTTTTGAGACCGGATCTTGCTCTGTTGCCCAAGATGGAGTGCAGTGGCACATATGAAAAAACCCCTTTTTAAAATGATCTCCCGATTACTTTGGTTAGGCCTCTGATTATTTGCAGTTTAACACTTTTGTTGTTGTTGTCGTTGCTTTTGAGACCGGATCTTGCTGTGTTGCCCAAGATGGAGTGCAGTGGCACATATGAAAACAACCCCTTTTTAAAATGATCTCCCGATTACTTTGGTTAGGCCTCTGATTATTTGCAGTTTAACACTTTTGTTGTTGTTGTCGTTGCTTTTGAGACCGGATCTTGCTCTGTTGCCCAAGATGGAGTGCAGTGGCACATATGAAAACCACCCCTTTTAAAAATGATCTCCCGATTACTTTGGTTAGGCCTCTGATTATTTGCAGTTTAACACTTTTGTTGTTGTTGTCGTTGCTTTTGAGACCGGATCTTGCTCTGTTGCCCAAGATGGAGTGCAGTGGCACAATCAGGGCTCACTGAGGCCTTGACCTCCCAGGCTCAGGTGATCCTTCACCTTCAGCCTTCTGAGAAGCTGGATTACAGACATACGCCACCACATTTGGCTAATTGTTTTTTAACTTTTTTGTAGAAATGAGGCCTCACTATGTTGCCCAGGCTGGTCTGACACTCCTGGGCTCAAGTGATCCTGCTGCCTAGGCCTCCCAAAGTACTGAGATTACAGGTCCGAGCCACCACACCTGGCCAACTAACAAACATTTAATAGGTACCCAGTTACTATTCAAATGAGCTAGAAAGAAGCCTCTATCCAATATACAACATTATAGGGTATTATTATTTCCCACATTCTTCCCTTTCCTTCACCCCTTGACTACTCACCTATCTTTTCTTTTTAAGCACACACTCACACAACTACAGACAGCAAAGCTGGGGCTATTTTTTTTTCTTTTGTTTTCACCTTCCCTTGTACTCTCATCTGAAGGTAATTTGGGAGCTCTTTTTCCTCACAGTATTCAAAAAGTTTCTAGGTCATTTCTAAGAAAATCATTTCTTCAAGTATGTTAACTTGATCCTCGCTACTAGGTAGGCAGAATGATTAGGTGTGCTCTCTGGAAATAGTAAAACAATGATTAAGGTTAAAACACTGTGGAGTCAGTTTGCTAGATTCAAATCCTGTTTGGCCATAAACTAGCTGCATGGCCTTGGGAATAAGCAGCAGCCATCTATCCGCGCCTTAGTTTCCTCATCTATGACACAGAGTTAATGATAATAATAATACCTATCTCACAGAGTTGTGGGAATTAAATGGATGAATACATATAAGGTGCTAAGTCTATCTATTATTAGCATTATCATTATATTCCCACTCTAGAGATGAGAAACTACACCTCAAGAAATTAAGTAACTTACAAGCATATGTGAGAACTAAGGCAAAATTCAGATCCCTCATTTCTAGTTCAGAGTTCTTTCCCATACAACCCAGATTTCCTGAAGACTAAATATACTGGTAATCATCAGGATATCAAATCATGATAAAATAAAAGCAGATGAGACTATTCACTTACCAAGTTGGCAAACCAAAACCCAGATAATTTAATCTCTGTGCTTATGTGGGAAGATCCTGCACCCAGCTAATGGAGACCTTGTCTAAGAATGATTGGAAACCCTAAGTAGAATGAAAGGGAGAGTTGGGAATTGGTGATTACAGACTACTGAAGTGAGCCCCAAGTGAGGCACAGCTCATCCTTGACAGATCATAAAAAGGCAAAGAGAGGTCACAAGTTAATTTAAGTGTTTTGTCTTTCCTGAAAAGCAAAAGAGCCTTCACTTCAGCTTAGTTCCTGTTTCAGATAATAAAACTCACAGGCCACCTCCCTCCATGCGGAACCTTCCCGTACTCTATTTCACCAGAGCACACAATGTGACCTACCCCAGTCATTGCTGGAAAAATCAACTAAATTCAACCTGCTGTTACCCCTCAAGTTTATTTTGTCTTCACATATTTAAGAACTCCAAACTGAAACAATCCCAAGTATCTTACCTGAATTCTAACTTCTTGTATGTCTATCAGCCTTTCCACAGAAGCTCAACCTGCCATCGGGAGTACTAATGCTCTTCCAGGTGCAAAAGAGGAGACTGAAAATGTATAAAAGATATAAGATATAACTCATTTCTCTCACTGTATTTTCTTTGAGGGGATTAGAGATCTCACATCACCTTATTTGGCTTTCATGGATCAAGTCCTACAGAGAAAAATCAAAAGCTCTGAAATACTTAGATTTGGAAGAACACTTCCTGGCCTCCGCTGCACACTGAGGCCAAAAGTCACTTTCTTTATTCTTGCCTCGAGTAACCAGTGTGTGCCATCCCTGCCCAGCAAGTCTCCCACTGGGCATTCACAAGCATCACCTCTCCTGCATCCTCTGTCTGTGCTCTCAATCTCCTTCTCTTGAATTCCTCTGTATTAGTTTGTTTTCACACTGCTGATAAAGACATACCCGAGACTGGGTAATTTATAAAGAAAACGAGGTTTAATGGACTCACAGATCCACACGACTGGGGAAGCTTCACAATCATGGTGGAAGGTGAAAGGCATGTCTTACATGGAGGCAGGCAAGAGAGAAATAGAGAAATAAGACAGAGTCAAGTGAAAAGGGAAATCCCCTATAAAGCCATCAGATCTCATGAGACTTAATCACTACCGCAAGAACAGCATGGTAGAAACCACCCCCATGATTCAATTACCTCCAACCAGGTCCCTCTCACAACATGTAGGAATTATGGGAACTACAATTCAAGATGAGATTTGGGTGGGGACACAGTCTAACCATATCATCATCTCAAAGAAAAAACAAATCATCATCAAAAGGGGTTTGCCTGGGTAATCCTAGGCCCACCTCCCCATATGCACTCTCACAATAATGCTAATTAAAGCAAAGGTCCCCAACCCCTGGGCCATGGACCAGTATCTGTCCATTACCTGCATTACCACCTGAGCTTTACCTCCTGTAAGATCAGCAGCATTACATTCTCATAGTATCTCAAACTCCATTGCACATATGAGGTATCTGGGTTGCATGCTCCTCATGAGAATCTAATGCCTGATGATCTGTCACTGTTTCCCATCACCCTCAGATAGGACCATCTAGTTTCAGGAAATAAAGCTCAGGGTTCTCACTGATTCTACATTATGGTGAGTTGTTTAATTATTTCATTACATATTACAGTGTAATAAAAATAGAAATAAAGTACACAATAAATGTCACGCACCTGAATCATCCCAACACCACTACTCCATCCCCATCTGTGGAAAAATTGTCTTCCATGAAACAGGTCCCTGCTTTCAAAAAGGCTGGGGACCACTGAATTAAAGAATTCCCACACATGTCAGGAAAAATGATGGAGAGCACCAAATACTTCTGATAACTTCTTAATGAAAAACCTCTGGAATCCAGAATGTAATCCTTTGGCCAAGGGCTTGTATCTAATTTGAATAAGGACAACCATTCACTGGAAATATTCAAGCCTTCTTGAACATTGAGTTTGAGAATATACCCTGTTTTTTGCCTCCAAATTTTGAAGTAGTTTGATAATTCATTTGATAGTAAGTTCAGAACGCTGCTTTGCAGGTTTATTAGCCATGTCCAATTAGAAAATACTATCAAACATGCATCTAAAAATAAAAGGATCACAAATGTGCACAGAAAGGAGATGGAGAAGTCAGCCCACCAGGTATGGTTCCCATAAAAAGAGGAGTCAGCTCCTCTTGACAAAGAAATGGCACTCAGAGCATGAATTCGTACAGAACACCACTTCATAGTGGCAAAGATCTTTTTACTTTTTTCAAAGATTGTCAAATGCCTTACTTCTCCTCAAAAAGCATACAGAACAACACTGTTAACTCATTTGGCAGATGAAAAACAAAGGACCAGAGAGGGTCATTCATCTGCCGGAGCTCACACAGAAACAAAACTGAAACCCAGGGTCTCAGCTCACAGGACAATGACCTAAACTCAGACATTTTCCTCTTACATTCTCATTAGATACTACAGTTTGAAAGACTGAAATTTTGCCTGTCTCTGGCTTGAATTTTATCCCCACATGAGTTTCTAGCCCGTGCTCTTCCAAGGGTCATTTAGTCAAAGGGTCAAAGGCTTAGACTCCAGAGACCTTTATGGGTGAAGAAAAAATCCTTGGGGTAGGGGAGGGGGAAACATCTTCATTTGGAATTCTTCTCAAAGCTTCTTCTCATTTAAATTATAGAACTGATTAATACAAAAGTATATTAATGACCAATATTAAAACATATTAAAGTCCATATAATGAACTTTTGGTAAGTACATTAGCAGAAGGCAACACTTCTTTCTCTTTCATTCAGAAATGGTTAGAACAAACATTTCATTTTTTCCTTTTAAGCTAAGACAAATTCTATCTTCCCTCTACTACCCCATTAGCTTTTTTTTTTTTTTTTTTTTTTGAGACGGAGTCTCGCTCTGCCACCCAGGCTGGAGTGCAGTGGCCGGATCTCAGTTCACTGCAAGCTGCACCTCCCGGGTTCATGCCATTCTCCTGCCTCAGCCTCCCGAGTAGCTGGGACTACAGGCGCCCGCCACCTCGCCCGGCTAGTTTTTTGTATTTTTTTAGTAGAGACGGGGTTTCACCGTGTTAGCCAGGATGGTCTCGATCTCCTGACCTCGTGATCCACCCGTCTCGGCCTCCCAAAGTGCTGGGATTACAGGCTTGAGCCACCGTGCCCAGCCAGCTTTTTTAAAAAATTAAGAAATTAGTATTTAAAGACATTTATATCAGGATTAGAGGCTTTAACATCTGTCCTAATGAAGCCAAGAGTCTATGAGGATTTTTCAATCCAAAAATGAAAATAATAATCTTAGAGAAGTCCAAATAATGAAATAGTAGCTTTAAATCAGTACATGTATTTGTTTTCTGTCAACTTCCAAAGATAATTTAAACAATATTTATAAAATATTTATAATAGGCTAAGATAAGAGGTGGAAGATCCAATTAGTGGCTAAAACTACTGGATTGCTTAAAATAAAAATTGACATTTGCCATGTCAAGAACTAGATGATTGTTCTCTTAAACAATAAAGGTGCTACAAGAGGGTTAGGGTTAAATTATGCTATAACAAATCCTCTAGACACTTAATCAGAAATAAGAAAGAGACTTTAAAACCTGAGATGAGAACAAAGATTCTTCTTCTTGCCTTTCATTTCTGCTCCTAAAATCTCCATGGAAGAAATTCTTTCTCTTAATTTTCTGCTCAGTTATTTCCCCCCCCAAAAATGTGGCACCTTTTAACATTCAAGACAATTTTTATCACCTTTCCTCATATGGATTTTCCTATCAAAAACAAAGTATGGTAAAATGGAAGGGCACTGGACTAGAACAAGGAGTGTGGATTTGGCCCAGAATGTACCATTAAGCTCACATTTGATCTTGGGGAGGACACTTCACCTGCCAGGGTTCCAGTTTCCTCTTTTGTAAAATAAAGGGAAAGAACCAGATGAACTGTCAAATCCTTTCCAGCACCAGCCTTCTATATTTACTGAAGCAAATGTCTGCCGCTGTTATTTTCTGGGTGGCTACTGCCAGTGTTTGCTAAATGTAACCAGGAAAAAGTCTAGTCAATAATCTGGGATTTGCAACAACATTTCTGAGGGCCATACACAGCTTAGGTTACTACTTACGTATATGACCATTACACTGAGCAAACCACTCTTGGGTAATTAAGTAGTCTCAATATTATTAGATTACCATCTTTTCTAGCAACTGTTATAGACTCTGATTCCAGACAAAGCAGGAATACAGAAGCAGCACACACATCATTGTGGAAATAGGTAACAGAAGGGCGGGGAGACACAGGTGGTGGAGTGAGCAGAAAGATAGTAAGAGTCACTCAAGATCTTTGCAAGGCAACTAACTGTCTCTACATCATACTTTCTAGAAAGGTGTCACATAGCATCTGGCAATGCTAACAGTTTTCCAAATTTACAGCATCTCCTGATTATGTCTTATGTGGTATACTTATATAGATTAACAATACATATCACCATTTATTTCTTCAGACAACAGCAATAAAAGTTTTTTTTTACAAACCAAATTCTCATTACATGCCATTAAGGTCCATTTCTGATCCATGAAGATAATTTTTACATCCCTTGTTCTTTTCGGCAAGAAAAAAAATTATCTAATGAGTCTATTTGTCTCCAGAACAAACAATCTAAACTTAATTGCTTTGAATCATTGCCTACTAGAGAGTTTCATGGATTTTTGTTTGATATTCCACATGTGACATGTGTAATGGTGTAATGGTGTATTATGGGACAAATTCTTGAATAAGATGTCTGCTGCCTTTATGTGCTTCCAAAGGCTTCACTTGGCCATGGTTGTGAGAGGTGAAGCAGCTGGGCTTCTGGGTCAGGTAGGGACTTGGAGAACTTTTCTGTCTAGCTAAATGATTGTAAATACACCAACCAGTGCTCTGTGTCTAGCTAAAGGTTTGTAAACGCACCAATCAGCACTCTGCAAAAACGCACCAATCAGCGCTCTGTGTCTAGTTAAAGTTTTGTAAACATACCAATCAGAACTCTGTAAAAATGCACGAATCATCACTCTGTGTCTAGCTAAAGACTTGTAAATGCACCAATCAGCACTCTGTAAAAACGCACCAATTAGCGCTCTGTGTCTAAAGGTTTGTAAACGCACCAATCAGCATTCTGTAAAAACAGACCAATCAGCACTCTGTAAAAAGGACCAATCAGTGCTTGGTAAAATGGACAAATCAGCAGTATGTGGGTGGGACCATATAAGGGAATAAAAGCTGGCCATGGGACCAGCAGCTTCAACAGGCTCTGGTTCCCTTCAATGGCCTGGAAGCTTTGTTCTTTTGCTCCTCACAATAAATCTTGCTGATGCTCACTCTTTGGGTCTGCACTACCTTTATGAGCTGTAACAATCACTGCCAAGGGCTGTGGCTTCACTGCTGAAGTCAGCAAGACCAGGAACCCACTGGGAGGAGCAAACAACTCGGGACACACCCACCCTTAAGAGCTGTAACACTCACCGGGAAGGTCTGCAGCTTCACTCCTGAAGTCAAGCGAGACCACGAACCTACTGGAAGGAACAAACGCCAGACACACCATCTTTGAGAACTGTAACACTGCGAGGGTCCGCGGCTTCTTTCTTGAAGTAGCAAGACCAAGAACCCACCAGAAGGAACCAATTCCAGACACAACATGAATAGCCTAATGGGAACAGATGACAAGGGTGCAGGAGTAAGAGAGGATCCTTTTGCAGTCTCCAGAATCACACTAGGAAAAAAGCTTGGCATGGGAGAGTAAACATCTCTCTGTCCTGTAGGAAAGGAGGCCTGCATTAATTCACAGATGAAAAGGCAGGAGGGGACAAGGTAAAACTAACAATCTAGTCTATTAACAAATACTACCTCTGGGCCGGTCGCAGTGGCTCAAGCCTGTAATCCCAGCACTTTGGGAGGCCGAGGCGGGTGGCATGAGGTCAGGAGATCGAGATCATCCTGACTTACACGGTGAAACCCTGTCTCTACTAAAAATACAAAAATTTAGCTGGGCATAGTGGTGGGCATATGGTACCAGCTACTCGGAGGCTGAGGCAGGAGAATGGCATGAACCTAGGAGGTGGAGCTTGCAGTGAGCCCAGATAGCACCACTGCACTCCAGCCTGGGGGAAAGAGCGAGACTCCATCAAAATAAATAAATAAATAAAACAATACTACCTCTGTATATAGGTCTATCCTGTTTTTTAGAAATGACCATCATGGATTATATGAAGATTCTATGATGTAAAAAGAGAACATAGCACTCAATAAAGAGAATAAAAACTTTCCTATTAAAATATACACTATAAAAGATGAAAAATGTCAAGAGAAGTCATGTTACAAAAAAAACTAACTAGAACCAGGATAGAAGCAGAAATGAAAATTAAGCTGAATAGGATTAGAAGTGACTGTAACAGGTAAAGGCAACATTAGAACTGACAGTGAATCAGGGAATGATATGTAGGATAAGCTTTTAAACTCTCAGAATGTAGACAAAATGAAATTGTGAAAAAATATATAAATGAAGAGACATAATGAGTCAGCCTAGACATTGCCAGTATTTCTGAAAATGTGTAAGTACAAAGCATTACATGTCCCATATTCTGTTTTTAATAATCTTACTTTGACCTGTTATTTATTCTAAGTTTTTAGCTCCTTGGATATCTCTTTTCCTCCCAGTGTTAATGGAATTTCAGCACTTAGTGTTAAAATCTGTAGGTTCAACTAACTATGCTGAAGAAGATATCTGCATAAGTAGAAAATTTATCCCTCTCTTTTGCAGCTGCAGGAAAAATGTTATTCCAGATCATAAACCCTCCTTGCAAGATAAAAGTCTTTTGCAACATATAGAATTTAGATATAATTGCCATCTAGAGCGAGCAACTTCAAACTCTGAAATGTCTATCATTTTGATTGACTGTATTATTTACCAATGTGCTGTGCCCAAGTAATAACATCTCTGTTTTGTCAGATGAAAGCTAGAAAGATACTTCACAAAAGGTAAAATATAATAAATCAACTCTGCTAGATGTCTTAAAGTGTTTTTTTTTTTTTTTTTTTGCATTTCCAATGGCAGATTAGATCAAGGGAAGAAACCAAAGTAATAATACTCAAAAGTAAGAACACTTGCTTGCCGAACACCTGCTGAAGACACATTTAATTTGAAATTGTTCAATGAGCATCATACAATATTATTAAAATTAACTAATATATCCACATATCCGCATGCACTATCTAAATGTCAAACACCAAAAAAAAAAAAAAAAAAAAAGCAGCAAAGCATGAAATACAATTTTTACATTGGAAACATTTCTCAGCATTTTCTTATGTACAATGAAAGACAGAAGACAATAAAGAGACACCCCTTTAAAGGTAAGTCTGAAACCTAATAATTCTATGCATAGGTAAGCTATAATTAATGTGTGAAAGCAATAAAATGTCTCTTACCCATAATCAAATATGCAAAGTATTACCTCAATATATACTTCCTTAAACACCCACATGCGCACACACAGATATCAAAGTACATTAAATGAGAATAAACACTTAACCTTGAATAAATGTTGCAAAAACAATTTTATAAACAGCACTTAACACAAATGGTTATTAGTCTATCAGATTAGTAAAACGTGTGGAAGATAATAAATTATAGGTATTGAGAGATATCGAATAAAATAACTTGGTAACAATAATCTAAGTGTGAAAGTATGGATTATAATAAGAAAAAGGCATTAACACAGAATGAAGAAAAGTTGCTTCACCCTATAATAGAAAAGAGATTCATGGTTTTAATAGCTAGTATTCCATTCTCAATATTTTAAAAAATTGAGACATTAGATTATAGTGTATTTTTTAAAACAAAAGTCTAGATTTTAGGATGTCTCTCAAATCAGTAGAGAAAGAAGAACAAAAGAATATTGATTCAACAAAATTTTTAGAGGATTACTTAAAAAAAGAGCCAGTTATTAATCATGACAATGAGTGTAATGATTTAAACTACTATGGGAAGGCAAATGTTTTTATACTGTGTTAAAAAATAAGATTCAATTTTATAAAGTTCCTAAAATATATAAAGCCTGAATGTTAAAAACAATGCCAATCAAACAGTAGAAACTGAGTATTTGTTATAAGAATAGTAAAATGATAGCAACAGGGTTTTCTTATGCTAATAAAAGTATGGTTCACAGTTCAGATATGAGATTCATAAACATGTGAATCATAAACATTTTATCTTTACATGGTATGTAAATATAAAAAGCAAAAATATAAATATGAGATGAAAAGGTAAGTCACAGAATAGGAGAAAATATTCACAATTCATATATCTAACAATGATCTTGTGTTTTATACACATAAGTTTTATGACAACCATAAGAAGCAAAAAACAAACATGGGCAAAAGATCTGAGCGATATGTGCTAATACACACAAAGACGCTCAACAAAAAGATGCCCAACATCATTTGTCAGAGAAATTAAAACCACAATGAGATATGAGTATACACCTAGAGAACGGCTAAAATTGTAAACACAGTATCAACTGCTGGTGAGAATAGGGAGCATGTGCGACTCATATGCTGTTATGAGAATGTAAAAGCATACAACCACTTTGAATAATTGTCAGTTTCTGAAAACGTTAAACATATACCTACAATAAAGCCCAGCCTTTCTACTCCTAGGTCCTTACCCAAAAGAAATAAAACCAGATGTTCACACGAAAGCTTGTACATGAATGTTCATAACTTTATTTGTAGTATCTTTTAAAACGGGAATAATATCCTATAACTAGGGATAAAATCATTTTTATATGTCCAAGAAATGGCACATTTCTCAGCGATAAAAATAAAAGCATTATTGATACAAGAAAAAAATGTGGCTGGATCTCAAAATCAATATCTTGCATGAAAAAAAGCTAGGCCCCAAAAGAGTGCATCATATACAGTCTCATTTATTTGAAATTTTTAAAACTGAAAATTAATCTATACTGACAAAAAATAGGTAGGTGATTGTCTGGGGTGAAGGAAGGGGACGAAGAGACAGACTGCAGAAAGGCACCAGGAAACCTTGGGTAATATTGAAAATGGTGTGTATCTTGAATGAGATCTTATTTTCACAGATTTATACAGCACAGGTGGTTTTGGGTATGTCTATCAGCAAATGGTACACTTTACATGGATCCATGTACTTATACTTCAATAGAGTGGATTTAAAAATAGAAGAAATTGACAGATATTGTTACAGGAATTACAAATTTATTTTCCTACGGTGGCCAAACATATAATGTAAATGAATAAAGAATGATTAATTCAAGATTTTAAATGTTTTCCCTTAAATGCAATGTCTTTTCAGCCTATCTTTTGACTTAATACTCCCAGCGGTTAACTATTTTTTCAGTTTCCTCTGTTCTATCAAAAGTAGTACAAGAGAGCAAGAACAAAGGTAAATGGCAACTCACATTCAAGGCCAGAGTCCTCAATCTCAGACAACAAGGTAAGTCCGTGTCAAATGGGGAGTGAATGTACCATCACAAGAGGCCAGACACTTAGCTCTACTCAAACATTTCTGTGTGGCAACGAAGACACAGATTTAGCAGATTTTCTAATTTTTCAAAGGAAGTTAGAAATCAGAATGTTATATAAAATCCCCTGGCTTTTAAATGCTGGTGATTAATTTTAAAAATAACATTGCGTGCATGGGTAACTGCACGGGAAAACAAGAAACTTCTATATGTGGCTCTTTGAAACTTGTGCTTTACTATTTCATCTTTAGTCCTTCAGAGAACAAGTGAACAAAATACAAATAAGGATGGAGAGCATCTGAATAATGTAATTTTGATTCAACATATATGATATTTGTATTCTGCCAGAGAATAAACATTTTAAACATTCATGAAACATTTATAGCAGTTATTAATTAAAAACCCCAAACTCTAGGAGGTAAAATTATACAAGTTGCAATTGCTGGCCAAAATGCAATTAAACTGGAAATTAGTATGAAACGTGTCTTAAAACAAACAAAACATTGGAAAATGAAAACACTAACCTACACAATGCTTAAAACAAATAGGATATAAAGTGATAATCCTGTTTTATATGTGTGAAATGCTGGTTTATTTTAATTGAAATTAGACTAGAAAGGCCATTATATAAAACAGACAAAATTGGTGATGTTCTCCCAACCAGTCCTACGCCCATCACCAGCAGGGAACAAACTTTCAAAACCACTGTTTTAGAGTTATTTTTGTAAACTAAACATTTTAAAGTTTTCATTTACTAAAATTTGTGTATAATTCAGATGTCACCAAACAGGCTGTACTTCTCCTCAGTGAGTTGAAGTTATGCTATTTAAATTATGCTGAAAATGTTAAAATACAACTGCCATTTCTTCAGACAACTTTGATGTTTGATGAAAAAGAAAATCAAACATTTTGATTCTTTAAGTCTCCTGAATGTATTCTGTTGCTGGAGAATGATATTTGGAGATTTAAAAATTATGTCTTTTTTTCCTCTGAAGTGCCACAACTAAGATCAAATTACTAATATATATTAGGCTGGTGCAAAAGTAACTGTGGTTTTTGAAACTACTTTTCATTAATAGCTGTTAAATGTAGTGGATGAAGTACTGACATTGGATTGTTTATTGATGATAAAGTACATCTGAGCCCCAGACAAGTATCTACAGAAATGTACATCATGCAACGCTTATATTTTCCCCAGGAAATGGAAGCTTTAAACAGATTTTATTTAACCTCCCCAATGAGCTATGAGGAGGGTACTGTAATTCCCCTCTTATAGTGGAAAATACTGTGGCTTCTGTAGGTTGCCTGTTCACTCTGATGGTAGTTTCTTTTGCTGTGCAGAAGCTCTTTCGTTTAATTAGATCCCATTTGTCCATTTTGGCTTTTGTTGCCATTGCTTTTGGTGTTTTAGACATGAAGTCCTTGCCCATGCCTATGTCCTGAATGGTATTACCTACGTTTTCTTCTAGGGTTTTTAAGGTTTTAGGCCTAACATTTAAGTCTCTAATCCATCTTGAATTAATTTTTGTATAAGGAGTAAGGAAAGGATCCAGTTTCAGCTTTCCACTTATGGCTAGCCAATTTTCCCAGCACCATTTATTAAATAGGGAATCCTTTCCCCATTTCTTGTTTCTCTCAGCTTTGTCAAAGATCAGATGGCTGTAGATGTGTGGTGTTATTTCTGAGGACTCTGTTCTGTTCCATTGGTCTATATCTCTGTTTTGATACCAGTAACACGCTGTTTTGGTTACTGTAGCCTTGTAGTATAGTTTGAAGTCAGGTAGCATGATGCCTCCCAGAGTTGTTCTTTTGACTTAGGATTGTCTTGGCAATGCGGGCTCTTTTTTGGTTCCATATGAACTTTAAAGCAGTTTTTTCCAATTCTGTGAAGAAACTCATTGGTAGCTTGATGGGGATGGCATTGAATCTATAAATTACCTTGGGCAGTATGGCCGTTTTCAAGATATTGATTCTTCCTATCCATGAGCATGCTATGTTCTTCCATTTGTTTGTGTCCTCTTTGATTTCACTGAGCAGTGGATTGTAGTTCTCCTTGAAGAGGTCCTTTACATCCCTTGTAAGTTGGATTCCTAGGTATTTTATTCTCTTTGAAGCAATTGTGAATGGAAGTTCATTGATGATTTGGCTCTCTGTTTGTCTCTTACTGGTGTATAAGAATGCTTGTGATTTTTGCACATTAATTTTGTATCCTGAGACTTTGCTGAAGTTGCTTATCAGCTTAAGGAGATTTTGGGCTGAGATGATAGGGTTTTCTAAATATACAATCATGTCATCTGCAAACAGGGACAATTTGACTTCTTCTTTTCCTAACTGAATACCCTTGATTTCTTTCTCTTGCCTGATTGCTCTAGCCAGAACGTCCAACACTACATTGAATAGGAGTGGTGAGAGAGGGCATCCCTGTCTTGTGCCAGTTTTCAAAGGGAATGTTTCCAGTTTTTGTCCATTCAGTATGATATTGGCTGTGGGTTTGTCATAAATAGCTCTTACTTTTTAGAGATACGTTCAATCAATACCTAGTTTATTGAGAGTTTTTAGCATGAGGAGCTGTTGAATTTTGTCAAAGACCTTTTCTGCATCTATTGAGATAATAATGTGGTTTTTGTCCTTGATTCTGCTTATATGCTGGATTACATTTATTGATTTGCTTATGTTGAACCAGCCTTGCATCCCAGGGATGAAGCCCACTTGATCATGGTGGATACGTTTTTTTTGATATGCTGCTGGATTTGGTTTGCCAGTATTTTGTTGAGGATTTTTGCATTGATGTTCATCAGGGATATTGGTCTAAAATTCTCTTTTTTGTTGTGTCTCTGCCAGGCTTTGGTATCAGGATGATGTTGGCCTCATAAAATGAGTTAGGGAGGATTCTCTCTTTTTCTATTGATTGGAATAGTTTCAGAAGGAATGGTACCAGCTCCTCCTTGTATCTCTGGTAGAATTCAGCTGTGAATCCATCTGGTCCTGGACTTTTTTTGGATGGTAGGCTATTAATGATTGCCTCAATTTCAGAGCCTACTATTGGTAACAACCCCATCAAAAAGTGGGCAAAGGATATGAACAGACATTTCTCAAAAGAAGACATTCATACAGCCAACAGACACATGAAAAAATGCTCATCATCACTGGCCATCAGAGAAATGCAAATCAAAACCACAATGCGATACCATTTCACACCAGTTAGAATGGCAATCATTAAAAAGTCAGAAAACAACAGGTGCTGGAGAGGATGTGGAGAAATAGGAACACTTTTACACTGTTGGTGGGATTGTAAACTAGTTCAACAATTATGGAAAACAGTATGGCAATTCCTCAAGGATCTAGAACTGGAAGTACCATATGACCCAGCCATCCCATTACTGGGTATATCCCCAAAGGATTATAAATCATGCTGCTATAAAGACACATGCACAAGTATGTTCGTTGTGGCACTATTCACAATAGCAAAGACTTGGAATCAACCCAAATATCCATCAGTGACAGACTGGATTAAGAAAATGTGGCACATGTACACCATGGAATACTGTGCAGTCATAACAAAGGATGAGTTTGTGTCCTTTGTAGGGACATGGATGCAGCTGGAAACCATCATTCTCAGCAAACTATCTCAAGAGCAGAAAGCCAAACACCGCATGTTCTCACTCATAGGTGCGAACTGAACAATGAGATCACTTGGACTCGGGAAGGGGAACATCACACACCGGGGCCTATCATGGGGAGGGGAGAGGAAGGAGGCATTGCATTGGGAGTTATACCTGATGTAAATGACGAGTTGATGGGTGCTGACAAGTTGATGGGTGCAGCACACCAACATGGCACAAGTATACATATGTAGCAAACCTTCACGCCCTGCACATGTACCCTAGAACTTAAAGTATAATGAAAAAAATTAAAAATTAAAAAAAAGAGAAAATACTGTGGCTTAGAGATACTAAATATATTTTCCCTTGTCATGAGGACAATAATTAATAGAGCAATCCCAGCCCTGTCTGACTAAAAAGCTCATTCTTTTCAACCACATTTACTTCATTGTCAAATTCCCCAAACAGTATTTCCTAGAAACCTAAATAACTACCACGTATTGCATCAGGAAAGCAAACTCTATCTAGTGAATTAAAAAGTAAAATAACACACATATAAAATGCTGCAATGCAGGCCACATGTTTTATTAACGTTACTGCCATTTCTAGGATAGAACCAAGAAACTGTGCTTGGGAATTTTAAACTTAAAGAGAGCAACTTATTTCAACTAAAGTTTTCAACTGCTGTTGAGTTAATTGCTCTAAGAGTCTTACAATGTGCAGGATCCTGTGATGATCAGTAGTGCTGACCCATCCTGTTAGAATTGGCAAAATCCCGGCTTCCAGGGGTAATATCTTCTTGGGTCTAAACAGTAAAGCATGTCATGCTTTTGCTTTTCATATAGAAATAATGATGTTTTCATAATTGTGTACCTAAACAAGGATGAGGCACAAAATATGTCAGAAATAACCAGCACAAGATCACGAAAGCAAAATTAACATACCTGTTAATTTAACTATAATGTGAACTCTTACAATGTTGCTCTAATTTGATAATATTTACATGAATACAATATATATGTTCTTCAAAAGAGATGTCTCAGTGTAAATTTGGCATAGAATCCCTCTTTATTCTCACAAATTTTATTTAAGAATATGCTGGTTTTAATGAATACTAAACAAATGTAATCTAGGCAAATAAAATTAAGCTTCTGTGCTTCATACCACACCTAGAAAAAGAAGTGGATAGATTTTGCAACAAGTTTGGAGTTAGTGTTTTATCTACATTAAAACCTAGATTATGTGACATATAAAACTCCACCTCAAGAACCCTAGCAGATGCCTCAATTCATGAGACAGCTATCAGCAGGAGCTGGGAGAAAGTGTACCACCTAGTTAGGTGAGGCTTTTTCTACCTCTGTCTTTCCCACCAGCTTCTCTTTTTCTCCTTTCTGTAAACAGTGTTGCCCAGTGCTTAGTTCTCAGATTTCTACTGGCCCTCTCCTTCCTTTCACACTAAAGATAAGCCATCCAGACAGTTTTAACTTCACTTCCATTCAAAGAACACCCAAGTGCATCTACAGGTCTGACCTTTCATCCTAGTTAGAGACACTATTTCCAAATAAGTGCTGAACATTTCCACAACTGCTCAAAATATAACTGTGGCAAAATTAAGTTCATCTCCATCCTCCTCTCCCTCCTCTCTCTCCAAGGAAAGAGATCCATTTCAAATAACCAATTACAATCAATGCTACCACCATTTTTCAAGCCATTATTTTGATCCACCTATGATCAATATTACTACATTTATCCTGTTTGATTCTAAACTTCCATTTCATTGTACATAATACTGGATAACTCTCTAAATTTCTGCCTCAATCAGATTACATCCCTGCTGAAGAACTCATAATGTCAAACACATTCTACTTCATCAGAACAAACTGCCTTACTGGCCCTGAATGTCACTTAAAGAAAATAATATCCACTCAACTGGTATATGCTATTTATTTTGCCAAGCATGCCTCCTCACCTACTCCTTCCAATGGCCATGCTCATCGTCTGCCATGACTTATTCAGATACTGACCCCTTCATGAATTCTCCTCCATTCAATCTAGTACATGTCTTTGAATTTATATAGGACTTACACCATCTCTAGTGGTTACTGACATTTTTAGTGTAGTGTCTTGAATGGGTTTTACCTCTTAAAGCACTTGCATCTCTATTTACTTACAAGAAGGATTAGAAAGTCCTTGCTAAGTAGAATATTGAGACATATTTCTATTTTCTAGTGTTTTCACATAGGAATTTCTCAGCAAATGGTGTTGAATTGATATAATAATACAGAATGAAATAATTGAAATGAAATAATACAGAATGAAAACATTGAGTTTGCTGCATTATGCTTATTTTTCCTAGGCATGGGGATTCTCAATGTAGTATGAACTCTTGAAATTTTTACTTTGAGATGCAATTTGGAATTTAATATAGGATTTATGTGTCTAGAGTTGTGGTTCCCAACTAGTATGATTTTCTGATTGCTTTGAGAATTAAAACCCAACTAACCATAGCCTAGATAAGAAAGGGGATTGTTACTATGCAAAACATCCAGAAACTGTCCATCGGGGCTAATATAATGACTCAGTGACCTCACCAGGAACGTGTGCTCTTTATGAGACTCTACCCCTTCATCTTCAACTTGAGGCTTTCTTTGCAGGTACAATGTGGATCCCTGAAATTTTCCCAGAAAACTTACTTGGAAATTTCTACTTTATCTTGTGGGGAACACAATTGGGCAATGACAAAGGTATTTTATTACACACTTTTCTAAAATAAATTATTTTTGGAAGAAAGGGGAGAAACTGATGTTGGGTAGACAGCTTAGAGTATCTGATCAAGATACAGGCCTAAGTGCTGATAAAGAAAACAGGCATTAGTAATCTCATCCTCCGTATTTCTAAGTATATATTTTGATGTTATCTTAGACTTAGAGGAAACTTACAAGACTTGTAAAAAGAATACACAGATACCTTCTCCCAGATTTCCTATGTATTAGTCCGTTTTTATGCTGCTGATAAAGACATACCTGAGGTGGGGAAGAAAATGAGGTTTAATTTGACTTACAGTTCCACATGGCTGGGCAGGTCTCATAATCATGGCGGAGGGCAAAAGGCACTTCTTACATGGTGGCAGCAAGAGAGAAAGAGGAAGAAGCAAAAGTGGAAACCTCTGATAAAACCATTAGATATTGTGAGACTTACCATCATGAGAATAGCACAGGCAAGACCGGGCCCCATGATTCAATGACCTCCCCTGGATCCCTACCACAACACGTGGGAATTTTGGGAGATACAATTCAAGTTGAGATTTTGGTGGAGACACAGTCAAACCCTATCACCTTACTACCGTTGTCTTTCTCTGATATTAATAGGAATGTCTACATTGTTTCCCCATTAAAGATATCTTTTAGGGAGCTGAGCCTCATGGAATCTTCCACTACCACATTTGAGCAACTTTCCCTTTACTTCCAGGGCACAGGCCTAGGAACGGGTAGAGTGAGGAGGTATTAAAAGATAGTGATAGGGCCGGGCGCGGTGGCTCACGCCTGTAATCCCAGCACTTTGGGAGGCCGAGACGGGCGGATCACGAGGTCAGGAGATCGAGACCATCCTGGCTAACACAGTGAAACCCCGTCTCTACTAAAAAATACAAAAAACTAGCCGGGCAAGGTGGCGGCGCCTGTAGTCCCAGCTACTCGGGAGGCTGAGGCAGGAGAATGGCAGGAACCCGGGAGGCAGAGCTTGCAGTGAGCCGAGATCCGGCCACTGCATTCCAGCCTGGGTGACAGAGCAACTCCATCTCAAAAAAAAAAAAAGATAGTGATAAACTACTCTAAAGGGTCTCATTTAAGACATTAGATATTTAAAGGTGCTGTCCACCTGTGGCACTGTATCAGTATCATACGGACAATAACAAATATAGATGAGGTGTATTTAGAGTCTTCAGAATCACCTTTGGTTTCCACCACAGACAGGAACACTAAAGTTATCAACATGCTTCACAAACAGTTACCAACTGCCGCATTCAAGATGAATGGCTTATTTTACTTTCATGGCAAATTATGCCATTTCATCACACTATGTTACAATAGAATATCCTGAACCACCTCCTCAGTGTGAAAAATTGAACATCTGCTCATGTCAGACACTGTTTAATGATGTGTGCCAAACTTAATGTAATTTCCACCTGACACTTCATCGTTTATGCTTAAAGCACCATCTTATATCAGCAGCATTCCTTAGTGTTCAAACGTTGTTTTCATCAACTGAACACTGAAAAAAATTAATTCACTCATTAAATGTTATCATATGTTCTCCATTCTGTGATATATGTGAAAAAGTAATTAGAAACACTTCGTTTCCATTTTTGTGTGAATCAAGAAAACAGAATATTGTTTTCATGATTTACAACTACCTTAATCTTTCCTTCTTTTTTTCACAGATCAAATATTACCAAAGAAGGGAAAATGCTTCTTTCTGCAAAATTTTTTTATAATGAGTTAGTGGTGTGCTTTGGAAAATCAAATATCTTGAAATAGGCAGCAAATCATTTCATTGTTAAATCTTTATGAGAACTTTGAGGGTCTCCGCAAACAGCAAAAAAAAAGGGGGGGGGGGCTTGTTTTACTTTTTCTCAAGAATTTCTAAAAAAGTTACAAAAAAGAGCATATTTTACTTCCCCTTTCATAATACTTATTATGTTTATAATTTCTTGATTAGTCTCCCCTCATATTTTTTGGTCTACAAAAACAAAAATTATTTTTAGAAGATTATATATATTTTATTGGTATTTTTATTTTTATGCTTATTGCTCTATTCAGATATTTTGCTTTTTTGTGTCTATATTAGAACTTTTTGCTTTATAAATCTAACCATTTCTTCTAGATCCTCTAGTTTATCAGTAAGACACTATACTTGCTGTTTTGTTTAAATTTTTCTAAAATCAGCAATTCTATTCCCTTTATAATTCTTGAAAGGTTCTGGTTATTTGTCATATTTATCAGATTTGCTCAGAATTTTTCTATTTTCTAGTTAAAGTAAAAGATGTTATATTTTACTTTATAAAGCCTACATTTTATTTTTTACTAACTTACGGTATTATCTTTATATATTTCTTTTACTTTTGAAAATTACTTGTTTTCTAAATTGAGTTTTTGTAGTTGTTTAATAAATGCATTAAAATTATAAATTTCCATCAGAGTTCTTCTAATGCAAATTCATTAATAACTTCACATTTTAGATTTTTTTTCCCTAACTTTACTGTGAATATGACATGTGTATCTGAGAATACTCTGTAGGTTACAAGTTTGTATATCTAGCTATTAGACTAAATTTGTGGACATTACTGTACATTCTAATTCACTTTATCTACTAGAGGTATATATTTCTGAGTGAAATTTTTGGGTTTTTTTAATGTCTTCCACGTTGGAAGACACTGGATTATGAATTTGCCCATTTCTCCTTTCTTTTCGCTTAAATTTGCTTTATATAACATACATTTATGTTACTAGGTTTATAAATGTTCATCATTCATCCTTTCTTAATAAGTTTATCTGATAAGTATGTCTCAGTGCTTCTCACCTTGATTTCTGTTTTTGCTTGTTATTTTTCTCTACCTGCTAGGCACGGAAAGATAAACCTAGATAGAATGCTAGGCTGTTTCATAGGATAAACCTAAATAAAATGCTAGGTTATCTGTTTTCATTACTTGATTCCCAAACTTCTAGTTTTCTTTCGTTTTAGAGGTTTCCCAAAACAGCCTGGAGTTTGATTTCTTTAACTCAGTATCAGAATGTCTATCCAGAATTCGGGAATTTCATCTATTCACATTTACAGGGACAACAGGCATGTTTAAAATTACACCAGCTCCCTTTTTTTATTCACTATATTTTCTTGTTGCTTTTCATCTCTTGCATTTTGTTTGAGTGATCTGGTTTGGATTTTTTCCCCATTTCAATAGTCTGAAATCAAAACATCCTATTTGAAAACAAATATTTGTACTTATTTTCCTACCACATAGTTAATATTCATCATCTCATTGAGAAAGGAATGAACGATAGTTCATACATTTAATTTTACAGGAAGAATGGTAGTTCATACCTCTAATTCTACATGAAGTTAATACACATTTTTTCTAATAACGAACATTTAGGTCTAACTGCAATATTTTTTCTTGGATTCTTCCTCTCTCAATTTCTTATAATTCATGGCATTTTCTTTAAACTTATTTTTTACTTTTCTATAATACATACTGTTTGCTTCTTCAGTGGGATTTGTAGTTAGTAGAATTTAGTTTTCTTTTTTAATAGATATACTTTATGTTCTAGGGTACATGTGCACAACGTGCAGGTTTGTTACATATGTATACATGTGCCATGTTGGTGTGCGGCACCCATTAACTCATCATTTACATTAGGTATATCTCCTAATGCTATCCCTCCCCCCTTCCCACACACAACAATAGGCCCCAGTGTGTGATGTTCCCCTTCCTGTGTCCAAGTGATCTCATTGCTCAATTCCCTCCTATGATTGAGAACATGTGGTGCTTGGTTTTCTGTTCTTGCAATAGTTTGCTGAGAATGATGGTTTCCAGTTGCATCTATGTCCCTACAAAGGACACAAACTCATCCTTTTTTGTGGCTGCAGAGTATTCCACGGTGTATATGTGCCACATTTTCTTAATCCAGTCTGTCAAAGAAGGACATTTAGGTTGGTTCCAAGTCTTTACTATTGTGAATAGTCTTGCAATAAACATACGTGTGCATGTGTCTTTATAGCAGCATGATTAATAATCCTTTGGGGATATACCCAGTAATGGGATGGCTGAGTCAAATGGTATTTCTAGTTCTAGATCCTTGAGGAATTGCCACACTGTTTTCCATAATGGTTGAACTAGTTTACAGTCCCAGCAACAGTGTAAAAGTGTTCCTATTTCTCCAGATCCTCTCCAGCACCTGTTGTTTCCTGATTCTTTTTTTTTTTTTTTTTTTTTTGAGACGGAGTCTCGCTCTGTCCCCAGGCTGGAGTGCAGTGGCCGGATCTCAGCTCACTGCAAGCTCCGCCTCCCGGGTTTACGCCATTCTCCTGCCTCAGCCTCCCGAGTAGCTGGGACTACAGGCGCCTGCCACCTCGCCCGGCTAGTTTTTTGTATTTTTAGTAGAGACGGGGTTTCACTGTGTTAGCCAGGATGGTCTCCATCTCCTGACTTCGTGATCCGCCCGCCTCGGCCTCCCAAAGTGCTGGGATTACAGGCTTGAGCCACCGCGCCCGGCCTGTTTCCTGATTCTTTAGTGATTGCCATTCTAACTGGTGTGAAATGGTATCTCATTGAGGTTTTCATTTGCGTTTCTCTGATGGCCAGTGATGATGAGCATTTTTTCATGTGTCTGTTGGCTGCATATAACTTCCTTTGACAAGTGGCTGTTCATATCCTTTGCCCACTATTTGATGGGGTAGTTTTTTTCTTGTAAATTTGTTTAAGTTCTTTGTAGGTTCTGGATATTAGCCCTTTGTCAGATGAGTAGATTGCAAAATTTTTCTCCCAGTCTGTAGGTTGCCTGTTCACTCTGATGGTAGTTTCTTTTGCTATGCAGAAGCTCTTTAGTTTAATTAGATCCCATTTGTCAGTTTTGGCTTTTGTTGCCATTGCTTTTGGTGTTTTAGACATGAATTCCTTGTGCATGCCTATGTCCTGAATGGTATTGCCTAGGTTTTCTTCTACGGTTTTTATGGTTTTAGTTCTAACATTTAAGTCTCTAATTCATCTTGAATTAATTTTTGTATAAGGAGTAAGGAAGGGATCTAGTTTCAGCTTTCTACTTATGGCTAGCCAGTTTTCCCAGCACCATTTATTAAATAGGGAATCCTTTCCCCATTTCTTGCTTTTGTCAGGTTTGTCAAAGATTAGATGGCTGTAGATGTGTGGTATTATTTCTGAGGACTCTGTTCTGTTCCATTGGTCTATATTTCTGTTTTGGTACCAGTACCATGCTGTTTTGGTTACTGTAGCCTTGTAGCACAGTTTGAAGTCAGGTAAGCGTCAAGACTCCAGCTTTGTTCTTTTGACTTAGGATTGTCTTGGCAATGAGGGGTCCTTTTTGGTTCCATATGAACTTTAAAGTAGTTTCTTCCAATTCTGTGAAGATAGCCATTGGTAGCTTAATGGGGATGGCACTGAATCTATAAATTACCATGGACAATATGGTCATTTTCACGATATTTATTCTTCCTATCCATGAGCATGGAATGTTCTTCCATTTGTTTGTGTCCTCTTTTATTTCGTTGAACACTGGTTTGTAGCTCTCCTTGAAGAGATCCTTCACATCCCTTGTAAGTTGGATTCCTAGATATTTTATTCTCTTTGAAGCAATTGTGAATGGAAGTTCATTCATGATTTGGCTCTCTGTTTGTCTGTTACTGGTGTATAAGAATGCTTGTGATTTTTGCACATTGATTTTGTATCCTGAGACTTTGCTGAAGTTGATTATCAGCTTAAGGAGATTTTGGGCTGAGACAATGGGGTTTTCTAAATATACAATCATGTCATCTGCAAACAGGGACAATTTGACTTCTTCTTTTCCTAACTGAATACCCTTGATTTCTTTCTCCTGCCTGATTGCCCTAGCCAGAACTTCCAACACTGTTGAATAGGAGCGGTGAGGGAGGGCATCCCTGTCTTGTGCCAGTTTTCAAAGGGAATGTTCCAGGTTTTGCCCATTCAGTATGATATTGGCTGTGGGTTTGTCATAAATAGCTCTTATTTTTTTGAGATACATTCCATCAGTACCTAATTTATTGAGAGTTTTTAGCATGAAGAGCTGTAGAATTTTGTCAAAGGCCTTTTCTGCATCTATTGAGATAATCATGTGTCTTTTGTCTTTGGTTCTGTTTATATGCTGGGTTACGTTTATTGATTGGCATATGTTGAACCAGTCTTGCATCCCAGGGATGAAGCCCACTTGATCATGGTAGATAAGCTTTTTGATGTGCTGCTGGATTCAGTTTGCCAGTATTTTATTGAGAATTTTTGCATCAATGTTCATCAGGGATATTGGTCTAAAATTCTCTTTTTTTGTTGTGTCTCTGCCAGGCTTTGGTATCAGGATGATGTTGGCCTCATAAAATGAGTAGGGAGGATTCTCTCTTTTTCTATTGATTGGAATTGTTTCAGAAGGAATGGTACCAGCTCCTCCTTGTACCTCCGGTAGAATTTGGCTGTGAATTTGTCTGGTCCTGGACTTTTTTTGTTGGTCGGCTATTAATTATTGCCTCAATTTCAGAGTCTGCCATTGGTCTATTCAGGGATTCAGCTTCTTCCTGGTTTAGTCTTGGGAGAGTGCATGTGTCTAGGAATTTATTCATGTCTTCTAGGTTTTCTAATTTATTTGTGTATAGGTGTTTATAGTATTCTCTGATAGTAGTTTGTATTTCTGTGGGATTGGTGGTGATATCCCCTTTGTCATTTTGTATTGCATCTATTTGATTCTTCTCTCTTTTCTTCTTTATTAGTCATGCTAGTGGTCTATCAATTTTGTTGATCTTTTCAAAAATCAACTCCTGGATTTATTGATTTTGTGAAGTGTTTTTTGTGTCTCTATCTCCTTCATCGGCTCTGATCTTATTTCTTGCCTTCTGCTAGCTTTTGAATGTGTTTGCTCTTGCTTCTCTAGTTCTTTTAATTGTGATGTTAGAGTGTCAATTTTAGATCTTTCCTGCTTTCTCTTGTGAGCATTTAGTGCTATAAATTTCCCTCTACATACTGCTTTAAATGTGTCCCACAGATTCTGGCATGTTGTATCTTTGTTCTTATTGGTTTCAAAGAACATCTTTATTTCTGCCTACATTTCGTTATGTACCCAGCAGTCATTCAGGAGCAGGGTGTTCAGTTTCCATGTAGTTGAGTGGTTTTGAGTGAGTTTCTTAGTCCTGAGTTCTAGTTTGATTGCACTGTGGTCTGAGAGACAGTGTGTTATAATTTGTGTTCTTTTCCATTTGCTGAGGAGTGCTTTACTTCCAACTATGGGGTCAATTTTGGAAGAAGTGCGATGTGGTGCTGAGAAAATGTATATTCTGTTGATTTGGGGTGGAGAGTTCTGTAGATATCTATTAGATCTATAACCCATGCAGAGAAGTCCATATTCAACCTGATAGAGATGAAAACCATGACACGAGAACTACATGACAAATGCTCAAGCTTCAGTAACCGACTTGATCAACTGGAAGAAAAGGTATCAGTGATTGAAGATCAAATGAATGAAATGAAATGAGAAGAGAAGTTTAGAGTAAAAAGAAATGAACAAAGCCTACAAGAAATATGGGATTATGTGAAAAGACCAAATCTACGCCTGATTGGTGTACCTGAAACTGATGGGGAGAATGGAACCAAGTTGGACCACACTCTGCAGGATATTATCCAGGAGAACTTCCCCAACCTAGCAAGGCAGACCAACATTCAAATTCAGGAAATACAGAGAACACCACAAAGATGTTCCTCAAGAAGAGCAACTCCAAGACACATAATTATCAGAGTCACCAAAGTTGAAATGAAGGAAAAAATGTTAAGGGCAGTCAGAGAGAAAAGTCAGGTTACCCAAAAAGGGAAGCCCATCAGAATAACAGCAGATCTCTTGGCAGAAACTCTACAAGCCAGAAAAGAGTGGGGGTCTATATTCAACATTCTTAAAGAAAAGAATTTTCAACCCAGAATTTCATATCCAGCCAAACTAAGTTTCATCAGTGAAGGAGAAATAAAATCCTTTACAGATAAGCAAATGCTTAGAGATTTTGTCACCACCAGGCCTGCCTTACAAGAGATCCTGAAGGCAGCACTAAACATGGAAAGGAACAAATGGTACCAGCCATTGCAAAAACATGCCAAAATGTAAAGACTATCGATGCTAGGAAGAAATTGCATCAACTAATGAGCAAAATAACCAGCTAACATCACAATGACAGGATCAAATTTATGCATAACAATATTCACCTTAAATGTAAATGGGCTAAATGCTCCAATTAAAAGACACAAACTGGCAAATTAGATAAAGATTCAAGACACATCAATTTTCTATATTCAGGAGACCCATCACACGTGCAGACACACACAAAGGCTCAAAATCAAGGGATGGAGGCAGATCTACCAAGAAAATGGGAAACAAATAAAGGCAGAGGTTGCAATCCTAGTCTCTGATAAAACAGACTTTAAATAATCAAAGATCAAAAGAGACAAAGAAGACCATTACATAATGGTAAAGGGATCAATTCAACAAGAACAGCTAACTATCCTAAGTATATATGCACCCAATACAGGAGCACCCAGATTCATAAAGCAAGTCCTTAGAGACCTACAAAGAGACTTAGACTTCCACACAATAATAATGGGAGACTTTAACACTCCACCGTCAACATCAGACAGATCAACGAGACAGAAAGTTAACAAGGATATCCAGGAATTGAACTCAGCTCTGCACCAAGCAGACCTAATAGAATTTGGTTTTAAAAATATATCTGAAGATTTTTAATTTTGTCCTCCTAAATGTATGAGAGTTTGACATATGGGTTCAAAACTTTAGTCTTCCTGTATCTAATGTTGCTGAGAGGTTGGATGTCAATCCAATTCTTTTTCCTATGTACACATTTGTCTGGTTCTCTCTTTGGAAGTGTCTGTTTATATTCTTGGTGCTCTGAAAGCTCTCTCTGATGTGTCTGGGGGAGGATCCTTTACCTCTTCCATCTGGCAGGCCTCAGTGTACCCATTCAACTGCAAAATCTGTATTTCTAAGTTGTGGGAGATTATCTTTTATTATTCCCTTAAGTATCTTCTCTCTTCCGTTTTTTTCTTTGGGAGCTCCTATTTGATAGATGTTGAAACTTTGGGATTACTTTTTGTTTCACTTCCTCCATATTTTTTGTTTCTGCACCTTTTTGTGCTAATTCTGTGAAAATTTTTCTGCTCAGTATTTTTGGTGCCTACACACCAAAAATGACAGAGTAGGAGCATCAACATCTTGGGCAAACAGTTTCAAAATTCCTCTTGATCAAAAACCACCTAAATCCAACCTAATGGCTAACATCAGCCTGACTATAAACCACAAATGACATCTCCGACCAGAAACACTCCAACCCTAAGATAAACCCCTCCCCAACCAGCGACATGCCAGCCCTGAGATAACCTCCCCTCTGGCCAGAGGGATGTCTGCCCCAAGATAACCTCCAGAGACATTCCATCCCCACAATAAACTATTCATCCACACAGAAACATTCCAAGCCTGTAATAAGCTCTCTCACCTTGAAGCCCTTAGATAGTCTTAGTCCATAAGAGAGGACACTCCTGACCTAAATCAGTCAGAAGACCCTCTCAGGTTTATTCTCCAAAATAAATCTGTCTTTGACTGTTGAGCCCCTTTTCATGTTTCTTTTCACTTTCTTTAACTCTTACATTTGGTACCAAAACCCAGGAGGGGTATTGGGGGTAGGGGCTCTCTTACAACCCAGGAAGCAGTGGGCAGCAGCAGCTCATCCTGCTGAATCCCAAGAGCCTCTGGTCACCCACCCCATCTTGTCTCTCACTTCACTTTTCAAGCAATTTGCATGAGAGGGACTTTTCAGTTCACGTGACTTTGATCTTTAAAACCTACTGGTATTGTAAAATTAGAAATGTCTTAAGAGTTTCCAGTATACATTTTTGTTTGCATTTATTGATTGAGCAATTTCATACTTATCTCTGCCACATACTATAAGGTGTCAAAATTTGGCAGAGAGGCTACAAAACTGTAACTCAGCCCAAACAGAATAATCTTTGCTTGTGTAACTTTTAAATAAATGCAACATTAATATTTAATAAAGATAGCTACATCTTGAACTATTTAGTGAAATACCCTAACTTCTAATCTTGTGGGCTTAGGCAGTCTAGTTTGCAGACACGAAGGAAGTTCATTTTGGGAAAGGACTGTTATCTTTGATACTAAAGAAGAAAGAATTTACATAGAAAAGAATCTTACATGGTAAATTCTTGTCCTAAAGTAAATTAACTTGTTGTTAGAGAGAGGATGTTTAGAACAAGTCAGAAAGTTGAGTCATGTCAGAGACTGTCTGTGTAAGTCACGAAAAATTTTATAAAAGGGAATTTATGCAAGAAATATTGTACAATTTAAAAGTGATTAGGCTTCCTGAATGCTTTATAAAATGCCACTAAAACTCTTAGCTGTACAATTTGCTTGCTTTGCAGCTAGGTAAGACCTAGGATACATGGAGTTAAATGCTAGAATAAGTCAGACCTTATCTGCACTTCTGTGTAGGTCCCTAGGCTCTACACTTAGTACATATTTAAAATCCCAAACTTACCAACAAAAGTAAAGGTAGCTAAAAGTTAACAGTGTAACACGTATTTAAGACTATTGAAAAAAATAATTTACATATATTTTTGGTAATGAGATTATAAGGAGGCATGAGAATGTGGATTTTTACCTAGATTGAAAAGTTAAAGAATTCTTTTAAGTTAAATAAAGTAAAAATGAAACTTTAAGCAAGTTTTAGAAGGTTAATTTTAAAGGAAATTCTGTGTGTAAACATATTGGCTAAAGTTGAAGGAGTATCATCTAGTTTTTCTGTAACTTGAGCGTTAAAATAAAAGCACAACAGGTTTCTCTTAAAGCACTAACCTGCTCTTTAACAAAAATTATAGAGGGTTAAAAGGGTCTATAAAAATCTTACCTTACCATCAAAAATTCAAATTGGGTAAATGTGTCTATAAGGTTTTATTAAAAATTGAGTTTAACATTAAAAGCACACTAATATAAAGATAAAATTTGGCTTACTTGATATAAAATCATACAGGAAGTATTGTCAAATATAAAATGGTGTTTAGCTTTCTTTGGGCTATTTTGTATAAATACGTTATTGATATGTGTTCCAAAGTTATGGGACACTCCTATAATTCTGATATATCTTGGTGTACATTATCAGCAATAATTATAATTATGTTAAAACTATTGTGTGCCACAAAGGTAACAGATATCCTTGTCAATTGAGTCTTTAACTGTGGCTACCCTAAGACTTTTTGTCATCCATGAACTATCGTATTGTTTTGGTCCTCTTTAGAAGGTGATTTTATAATCACCTATAAAGCTCTAGTAGGTGCTCTTGAATGCAGGTTTCTGATAACGTTGGAGATTGTGACATCAGAATAGAGGAAAAATGTTCAGGACTCTTGAAGAGCTAAAAATGTTCATTAATATTGAGCAGGACAGGAACTAACATCATGAACTGAATTAATAGGAGACTGGAGTGATCTTTTTGATGTTTTTCTTTTGAAGCTATGGACTGCTTTTAGCAATTTAGTATACTCCCGTGAACAAAATTTGAAGCATACTTGTTTCTCTCTACCTGATTTTCTCCAGAATTTGGAAACTATCTGTGAGTATTCTTAGATTATTTCAATGTAGTTATTTGCGTAAGTGCAATTAGAATCTGTTTTCTTTTGTACCAGGACACAGTTGGAAAAACTGGTTATTTTTACCAAGGCTTTGACCTGGAATGGTGTTCTCTCCTTTAAGGAATCAAACCTGACTTATGACACCAACAAGGCCCTTGGAAAACTGGCCTCATATTTTGTTTTCACAGTCCCTGTCCCTGTACAGGGTTTCTGATCTGTGGTAGGTACAGAATGTCACTTTCTGACAGGCTGGGAACCCCAAGTGATCTTGGAACCTTAAGAGGAGAGGAATTCACCCAACTCATAGGTATTTGATAGTACAAATCCATGGCTGGGCTTGGCTTTATAAAGGTCTTATCTCAGATTCCTTCTCTGGAACAAAGTTCCAACAAAGCCAATTTAAAAGGCCTATGTAACAATTATTCTTGCTGCACTATATGTAAATAATAAACCAAGTATAATAAAACAAACCAGTCCTACCATGATTGTCTTTTAATAACAGTTACTAACAGAAAATAACACATGGGCCTTTCCAAACATGCACCTCTGCCTGTCATTAGGTAAGGAATGTTGCTTCTATCTCAACCAATCGGGCCTAGTAAGAAGCATTGCTAAATAACTTAAAGGGCTACAAAGCTAAGGGAATACCAAAACAACCAAATTCATGATTGGTTTGCGAACAAAATCATAGCATGGATCATCTCATTCCTGGGCCCTCTCCTGATAATATACCTAAGACTAATATTCTTACTCTAATTAACATTTCTCAAAGATTTTTAACTGACAGAATCATGGCCATTTCACAGACAACTATCCAAAAACATCTACAGACAGCGTTACCCCTACAGTCAATCCAAGACCAGAAAACTCTCTGTTCCCCCATAAGCAGGAAGTAGCCAGAAAGAACACGCCACCCTCATCCTTTTTATAACTATAGGGTCTTGATTGACGGAGCGGAAACATCACCATCTTGGACAAGCACTACCATTTTAAAGTTCCCCTTTATCAAAAACCACCTAAATCCAACCCAAAGGATGTCAGTCTAATGGCTCATGTTAGCATGACCCATAAACCACAAATGATATCTCCAACCAGAAACATTCCAACACTAAGATAAACCCCTCCCTGACCAGAGACATGCCAGCCCCGAGACAACCTCCCTTCCGGCCAGAGAGATGTCAGCCCCAAGATAACTTCCCCTCCCATCAGAGACATTCCAAACCTGCAATAAACTTCTCCTCTGCACGGAAACATTCCAAGCCTATAATGAGTTCTCTCACCCTAAAACCCTTAAATATTCTTAGTCTGGAAAAGAGTGTGTTCCCAACCAAAATCAGCCAGAAGTCCCTCTCAGGTTTATTCTCCAAAATTTCAGCTTTTCGTGTTTCTTTCCTCTTTAACTCTTACAATTTTGACCACAGCCTTTCTCAGTTACTGGGGAAAGTGTGCAGTGTACCAGTGGCTCATCTTCTGGATGAAATAGCCCCCTTCTGCCCCACTGGCTAAGGTGATGGGAAGATGTTCCACCTACTGGCACAAAAACTAGTCTTCTGATGATTCTTTTAGGACCTCCTTCTGTACATGATACCCAAAACTGATTTTAGAGAACCTCCAAATCTGTCTCCACATGCAGTAGCCATCTTCTCCTATATGTATTTTGAGCTTAGTTTTCCTATTAAATTTCATCTGCCTTTTTTCAAGTATTCTACAAATTCTGTCCCATTAACAACCTTTTTCTTAGTGTTTTTCTTACATTTTTATTCATTTTTCTTTTTCTTACACTTTTATTCATTTTCTTTTATGTATGTGACTTGACTCATAACCTGAGAATACAACAAAATGAAAAAAATCCCTGACTAGAAAAGCTCATATGCCTTGAGGCTTTTAGGGCCCCCTGACTGTTCCCAAACCTCCTGGGGAAAATGAGTGGAAGGTGATGTCACTGATTGTCTTCTTTCACTCCAGCTTTTCAAAAAAAAATTTTAAATCCCCACCACTTCACCTTGACCTTCTACTCACCTTTTAAGATCCTTCCTAGACTCTCCTTTAGAGACTTATTCCTTACTTGGTTAAACCGCAAAGACCTCTACATGGCTATGTTTGATGCTAACATAAATGTACTTTGCATTTGCTTTGCTTCTACAGCCACAGGATTGTACTGGAGAAGAAGAAAATGTTTGGAATAAAGATCAATAAGACAACAAAGCAGACACAATATGACTGAGAACAGAGAAGCTGGGTGGGGAGGACCCCCAGGCAATAGCCTCAGCTGCAGACAATCACAGGCAGTGATGAATTGTGTTACAAAGGGTCATCATTACCCTCAGAGATGGGGACAGCATGAGATGATAATGAATATGTTTGAGGAAGAATAATATAACCTCATCTGGTATGGATGGTTGGCATCAGCATTTAGGCTGCTGGATAGGAGAATGTGTTGACATTATTTATAGCTACAATGCAGAGCTGTGACAGAGATCCATTGTAAACAATGCCTTCCAAGGCAGCTGCTTTCCATTGAAAACATAACAGAAGAGTTTGTAAAGGGTGGCTTAGGATGGCAGCATTAAAGAGGGCTGTCATCTTCACTAAATCTGGGACTCATTTTCGTTCCTATTTTTATTTCCATTTACATTTTTTTTATATCTCAGCAAGCTTTCTAACTTTTTTTAAACCAGTAAGTTTTTTTTAAGTGTCATTCTATTTAAAGTTCTCATTACTTGAAAATGGGCCAAATTATAAATTTTTCCAAATAAAAGGGAATTTTGTATAATTTCTTCCTAACCCTGTCCCCACAATGCTTTTCTCCATAAACAGCTTTGGTGCTAAGTCTTTTCAGGAATTGCCTTTCCCAGAGGAGAGGTTTTACTTTATATGAAAATAGGTTAAAAGGTCATTAACAGTAATATAAAAAATGAGATAAGTGAAAAGAAGCTACTAATGTCCTGAGGGTAGAATACATTAATCATGAAACATGACCTAGATAAGTCCCCATGTATCTAGGGCCAATCTTTAGTTGTAAAACCACAGGATCTTGACATTAGAGGAAATTCAAGCCCTTGAAATGAATAATATTGAAAAGTTCTGGCAGAGAAAGAAGTTCAGGACTACAATTCTACTTCAAAATGTTTTTTACATGAATGACTTTAGAAGTTAAAGAAATACACATTTTATAACAAAATACATAAAAATCGCTTCCACAATCTCCCTTTCTTACACATTTTCAACTCCTTTTCTAGTGGCTCCCTCGTGTGTGCTGGGACAAACCAGTCCTGTTGAGGGAAGGTCGCAAGTCACCACAGGGACTCATTTGTGCTAATCTCATGTCCCAGGAATTCTCAATCTCCCTGAATTCAGTTACAGCCTTTTCTAATTTCTATACCACTCAGCCAGACAATTTGTCCTTTGACAACTATTCCTTGTCTCCCTTTGCTTTTCCTCTGGTTTGTATTTCTAATCCCTTTCCCATCACAAGTCAGTTAATGACATCACTTTGCATCCATTCTGCCCAAGAGGTTTGGGGAGAGTTAGGGGTTCTAAAGCCTCAATGCATGTGGGTTCATCTCTGTTGTCCTCCTTGATACAGAACACTGGGTGGGATGATGGCCCCAGGATCACTGCTGTGTGAACAGTTTCATTCTAGTCTTCTACCTGCCAACATTCCAGTTTTCACTCATCCAAAATAGCCAAAGGCCTGGATTCCCACGACCTGCCACTTCCCTGTCTCGATGGCATCTTCTGTGTCTGAGCCAAGTTCAGCAAGAGCTCATTTTTGTTCACCTCACCTCTCAGATCAGATAGCTCAGCAGGCAATCCTTAAGCATAGGCTCAAGTTGAAGTGTTAGAATAGCAAAAAATGCAGGTTCTGAAGTGAAGCTTCCACAGTCAATGCTGAGCTCTGACACCTACTATCTAGATGACTTGCACAGCCACTACTCCTCTCTCAGCCTCAGTGTACTTGCCAGTGAAATGGAGATAAGAATGTGGCCTACTTCACAGGGTGAGAAGCATCTTCACAGTGTGAGATAAATGAGTTAATCCACATGGTATTGTTAGATGATAAATTCTCAATCACTGTTGGGGTATTACTCCTTCTAAATGAGTTTCCTTTTCACTTAATGGCAAAATCAAAGGACAAAGACAAAGAGAAAAGACGTTTATGCCTGCTCAAGAAGGCCTAACAAAACTGATTGAGGAACTCTTCTTTAACTTCTTACACAGAACTTTACATGGTGATTTGGCTTCCCTTCTTCTCAGATGACGCCGTGTGATGCAGAGTCATTCTCTTGCTCAGGTGGCTCTTCACAGGGGCTTCTGGTTTTCCTTGTTGATTTTAGTTTTCCTTCACAGGGACTTGCTTTTCCTTATTGAGCCATTGGCAATCACGACCATTAACATGACATATGCACGAGTAAGTGCCGGCGAAGCCCCGTTGCCTCTTGGGATTCATCTCATAGCAGCAGGTCTTAACTTTATTTCCAAGCCATATCTTTAGAACACTCTCCAAAGAGTTTTCAACAGGACAAATGGGTTGATACTGTTTGGGTAATTACCATTATCTCAGAAACTTCTGGAACCATACCAGCTGAAAATGATATGTCATCATTTACCCTCTCGCAGAAAAGACATATTTTTGAGATATCCCAAACTAACTGATTCTCTCAAAGACACAAAATCGTTATCCCTATTTTTGTTTTATGTGTATCCATGACTAATTATGATAGAAAATGGGAGTTTGAGAAAAAAAACACAATCATTAAAATTGCTTATGTCAATTTTCCCCTCACAGTAGGACTAGACCAGGATCCACCAGGGATCTAGTTATTTGGCAAGGCAGCTATTCAGGTTTAGGAGGGGAAGAATTTCTGCCTGAGACAAAGGAAGAGAACAAGTAGCATGAGGTATTGCAGAGCCAATCAAAAAATGAAAAGTTTCAAACTGAGTGGGATTATGAGCAAATTCTAAGTCACCAGGGCTGAGGTGGGACTGTAGTTGAGATGAGATACCATGTGATATGAAATTTAGAGAGGAGAGAATTGGAGCAAGAGTGTAAGGCCAAGTAAGTGAGTTGATACAGAGTGGCACTAGAGTCTGGTGGTTAAAGCTCACCTTTGGCCCAGCAGATGGATATATCTGGGTGTTTTCTATACTCCAGGGAGAGGTAGACACATTGTGGCCCAAAATATCTCATCTGCTTGTGTCACCTTTCACTTCCACTGACTATTCAACCTGAAATTCTTACCAAATGCCATTCTGATTAGAGGGTCACCCATTCATTTATCCAACATTCCACCCAATAAACAGCAGGACCCATCCAAGAACCAGAGGCATGGAAGTGACTTTCTACCTGCAGAGGCTGTTCTTTGGTACATTTAATAAGAAAACAGATTTCTGATGAGTGAACACACTATGAGTCAACAAAGAAGAGCACTATTAACCCTGCATGGGAGGCTCTGGAGAATTCCTCAGAGGAGGCAGCATTTAGGCTGGTCTGGAAGGAAGAATGAGCCTGATACTACAAATATGGGGTAAGTGATACTGCAAGCAGAGGGGCAATATATAATAACCAATGTGTGAAACTCGATTGAGTCATGAGACACAGTATTCACAGAATAAAATAGCTCAGTGTGACAGGCCCTGGGGTATATATTTATGGTTCAGGGCAAAGATAGTGGTGTGAAAATTAAACACGAAAAGAGGAAGTAGGAATAGATAACCAGGAAGAACCCTACCAGTCACGCCAAAAGTTTGAAGGACTTTTTTCTGGATTTGGTTGGACACATTCCACTGGCAGAAAGGAAAACTAGAGCTATTGTAATAATTACTTGTGAGACTAAGTATTGATATCTGAAATAAGACAAAGGCTGTGATAGACAAAGAAGAAAGTATTTGGGATACTTAAACCCAAAATTATTAGGATTTGGTGATCAACTGGAGAGGGGGCCAGGAGCAAGCAGGTATCTCGATATTTTCATTTGTTTCTAGGTGAGGAAGCTGGACAAACAAAAGGACCATTAAGCAAGACAGAAGAACATAAGACGAGAGATTTGGTTGGAAAGCTAACAAGTTCCATTCTGGATATGTAGAGTGTGCAAAGCCTATAAGACATCCAATGTGAAATATTCAGTGTGCATTTCAACACGTGAAGCAGGGCTCAGGGGAGAGTGAGCAGGTATGTGTCGCTCAGAGCACCAGGAATGGAGGAGGCCATGAGGGAGGACGTGGAGACAGAAGAAGGCAGATGAAAGCTTTCAACTTGAAGCACACTAGTACTAAGGGGTGAAAGATAAGAAGTGTTGGTGTGGGGCGTGAAACAGGTGAGGATGGTCAGAGAGCAACAAAGAGAGAAGTGGTAGACAAGTGTCAAAGAAAATAGGACAAAGTTTCAAGAACGGAATGGCAGAAAACAGTTTCTACCAGAGGCTAAATAAGGACTGGAAAACAATTCCTGGATATGGGAAACTAGAAAATCATTGGTAATCTTAGTGAGGACAATTCCAACAAAGTGGTTTGTATTTCCCTGGCTGTGGTGAGCCTTGGAGGGGCTGGGGAGTACTGATAGTGGAAGACATGCCTGGAAGAAGAGGTGACAGTGCAGGAGATGCCAAGTCCAACCAGCAAGGGTGATCTATTCTGTGAAATGCTAGGCTGTGGGGGAACAGGAGGAGGATGCTAAAAAGGACAAGATATTTGAGGAAGGGGTTTTGTTTTAAAGAAGAGACATCCGAGCATATGTACAGCTTGGGAAGCAGAGACATCAAAAATACAGGAGGGAGTAGCTTGATGCTGCCAGGCTCCCTTGAAGTGGAAGGGGACTACTGGAGTCCAGGTGGAGAATTTTCCTTCCACTTTTGCAGCCCTCCTCTCCTGGAGAGACCAGGGCCAAAGGCATATAACTGCAAGCAGGAAAAGCCAGGCAGACTTTCAGGATGTTAAAACGAGGAGGTCAAACTTCTGGACTTTCCCACCTCTGCCCTTAAACTTTTAATGTGGTACCCAGTTAACAGAACAACCTGAGAAACAGTGACCTCAGCATCGCTGGTTTTTAAATCTCCCCTAAAATGACTTCAGTGTCCAGTGATGCTTGGGATTGACCACTTTTTCAACTTGTTGCCACTTTCTGCACATAGCCATCCTCAGACAATTTGGTAAAATGTGCCTTTTATCTTTGAAACAAGTATTTATTGATTACCTCAGGTGGTGGCCTTTAAATACCTCTTCCTGATACCAATAGTTGGGACATCGTTGCCTTTTGATTTAAATTCAAAACCTTCTAATGAAATGGGTTGTTTTCCACAAGGATTTAAAAAGGTAGCTGTCTTTAAATTATATTCATAGACCTCAATTCTTCAAATTTCCCCCCAAATAATACATCTAATGTTTTTTTTAAAAAGTTTGTATCTTAGAAATTCAAGTTCATAATTACCTACGGGGTACACATAAGCTTCATTGATTCCAAAAAACATACCACATATATTATAATTAATGACATATATGAAATTACAGCTAATGACCACAAAGATAAAGTGCACAGTAGAGACACTTAGAAATCAGAGACATGTTTCTGATTTCCTCCGTTGGCAACACCTAAAGCAATCTATTATACTCTACTATTTTTCCTATTTGTTTTTATTTTGTGAGTTTTTTCTCTCTTCTGGTAATCCAGTATGAAGTGGAGAAGTAGAAGTCTCAGTGATTTGCTAGTCAAAGGGTAAGCAGGGGTCCAAACGAAAAACCCATAATATGTCTTCATATCAAGAAAACTCCATGCAAATTCTTCCATCATGTATAGACTTCATTCAGATACTTCGTGTTTCCCTATTAAGTCCCAGGCAATGGAGACAAACGGATGATACCAAAAGGCATGTAGATGCCCATAAGGTTCCTGGCCCTGGAATTCCTCACCATGGCCCACAAAACTCTGAATGTGGCTGCTTCCTGATCTATCCACTGCTGCTCTTGTTCCTGCTCCATGCACTCCGGCAACACTGGCCTTTGAAAATTTTGTAGTCATAGAACCATTACTTCCCTTCCCTTTTTAGTTACTGTTGTATATGCCTCGAACGCTATACCCACCCTGAAGTTGGCATGGCCCCTAAATACTTCCCCAGCATGGTTGTGTCAGTCACATTTCCCCATTTAATTCCTTGACAGAAATTATCACACACTATTACTGTTTTTAATTCGTTGGTTTATTATCTGTTTTTCCTACTAGAATATAAATTCCCTGAAGACAGATTGTCTTGTTGATTATTGATTAGTATATTCTCTGCTAAGTGGTAATCTGGAAGATGATTATCTGTAGAAGTGGTCTTCTCTCTTTTCCCCATCAGTAAAAATTTTGAACATATATGTATATATGCATTATATACACACAATTTATAAACCAATATACTATATAAAATATTTACATTTATGAAAATACTTAAGGTGGGGGTACAAATAGAGGTGCCAATATTTTTTTCCTGACCTCCATTACATTATCTCGGATGCACCTGTCTGTCTGGGGAGACCTCTGATCTTTAGCAGGTCTTTAGAGGTCCACCTATATCCCAATTATGTAAGTTTCTTTCTAAAAGTCCTGAACCCTTGCATAAGTGCTTGCACCCATTAGAACCAGCCTCTAGGTCTCACTAGCTAATACCAATTTAGCTGACATGCATGTGCTCAGGAATCAGTTAATAGGTACTAGGAACAAAATGGGAAACACGGTTCTTCCCTCCACTTTTGGGAGCATCCAGGAGTTGAACTGTATTTTTTAAGAAAATGACTGCCTCTTAATTGATGGCTCTGCTGGGTGGTTCCTCAGCCCCAAGCAGCAGGCTCCCTGGTGCTCTCAATCAGGCAGGCCATGAAGCCAGCATTTCCTCTGCCCATTGAGTTTGCCCATATCTACTACACAAAGTCATTAACCAGCATTTATGTCACTGTCCTAAGCTTGGCTGAGGGATGAGGGTTGGGTGGCAGGTAAAGTGAGAAATAAAAGTAAAAATTGCTGAAAATGAACATGGAATGAAGAGTGCTCTATTCCCTTTTATGTCTGTGAAGTCCAGCTTGCTCAGAGAGATCGACTCACCACTAAAGCCTAAAAGTCTCTGGTTATGAGAAAGGTGGTAGCTCTTTAAAACCAAATATATTTCCCCTGCTAAGTGCATTCATTGCTCCTAAACTGCATTGTGAGGCTGATGATCTTACCTTACTTTTCTATTCTCTCCCTCATCTAGAAAACAAAGCTGTTTTAAAAATCATGAATCTCTGACAAGAACAAAGTCAGCATTTTGGAAAAATAGTGATTTTTTTTTAAAGTCTGTTTTGAAAAAATATTAAAATATACAAATAAAAAGCTGTATGGTAATGTTTCTCCAATGAGTAGACTTTTGAGATTAAATCTAAGGCTAAAATTGGTTTGGGATTGAGGAGGGCAATAAAACAAACGAATTTAGAAGCATGGGAATAGGAGAAGTAAAGCTCAGAGAAAAGTAGCTATATGCCAACATGAAGTAGAAAAAAAAAAATCTAAATGCAATGCTTTGTAAAAACCTATGCATAAAAGTGAAAATCAAGAAGAAATGGAGAGAAAATTATACATCACTTAAAACTGACCCTAGAAATGAAAAGCAATAGAAAAAAAATGTTACCAAAACACTTCCTCACAAAAACCACATGCACTGATGATATTACAGGTGAGTTCTATAAAACCTTCAAGAAACAAACTCAATTGTTTAAAATTTTCCACGAGACAGAGGGAACAAAAACTGCCAGTTTTTAAAGAAGCCTGCATGATAATGATATAGAAATTTGATAAATATAGCAATAAAAGTATAGTCTAATCTGACTTATAAATATTAATGTGAAATTTCTATATAAAAATATAGCAAATAGAAGCCAGAATCACAGTAAAAGAATGATTTATCACATACCACACCAGGATGATTCAACTATAAGACATTTATTAGTGTAATTCACTCTGTCAACAAGTCAAAAGAGAAAAGCACTCCATATGTTCAGCTATACAGATGCTGAAATGGCATTTGATTTTAGAAATCTGGAAAGAATAAAGAATTTTAATTTTTAATAAAGTATTTGGAATCTCCAGTGTGTGGTAAACTAAATATATTTCAGGTCAAATGTCAGCCACTCTTTTTTAACTTTTAAGTTCAGGGATACATGTGCAGATTTGTTACATAGGGAAACTTGAATCATGGGGGTTTATTGTACAGATTATTTTATCACCTAGATATTAAGTCTAGTGTCCATTTGTTCTTTTTCCTGATCCTCCCCTTGCTCTCACCCTCCACCCTCTGACAGGCCCCAGTGTGTGCTGTTCCCCTCTTTGTGTCCATGTGTTCTCATAATTTAGATCCCACTTGTGAGAACATGCTGTATTCGGTTTTCTGTTCCTGCATTAATGTGCTAAGAATAATGCCCTCCAGCTTCATCCATGTCCCTGCAAAGAACATGATCCTGTTCTTTTTATACCTATATGGTATTCCATGGTGTATATGTGCCACATTTTCTTTATCCAGTGTATCACTGATGGGCATTTAGGTTGCTTCCATGTCTTTGCTATTGTGAATCCTGCTGCAGTGAACATATACATGCATGTGTCTCAATAACAGAATGATTTCTATTTCTTTGGGGACATACCCAGTAATGGGATTGCTGGGTTGAATGATGGTTCTGTTTATAGGTCTTTGAGAAACTGCCACACTCTCTTCCACAATGGTTGAAGTAATTTACACTCCCACCAACAGTGTAAAAGCTTTCCTTTTTCTCCACAACTTTGCAAGAATTTCTTATTTTTTGACTTTTTAATAATAATCATTCTAACTTGTGTAAGATGGTATCACTGTGGTTTTGATTTGCATTTCTCAGATGCATTTTTTTCATATGATTGTTGGCCTCATGTATGTCTCCTTAAGTGTCTGTTCATGTCCTTTGCCCATTTTTCATGAGGTTTTTTTCGTTGTAAATGTGTTAAAGTTTCTTATAGATGTTGGATATTAGACCTTTGTGAGGTGCATAGTGTTGAAAAATTTTTCTCCCATTCTGTAGGTTGTTCACCCTGTTGATAGTTTCTTTTGCTATGCAGAAGCTTTGTAGTTCAATGAGATTTCATTTGTCAATTTTTGCTTTTGTTGTAATTGCTTTTGGCATCTTCATCATTAAATCTTTGCCCATACCTCTATATCCTGAATGGTATTGCCTAGGTTGTCTCCCAGAGTTTTTACAGTTTTGGGTTTTACATTTACGTCTTTAATCCATCTTGAGTTAATGTTTGTATATGGTGTAAGGAAGGGGTCCAGTTTCAATCTTCTGCATGTGGCTAGCCAGTTACCCCAGCACCATTTATTTAATAGGGAATCCTTTTCTAATGGCTTGTTTTTGTCAGTTTTGCTGAAGATCAGAGTCGCAGGTGTGTGGTCTTATTTCTGGGTTGTCTATTCTGTTCCATTGGTCTAAGTGTCCGTGTGTGTCCTAGTAGCATTACTGTTTTGGTTACTGTTGCCATGTAGTGCAGTCTGAAGTTGGGTAATTTGATGCCTCCAGCTTTGTCCTTTTTGCCTAGACTTGTCTTGGCTATTCAAGTCAGCCACTCTTAATAAGTTAACAAGTAAAACACTTAAGAGTTTAGAACATAATGAGTACTACATGCCTATTCAGTTTTATCATCAGAATCATTATTGAAATATTTCCATAGTATTATTTTTTAAAAGGATTCACATTATAATAGTTGCACTGTTTTAGAAGTTGCCATTAAGTTACCCAAGAGAAAGATATGAGACATAAAAATTGGAATAAAGTTAATCATTTTAGAATATATGACTTCACATCTGCAAGCTCCAAGAAAATCAGGTGAAAATCAATAGGAAATGGTAACAGAATTTAGTAATATAACTGGTTATTATATTAATATATTAATACCAATGGGTTCTTACATAAAGGTAACAAGCAATTTCAAAATACAAGAAAAAAGCTCGCTTACAACACCTACAAAAAGATAAAATACATTTATATAAAATTTTCAAGAGATGTCCTGGTTCTAGATGAAGAAACCTTTGAAACACAGAAAATACATAGGGTGGTGGAAAAATAGAAAGAGCTACCTTATTCTCAAATAAGAGGACTCAAATTATAAACATATCAATTTTCTCATTAGTTTTTAAGTTGGACAAGTTGACTCTTAAAATCATGTATAATAATCAAAAACTGCCACAAAAAATAGAAAAAGAAGAGCACTGAAAGGTAACCAACCCCACCAGGTAATAAAACATTATAAATGCATTACAAATGGAATGATTGGTACTAGTGCCTGCATAAAAGAGACTAATAGAACAAAGTTGAAACAGGCTCAAATACATAAGGAACTTAGGATATGACAAATCTGGCATTTTGAATCAATGAATAATGTTGTGATAACCACACACCAATCTGGAAAAAAAATACCTCACTCCTTACACTAGGGAAAATCTCAAATGGATCAAAGATTTAAATCTGTATATTTTTACTAAAATTTCAGTAAAAGTGCAAAACATTAGAGCCATTGTATCATATGGAAGCAAGAAATTTGTGTCCAATGTAGTGACCCAAGGTCTCAGTAACTAGCTGCTCCTGAGTGATTTCTACCCCAGACATTTATTCTGATTGATTTGAAATGGCCTAACTCTGCTTCTGCTACTCAGAACTATGAGTTCAAATACCATTTGCTTAATTTTTTTTCCTGAGTTATATTTCACTCAAAAGAAAGAGGAAATCATAAACAATAGAGCAAGTTTCGTTAAGAGCAGAGGCAGTGACTCATGTAGCTCTTAAAGCATCATTGATGTTCAGTTTTGGTGGCGCTGAACCTGAAATCTCACCCTCATGGAAGGGTATCTCAGGCTTCAGGACCCTCTCTAGACCTTTGCCCATCTCATCTCCCTTCCACCTTCCGGTGTACTACCTTCGTCTTACATCTATTAGAAGAGTTGGCTTTACAGATTCCAATCTGTGTTCTCTTCCTAAGACACCCCCTGGAAGTACATCTGAATCGACAATGTTCTATGTAATTGGCTCTTTCTTTAAAAACTAAATTGCAGGCTGGATGTGGTGGCTCATGCCTGTAATCCCAGCACTTTGGGAGGCTGAGGTGGGCAGATCACGAGGTCAGGAGTTCGAGACCAACCTGGCCAACATGGCGAAACTTCATTTCTACTAAAAATACAAAAATTAGCCAGACATGGTGGTAAGCATCCGTAATCCCAGCTACTCGGGAGGCTGAGGCAGGAGAACTGCTGGAACCCAGGAAGCTAGGTGGCGCCATTGTACTCCAGTCTGGGTGACAAGAGCAAGACTCTGTCTCAAAAAATAAATAAATAAATTTCAGAGTACTAAATGTTCTGCAGCTATTCTAACTATACCAAGAAATCTGCAACCCTTAAACATCAGTTTGAGAAAGAAAATGCTAGTAATACAGTTTCCAGTCTCCTTGTTTGGGGGCCTTTATAAATGCTAAAATTTGTTTGATCAACCCAATCATATTTTAAAATGCATACATATGAAATAAAACCAGAAGAAAATATAAATATAGTTGTTATCACTGTAGAATGGTTATGTTTTTCCTTTCAGTTTTTTAGCACAAATATGTTATATTGATTTTAAAATCTTGATTGTAAACAAATGAAAAGTTCAAAGAAAAGTTATGGAAATCAGCAGTCTATTACATCATCCAAGAAAGGAGTTATGACGATGATGTGTTTCCTGTCTCTTTTCTATTTACACATGTGTGTAAATAAAATGGTATAGAAAAGTTGGTCTTGTGAACTGCCTTGTTCAGTTAGCTTTAGATAAACATTCCATGTCGCCTCGAATTACTTAGAATTGTATTGCCTACATAATAATCCAAAGAATGGCTATAGCATAATTTGTTTACTTATATCACTATAGTTGAACATTTAGAGATTATAATTGCAAAAGATTTAAGGCAAATGCTGTAACGGCAATAATAGCATTTCTGGCCACTTATACTCTATGCAAGTAGTATCACTAGTTCAAAAAAACAATTTCATTGCTCAACAGTAAGCACTATCAAATACAATTCTCACCTTTAGAATTTCTTTCTTCAGAGAAACAACAGGAGGGTCCAATCATATCAATTATGGCTTCAAAGACTGACAGATGAGGATTTCAAGAGCCTACCTCACTGACTTATTTCCATAACTTGTATTCTCATCTTCTCTAACCCACTCTATAAAGCCTTCGATGAAAAAGCTAAATGAGAAGATCCATATTTGAGAAGAGCATACAAAAATCCCCCAGAACACCCTCAACTCTCCTAACTTAAGGACTCATTAAACTCATGCTTCTCAAACATTAACGTGGATCCTAATCACCTGGAGGGCTTGTTAAAACCCAGACAGCTAGACCTCACGCCAGGTTTCCAATTCAGTAGGTAAGGTCGGGGCTCAGAATGGATGGTACTAAAAAGTCTCCTGTGCTACTAACAAGGCTAATATTGCTGATCCGGAGACCCTAGTCTGAGGATCCCTGTACTCCGCAATCATATGGTATATTTAATGTACGTCCCAAGTACTGTTCCAAGTGATGGCAGTAAACAAAACAGGCAAGGTTCCTGCACTCATGGAGCTTACAGTCTAATAATAGAACATCTAATATCAGACATCAGACAATAAGCAAATAACGAATGAGCAGAATTAGGGAGTAGTGACAACTGTTAAATTCTCTCAGAACTTCCCTAGGATGGGAGGTGATTTGGAACTGGCATCTCCAACTAGAGTGCTGGTACCCATTTTCTGTCCTTTCCCAGGCTAGTATAGGGTTGGAGCCAGCAAGGCAGAACAAAATACACGTTAAGTTTGAGCAATTCCCTTCTCAAACTGGACAAAAAGGCCAACTAAAAGCAGAAAACCCAGCAGTTAGCGAAGGAAAGGAAGTTTCTCCCATTTAGAAAGCACATTGTTACACTTTTTAGAACCAGGAGGGAAATAGGGTTTTGATCAGAAAATTAAATTATCACTGCCACTCTTATAGAAAGCCTAATTATATATAAGTAGAACATATTGATCAATACAATATATATATATACATACATATATACCATGTGACTTAGCAAAAATCAACGGAAATGGGACAAGTATCTCTTGTGCTAAAAGTGCATCAAACAAAATGGAAATAAGGTACTCAGATGTAACTGAATACCATGTACCTCCTTCACATTTAAAAGATGCCTTCTTCACAAGTGCATTTGCCATTAGGTACTAAAGAATATTAGATGACAGCAATTATCCTGATTATCCCACCCCACCTAGTCTACCCTTGTACACCGCTACATGATTTCCCTAAAGATGTTCCTCTTCATAAAGCAAAATGCACTGTTTCCTTTTGTTTCTATAAGCAGCTTTCAGGTGAGACCTAATAAATGGTCTTTGGCATTAATAACTAAAAGAGCTTCTAAGCTTTCACTTGCTGCATGCTATTTGCTACAGGATTCAAGATACTTCATTTCAGTTTTTCAATTTCAGAGTTAGCTTTCAAATACATTTTAAACATGATTCAGAGACACAATTTACACACTGAACAAATATATCCAAACATACACATACCTGAAACAAAATCATACAAAATATTCTTTACTCTCACTACACAAGAAGCATCCTGATATTTTTCACTCTATTTCTTTTGTTTTAATGCCTGTACAATCCACTAACTTATAACCTAATGGGTCACAATTCACAGCCGAAATATCTCTTTATAAAATCCTACCAATCCACGCAGAACCACTCCACACACACACAAAAGTTACCCCTCCCCTAAGGTTTCAGAGGTAGAATGAAAAAACAAAGGAAAAAGTCCTGTGCACTCACTTGGTTATGCTGCTCAGACTCCAACAACCCTCCAGAGCCAGGAAGTGCATGTCAGTGTATAAACCGTGCCCCATGTTGTAATTTCCACCTGTGTCTGTCCTTTCCTTAGTGGAAAGACAAAAAGCTGTGTCTAGCTTCATTATCTAGATCAGCTGTGACCAATATAACTTTTTGTGATGAGGGAAATGTTTTAGATCTGTGCTGTCCATTACAATAGACATTGACCTTGTGTGGCTATTGATCATTTGAAATGTGGCTAGTGTGGCACAGAAACTGAATTTTTGGGGAGCAGAGCAAGATGGCCAAATAGGAACAGCTCCAGTTTCCACCTCCCAGTGTGAGGGAAACAGAAGACAGGTGATTTCTGCATTTTCAACTGAGGTACTGGGTTCATCTCACTAGGGAGTGCCGGACAATTGGTGCTGGTCAGCTGCTGCAGCCCGACCAGCCAGAGCTGAAGCAGGGCAAGGCATTGCCTCACCTGGGAAGAGCAAGGGGGAAGGGAATCCCTTTTCCTAGCCAGGGGAACTGAGACACACAACCCCTGGAAAATCGGGTAACTCCCACCCCAATACTACGCTTTAAGCAAACGGGCACACCAGGAGATTATATCCCACACCTGGCCGGGAGGGTCCCAGGCCTGCCCATGGAGCCTCCCTCATTGCTAGCACAGCAGTCTGTGATCTAACTGCAAGGCAGCAGCGAGGCTGGGGGAGGGGTGCCCACCATTGCTGAGGCTTCAGTAGGTAAACAAAGCCTCTGGGAAGCTCGAACTGGGTGGAGCTCACAGCACCTCAAGGAGCCCTGCCTGTCTCTGTAGACTCCACCTCTGGGGACAGGATACAGCTAATCAACAACAACAACTACAACAACAACAAAGCAGCAGAAACCTCTGCAGATGCAAACGACTCTGTCTGACAGCTTTGAAGAGAGCAGTGGATCTCCCAACATGGAGGTTGAGATCTGAGAAGGGACAGACTGCCTGCTCAAGTGGGTCCTTGACCCCTGAGTAGCCTAACTGGGAGACATCCCCCACTAGGGGCAGACTGACACCTCACACCTCACATGGTGGAGTACAACCCTGAGAGGAAGCTTCAAAAGCAAGAATCAGACAGGTACACTCGCTGTTCAGCAATATTCTATCTTCTGCAACCTCTGCTGCTGATACCCAGGCAAACAGGGTCTGGAATGGGCCTCAAGCAATCTCCAACAGACCTACACTTGAGAGGCCTGACTGTTAGAAGGAAAACTAACAAACAGGAAGGACACCCACACCAAAACCCCATCAGTACATCACCACCATCAAAGACCAGAGACAGATAAAACCACAAAGATGGGGAAAAAGCAGAGCAGAAAAGCTGGAAATTCAAAAAATAAGAGTGCATCTCCCCCTGCAAAGGAATGCAGCTCATCGCCAGCAATGGATCAAAGCTGGACAGAGAATGACTTTGACGAGATGAGAGAAGAAGGCTTCAGTCCATCAAACTTCTCAGAGCTAAAGGAGGAATTACGTACCCAGCGCAAAGAAACTAAAAATCTTGAAAAAAGAGTGGAAGAATTGATAACTAGAATAATTAATGCAGAGAAAGCCATAAACGAACTGACAGAGATGAAAACCATGACACGAGAAACACTTGACAAATGCAAAAGCTTCAGTAACCGACTTGATCAACTGGAAGAAAGAGTATCAGAGATTGAGGATCAAATGAATGAAATGAAGCAAGAAGAGAAATCTAAAGAAAAAAAGAAGAAAAAGAAATGAACAATGTCTGCAAGAAGTATGGGATTACGTAAAAAGACCAAATCTACGTCTGATTGGGGTGCCTGAAAGTGAAGGGGAAAATAGAACCAAGTTGGAAAACACTCTTCAGGATATCATCCAGGAGAACTTCCCCAACCTAGTAGGGCAGGCCAACATTCAAATTCAAGAAATACAGAGAATGCCACAAAGATACTCCTCGAGAAGAGCAACTCCAAGACACATAATTGCCAGATTCACCAAAGTTGAAATGAAGGAAAAAATCTTAAGGGCAGCCAGAGAGAAAGGTCGGGTTACCCACAAAGGGAAGCCCATCAGACTAACAGCAGATCTCTCGGCAGAAACTCTACAAGCCAGAAGAGAGTGGGGGCCAATATTCAACATTCTTAAAGAAAAGAATTTTAAACCCAGAATTTCATATCCAGCCAAACTAAGTTTCATCAGTGAAGGAGAAATAAAATCCTTTACAGATAAGCAAATGCTTAGAGATTTTGTCACCACCAGGCCTGCCTTACAAGAAACCTTGAAGGAAGCACTAAACATGGAAAGGAACAACCGGTACCAGCCATTGCAAAACCATGTCAAAATGTAAAGACCATCGAGGCTAGGAAGTAACTGCATCAACTAACCAGCAAAATAACCAGTTAATATCATAATGGCAGGATCAAGTTCACACATAACAATATTCACCTTAAATGTAAATGGACTAAATGCTCCAATTAAAAGACACAGACAGGCAAACTGGATAAAGAGTCAGGACCCATCAGTTTGCTGTATTCCGGAGACCCTCCTCACATGCAGAGACATACATAGGCTCAAAATAAAGGGATGGAGGAAGATCTACCAAGCAAATGGAGAACAGAAAAAAGCAGGGATTGCAATCCTAGTCTCTGATAAAACAGACTTTAAACCATCAAAGATCACAAGAGACAAAGAAGGCCATTACATAATGGTAAAGGGATCAATTCAACAGGAAGAGCTAACTATCCTAAATATATATGCACCCAATACAGGAGCATGCAGATTCATAAAGCAAGTCCTTAGAGACTTACAAAGACACTTAGACTCCCAAACAATAATAATGGGAGACTTCAACACTCCACTGTCAACATTAGACAGATCAACAAGACAGAAAGTTAACAAGGATATCCAGGAATTGAACTCAGCTCTGCACCAAGCAGACCTAATAGACATCTACAGAACTCTCCACCCCAAATCAACAGAATATACATTCTTCTCAGCACCACATCACACTTATTCCAAAATTGACCACATAATTGGAAGTAAAGCACTCCTCAGCAAATGTACAAGAACAGAAATTATAATAAACTGTCTCTCAGACCACAGTGCAATCAAACTAGAACTCAGAACTAAGAAACTCAATCAAAACCGCTCAACTACATGGAAACTGAATAACCTGCTCCTGAATGACTACTGGGTACATAACGAAATGAAAGCAGAAATAAAGATGTTCTTTGAAACCAATGAGAACAAAGATACAACCTACCAGAATCTCTGGGACACATTTAAAGCAGTGTGTAGAGGGAAATGTATAGCATTAAATGCCCACAAGAGAAAGCTGGAAAGATCTAAAATGGACACTCTAACATCACAATTAAAAGAACTAGAGAGGCAAGAGCAAACACATTCAAAAGCTAGCAGAAGGCAAGAAATAACTAAGATCAGAGCAGAACTGAAGGAGATAGAGACACAAAAAACCCTCCAAAAAATCAATGAATTCAGGAGTTGGTTTTTTGAAAAGATCAACAAAATTGATAGACTGCTAGCAAGACTAATAAAGGAGAAAAAAGAGAAGAATCAAATAGATGCAATAAAAAATGATAAAGGGTATATCACCACCGACCCCACAGAAATACAAACTAACATCAGAGAATACTATAAACACCTCTATGCAAATCAACTAGAAAATCTAGAAGAAATGGATAATTTCCTGAACACTTACACTCTCCCAAGACTAAACCAGGAAGAAGCTGAATCCCTGAATAGACCAATAGCAGGCTCTGAAATTGAGGCAATAATTAATAGCCTACCAACCAAAAAAAAAAGTCCAGGATCAGACGGATTCACAGCCAAATTCTACCGGAGGTACAGGAGGAGCTGGTACCATTCCTTCTGAAACTATTCCAATCAATAGAAAAAGAGGGAATCCTCCCTAACTCATTTTATGAGGCCAACATCATCTGGATACCAAAGCCTGGCAGAGACACAACAAAAAAGAGAATTTTACACCAATATCCCTGATGAACATCAATGCAAAAATCCTCAATAAAATACTGGCAAACCGAAACCAGCAGCACATCAAAAAGCTTATCCACCGTGATCAAGTGGGCTTCATCCCTGGGATGCAAGGCTGGTTCAACATACCCAAATCAATAAATGTAATGCATCATATAAACAGAACTAAAGACGAAAACCACATGATTATCTCAATAGATGCAGAAAAGGCCTTTGAAAAATTCAACAGCTCTTCATGCTAAAAACTCTCAATAAATTCGGTATTGATGGGACATATCTCAAAATAATAAGAGCTATTTATGACAAACCCACAGCCAATAGCCTACTGAATGGGCAAAAACTGGAAGCATTCCCTTTGAAAACTGGCACAAGACAGGGATGCCCTCTCTCATCACTCCTATTCAACATAGTGTTGAAATTTCTGGCCAGGGCAATCAGGCAGGAGAAAGAAATAAAGGGTATTCAATTAGGAAAAGAGGAAGTCAAATTGTCCCTGTTTGCAGATGACATGATTGTATATTTAGAAAACCCCATTGTCTCAGCCCAAAATCTCCTTAAGCTGATGAGCAACTTCAGCAAAGTCTCAGGATACAAAATTAATGTGCAAAAATCACAAGCATTCCTATACAGTAATAACAGATAAACATAGAGCCAAATCATGAGTGAACTCCCATTCACAATTGCTTCAAAGAGAATAAAATACCTAGGAATTAAACTTACAAGGGATGTGAAGGACCTCTTCAAGGAGAACTACAAACTCCTGCTCAACAAAATAAAAGAGGATACAAACAAATGGAAGAACATTCCATGCTCATGGATAGGAAGAATCAATACCATGAAAATGGCCATACTGCCCAAGGTAATTTATTGATTCAGCGCCATCTCCATCAAGCTACCAATGACTTTCTTCACAGAACTGGAAAACACTACTTTAAAGCTCATATGGAACCAAAAAAGAGCCTGCATTGCCAAGACAATCCTAAGCAAAAAAGAACAAAGCTGGAGGCATCATACTACCTGACTTCAAACTGTACTACAAGGCTACAGTAACCAAAACAGCATGGTACTGGTACCAAAATAGAGATATAGACCAATGGAACAGAACAGAGCCCTCAGAAATAATCCCACACATCTACAACCATCTGATCTTTGACAAACCTGACAAAAAACAAAAAATGGGGAAAGGATTCTCTATTTAATAAATGGTGCTGGGAAAACTGGCTAACTGTATGTAGAAAGCTAAAACTGGATGCCTTTCTTACACCTTACACAAAAATTAATTCGAGATGGATTTAAGACTTAAATGTTAGACCTAAATCCATAAAAACTCTAGAAGAAAACCTAGGCAATACCATTCAGGCCATAGGCATATGCAAGGACTTCACGTCTAAAACACCAAAAGCAAAGGCAACAAAAGCCAAAATGGACAAATGGAACCTAATTAAACTAAAGAGTTCTGCACAGCAAAAGAAACTACCATCAGAGTGAACAGGCAACCTACAGAATGGGAGAAAATTTTTGCAATCTACTCATCTGACAAAGGGTTAATATCCAGAATCTACAAAGAACTCAAGCAAACTTACAAGAAAAAAACAAGCAACCCCATCAAAAAGTGGGTGAAGGATATCGATAGACACTGCTCAAAAGAATACATTTATGCAGCCAACAGACACATGAAAAAATGCTCATCATCATTCGCCATCAGAGAAATGCAAATCAAAACCACAATGAGATACCATCTCACACCACTTAGAATGGTGATCATTAAAAAGTCAGGAAACAGCAGGTGCTGGAGAGGATGTGGAGAAATAGGAACACTTTTACACTGTTGGTGGGACTGTAAACTAGTTCAACCATTGTGGGAGACAGTGTGGTGATTCCTCAAGGATCTAGAACTAGAAATACCATTTGACCCAGCCATCCCATTACTGGGGATATACCCAAAGGATTATAAATCGTGATGCTATAAAGACACATGCACAAGTATGTTTATTGTGGCACTATTCACAATAGCAAAGACTTGGAGCCAACCCAAATGTCCATCAATGATAGTCTGGATTAAGAAATGTGGCACATATACACCATGGAATACTATGCAGCCATAAAATAGGATGAGTTCATGTCCTTTGTAGGGACATGGATGCAGCTAGAAACCATCATTCTAAGCAAACTATCGCAAGGACAAAAAAACAAGCACCACATGTTCTCACTCATAGGTGGGAATTGAACAATGAGAACACTAAGACACAGGAAGGGGAACATCACACACTGGGGCCTGTCATGGGAAGCGGGGAGGAGGGAGGGATAGCATTAGGAGATATACCTAATGTAAATGATGAGTTAATGGGTACAGCACACCAACATGGCACATGTATACATATGTAACAAACCTGCACATTGTGCATATGTACCCTAGAACTTAAAGTATAATAAAAAAAAAAAAAGTGGAGAGAGTAAACAGTAACACCAGATAGAAACCAAAGATCTTCTCAACCTATGCAATAGAAATAATAGAATATGACTGATTTGAACTTTCAAATGATGAAAACCAAAAAGGTTTGCTTAAGTATATTAACTAATTGCAAGTTTCAGAAGGTTTACTGGTATCACAGAAAAAAGAGAAGAAAGTCTATCCAAGCATATCATACTGACATTTTCTTTTGGAGAGCTATGAGCCCTAAACATTGCTTTTCGAAAGCATTTTTCTCCAGGGACACCATGCTTGCCACTCTGCTTAAGAATTTACCCTGCCAATGGAGTTACCTTGCCAAGGGCCTTCCCCTCTATGAATTCATTTAACCAAAATGTGTGGACAACATCAGTGACATGAATTTGTTTTGACTCTCTGTCACCTCTAAGAATTTTCAATATTTTTTTTACTTTATTTGATTCAATTAATTCAAAGAGTATTCTTCAGTCTCAGCAAGTATTGGACACAAATGAGCATACATGAACATTTGGATATTTAATAGGTGTCCCAAATTAACAAATGCAAGCCTGAGCTTGTGATCCTATATACCACAAACCTACTCTTCCTAGTCTTTTCCATTGCAGAAATATGTCAAGTCCATTCTTTCATATGCTCATATGAAAAACACAGGAATCTTTCTGGATTTCTCTCATACTCTACATCCAAGCCATAAGCAAAACCAGATTATTTGCAGAATCTGACTCCTGCCACTAATTCCACTGCTGCCAACCTAGTCTAAGCCACCGTCACATCTCACCTGGATTACTGCATAGCCCCCAAACTAACCTACCTGCTTTCTCCCTTTACCCTATTTTCAAAGAAAAAGCCAGAGTGATCATGTTTAAATGCTGACCAGCTGATATTGCCTCAAGGTCTTTCATCAGCTTTCCATCTCGGAACAAAAGTAAAGGTTCTCATAGTAACCTGCCTTCTGCCCCAACTTCTCCAACCTCATCCCCTAGTACCCTGCCCCTCGTTCACTCTGATTCAGACACTAAAATGGCCCACTTGCCATTCCTTGAACAAGCCAGGAATTCTCTGGCCTCTGAGCCTTTGAACTTGCTTTCGTCATTGTTCTGTCATTCTCTCCCCCCATATGTGTGATTCATCCTTTATCTCCTTCACCTTAGAATTTCATTAACTATTACATTCGTAGTGAAGGCTTCCCTGTATTTCCAACCTAAAATTGCAAGTCCCTCACCCCAGCCCCACACTTCCTATCCCTTTCCCTGCTTTATCTGTAGCATTTGTCACTATGCGTCAAGCCACATGTCACATTTTACATACATTCTTTGTTATTTTTCTTCTCTGATTAAGCTTTATGAATGCAGGGGGTTTTGTCTGCTCTAGAACAATGCTTGACACATAGGTGCTTGATAAATATCAATTGAACTAGAAAAACATTAAAGTAGATGCATATTTTGTGAGCTTGCAGTTTCCTCCTGCATTATTTAAGACCTCAGCTTATAGTCTGAAGTTCCCTCTTCCCTCTCCAGCAGTTCCTGCAAACATCTGACATGAATAGGTACATTCTTGCCACAGCTGCCCTGTCTCCCCTGCTCTGCTGTAGCTTCTCCTCCATTTCCATGATTGGACCTAACCTGTGCGTTCACTGCTCATCTTGATGTTCTTGATGCTCCCACTCCCATGGACCCTCCTGACAGTCCACACTGTCTCTGGTCACCACCACAGGCCTGGGCTGCTGTTGCTAAGGCCACCCTTGCGTTAAGGCCCTTCTCTACCTTTAACACTTCTGGCCCCAGCATGGCCACAGCATTTTAATTTCTTGGGCAACTTCTTCACTGATATGGTTGAGATTTGTGTCCCCATCAAATCTCACATTGAATTTTAATCCCTAATGTTGGAGGTAGGGCCTGGTGGGAGGTGACTGGATCATGGGGGCGAATTTCTCATGAACAGTTTAGCACCAAAACCTTGGTACTGTCCTCATGATCATGAGTGAGTTCTCATGAGATCTGGTAATTTAAAAGTGTGTGGCATCCCCCCCCACCTCTTGCTCCTGATCTTATCATGTAAACTTTCTTCTCCCACTTTGCCTTCTGCCATGGATAAAATCCCCCTAAGGCCTCCCTAGAAGGAGATGCCACCATACTTTCTGTATAGCCTGCAGAATCATGAACCAATCAAACCTCTTTTCTTTATAAATGACACAATCTGTAGTGTTTTTAATAGTTACACAAGAGTGACCTAATGCAGAATATTTAGTGGGGTATATAGTGATACCAGGAGTGGGGTATCGCTATAAAGACACCTGAGATTGTAGAAGCAGCTTTGAAATTGGGTAACAGGCAGAGGTTGGAAGAGTGTGGAGGACTCAGAAGAACACAAGACAATGAGGGAAAGTTTGGAATTTCCTCTTGACTGGTTAAATGGTTGTGACCAAAATGCTAATAGTAATATCAACAGTGAAGTCCAGGCTGAGGAGGTCTCACATGGAAATGAGGAACTTATTAGAAACTGTAACAAAGGTCACTTTTGTTATGCCTTAGCAAAGAATTTGGCTGCATTGTGCCCCTGCCCAAGAGATACATTACTAGTATAATCAGGATATGTGAACTTTGAACTTGAGAGTGATGATTTAGGGTATCTGGCAGGAGAAATTTCTAAGCAGCAAAGCTTTCAAGATGTGGCTCTGGCAGCTTCTAACAACCTATGCTCATATGTGTGAACAAAGACATGACCTAAAATTGCAACTTATTTAAAGGGGAAGCAGAGCATTTTAAAGTTTGAAAAATTTGCAGCCTGGCAATGTAGAAGAAAAGAAAACCCCATTTGCAGGGGAAGAATTCAAGCAAGCTTCAGAAATTTGCATAATTAAAAAGGAGCCAGGTGCTGATAGCCAAGACAATGGGAAAAAGGCCTTGAAGGCATTTCAGAAACCTTTGCAGGAGCCCCTCCCATCACAGGCCCCAAGGCCTAGAAGGACTGAATGGTTTCATGGGCCAGAGCCAGTGCATGGGCCTCTGCCCTGCACAGCTCAAGACAGTTCTCCCTGTATCCTGGTGACTCTAGCTCTACCCCTGACTAAAAGGGGCCTAGGTACAACTTCAGCTGCTGCTTCAGAATGGGCAAGCTATAAGCCTTGGCAGCTTACACATGGTTTTAAGTCCACAGGTGCACAGAGTGAAGAGTTGAAATTTGGGAGCCTCCACATAGATTTCAGGGGATTATGGAAAAGACCAGAGGTTCAGGAAGAAGTCTACTGCAGGAGTAGAGCCATCAGCAGAACCTCTACTCGGACAGTGGAAAGAGTAAGTGTGGGGTTGGGCCCCCACACAGAATCACCACCAGGACCCTGTTCAGTGGAGCTGTGAGAAAGGGGCCACCATCCTCCAGACCCCAAAATGGTAGATCCACTGACAGCTTTTACTGTGCACCTGAAAGAGCTGCAAGTACTTAATACCAGCCTGTGAGAGCAGCTTCAGGGGTTGAACACTGAAAAGCCACAGGGCAGAGTTGCCCAAGGCCTTGGGAGCCCACCCCTTGCACCAGTGTGCCCTGGATGCGGGACATGGAGTCAAAGGAAATTGTTTTGAAGATGTAAGATTTAATAACTACCCTGTTGAGTTTGACTTGTATGGGGTCTGTAGCCCCTTTCTTTTGGCCAATTTCTTACTTTTAGAATGAGAATGTTTACTCAATGCCTATGTTCCTATTGTATCTTGGACATAACTAACTTGTTTTTTATTTTACAGGCTCATGGTGGGAAGGGACTAGCCTTGCCTCAGATGAGACTTTGGACTTTGAATTAATATTGGAGTGAGTTAAGACTAGAGATTGTTGGGAAGGCATGACTGTATTTTGCAATGTGAGAAGGACATGAGATTTGGGGGTGCTGGGGTGAAATGATATGGTTTGGATCTGTGTCCCCACAAAGTCACATGTCAAATTGTGATCCTTAGTGTTGGAGGTGAGGACTGGTAGGAGGTGATTGGATCATGGGGGCAGATTTCTCATGAATGGTTTAGCATTATCCCCCTGGTGCTGCCCTCATGAGTGAGGTCTCATGAGATCTGGTTGTTTAAAAGTGTGTAGTACCTCTCCCACTCCCTTGCTCCTGCTTTTAACATGTGAACTTTGTGCTCTTGCTTTGCCTTTGGCCATGAGTATAAGCTCCCTAAGGCCTCCGAGACGCAGATGCCACTATGCCTCCTGTACAGCCTGCAGAACTGTAAGCCAATTAAACCTCTTTTCACTATAAATTACCCAGTCTCGTGTATTTCTTTACAGCAATGTGAGAATGGCCTAATACATTAACTTACTAGTATAATCAGGAACAAATTATTTAAACTCTCTATTCTTCATTAGTCTCATCAGTTAAATGCATATAGTATATATCTCATTGCATATTTAGACAATTGTAACTAATATATTCAAAGCACTGAATAATGTCTGCTAGAGAAGTGCTCGATAAATACCAACAATACTCACAATCATCATTATTACTATTATTATCCCTCATAAACTCTCCTGGGAACGCACAGTCTCAGGCTGTCCTGTGACAAAGGAACATAGCATATCTACAACGCAGGAGCACCCTAAGTCATATCTGGGCACTTATGAGTCCAAGCTCAGAAGAGTGAGACTCATGGGAAGGCAAGATCTTCCAGATCTAAGGTCCACCTTCCTCCCCAGGCCCTGACTTCTCCCCAGAGGAGAAGTGTACATAGCCACTCCCTTTAAGGGCAGCCCTGTGCCTAAACCACACAATGGAGTCATCTATCTAATCACAACACACTTACCAATGTCAGCAGCAGAAAGTCATTTCCTTCAACTGGCCTTTCCTTACAAGCAAAAGAAAAAAGCATCAGCTCCATGACAATGGGCATGTTTCTTAAACACTCAGTGCCTAATTTTCTCAACTATAAAAGTAGATAACATTGTATCTACCTCATAAGGTTATGTGGATTTAATGGGTTAATACATTTCACCTGCTTAGAACAGTGCCTGGCACACAAGTAACAATTTTTTGTTACTTGTATTTAAAAAATAGCTATCACTACTCTCCCATAGCAATAGTACAGAGATAGTCCTTCCTTCAAATATATAGTTAATTGTAAGCACTGCCTGGTTTATCTGATCATGGATCTCCAAGACTGGAAATCCTGAGGGCTAGAATGAATTTATATTCACATTTCTATTTTCAGTGCATTATAGTGGGACTAGCACAAAGTGACCCTCAATGCATTTTTATTGACTAAATGAATGAATGGATAAATGCATCCATGAACAAATGATTTTCTTATTCAGTCATGTAAAGCCCAAATTACTGAAGAAAAATAATCCACACAAATAAGAAACAGTAACGAAAATAAGGAGAGAATTAAGCATCTCAACGAACCAGGCGCTTCCTTGGGGAGGTGGCAGTGTATTCATCTGATGATGGATTAGGGTCCCTGGAAAGCATCCGTCATTTCCATTCCTGGGCTTTGCCAGAGGAAATGAACCCCACATGGATAAATTAGTAACAGGCATGATAGTCAGTAACTCGTGTTCCTTTTGCAATTTCCTGTTCTACACAGCAGCTTATGCAGATTGAACAAAATGCCACCGATATATCAGAAGCAAACTAAGACATGGAAATGTATAAAAATAAAGCCCTATTTTGGATTTGGTCAACTTTTAACTAAAGATATTCCTTCAAGAAAAATAGTCTGTGAAACAGGCTACCTGCTATTTTAATTCTGATATTTAATGATATTGCAAAAGCCATCCTGATGTTCTGATTATAAGAAAGCAAAAAAAAAAAAAAAATTACAATTGTAAAACCAGATAAAGAAAGGAGAGTACAGAGACAGAGAGAATCTGACTAAGAACAATTCTTAAACTTTAAATCAGTATCTGAGCATTGACTGAGAAATTAGAGTCCACAGTCTTGGGGGCAGAAAAACCAAGTCCATAGGAAAACATTGCTTTTTCTACGTTGTGAGTAAGATTAAGTAATAGATGCTTTGGGTTACTATGTAGCTTTCTAGGAATGATGACTAGGACATTGAGGCCAATGCAGCTAGACAAATACTAACAAGAAGTATTACATAAAAGTTTTAAGTTGATCCTCTTAATTAATTTTCCATCTGCGTGTCAAAATTAGTCTCATTTTACAAACAAACCAGAGAGTCACAAAGTGACTGTCTCAAGATTAGATCATCAGTAAACAGTGGGGTTTGGCTTTAACAATCAGGCATTTTACCCTAAAGATTCATTCTCACCTCTCTGTCAGGTCTCCTGCATGTCACTCTCCTATTTAAGCTATGTGTACAGTGATAGACATTCATATATTAAATTTACTTCAATATTCAATCAGTAACCATAAAAGTAAAGGAACTAGAGATAACTTATGGAATATGACATGGAGAATATCTGTTGGCATCAGGAACTACACCAACTTCCTTAGTTAATATTCTTTTCTAGAAGGAAAGATGTTATGGTTTAAATATAAGTGTCCCCCCAAAATTCATATGTTGGAACCTAACAATCCATGTGATAATATTAAGATATAGGGTCTTTTAGGAAGTGATTAAGTCATGAACACTGCACCATCATGAATGGGAAGCACTTCCCCATCATGAATGTGATTAGTGCTTTTATAAAAGAGGTGGAAGGGAGTGCCCTAGCCCCCTTTAGCCCTTCCACATTTCCCTATGTGAGGATGTAGCAACAAGATATAATCTTGGAAGAAGACACCTATTCCTCACCAGACATTCAATCTGCCAATGCCTTGACCTTGGACTTCCAGCAACCAGAACAGTGAGAAATGGATTTCTATTATTTATACATTACCCAGTTGTGGAATCTTGTTATAACAGCAGGAAGGGACTCAGATAAGATAACAAAGAACAACAATATGTCAGCAGCTTTGGTAACAGTGAATCCACCCACTGTTGCCACTCTGTACTGAAGAAGCTGTGAGGGCAAAATTTTAGAAAGAAAACCACGTTATAGCCTTACAGCATGGGTTATGATAAATATCAATATATCAATCTAATATAGGGAAAAGTAACCAAAATAGTCACAATGACCTGAAGAAAATCATGTAATGACTGTTTGGGGGGGGCGGAGCAAGATGGCCGAATAGGAACAGCTCCAGTCTCCAACTCCCAGCGCAAGCGACACAGAAGACCGGTGATTTCTGCATTTTCAACTGAGGTACTGGGGTCATCTCTCTAGGGAGTGCCGGACAATCGGTGCTGGTCAGCTGCTGCAGCCTGACCAGCGTGAGCTGAAGCAGGGCGAGGCATCGCCTCACCTGGAAGCGCAAGGGGGAAGGGAATCCCTTTTCCTAGCCAGGGGAACTGAGACACACAACACCTGGAAAATCGGGTAACTCCCACCCCAATACTGCGCTTTAAGGAAACAGGCACACCAGGAGAATATATCCCACACCTGGCCGGGAGGGTCCCACGCCCACGGAGCCTCCCTCACTGCTAACACAGCCGTCTGCGGCGATCTATCCGCAAGGCAGCAGCGAGGCTGGGGGAGGGGCGCCCGCCATTGCTGAGGCTTAAGTAGGTAAACAAAGCTGCTGGGAAGCTCGAACTGGGTGGAGCTCACAGCAGCTCAAGGAAGCCTGCCTGTCTCTGTAGACTCTACCTCTGCGGACAGCGCACAGCTGCAGTCCATTAGGGGAAAGAGCGGGGGGCCGGTGCAGACGCGAACGACTCTGTCTGACAGCTTTGGGGAGAGCCGTGGATCTCCTAACGCGGAGGTTGAGATCTGAGAACGGACAGACTGCCTGCTCAGGTGGGTCCCTGACCCCTGAGTAGCCTAGCTGGGAGACATCCCCCACTAGGGGCAGTCTGACACCCCACACCTCACAGGGTGGCATCACCCCTGAGAGGAAACTTCCAAAGAAAGAATCAGACAGGTACACTCGCTGTTCAGCAATATTCTATCTTCGGCAACCTCTGCTGCTGATACCCAGGCAAACAGGGTCTGGAGTGGACCTCAAGCAATCTCCAACAGACCAACAGACAGTCCTTCTGACTGTCAGACGGAAAACTATCAAACAGGAAGGACACCTATACCAAAACCCCATCAGTACGTCACCATCATCAAAGTCCAGAGACAGATAAAACCACAAAGATGGGGAAGAAGCAGGGCAGAAAAGCTGGAAATTCAAAAAATAAGAGCGCATCTCCCCCTGCAAAGGAGCGCAGCCCATCGCCAGCAACGGATCAAAGCTGGTCAGAGAATGACTTTGACGAGATGAGAGAAGAAGGCTTCAGTCCATCAAACCTCTCAGAGCTAAAGGAGGAATTACGTACCCAGCGCAAAGAAACTAAAAATCTTGAAAAAAGAGTGGAAGAATTGACAGCTAGACTAATTAATGCAGAGAAGATCATAAACGAAATGACAGAGATGAAAACCATGACACGAGAAATACGTGACAAATGCACAAGCTTCAGTAACCGACTCGATCAACTGGAAGAAAGACTATCAGCGATTGAGGATCAAATGAATGAAATGAAGCGAGAAGAGAAACCAAAAGAAAAAAGAAGAAAAAGAAATGAACAAAGCCTGCAAGAAGTATGGGATTATGTAAAAAGACCAAATCTACGTTGATTGGAGTGCCTGAAAGTGAGGGGGAAAATGGAACCAAGTTGGAAAACACTCTTCAGGATATCATCCAGGAGAACTTCCCCAACCTAGTAGGGCAGGCCAACATTCAAATTCAAGAAATACAGAGAACGCCACAAAGATACTCCTCCAGAAGAGCAACTTCAAGACACATAATTGCCAGATTCACCAAAGTTGAAATGAAGGAAAAAATCTTAAGGGCAGCCAGAGAGAAAGGTCGGGTTACCCACAAAGGGAAGCCCATCAGAATAACAGCAGACCTCTCGGCAGAAACTCTACAAGCCAGAAGAGAGTGGGGGCCAATATTCAACGTTCTTAAAGAAAAGAATTTTCAACCCAGAATTTCATATCCAGCCAAACTAAGCTTCATCAGTGAAGGAGAAATAAAATCCTTTACAGATAAGCAAATGCTTAGAGATTTTGTCACCACCAGGCCTGCCTTACAAGAGACCCTGAAGGAAGCCCTAAACATGGAAAGGAACAACCGGTACCAGCCATTGCAAAAACATGCCAAAATGTAAAGACCATCGAGGCTAGGAAGAAACTGCATCAACTAACGAGCAAAATAACCAGTTAATATCATAATGACAGGATCAAGTTCACACATAACAATATTAACCTTAAATGTCAATGGACTAAATGCTCCAATTAAAAGACACAGACTGGCAAACTGGATAAAGAGTCAAGACCCATCAGTCTGCTGTATTCAGGAGACCCATCTCACATGCAGAGACATACATAGGCTCAAAATAAAGGGATGGAGGAAGATCTACCAAGCAAATGGAGAACAAAAAAAAGCAGGGGTTGCAATCCTAGTCTCTGATAAAACAGCCTTTAAACCATCAAAGATCAAAAGAGACAAAGAAGGCCATTACATAATGGTAAAGGGATCAATTCAACAGGAAGAGCTAACTCTCCTAAATATATATGCACCCAATACAGGAGCACCCAGATTCATAAAGCAAGTCCTTAGAGACCTACAAAGAGACTTAGACTCCCATACAATAATAATGGGAGACTTCAACACTCCACTGTCAACATTAGACAGATCAACGAGACAGAAAGTTAACAAGGATATCCAGGAATTGAACTCATCTCTGCACCAAGCGGACCTAATAGACATCTATAGAACTCTCCACCCCAAATCAACAGAATATACATTCTTCTCAGCACCACATCACACTTATTCCAAAATTGACCACATAATTGGAAGTAAAGCACTCCTCAGCAAATGTACAAGAACAGAAATTATAACAAACTGTCTCTCAGACCACAGTGCAATCAAACTAGAACTCAGGACTAAGAAACTCAATCAAAACCGCTCAACTACATGGAAACTGAACAACCTGCTCCTGAATGACTACTGGGTACATAACGAAATGAAAGCAGAAATCAAGATGTTCTTTGAAACCAATGAGAACAAAGATACAACATACCAGAATCTCTGGGACACATTTAAAGCAGTGTGTAGAGGGAAATTTATAGCACTAAATGCCCACAAGAGAAAGCAGGAGAGATCTAAAATTGACACTCTAACATCACAATTAAAAGAACTAGAGAGGCAAGAGCAAACACATTCAAAAGCTAGCAGAAGGCAAGAAATAACTAAGATCAGAGCAGAACTGAAGGAGATAGAGACACAAAAAACCCTCCAAAAAATCAATGAATCCAGGAGTCGGTTTTTTGAAAAGATCAACAAAATTGACAGACCGCTAGCTAGACTAATAAAGAAGAAAAGAGAGAGGAATCAAATAGACGCAATAAAAAATGATAAAGGGGATATCACCACCGACCCCACAGAAATACAAACAACCATCAGAGAATACTATAAATGCCTCTACGCAAATCAACTAGAAAATCTAGAAGAAATGGATAATTTCCTGGACACTTACACTCTCCCAAGACTAAACCAGGAAGAAGTTGAATCCCTGAATAGACCAATAGCAGGCTCTGAAATTGAGGCAACAATTAATAGCCTACCCACCAAAAAAAGTCCAGGACCAGATGGATTCACAGCTGAATTCTACCAGAGGTACAAGGAGGAGCTGGTACCATTCCTTCTGAAACTATTTCAATCAATAGAAAAAGAGGGAATCCTCCCTAACTCATTTTATGAGGCCAACATCATCCTGATACCAAAGCCTGGCAGAGACACAACAAAAAAAGAGAATTTTAGACCAATATCCCTGATGAACATCGATGCAAAAATCCTCAATAAAATACTGGCAAACCGGATTCAGCAGCACATCAAAAAGCTTATCCACCATGATCAAGTGGGCTTCATCCCTGGGATGCAAGGCTGGTTCAACATTCGCAAATCAATAAACGTAATCCAGCATATAAACAGAACCAAAGACAAGAACCACATAATTATCTCAATAGATGCAGAAAAGGCTTTTGACAAAATTCAACAGCCCTTTATGCTAAAAACGCTCAATAAATTTGGTATTGATGGAACGTACCTCAAAATAATAAGAGCTATTTATGACAAACCCACAGCTAATATCATACTGAATGGGCAAAAACTGGAAAAATTCCCTTTGAAAACTGGCACAAGACAGGGATGCCCTCTCTCACCACTCCTATTCAACATAGTGTTGGAAGTTCTGGCTAGGGCAATCAGGCAAGAGAAAGAAATCAAGGGTATCCAGTTAGGAAAAGAAGAAGTCAAATTGTCCCTGTTTGCAGATGACATGATTGTATATTTAGAAAACCCCATTGTCTCAGCCCAAAATCTCCTTAAGCTGATAAGCAACTTCAGCAAAGTCTCAGGATACAAAATTAATGTGCAAAAATCACAAGCATTCTTATACACCAGTAACAGACAAGCAGAGAGCCAAATCAGGAATGAACTTCCATTCACAATTGCTTCAAAGAGAATAAAATACCTAGGAATCCAACTTACAAGGGATGTAAAGGACCTCTTCAAGGAGAACTACAAACCACTGCTCAGTGAAATCAAAGAGGACACAAACAAATGGAAGAACATACCATGCTCATGGATAGGAAGAATCAATATCGTGAAAATGGCCATACTGCCCAAGGTGATTTATAGATTCAATGCCATCCCCATCAAGCTACCAATGACTTTCTTCACAGAATTGGAAAAAATGGCTTTAAAGTTCATATGGAACCAAAAAAGAGCCCGCATTGCCAAGACAATCCTAAGTCAAAAGGACAAAGCTGGAGGCGTCACGCTACCTGACTTCAAACTATACTACAAGGCTACAGTAACCAAAACAGCATGGTACTGGTACCACAACAGAGATATAGACCAATGGAACAGAACAGAGTCCTCAGAAATAATACCACACATCTACAGCCATCTGATCTTTGACAAACCTGACAAAAACAAGAAATGGGGAAAGGATTCCCTATTTAATAAATGGTGCTGGGAAAATTGGCTAGCCATAAGTAGAAAGCTGAAACTGGATCCTTTCCTTACCCCTTATACAAAAATTAATTCAAGATGGATTAGAGACTTAAATGTTAGACCTAATACCATAAAAACCCTAGAAGAAAATCTAGGTAGTACCATTCAGGACATAGGCATGGGCAAGGACTTCATGTCTAAAACACCAAAAGCAACGGCAGCAAAAGCAAAAATTGACACATGGGATCTAATTAAACTAAAGAGCTTTTGCACAGCAAAAGAAACTACCATCAGAGTGAACAGGCAACCTACAGAATGGGAGAAATTTTGCAACCTACTCATCTGACAAAGGGCTAATATCCAGAATCTACAAAGAACTCAAACAAATATACAAGAAAAAAACAAACAACCCCATCAAAAAGTGGGGAAAGGATATGAACAGACATTTCTCAAAAGAAGACATCCATACAGCCAACAGACACATGAAAAAATGCTCATCATCACTCGCCATCAGAGAAATGCAAATCAAAACCACAATGAGATACCATCTCACACCAGTTAGAATGGCAATCATTAAGAAGTCAGGAAACAACAGGTGTTGGAGAGGATGTGGAGAAATAGGAACACTTTTACACTGTTGGTGGGACTGTAAACTAGTTCAACCATTATGGAAAACAGTATGGCGATTCCTCAAGGATCTAGAACTAGATGTACCATATGACCCAGCCATCCCACTACTGGGTATATACCCAAAGGATTATAAATTACTCTACTACAAAGACACATGCACACGTATGTTTATTGCGGCACTATTCACAATAGCAAAGACTTGGAATCAACCCAAATGTCCATCTGTGACAGACTGGATTAAGAAAATGTGGCACATATACACCATGGAATACTATGCAGCCATCAAAAAGGATGAGTTTGCGTCCTTTGTAGGGACATGGATGCAGCTGGAAACCATCATTCTTAGCAAACTATCACAAGAAGAGAAAACCAAACACCGCATGTTCTCACTCATAGGTGGGAACTGAACAATGAGATCACTTGGACTCGGGAAGGGGAACATCACACACTGGGGCCTATCATGGGGAGGGGGGAGGAGGGAGGGATTGCATTGGGGAGTTATACATGATATAAACGTCATGCACATGTACCCTAGAACTTAAAGTATAATAATAAAAAAAAAAAAAATCATGTAATGTAGAAAGCTAAATAGATATTTATGTAACTATCTGAGTAGATATGTTAGAATTAAAAGACACTAAGTAGAATATGAATACCTATTATTTATCATATTCATAGGTTTTAATGTTCTATAAAATATTTCACAATTGTGTTTTTACTATTCTGAATTTCTCCCAGAGTGGCTCATATTTTCTATCATTGTCTGAGAAAAAAACAATGTTTACATCAGGTTAAAACAGATTCAGAAATATCTGCTTTTCCTGAGCTGATGCAACTTTGAGAAGAGAGAATGGAAAAATAAACAAAATTTTTACAGCCTAACACAAAGAGCCTCAGCTGAGATGGCCAGAAGTGGGACCCTACCTTTGCTATCCTTGGAATCCTAGTTCAATTGACCTCATCAAGAAGTGGGCCAAATAGAGGCAAGTGGCTCACACCACTCTTTATTTTCTGAGCTAGGCTTCCCAGGAAAAACTCTCCTGTGTTTTTTCTCTGTATAGAGAATACCATGTCCCCTGGAAGCCAATTAAGAGTCGGGGTGGGGTGGGTGCAGAACAAGAATAAGATATAACCACTAGAGCACCATTTCCAGCTCTCCACACTCCTATTACAAAAGAATGAGGGTCCCATATCTCTTTCTAGCATTCCAATCACTGCCCCATCCTTTGCAATGATGAATGAACAGTTTTAAGCATTTACATAGATAATTTTTTTTAATCCTAGCAATTCTAAGAGGATATTATCATACCCATTTTAAAAACAAACAGAGACTTAGAGAGTTTAACCAACCTGACCAAGGTCACTCAGCTAGTCAATAAAGAGTCAAGATTTGAACCCCGAGATGATCTGAGGTCAGAGGATGCTGTGTTCCCCACTTCTTGACTACATCTTGCTACAAATATGTTTACATTGATGGTGAAGTGGCATAGAGCTGGACTCTGCATCTTTGACGTTTGAAATTTCTCATTCTCTGTTTCTGCTAAAAGTAAAGGCAACACGCCTAAAAAGCCTTGCTTGTACAACAATTTTTACAATCAATCCTGAGGTTTCCTTTCCTAGAATTCATCCTAGTAAAATTATTTGAAAACTGACTAATGATTTGTCATTTCTTGAGAAAGGTGTCCTTCTGCCTCAGGATTTCCTAGGATCCCAGCTGGTTAAACAACAAGGGGTCATGAATATGATAACTCCTGGCTCACTGCATGAAGGGGTGCCCCAAACCTGTAATGGGGTGATATGATTCCCCCAATTGCTGGATACTTTCAGGAAATGAATCATCCTAGCTGGTGTACCCACATATTTCCACAGCATGTACACACACAGTTCAGAAAGAAGCCACTTGCAGAAATAACAGAACTGTATTCACTAACTAAGAGAAGAAGAAATATAACTCAAAGATTAAAAAGGGAGGGGGCACTTCCCATTCTCTTTCTTCCTAACATCATAATTCAGCCTTTCAGCCATGTACTTCCATGCTTGATCTTTTCCCTTTTAATGTATTATTTGTGTTGCTGCTGCCGCTGGGAAACTTTGATGTAAGGGACCTGAGGGGGGCAAGGATATCATCCTGGGGAAGCAGCGATGTTCCTTTGGCACTGTGAGCTCTCTCCCTCACTTACTTCCTTTCAAGCTTACCCATATTGTATCCTGCAAGAACTTGGAGAATAAATCTTATCTCAAGGGTTTGCAAGGCCCTAAGGCAAAAAGTCAACAACTTGTGAAAACAATTCCCTGAGCTTCAAACTACCAAAGCTTAGGACTGTCTTGCAAAAGTGCTAGTTCACCATATTACTGCATACATCATTCACCATAGCTTCAACCAATATTTAATAACTGCTAGGTACTGTGGGGGATATAGAGAAACAGTATGTGACAGATACTACTGGTTGCTTACCCAACAGCCATTCCTTCCAACCTCTGGGTTAGAGCATTCAAATTTTGTTGAAGTGTCTGTACAACCCTCAGGGAAGGTGGCCCTGTCTCCTCTTCATCTGATAAGTCTGAGTCATGGGTCAGCAAACTATGGTTCACACACCAAATCCAGTCCATGCCTATTTTTGCAAATAAAAAAATTCATTTATGTACTGTCTATGTATGTTTTGTGCCACAATACCAAAATTGAGTATAGTACATACTCACTAAAGACTGTTGTTGACTTTAAGCAAAACAACATACTACTGCAGGCCATAGGAACTTAACTCTTGTTTATATCAATTAGCCCAAGGTAAAATTGGTTTCTTTATACTTTGGTTTAAAGTTGCAGTTTCCAAGATCCCACCAATGACATTAAGTGAGGACTTACTGTGGTTACAACAGAGACTACCTGGACCTTCACAGAAAATGTTTGATGACTGCTGATCTATGCCAGTCATAACAATACAATTCCCATTGCCAGTGTTTGATTTCTTTACAGGTGGACAAGTAACCCAGAATTAATAAATGACATTTAAAGAAAAGTCTGCCAGGGGACAATTGGGGAAAAAAAGAGATTCCTTTTCTTCCACTGTAGATGTGGATGTTGATTTGTTTTATGTGACCACCAGAGTCAGCGCCAGAGGAAAAGGCAAGTAGGCAAGATAAAAAGAGACTTTATTACGTAGCCAATGTATAGAAAGAGGGGACGAGGTTCACCAGTCTCCGGCGGCGGAGGCTGAGGGAGTCGCTCTGGCATTCTCAGACGAGGTTCCTGGGTCCTGCATACGAGGAGGGGCCAAGGAAGTTCGCACCACACGCCTGCCGGGAGCGGCTTTTATGTTTTGGGCCTGGGAGTGGGAGGGCAGTAGGCGGGACACAGGCATGTCGGGGGGCGTTCGGTAGGTGCGGCCAAGTAAATCTCGTTCTCTTCAGATTGACGTCACCTGGCGTATGCCTGGTTGATCTGCACCTTCCCGGGCACCAGCTACATTTTTGCGCGCGCGGGAAAAGTTGGTGATGAAGAACCCGGAAGTACGCCATCTTAGTCCCCTTTGTTCTTTGTTTCCCTCTCCCTCCGTCCAGACAGTCAAACATTTTATTGATTATGATGATTGGGGGCATCGTTGTCTGTCCGACTACTTCCTGCTGTCAGGGGGCATTGTCATGAGGGTCCATGGTTGGCACCTGGACGTAGGGATGTAGGAGCATCTGGTTGAAGGTGACACGGGTGATCTCTTGAACTTTGGCTTGGAGAAATTTGATTAAAAGGGGGTCCAAACATAGGATAAGACAGAGAATTAATATAGGGATGAGGAATGGGAGCATCTGTTGCATTACCGGTAATAACCATATAGGTGGACCTGGGGTTAAGGGAGTGTTGAAGTTTTTTTAGTTCTGTTTTAATTCTGTTTAGGGTTTGGATGTTTGTATCAACCAGGCCTGACTCATTTATGTAATAGCAACATTTTTCTCTTAAGAAAAGACATGTTTGGCCGGGCGCGGTGGCTCAAGCCTGTAATCCCAGCACTTTGGGAGGCCGAGACAGGCGGATCACGAGGTCAGGAGATCGAGACCATCCTGGCTAACACAGTGAAACCCCGTCTCTACTAAAAATACAAAAAATTAGCCGGGCAAGGTGGCGGGCGCCTGTAGTCCCAGCTACTCAGGAGGCTGAGGCAGGAGAATGGCCTAAACCCGGGAGGCGGAGCTTGCAGTGAGCTGAGATCCGGCCACAGCACTCCAGCCTGGGTGACAGAGCGAGACTCCGTCTCAAAAAAAAAAAAGAAAGAAAGAAAGAAAAAAAAGAAAAGAAAAAGAAAAGACATGTTCCTCCTTTTTCAGCTGTAAGAACATCTAGTGCTCTCCTGTTCTGTGCTGTCACCTGAGCTACTGAAGTGATTTGGTGTTGTAAAGAGGCTAAACTTTCAGCCGATGCTTCTATAGCGTCTTGAATTTGGGCGGTTAGAGATCGAGTAGATTGTACTGAATGGGCAAGTGCCTTAGTTCCAAGCCCTGACGCCATTAAGGAGGAGGCTAGAGAGATCCTGATGACTAAGGGGAGGAAGACTGACTGTTTTTGGAGATTATTAGGAGGAGCGTTAAATTGTAAAGTGAGTTCAGCCACTTCTGCTTTGCTGTATAGGGTTAAACTAGGTACTAGGGACACTGGAATGCAGAGGGATTGGCTGATAGATGTGTGGTTAAGGACCTTGAAGAGGGTTTTGTTGCACCAGAAATTACCTCCAATGGGGGCTCTCTGGGTCTTATTGGGCGACTGGGTGTGCTTACACCAGGAGGAGTTTGGGGCAGAGTAGCAGAAAAGAAGGATTGGATTTTCTGGGTTTTGGTATAGTGGGACTTGGAGTAAGAACAGTTTTTGGGAGGTGCCTGTAGAGTTAGTTGTAGCCTTGAAAGTAGTAGGTGAGGGGACTGCCACTAAGGGGGCTCTTTCAAGGGCTGCACAGAGGAAACACTGGGAGAGATTTGTTATGTGAGCTGCCTGTGTTAGGTTTAACCCTTGACAAACAAGCTTTAACTATGAGAAGGGGTCTTTATGGGGGAGTGTAGTTGATCTTGTATGGAGGAGTGTAGTTGGTCTTCTATGGAGGAGTGTAGTTTATCTTGTAGGGCCTGTTCTTGTGATTGTATGGCTAAGGTTAAATTTTGCAGGACTTGTATATTTTTAGGGAGGGATTTTTGTTGGACAAGTGTCCTTTTTATTAAGAGGGTGGCAGTCGGATATGAATCTTAAATAGGATCTCCATAGAGTCTTCCTTTTACTCTGCCAGCCATTGGAGTGTATAAGAAGAGTAGTAATATAAGTACAAAGTAGGACTCCATTTTGGTGTTTTTTAAGGGGAGAGAGGGACATTGACTTAGTCAACAGCGGAGAGTTTTGTAGCCGATAGAGAAGCAGAAGTAAAAAGAGAAAAGAATTTAGATAACAGCAATTGTTTTACCTGGTATTAGATGGGCAACAGTGCTGACGTAGCAGAGATAGTTGCTAGGAGATGGTATTGTCTGCCGCCATTTAGATGTAAGGACACTGGTTTGCCTAGTGTCTGGAGTATTGTGTGGTTTTAGTTAAGACTAGGCCGGAGATCAGACACTGGTTTGCCTAGTGCCTTAGGTGCCTAAAGGTCTAAAACAATTTTAGAGGAGATATAAGAAGCAGGTAATAAAATGATAACAGTAATAGAATGATGACAGAATAGCTAGGAAGGAGCCAAGGAAGAGGAGGGCAGGAATAGACTGAAGAGGAAGGTGGAATGAGAGTAAGAGACAGCTACTGATGAGGCAAGAATGAGAGGGAGTGTGGAAGGTGGGTAGGCGGAAGTGCTGAGGGATGGAAGGAGGGGCAGCCTCAACAATGGTAGGCGGGACCAAGGAGGAGGGTGAAACAACAGCAGGAGGGGAAGGGGAAGGTGGAGCCGAAAGGGAAGATGGGGCCGGAGCGGGAGGGGGAGGTGGAGTATACGGTGGGAGTGGAAGGGAGGGGAAGCTGACACAGGCGACTCAGACAGGAAAGATGACTTTTTCTTTTCTGACTTTGCTAGGTCTGCGCCTTAGCCAACTTGACTTGGGCCAAGAAATATTGGCTACACAAGTCTGGTCAAGAACGCAAGTCTTAAAACTTTTGTATATAATTTATTTTAGACTACTTGCTTAAGCGCTGGCAGAAATTACTGAGGTCGATTAAAATGTTACGGTCTAGAGTGCCTTCAGGCGGCCATTGAGACTGGTTGTCTAATTTACATTGTGGCCACGCCACAGTGGAGAGGAACACCAGTTGCTTTCGCCTAAGATCTTGTTCTAATTGTAAAGTTTTGAGATTAGTTAGAAGACACCCTAAAGGGGAGTCTCTAGGTATTTTGAATTGGGGGTTTCCCATTGCCTTCCTCTCGCCTATAGGTGGAAACGGAGACCGAACTCTACCTGGCTACAAAGCATCCTTTGGAGCCACTAGAGACTGGTGGGAGGCTCCTGGAGCTGGAATGGAGATTACCTCCAGGCGGACATCTCCGTCCTGGATGGGTCTCCCACGGAACAGAATGGAGTTCCTTTGGGCAGACGTCTCTGCCTTTGGGAACTCCACTGTGGGTCACCTGGTGACTGGAAAAAAACCTTGGGCCTGCGCAGGACTTCTGGCCAAGGAGTATGAGAGGGAGGCAAGAGGTACTCACCCCTAGGAGACTTGGAGGTGTGGAAAGCGATGTCTAGGTCCTGGTCCCTCCGCGGCGTGGAAGAAGGAGGCTCCTCGGACCTTGGGGGGCCCTGAGGAGGGGTCTCCTCCCGGGTTTCGGCACCAACTGATTTGTTTTATGCGACCACCAGAGCCGGCGCCAGAAGAAAAAGCAAGTAGGCAAGATAAAAAGAAATTTTATTATGTAGCCAATGTATAGAAAGAGGAGACGAGGTTCACCGGTCTCCAGCAGCGGAGGCCAAGGAAGTCACTCCGGCGTTCTCGGAAGAGGTTCCTGGGTCCCGCATATGAGGAGGGGCCAAGGAAGTTCGCGCCGCGCACCTGCTGGGAGCAGCTTTTATGTTTTGGGCCTGGGAGTGGGAGGGCAGTAGGCGGGACACGGGCGTGTTGGGGGGCGTTCCGTAGGTGCGGCCAGGTAAAATCTCGGTCTCTTCGGATTGACGTCACCTGGCGTATGCCTGGTTGATCTGCACCTTCCCGGGCACCGGCTACATTTTTGCGCAGGCGGGAAAAGTTGGTGATGAAGAACCCGGAAGTACGCCATCTTAGTCCCCTTTGTTCTTTGTTTCCCTCTCCCTCCATCCATCCAGACAGATGTGATTCCATCCTGTGTTCATGAGGGAGGCCAGTCTGAAAACCAAGGTGACATCCTGGCTATGGCAGAGCAGAAATAGGGAAATAACCTGTGTCCTTGATGACATCTTTGAGCTGTTGAGTCAGCTAACTCTGGCACCAGAGACTTCTGCATTTTCTGTCATGTAAAATAATGTGTCCTCATTGTTTAAACCAGGTAAGTTAGGATAATTCTCTCTTGATTAATTAACCTCTTTATCCTTAAAAAAGGACCTTTTTTTTACCCTGGTATTAGTCTTTAAATAACATCATATTGATCTTTAAGAAATAACCTTATTTTACTATGGCAATATTCTTTGCTCTAAAATCTCCTTTGTCTGATATTAGTATAACCACTCCAGCTTTCTTTTGATTAGTGTTACCATGAAAAGCTTTCTCCATCCTTTACTTTTAAGCTGTTGGTTTCTTTTCATTTCAAATGTGGTTTTTTTCCCCAACTTTTATTAATTTATTCAAACAAGCAAACAATTAACTATTGAATACATATTATGTGGCAGGCATATTCTCTGCACAGTCACTAAAAGGGTTAGAAAAACAGAAAAAAACTCAATACCTTCAAAAATTTACATGGTAAATTTTAAAATAACCACATTTAAAATGTTAAATACATTGAATGTTTTTGGTGGAGTTTGCAGAGAAAAATAAAGCATAATAGATGATAAACATGAGGTGTTATAATTTTAGGTAGGGTGAATAAGGAGGTATTTATTGGAGAGGTAACATTTGAATAAACACTTGAAAGAAGTGAGCAAACAAGTCATAGAGATACCAGGCAGAAAAGCCTTACAGGAAGAATGAGATGAAATATATATGTCTTCAGATGGAAGTGTGCCTGGCAATATTCAAGGAATTTTTTTTTATCATTATACTTTAAGTTCTAGGGTACATGTGCACAATGTGCAGGTTTGTTACATATGTATACATGTGCCATGTTGGTGTGCTGCACCCATTAACTCATCATTTACGTTAGGTATATCTCCTAATGCTATCCTTCCCCCTTCCCCCAACCCCACAAGAGGCCCCAGTGTGTGATGTTCCCCACCCTGTGTTCAAGTGTTCTCCTTGTTCGGTTCCACCTATGAGTGAGAACATGTGGTGTTTGGTTTTCTGGCTTTGCAATAGTTTGCTCAGAATGGTGGTTTCCAGCTTTACCCATGTCCCTACAAAGGACATGAATTCATCCTTTTTTATGGCTGCAAAGTATTCCATGGTGTATATGTGCCACATTTTCTTAATTCATTTGATCATTGATGGACATTTGCGTTGGTTTCAAGTCTTTGCTATTGTGAATAGTGACACAGTAAACACACCTGAGTATGTGTCTTTATAGCAGCATGATTCAAAATCCTTTGGGTGTATGCCCAGTAATGGGATGGCTGGGTCAAATAGTATTTCTAGTTTTAGATCCTTGAGGAATTGCCACACTGTCTTCCACAGTGGTTGAACTAGTTTACAGTCCCACCAACAGTGTAAAAGCATTCCTATTTCTCCACATCCTCTCCAGCACCTGTTGTTTCCTGACTTTTTAATGATCACCAGTCTAACTGGTGTGAGATGGTATCTCATTGTGGGTTTGATTTGCATTTGTCTGATGGCCAGTGATGATAAGCATTTTTTCATTTGTCTGTTGGCTGCATACATGTCTTCTTTTGAGAAGTGTCTGTTCATATCCCTTGCCCACTTTTTGGTGCAGTTGTTTGTTTCTTATAAATTTGTTAAGTTCTTTGTAGATTCTGGATATTAGCCCTTTATCAGATGGGCAGATTGGAAAAATTTTCTCCCATTCTGTAGGTTGCCTGTTCACTCTGATGGTAGTTTCTTTGCTGTGCTGAAGCTCTTCAGTTTAATTAGATCCAATTTGTCTATTTTGGCTTTTGTTTCCATTGCTTTTGGTGTTTTAGTCAAGAAGTCCTTGCCCATGCCTATGGCCTAAATGGTATTGTCTAGGTTTTCTTCTAGGGTTTTCATGGTTTTAGGTCTAACATTTAAGTCTGTAATCCATCCTGAATTAATTTTTGTATACGGTATAAGGAAGCCATCCAGTTTCAGCTTTCTACATATGGCTAGCCAGTTTTCCCAGCACCATTTATTAAATAGGGAATCCTTTCCCCATTTCTTGTTTTTGTCAGGTTTGTCAAAGATCAGATAGTTGTAGATGTGTGGTATTATTTCCGAGGGCTCTATTCTGTTTCATTGATCTATATCTCTGTTTTGGTACCAGGCTGTTTTGATTACTGTAGCCTTGTAGAACAGTTTGAAGTCAGGTAGCGTGAAGCCTCCAGCTTTGTTCTTTTGGCTTAGGATTGTCTTGGCAATGCAGGCTCTTTTTTGGTTTCATATGAACTTTAAAGTAGTTTTTTCCAATTCTATGAAAAAAGTAATTGGTAGCTTGAAGGGGATGGCGTTGAATCTATAAATTACCTTGGGCAGTATAGACATGTTCATGATATTGATTACTCCTATGCATGACCATGTAATGTCCTTCCATTTGCTTGTGTCCTCTCTTATTTCCTTGAGCAGTGGTTTGTAGTTCTCCTTGAAGAGGTCCTTCACATCCCTTGAAAGTTGGATTCCGGCCGGGCGCGGTGGCTCAAGCCTGTAATCCCAGCACTTTGGGAGGCCGAGACGGGTGGATCACGAGGTCAGGAGATCGAGACCATCCTGGCGAACACTGTGAAACCCCGTCTCTACTAAAAAATACAAAAAACTAGCCGGGCGAGGTGGCGGGCATCTGTAGTCCCAGCTACTCGGGAGGCTGAGGCAGGAGAATGGCGTGAACCCGGGAGGCGGAGCTTGCAGTGAGCTGAGATCCGGCCACTGCACTCCAGCCCCGGCGACAGAGCAAGACTCCGTCTCAAAAAAAAAAAAGAAAGTTGGATTCCTAGGTATTTTATTCTCTTTGAAGCAATTGTGAATGAGAGTTCACTCATGATTTGGCTCTCTGTTTGTCTGTTATTGGGGTATACGAATGCTGGTAATTTTTGCACATTGATTTTGTATCCTGAAACTTTGCCGAAGTTGCTCATCAGCTTAAGGAGATTTTGGGCTGAGACGATGGGGTTTTCTCAATATACAATCATGTCATCTGCAAACAGGGACAATTTGACTTCTTCTTTTCCTAATTGAATACCCTTTATTTCTTCCTCCTGTGTCGTTGCCCTGCTAGAAATTCCAACACTATGTTGAATAGGAGTGGTGAGAGAGGGCATCCCTGTCTTGTGCCGGTTTTCAAAGGGAATGCTTCCATGTTTGCCCATTCAGTATGATATTGGATGTGGGTTTGTCATAAATAGCTCCTACTATTTTAAGATATGCCCCATCAATACCGACTTCACTGAGAGTTTTTAGCATGAAGAGCTGTTGAATTTTGTCAAAGGCCTTCTCTGCATCTATTGAGATAATCATGTGGTTTTTATCTTTGGTTCTGGTTATGGGACGGATTATATTTATTGATTTGCATATGTTGAACCAGCCTTGCAACACAGGGATGAAGCCAACTTGATCATGGTGGATAAGCTTTTGATGTGCTGCTGGATTTGGTTTGCCAGTATTTTATTGAGGATTTTTGCATCGATGTTCATCAGGGATATTGGTCTAAAATTCCCTTTTTTGTTGTTGTGTCTCTGCCAGGCTTTGGTATCAGGATATGCTGGCCTCACAAAATGAATTAGGGAGGATTCCCTCTTTTTCTATTGATTGGAATAGTTTCAGAAGGAATGGTACCAGCTCCTCTTATACAAAGAGTCTGGTAGAATTTGGCTGTGACTCCGTCTGGTCCTGGACTATTTTTTATTGCTAGGCTACTAATTATTGCCTCAATTTCAGAACCTGTTATTGGTCTATTCATGGATTCAACTTCTTCTGGGTTTAGTCTTGGGAGGGTGTATGTGTCCAGGAATGTATCCATTTCTTCTAGATTTTCTAGTTTATTTGTGTAGAGGTGTTTATACTATTGCCTGATGGTGGTTTGTATTTTTGTGGGATTGGTGGTAATGTCCACTTTATCATTTTTTATTGTGTCTATTTGATTCTTCTCTCTTTTCATTTCTTCTTTATTAGTCTTGTTAGTGGTCTATCAATTTTGTTGAACTTTTCAAAAAACCAGCTGCTGGATTCATTGATTTTTTGGAGTGTTTTTTGTGTCTGTATCTCCTTCAGTTCTGCTCTTATCTTAGTTATTTCTTGCCTTCTGCTGGCTTTTGAATGTGTTTGCTCTTGCTTCTCTAGTTCTTTCAATTGTGATGTTAGGGTGTCAATATTAGATCTTTCCTGCTTTCCCTTGTGGGCATTTAGTGCTAAAAATTTCCCTCCATACACTGCTTTAAATGTGTCCCAGAGATTCTGGTATGTTGTATCTTTTTTCTCATTGGTTTCAAAGAACGTCTTTATTTCTGCCTTCATTTTGTTATGTACCCAGTAGTCATTCAGGAGTAGATTGTTCCGTTTCCATGCAGTTGAGTGGTTTTGAGTGAGTTTCCTAATCCTGAGTTCTAGTTTGATTGCACTGTGGTCTGAGAGACAGTTTGTTATAATTTCTGTTCTTTTCCATTTGCTGAGGAGTGCTTTACTTCCAACTATGTGGTCAATTTTAGAATAAGTGTGATGTGGTGCTGAGAAGAATGTGTATTCTGTTGATTTGGGGTGGAGAGTTCTGTAGATGTCTATTAGGTCTGCTTGGTGCCCAGCTGAGTTCAAGTCCTGGATATCCTTGTTAACTATCTGTCTCACTAATCTGTCTAATATTGACAGTGGGGTGTTAAAGTCTCCCATTATTATTGTGTGGGAGTCTAAGTCTCTTTGTAGGTCTCTAAGGACTTGCTCTACATATCTGGGTGCTCCTGTATTGGGTGCATATATATTTAGGATAGTTAGTTCTTCTTGTTGAATTGATCCCTTTACCATTATGTAACAGCCTTCTTTGTCTCTTTTGATCTTTGTTTGTTTAATATCTGTATTATCAGAGACTAAGACTTCAACCTCTGCTCTTTTTGTTTTCCATTTGCTTGGTAGATCTTCCTCCATCCCTTGATTTTGAGCCTATGTGTGTCTCTGCACGTGAGATGAGTCTCCCGAATATAGCACACTGATGGTCTTGACTCTTTATCCAATTTGCCAGACCGTGTCTTTTAATAGGAGCATTTAGCCCATTTACATTGAAGGTTAATATTGATATGTGTAAATTTGATCCTGTCATTATGATGTTAGCTGGTTATTTTGCTCATTAGTTGATGCAGTTTCTTCCTAGCATTGATGGTCTTTACAATTTGGCATGTTTTTGCAATGGCTGGTACTGGTTGTTCGTTTTCATGTTTAGTGCTTCCTTCAGGAGCTCTTGTAAGGCAGGCCTGGTGGTGACAAAATCTCTAAGCATTTGCTTATCTGTAAAGGATTTAATTTCTCCTTCACTGATGAAACTTAGTTTGGCTGGATATGAAATTCTGGGTTGAAAATTCTTTTCTGTAAGAATGTTGAGTATTGGCCCCTACTCTCTTCTGGCTTGTAGAGTTTCTGCTGAGAGATCCACTGTTAGTATAATGGGCTTCCCTTTGTGGGAAACCCGACTTTTCTCTCTGTCTGCTCTTAACATTTTTTCCTTCATTTCAACCTTGGTGAATCTGACTATTATGTGTATTGGAGTTGCTCTTCTCGAGGAGTATATTTGTGGCGTTCTCTATATTTCCTGAATTTGAATGTTGGCCTGCCTTGCCAGGTTGGGGAAGTTCTCCTGGATAATATCCTGAGGTGTGTTTTCCAACTTGGTTCCATTCTCCCCGTCACTTTCAGGTCCACCAATCAGACTTAGATTTGGTCTTTTCACATTGTCCCATATATCTTGGAGGCTTTGTTCTTTTCTTTTTGCTATTTTTCTTCTAAACTTCTCTTCTCACTTCATTTCATTCATTGGATCTTCAATCACTGATACTCTTTCTTCCTCTTGATCAAATAGGCTAGTGAAGCTTGTGCATGCATCACGCCGTTCTCGTGCTATGGTTTTCAGCTCCATCAGGTCACTTAAGGACTTCTCTACACTGTTTATTCTAGTTAGCCATTCGTCTAACCTTTTTTCAAGGTTTTTAGCTTCTTTGCAATGGGTTCAAACATCCTTCTTTAACTCAGAGAAGTTTGTTACTACCGATCATCTGAAATCTTCTTCTCTCAACTCATCAGTCATTTTCTGTCCAGCTTTGTTTCATTGCTGGTGAGGAGCTGCATTCCTTTGGAGGAGAAGAAGCACTCCATTTTTTAGAATTTTAAAACTTTTTAAAATTTTAGAATTTTCAGCTTTTCTGCTCTGGTTTCTCCCCATCTTTATTGTTTTATCTTCCTTTGGTCTTTGATGATGGTGACGTACAGATGAGGTTTTGGTGTGGATGTCCTTTCTGTTTGTTAATTTTCCTTCTAACAGTCAGGACCCTCAGCCGCAGGTCTGTTGGAGTTTGCTGGAGCTCCACTCCAGACCCTGTTTGCCTGGGTATCACCAGTGGAGGCTGCAGAACAGCAAATATTGCAGAAGGGCAGATGTTGCTGCCTGATCCTGTCTCTGGAAGTTTCATCTCACAGGTGCACCGCCTGCATAAGGTGCCAGTCAGTCCCCTACTGGGAGGTGTCTCCCAGGTAGGCTACTCGGGGACCACTTGAGGAGGCCATCTGTCCATTCTCAGATCTCAAACTCCATGCTGGGAGAACCACTACTCTCTTGAAAGCTGTCAGACAGGGCTGTTTAAGTGTGCAGAAGTTTCTGCTGCCTTTTGTTCAGCTATGCCCTGCCCCCAGAGGTGGAGTCTACAGAGGCAGGCAGGTCTCCTTGAGCTGTGGTGTGCTCCACCCAGTTCAAGCTTCCCAGCCACTTTGTTTACCTACTCAAGCCTCAGCAACAGGTGATGCCTCCCTTCCCCAGCCTGGCTGCCACCTTGCAGTTCGATCTCAGACTGCTGTGTTAGCCATAAGTGAGGCTCTGTGGGTGCGGGACCCTCTGAGCCAGGCACGGGATATAATCTCCTGGTGTGTTGTTTGCTAAGGCCATTGGAAAAGTGCAGTATTAGGGTGGGAGTGTCCCAATTCTCCAGATACCATCTGTCATGGCTTCCCTTTGCTAGGAAAGGGAATTCCCCTACCCCTTGCACTTCCCAGGTGAGGCAATGCCCCGCCCCGCTCTGTGAGGTACACCCACTGTCTGACAAGCCCCAGTGAGATGAACCCAGTACCTAGTTGGAAATGCAGAAATCACCTGTCTTCTGCATTGCTCACACTGGGAGCTGCAGACTGGAGCTGTTCCTGTTCGGCCATCTTCGAACCCTCCTCCTCAAACGTGCTTCTTATAGGCAACATATAGCTTGGGTCGTGATTTTTGTCCAGTGTGGCGACATTTGCCTTTCCATCAGGTTATTTATATCATTTACACTTAATGTGATTATTGATATAGTTTAAATCCGTCATTTTGCCATCTGATTTTCATTTGTTCCATTATTGCTTTGTTTCATTTTTCCACTCTTCTGTTTCTTTTAAATTAATTGAGTAGTTTTATAATCCTATAGGTATTCCTTTCTTGGCTAAGTTTAGGGTTGCTTTAGGGTTTATAGAATAAAACTACAAGTTATCTCATACTACTTCCTATTTAGTATAGGAAGTTTACATCAGTATACTTTTATTTTTCCCCTCACATTTTGCTATTTTTGCTATACATTTTATTTTACATATGTTAACAATTCCATAGTCTACTATCATTTTTAAAGATTTAAGTAGTTAAAAAAAGATCTTATATATTTACCATGTGGTTACCATTTCTGGGCTCTTTATTTCTTTGTGTGGAGTCTTATTTCCAAGTAGTGTTATTTTCCTTCTGTTTAAAGACTGCATTCACATTACAGGTCTGCTGGATAAATTCTATGAGCTTCTGAATATTTTAAAAACCGTTTTGCCTTCAGTTTTGAAAGATATTTTCACTGGATATACAATTCTTCATCACTAGCTTTCCCCGTTTACTTAAAAAAAAAAAAAAATGCTTCATGTCTTCTCGCCTGCATTGCTTCCTGTAAGAAATCTGCTGTAATCTTATCTTTGTCCCTCTGTATGTAATATCTTTTTTCTTCTGGATAGTATTAAGATTTTCTCTTTATCACTGGTTTTGAGCAATTTGTATAATAATATAATTATCTCTTCTTGATAAATTGACCTCTTTAAGAATGGTAAAGGTAAAATAAGGTTTTATTTTACTCTGGTATTATTCTTTAAGAAATATAATCTTAAAGCTTGTGCTTTCTCTTGTTTTTTCTTTATGTTTATTGGCTTGAGTTTTATTGAGCGTCTTAGTACTCAGTTGTCATGAAATTTGGGAAAATGTTGGCCAATATTTCTTCAATAATTTTTTATATAGCCATCCCATTCTTCTCTCTTTTGGAGACTTTATCTATATTAAGCAGCTTGAAGTTGTCATTATCTCACTATTTATTGACTTTCTGTTAATTTTTTAATTCTCTTTTCCCTTTGTGTTCCATTTTAGATAATTTCTATTTTCATATCTTCAAGTTCATTAATCTTTTCTTCTGCAATGTCTATTCTGAAACTATTCCCAAGAGAAGTATTTTTTATTCCTCATTGTAGTTTTCGCCTTTGGAAGTTCAGTTTGAGTCTTTATTATGCCTTCCATGTGTCTACCTAATGTTTTAAGCAAAAACTATTTTAATGTCTTTGTCTGATAATTCTAACATCTATATCAGTTTGGGGACAATTTCAATTATGAGTTCATCTCCTCATTATGGTTTGTATTTCCTACTTCTTTGCATGACCCAACTTTTATTTGATTCTAGACATTGTAAATTTTACCTTATTAGATGCTGGATACTTTTGTATTTTTATAAATGTGCTTGAACTGAAAGCAACTAAGCTACAAGGATACAGTTTGATGCTTTCAGATTTTGCTTTTAAGATTTATTAGGAAGAAACAGAGCAATGCTAACTACAAGGGCTAATTCATTCCTACAGTGTGGCAAGACTCTTCTCTATACTTTATCCAATGGTACTATCCCCATCACCATGTGAACACTGTACACTGATAGATCTAATGGGTCGTTTTCCCCCCAACCTCTGGAAATTTCTTTACATTTATTTAATAATTACTACTGAGCTGAATACTCTTTGTTATCTTCACTTCCTCATATCTTAACAATCTAACAGCCTCAACAACAACAAAACCTCTAAGAAGATTATGCCTATTTATTTCTCTGATTTGGAACTTTCTCCTGAGTAACAGTCCAGTATTTTCCAGTGGTCTGCTGGATATCTCTACCTGGATTGACTACCAACATGCTAAATACAATATATCCAAAACAGAAATTATCATCTTTTTCTTCCTCCAGCAACTTTTTATTCTAATCTTTATAACCCAGTGGCTCCTTCTAATGCATTTAATGTTAGTATAATTTCAATCAGGTTCCAAAACCCATGGTGATCTTTCACACTACCTCCTTTCTCAAACTGCAAATGTCTCACATGGCCATCATTTATCTTCTATTCTTAGAAAATGTTCTATTTTCTGCCACTACTTAAGTTTGACCTCCCCAATGGTCTTTCTGACAATATCACTTTACGTGTTTAAAGAATAATGTCTTGAAACCTTTGTTCTAATCCTGTCACTATCTTCTTCTAAAACTTCAGTGATTATCAATTGCCTGCTGAAAAAAGTTTTAAGAAGTCCAACTTTGACAGTCTAGTCTTCAGCAAACTTCCCTTTTATGTCCCCTGCCACTGTGCAGAATGTGCTCCAGCCAAACTTCCTGGACTCTTTTTTCAATCCGTTTCTCATACCACTCTCTGGGGCTGGAATGTCTTCCCTCCCCACTATCAAAATTATATGCATCCTTAATGAAAATGTAACTGGTACACTTTTTTAGAAAGCAATAATCAACAAGCACTAAAATTTTACATGCCCTTTTATTCTAATATTTTACATTTAGAATTTTACACTAAGGAAATAATAATGGATGTGCACAAAAAGTTGGCTTAAAAGATGTTTATATTACCACATTCTATAATGGGACACTGGAAATAGTCTGAATGTTCAGTAATGGGATATTCAATAATAAATATGCAATCACTAAAAAGTGTTATAGAGGGATATTTAGCAATTGATAAAATCTAGATAACTAGACAGATAAAGACTAAAAGATATACACTAATCTTCTAACACTGGTTATTTCTGTGTGGTGAAATAACAAATTTTCTTCTATGTATGCACTTGTATTGGTTTAATTTTCTATAGTAAATGTGTATTATCTTCACAACTTGGAAAACTTTTAGCTATTATGTAAAAAACAGCTCTTAAGCAGTCTCTTCTTTGGCTACTTAAGTGTTCCTTTGTCACTTACATCACCTAGGAGCTTGTATCCCAGATATTTGTGTGCCTTTATTTCTTCTACAAACCCCTCAGCTACTTGAGAGCAGAGCGTGTTTCAAAGGGCTTCGGGCCCTCCAGGATCTCGCAGAGCTGAATACTCACTATTTTATCACTAAAGGAGTGAAATTTAGGCTGTAGATTGGAGCACAAAGGCTGCAGATTAAAAAGAAGACAATGGCCATTGGTCAATGCAAGAGGTATATTTGGTCTACTCTTGAGTTTTCAGTCCCACTTCTTCAGTTCTCCCATTACCTCTAGAAAAACTTTTTATATTTATTCCACAAGTCTACCATAGGAAAATATAGTACCCAACATTTCAGTTTTCTTTTTCCAAAGAAAAAAATCATAGAATATTTAAGGATTGTTTGATATTTTAAAACCTTGATAACTTACAATAATAACAATATATTCCTTGGTTGATATCACTATAAACTCTCTCACTGGAGGACCGCTTCTATTCTTTCAAAAACGCACTTAGAACCCTGCTGCCTGGCAGACTGTAGGGACATAAAGAGCTGAGTCAGCCTGGTAGACTTTCTACCAGGAGAACAATTACTAATTGGCAGAAAAAAAATATATGAGGGTGGAAACTATCATTTACAAGGGAACCTAATCTCAGGAGTAACAGAGTTAAACATCGTGTTCTATAGTTCTATTACTGAAGGGACCCAGGGCTAACACCTGCCAAGGTCTTAAAATGTTATAAAAAGATATTTAGTAATGGAGAAATACACTCTTTGATTTAAAAAATAATAGAATATGTATAATGTCATCCCCATTTTATTTTTTAAATGTGATATTGATAATATCTAGATAACTAGACAGACTAAAGGCTAAAAGAAGCATACAAACTCAAATGCCAAGAAACAAGCAAACGTAAATCAAAATCTGAGGATAAACTCACCCCTTGTAGAGTTTTCTTCCTGAAAGACCTGGGGTCCAGAATTGTTTTTTCCACACACCACTTAAAAGTGTGGCTAAAGCTTCCCTATTTAGTTCTGGGGTAAAGCTCCATCCCGTCCCATGCTGTAGCTCAGAAACGAGAAGCAGAATCCATACTTCCCATGTTTGGTGGTCACAGTTCACCTCTAACAAGATTGTTTATAATGATGAAAGGTGTTCCACCAATAAGGCTCTTTTGTACTTCCTTGCTCTGCTTGGAACTCTATCTACATAACTAATAAAATGAGAATTACCTGGAGAGCTATATATTAGTTGTGTAATGATATGAAATAAGTCATCTTTAAATGTAGTGACTTCAGGGAAAGTAATTCAGAAGAGACATATCTGGCAGGCCTGGCTCAGTCTCTCAGGGAGTTGGAGTGAGACATCCACTGGGGCTATAGCCCTTAGAAGACCAGTGCTGGGGTAGAGGACCTGCTTCCAATGTGGCTCATTCACATGGCTGGTAAGGTAGTGCTGACTGCCATCAGGAAGATTCAGTTCCTGTCCATGTAGGCCTCTCCTCAGAGCCGTTGTGTATCCTCATGATGTGGTAGCTAGCTTCCCCCAGAGCAAGCAACATGAGACCTAGCAGACATTGCAATGCCTTTTATGGCCTACCATTAGAAGTCACACACTGGCAGTTGTCTTCCTGGGGGCCCATGCTTAGAGATTCCTGCTTTGACCCTTCTCTGGCCCTGCCTATCACACTCACTAAGGAACCTACAGCCAAGGAGATGTGTCCACTCGGAGCCCACAGGCACTTTCTAGATCACACTCAGGATATACCTGGGGGAGAATTTCCTACCCCATGACTTCAACCCACCTGTGCATAGGCCACCATCTTAGGTCTATCCTCTTGAGAGGTGGCCAAGGGGCAGCTGTTTGAGGGAAAGGAGATGGACAGAGTCTGACAAGTAGTCTGAGCAGTCCACACACATACACATGAAACCCTCCGCAGTGCAGAAAGGAGAGGAGAATGGAAAGAAAAGGATGTGGGTTGCAGCCTCCATTTGTGCTCTTGTCCCAGTGTTTATGGGAGAAGTCCCAAAAATATTAGGAACAGGCCTGTTCAACACCCCTCACTTCTGACACCCGTCCTCCAACTTCTGTCTACCCCAAATAGACCAGACAGTAGTTAAGATGAAGGTCTGTCTTGACTTTTCGTCTTTGGCAGAGCAAGGAAGCAGTTGCACATAGCATTTGAGAGCAATTTTAGAAAATCCCTGAATCTTAATGTATTATTGCTCTGTCTTTATTGACTTAGAATAAATGCATTTCCAATGATGTGGCACATTCAACAATGTGAGAATTTTTAAAGAGCTGGAACCATTATATTTCAGCTCTTAAACAAAGTTAAGTCTTTACTTCACAAAACACCACAGACTTTGGATTTAAAAGCTCCATGACCTGTTTTCTTCACTCTAGGCTCTCCATAACCCTGGGGAAGTTCCTCCCTTGCCTGTATCCCAGTCCCCTCTTTACCATGTTCTATTTTTAACACCCTCTCCTTTTAAACACAATATAAACATACATTTATGATGTTTATTCTGTGCTCTTCTCTCACTACCCCCTCCACTACACATACACACTAGAACATAAGTCTCATGAGAGTAAGAATTGTAGTGTATTTTCTTCACTGATGTATCCCAAGTACCTAGAATAGCATCTGTCACAAGTTAATTATGCAATAAATATTTATTGCATAAATGAAAGCCATAAACCTAACATAACTTACAATGACAGTCTAATGACAAGAAGAAACTTACTCTAAACTCTAAGCATCACCTTGTTGACAAAAGATCAGGTGCCAGCATTATCCATTTCCTCATTACAGAAGATACCTAAATCACAATGTAAGTGTGTATCTACCTTTCAAGTTTAGAAGGATTTAATTCCTGTTTTTGTATTAAAAAAAAAAAAAAAAGAAGCTTTCATGGTGGCATGCACCTGTGCTCCCAGCTACGTGAGAGGCTAGGGTGAGAGGACTGCTTGAGACCAGAAGGTTGAGGGTGTAGTGAGCCACGATCATGCCAGTGTACTCCAGGGTGGGCAACAGAGCAGGATGCTGTACACACACACACACACAATCTGCAACCACCCAAGAGCTGGTCTGTATTTTCCACGTTTTATCTAAAGTATCAAATAACTTCTATTTATAAAAATATCACACTATGTCATAGCCCCAATAGTGCAGTACAAATTTTAATTTGTGAAGTTCAATTATCTTAAGATTTTCTTTCAAGACACTTACTGATCATTTAGCACATTCGTCTGAGGTTTACTGAGTACCTATACCCACTACATACCAGACATCGTGCTGAGGCATTTATTCAAGAATCACAACTGCAGAAAGAATTCTGAGACTGAGAATTTTAATTTTCCCACATTGCAATAAATCTTGTATGCAATAAAAAAAAATATGCTAGGAGATATATACATATTTTTTAAAAGACAGCCACCCTGTCCCTAAAGACACAACAGAAATAATCACTTTTGTACTGTTCTCCTGCATTTCAGCTTAAACCTAGAAAAAAGTTAATATTGTGTATTTAAGATTTGTTTTAAGATTTTAATAACTTTTCCAAAATTATATGAACATATTATATGAGAAGCAAATTAAAAATATTTTTTACTTGCTATGACGTTTATTGTCACAGTCATTGTGAAACTCTCTAATATCATTTGATATTGATGAGATAATAAGGTTTTATTTATTCTGAAAAAAAAAGGGATACATGTGCAGAATGTACAGGTTCGTTACAGAGGTATACATGTGCCATGTGGCTTGCTGCACCTGTCGGCCCATCCTCTAAGTTCCCTCCCTTCACCCCCACCCCAAACAGACCCTGATGTGGGTTGGCCCTCTTTCTGTGACCATGAGTTCTGATTGTTCAGCTCTCATTTATGAGTGAGAACATGTGGTATTTGGTTTTTGGTTTCTGTGTTGATTTGCTGAGGATGATGGCTTCCAGCTTCATCCATGTCCCTGCAAAGGACATGATCTCATTTTTTATGGCTGCATAGTAGTCCATGGTGTATATATACACCACATTTTCTTTATCCAGTCTATCATTGATGGGCATTTGGGTTGGTTCCATGTCTTTGCTATTGTAAATAGTGCTTCAGTAAACATAGAGCACGTGTGTCTTTATAGTAGAATGATTTATATTCTTTTGGTGTATGCCCAGTAATGGGATTGCTAGGTCAAATCGTATTTCTAGTTCTAGATCCTTGAAGAATTGCCATACTGTCTCCCACAATGGTTGAACTAATTTACATTCCCACCAACAGTGTAAAGCCATTCCCATTTCTCCACAGCCTAGTCAGCATCATTACCTGACTTTTTAAAAACTGCGATTCTGTCTGCCATGAGGGTATCTCATTGTGGTTTTGCTCTGTAGATTTGCATTTCTCTGATGATTAGTGATGTTGAGCTATTTGTCATATGTTTGTTGGCCACATAAATGTCTTTTTTTTTTTGAGAAGGGTCTATTCATATACTTTACCCAATTTTTGATGGGGTTGTTTTGTTTTTTTTCTTGTAAACTTGTTTAAGTTCCTTGTAAATTCTGGATATTAGACCTTTGTTGGGTGGGTAGATTGCAAAAATTTTCTTCCATTCTCTAGGTTGCCTGTTCATTCTGATAATGGTTTCTTTTTCTATGCAGAAGCTCTTTAATTAGATTCCTTTTGTCAACTTTGGCTTTTGCTGCAATTACTTTTGGCATTTTGTCATGAAGTCTTTGCCCATGCCTATCCTGAATGGTACTACCTAGGTTTTCTTCTAGAGTTTATATGGTTTTGGGTTTTATATTTAAGTCTTTAATCCATCTTGAGTTAATTTTCATAGAAGGTATGAGGAAGGTGTCCACTTTCTGTTTCCTGTATATGACTAGCCAGTTTTCCCAGCACCATTTACCGAATAGGAGATCCTTTCCTCATTGCTTGTTTTCATCAGGTTTGTTGAAGATCAGATAGTTGTATATGTGTGGTGTATTTCTGAGGTCTCTGTTCTGCTCCATTGGTCTATATGTCTGTTTTGGTACCAATACCATGCTGTTTTGGTTACTATAGCTTTACAGTATAGTTTGAAGTCAGGTAATGTGATGCCTCCAGCTTTGTTCTTTTTGCTTAGGATTGTCTTGGTTATATGAGGTCTTCTTTGATTTCATATGAAATTTAAAATAGTTTTTTCTAAATCTGTGAAGAATGTTAATGGTAGTGTGATGGGAATAGCATCGAATCTATAAATTACTTTGGGCAGTATGGCCATTTTCATGATATTGATTCTTCCTATCCATGAGGATGGAATGCTTTTCCATTTCTTTGTGTCCTCTATTTCCTTGGGCAGTGGTTTGTAGTTCTCCTTGAAGAGCTCCTTCATATCCCTTGTTAGTCATAGTGTTAGGTATTTTATTCTCTTTGTAGCAGTTGTGAATGGGAGTTCGTTCATGATTTGGATCTCTGCTGGACTATTGTTGGTGTAAAGGAATGTTTGTGATTTTTGCACATTGATTTTGTACCCTGAGACATGGCTGAGGTTGTTTATCAGTTTAAGGAGTTGTGGAGCTGAGACCATGGGGTTTTCTAACTATAAAATCATGTTGTCAGCAAACAGAGACAACTTGACTTCCTCTCTTCCTATTTGAATACCTTTTCCTTCTTTCTCTTGCCTGATTGCCCTGGCCAGACCTTCCCATACTGTGTTGAATAGGAGTGGTAAGAGAGGGCATCCTTATCTTGTACCAGTTTTCAAAGGGAATGCTTTCAGCTTTTGCTCACTCACTATGATATTGACTGTGGGTTTGTCATAAATGTCTCTCATTATTTTGAGATATGTTTCATCAATACCTAGTTTATTGTGAGTTTTTAACATGAAGGGATGTTGAATTTTATGAAAGGCCTTTTCTGCATCTATTGAGATAGTCATGTGTTTGTCTTTGGTTTTGTTTATCTGATGGATTTCATTTATTGATTTGTATATGTTGAACCAGCCTTGCATCCCAGGGATGCAGCTGACTTGATCATGGTGGATATGTTTTTTGTTGTGCTGCTGGATTCAGTTTCCCAGCATTTTATTGAGGATGTTTGCATTGACGTTCATCAGGGATATTGGCATGAAGTTTTCTTTTTTGGTGTGTCTCTTCCCGGTTTGGGTATCAGGATGTTGCTGGCTTCATAAAATGAGTTAGGGAGGAGTCCCTCCTTTTCAATTGTTTGGAATAGTTTCAGAAGGAATGGTACCAGCTCCTCTTTGTATTTCTGGTCGAATTCAGCTGTGAATCCGTCTGGTCCTGTGATCTTTTGGTTGGTAGGCTACTTATTACTGCCTCAATTTCAGAACTTGTTGTTGGTCTATTCAGGGATTTGACTTCTTCCTGGTTTAGTCTTGGGAGGGCATATGTGTCCAGGAATTTATGCACTTATTCTAGATTTTCTAGTTTATTTGTGTAGAGGTATTTATAGTATTCTCTGATGGTGGTTTGTATTTCTGTGGGATCAGTGATGATATCTCCATTATCATTTTTATTGTGTCCATTTGATTCCTCTCTTTTCTTCTTTATGAGTCTATCTTGCCATCTATCTATTTTGTTAATTTTTTTTTTCAGAAAACCAGCTCCTGGATTCATTGATTTTTTTGGAGAATTTCTGGTATCTCTATCTCCTTCAATTCTGCTCTGATCTTAGTTATTTTTTGTTTTCTGCTAGCTTTTGGATTAGTTCTTTCTTGCCTCTCTAGCTCTTTTAATTGCGATGTTAGCATTTGGATTTGAGATCTTTCAAGGTTTCTGATGTGGGCATTTAGTGCTATAAATTTCCCGCTTAATGTTGCTTTAGCTGTGTCCTAGAGATTCTGCTATATTGTCTCTTTGTTCTCATTGGTTTTGAAGAACTTCTTGATTTTTTGCCTTAATTTCATTATTTACCCAGGAGTCATTCAGAAGCAGCTTGTTCCATTTCCATGTAATTGTGTTGTTTTGAGTGAGTTTCTTAATCTTGAGTTCTAATTTGATTGCACTGTGTTCTGAAAGATGGTTTGTTATTATTTCCATTCTTTTGCATTTGCTGCACAGTGTTTTATTTCCCTTTATGTGGTTGATTTTAGAATAAGTGCCATGTGGCACTGAGAAGAATGTATATTCTGTTTATTTGGGGTGGAGAGTTCTGAAGACGTCTTCAAGGTCCATTTGATCCAGAGCTGAGTTTAAGTCCTAAATATCCTGGTTAATTTTCTGTCTCAATGATCTGTCGAATACTGACAGTGGGGTGTTAAAGTCTCCCACTATTATTGTGTGGGAGTCTAAGTCTCCTTGTAGGTCTCTAAGAACTTGTTTTATGAATCTGGGTGCTCCTGTATTGGGTACACATATATTTAGAATAGTGAGCTCTTCTGTTGAATTGTTTCCTTTACCAGTATGTAATGCCACTCTTTGTCTCTTTTGATCTTTGTTGGCTTAAACTCTGTTTTGTCTAAGACTAGAATTGCAACCCCTGCTTTTTTCTGCTTTCCCTTTGCTTGACAAATTTTTCTTCATCCCTTTGTTTTCAGCCTGTGTGTGTCTTCACACGTGAGGTGGGTCTACTGAATACAGCACACTGATGGGTCTTGACTCCTTATCCAATTTGCCAGTCTGTGTCTTTTAATTGGGGCCGTTTAGCCCATTTATATTTAAAGTTAGTATTGTTTTGTGTGAATTTGATCCTGTCATTATGATCCTATTTGGTTATTTTGCATACTAGTTGATGCAGTATCTTCATAATGCCATTGGTTTGTATATTTTGGTGTGTTTTTGCAGTGGCTGGTACTGGTTTTTCCTTTCTATATTTAGTGCTTCTTTCAGGAGCTCTGGCAGAGCAGGCCTGGTGGTAATGAAATCCCTCATCATTTGCTTGTCTGGAAAGGATTTTATTTCCTCTTCGCTTATGAAGCTTAGTTTGGCTGGATATGAAATTCTGGGTTTAAAATTCTTTGCTTTAAGAATGTTGAATATTAGCCCCCAGTCTCGTATGGCTTGTAGAGTTTCTGCTGAGAGGTCCACTCTTAGTCTGATGGGCTTCCCTTTGTAGGTGACCTGGCCTTTCTCTCTGGCTGACTTTAACAGTTTTTCCTTCATTTCAACTTTGGAGAATCCGATGCTTATGTGTCTTGGGTTGATCTTCTCATGGAATATCTTAATGGTGTTCTCTGTATTTCCTGAATTTGCATGTTGGCCTGTCTTGCTAGGTTAGGGAAATTCTCCTGGATAATATCCTCAAGTGTGTTTTCCAGGTTGTTTCCATTCTCCCTCTCTCCTTTTAGTACTCCAACCAATCGTAGGCTCAGTCTTTTTATGAAGTCCCATATTTCTTGGAGGCTTTGTTCATTCCTTTTCATTCTTTTCTCTCTATTCTTGTCTGCATGTCTTATTTCAGTAAGGCTGTCTTCAAACTCTGATATCCTTTCTTCCACTTGGTCCATTTGGCTATTAATACTTGTGTATGCTTCATGAAGTTCTCGTGCTGTTTTTCAGTTCCATCAGGTCATTTATGTTCCACTCTAAACTGGTTATTCTAGTTAGCAATTGCTCTAACCTTATATCAAGGTTCTTAGCTTATTTGCATTGGTTAGAACTTGCTCCTTTAGCTCAGCATAGTTTTCTATAACCCATCTTCTGAAGCCTACTTCTATTAATTCATCCATCTGATCATCCGTCCAGTTCTGTGCCCTTGATGGAGAGATGCTGTGATCATTTGGAAGAGAAAAGGCACTCTGGCCTTTTCAGTATTCAGCATTTTTTCATTGATTCTTTCTCATCTTTGTGAGTTTGTCTAGTTTAGGTCTTTGAGGCTGCTGATGCTTGGATGGGGTTTTGTGGGGCTTTTTTGTTGTTATTGATGCTGTGGTTGTTGCTTTCTGCCTGTCTGCTTTTCTTTGAATGGTCAGGTCCCTCTTCTGTAGGGCTGCTGCAGTTTTCTGAGGGTTTACTTCAGGCTTCCACAGCTAGTGTGTTGGGCCATGGAGGACAAGTCTTGGGACCAAGCCTCGTCCTATCTTCCTGACTCCAGCAAGGGAAAAGCAAAGGCTGCAGCTTTAGAGATGAGTGCTGCCCTCCCCTAACCCAGGGAGCTTAGCGTGTTAGGCAGTCCCATTGCTGGCTGCTGCCCTTCCTCCAAGGAGCTCAAACAACTTAGACAGCAGGCCACAGCTGCTGTGGTGCTGGTTCCCCCTCCCCTCCGGAGTTTGGTGGGCTTAAGCAGATTCCAGCTGAGTGGCTGTTAAGAGTCTGCACATTCCAGGGTTGGGAGAATAGGCCCTGGTGGCGTGAGTTTGCAAGTGGGATCTTCCAATCCATGGGTTACACCATTCCGTGGAGAAAGCAGTTTCCCTGGCTGGATAGCATACTCACTCACCACCTCCCTTGGCTGGGGGGAGGGGACACCCCTTCCCTGTGTGGTTCTCAGATGGGTCACCGCACCACACTGTTCTTCCTTCTCTCTGTGGGTCCTGTCAGCCTCCTAGTCAGTTCTGATGAGAGAACCTGGATACCTTGGTTGCCAGTGAAGGATTCGCATGCTTATTATGCTTTTCTCCAATTGGAGCCTCCAGACAATGCTGTTTCTAGTCGGCCATCTTGGCTTTGCTCCAGAAATAGTTTTAAGGAAGCAAATGTATCAGTGAGAGTTGCTTTGAATGTCTCTTATATTCAAAGATCATTCATATTAAAAGCCAAATAGTCTGACATCACTGAAAATTGTCAGAATTTTAATGAAAACAAAATTAGAACAAGGAGATCTAAAGAAAAGGAAACCTAATAATTTATAGGCACATTGTTCTTTAAGCATTGTATTTGGAATTTGGTGTTTAAGAAATAAAAGTATAAGTAGCCAGTGAAAGAGAAATGTGTTATAGCTACAAATAAAAGGAAATTGTATGTTAAAACTTTATATAGTTTAGATTTTTAAGGTAAATTTGTCTGCTAGCATGAAAAGCTTTTTTAACTGGAAAATATATATATAAGGATGCATGAGCTGATGTGGAAACTCTCACTATTTTTCATAGCAGCAGTGGTGTAAATATCATTAACAATCTCATTAAAGTGAAAACAGGAGTGGATCACAAATGGACTACAAATGAGGAGGAGGGGAAGGCCTTGTTTGACCACACAGAGATTTGGAAAGGCTGGCATTTGAAAATGGTACCTGGAACCCAAGGAAGGTTAAGACAATATGCATTGGAAGATATAAGGAAATGATTAATGTGGAATACCAAGCTTCCCCTACCCCTGCAAAAAAAATAAAATAAAAGTAAAAAGATCTGAAACCGTTTTAATTATGATTTGGTACCACTTTGTATAACAATCCCTGGGGAATTTAAGATGTAAAATAATTTTCTTCTGGACTATATAAATGATAATAGCATGTGGGTAATTGTGCTCTCTGGGCAGAGGCTGTTAATGAGTTCTAAGATCCCCAACAGTAGGCACAGATGTCAGCCTGTCCCATCTATTGACAGTGATTGCTGAAGGCCTCCTTCAATTGAGTTTCTGTTTTATAATAGGAAAACATAATTAAGTACCTGAGAAAACTGGCCATTGTAAAAAATTCTGTAAAAATAAATTTTTATTGAAGAAATGTTAAACATTTTTAAAATACTTCTTTTTCTACCTTAGCTTGGTGAACAAATGAAATATCTAAGAGACAAACTATTCTGAGCTCCTTTTCTCTTCCCCCTACTCATTCTCCAGACAGTACACAAAGCTGATTGAAAGGGTTTTGTCACCACATAACCTAGCCACATGACTCAGATCATGCCCCCCACCAGCTTGCACATACACTCAGTCACATTCACCAAGGCCATTGAGTGATTAGCAAACATTATTAAAAGTTTAAAGAAAAGAATAGATATTACAACACACACAAAAAAATTTAAGGCTGAATATTAGGTATCACAGTTTAACATTTTCTGGGCCATATTTACCAAGGCAGACATTAGGCTCCAACAATATGGTGTTTAACCTTATTGCTGTCCTCTCTCCCCAGTACAGCTAGCTCATCATTGATCTTTCCCACCACCCAAAATCTACGTCTGTTGATATAAAACAGCTCAGTTTTTTGTTCTTTCTTTAAAACTAATACACTTGAGGCCATTAGCAAAGCACTTAATACACTACAATTCCTTTTAGGTGGAAAAAAAACCAACTCTGCTGCTCTAAGGTAAAATAATCATATATTTTTCATCATCAAAATAAAGCACTTTGCAAAGTTCCAGGCAAATGGAAGACACTGTTATTGATCACTGTTGTTATTGCTTTTTAAAAAAAAGGTTTTAATTTTGTGGGTACATAGTAGGTGTATATATTTAAGGGGTACATGAGATACTTTGATATGGGCATGCAGTGCATAATAATCACTTCATGGAAAATGGGGTATCCATCCCCTCAAGCATTATCTTTTGTGTTATAAAAAATCCAATTATACTACTTTAGTAAATGTTAAATGTACAATTAAATTATTATAGATTTTAGTGACCCTGTTGTGCTATGAAATACTAAGTCTTATTCATTTTTCCTATTTTTGTACCAACTAACCACCCCCTCTTCTCCCTACCAACACTCTCATTACCCTTCCCAGCCTCTGGTCACCATCTTTCTACTTTCCATCTCCATGAGTTCTATCGTTTTAATTTTTAGCTCCCACCAATAAGTGAGGACGTGTGGAGTTTGTCTTTTTGTGTCTGCCTTAGTTCACGTATGAAGTGAACTGAAGTCATAATGACCCCCAGTTCCATCTGTGTTGTAGCAGATGACAGGATCTCATTCTTTTTATGGCGGAATAGTACTTCACTGTGCATATGTACCACATTTTCTTTATGCATTCATCTGTTGATGAACACTTAGGTTGCTTCCAAATCTCATCTATTGTGAACAGTGCTGCAATAAACATGGGAGTGCAGATATCTCTTCAACAACCTGACTTCTTTTCTTTTGGGTATATATCTAGAAGTGGGATTGCCGAATCATATGGTAGCTCAATTTTCATTTTTTGAGGAATCTCCAAACTGTTCTCCATAGAGGTTGCACTAGTTTTTATATTCCCTCCAATGGTGTATGAGGATTCCCTTTTCTCCATACCCTTGCCAGCATATTTTATTGCCTGTCTTGGATATAAGCCATTTTAGCTGGGGTGAGATGATATCTCCTTGAAGTTTTGATTTGCATTTCTCTGATGATCAGTGATGCTGAGCACCTTTTCATTATGCCTGTTTGTCATTAATATTTCTTTTGAGAAATGTCTATTCAGATACTTTGCTAATGTTTAATGAGCAATCTAATCAGATTATTAGATATTTTGCTACAGATTTGTTTGAGCTCCTTATATATTCTGGTTATTAATCCCTTGTCAGATGGGTAGTATGCAAATATTTTCTCCCATTCTGTATGTTATCTCTTCATTTTGTTGATTTTTTAAATTATTTTTTATTTTTCATTTTTTATTTTTGTACAGAATCTTTTTAACTTGATGTGATCCTGTTTGTCCACATTGGGTTTGGTTGCCTGTGCTTGTGTGGTATTACTCCAGAAATCTGCCCAGGCAAAAGTCCTGCAGATTTTCCTCAATATTCTCTTTTAGAACTTTCATAATTTGAGGTCTCAGATGTATGTCTTTAACCCACTTTGATTTTTCTAGATGGAAAGAAATAGGGGTCTGGTTTCTTCTGCATAAGAATATCCATTTTTCCCAGCACACTTTATTGAAGAGACTGTCTTTTTCCCAATGTATGTTCTCGTCACTTTTGTTGAAAATGAGTTCACTGTTGATGTATACATTTGTTTGTGGGTTCTTTACTCCATTCCATTGGTCTATGTGTCTTTTTTTATGCCAGTGCCATGCTGCTGTGGTTCCTATAGCTCTATAGTATAATTTGAAGTCAGGTAATGAGATTCCTCCAGGATTGTTCTTTTTGCTCAGGATAGTTTTGGCCATTCTGGATATTTCCGTGGCTCCATATAAATTTTTGAATTGCTTTTCTATTTCTGTTAAGAATGTCATTGGTATTTTGGTAGGGATCACACTGATTCTGTAGACTGATTTGGGTGGCATAGACATTTTAACAATAGACATTATAACAACATTGATTCTTCCAAACCATGAACATGGAATATTCTTCCATTTTTTGTATCCTCTTGAATTTCTTTCATCAGTGTTTTACAGTTTTCATTGTAGAGATCTCTGACTTCTTTGATTAACTTAAATCCTAGGTGTTTATTTGTGGCTATTGTAAATGGGACTTTTAAATTTCATTTTCACATTGTTCGATGTTGGCATATAGAAATCCTACTGATTTTTGTATGTTGATTTTGTATCCTGCAACTTTCCTGAATGTGTTGATCAGTACTAATAGCTTTTTGGTGGAGTCTTTAGGTTTTTCCAAATATAAGATTACATAATCTGAAAGCCAGGATAATTTGATTTCTTTCTTTCCAATTTGGATGCCTTTATACCTTTCTCTCTTTTTTTTTATATTTATTTATTTTTATTATTATTATTTTTTTTTTTTTTTGAGATGGTGTCTTGCTCTGTCGCCCAGGCTGGAGTGCAGTGGCGCCATCTCAGCTCACTGCAAGCTCCGCCTCCTGGGTTTACGCCATTCTCCTACCTCAGCCTCCCGAGTAGCTGGGACTACAGGCGCCCGCCACCTCGCCCGGCTAGTTTTTTGTATTTTTTAGTACAGACGGGGTTTCACCCTGTTAGCCAGGATGGTCTCGATCTTCTGACCTCGTGATCCGCCCGTCTCAGCCTCCCAAAGTTTTGGGATTACAGGCTTGAGCCACCGCGCCCGGCTACCTTTCTCTTGTCTGATTGCTCTAGCTAGGATTTGCAGTACTATTTTGATTAGTAAGGTTTAAATGGGCATCATTGTCTTGGTCCAGGTTTTAGAGAAAAGGATTTCAGGTTTTCCCAACTTGGTATGGCACTAGCTGTGAGTCTGTTGCATATACCTTTTATTATGGGGAGGTTTGTTCCTTCTGTACTCAGTTCTTTAAGGGTTTTTATCATGAACCAATGTTGAATTTCATTAAATGTTTTTTTCAATTAAAAGGATCATATGGTTTTTATCCTTTATTCTGTTGATATGATGTATCACATTGATTGATTTGTATATGTTAAGCCATGCTTGCATCCTTGGGATACATCTTACTTGGTCATGATGAATGATCTTTTAATATATTTTTGAATTCAGTTTCCTAGTATTTTGTTGAGGACACTGTTGTGTTCTTTATTAATATTATATCTTAAGTTCTAGGGTACACATAAACAATGTGCAGGTTTGCTACATATGTATACATGTGCCATGTTGGTGTGCTGCACCCATTAACTCGTCATTTACATTAGGTATATCTCCTAATGCTATCCCTCCCCCCTACCCCCTCCCCACAATAGGACTCAGTGTGTGATGTTCCCCTTCCTGTGTCCAAGTGTAATCATTGTTCAATTCCCACCTATGAGTAAGAACATGTGGTGTTTGGTTTTCTGTTCTTGTGATAGTTTGCTGAGAATCATGGTTTCCAGCTTCATCCATGTCCCTACAAAGGACATCAACTCATCCTTTTTATGGCTGCATAGTGTTCCATGGTGTATATGTGCCACATTTTCTTAATCCAGTCTATCATTGATGAACATTTGGGTTGGTTCCAAGTCTTTGCTATTGTGAATAGTGCTGCAATAAATGTAGGTGTGCATGTGTCTTTATAGCAGCAAGATTTATAATCCTTTGGGTATATCCCCAGTAATGGGATGGCTGGGTCAAATGGTATTTCTAGTTCTAGATCCTTGAGCAATCACCAGACTGTCTTACACAATGGTCGAACTAGTTTCGGTCCCACCAACAGTGTAAAAGCCTTCTTACTTCTCCACATCCTCTCCAGCACCTGTTGTTTCCTGACTTTTTAATAATCGCCATTCTAACAGGTATGAGATGGTATCTCATTGTGGTTTTGATTTCCATTTGTCTGATGGCCAGTGATGATGAGCATTTTTTCATGTGTCTGTTGGTTGCATAAATGTCTTCTTTTGAGAAGTGTCTGTTCATATGACTTTGCCCACTTTTTGATGGGGATGTTTGTTTTTTTTCTTGTAAATTTGTTTGAGATCTTTCTAGATTCTGGATATTAGCCCTTTGTCAGATTAAGTAGATTGCAAAAATTTTCTCCCATTCTGTAGGTTGCCTGTTCACTCTGATGGTAGTTTCTTTTGCTGTGCAGAAGCTCTCTAGTTTAATTAGATCCCATTTATCAATTTTGGCTTTTGCTGCCATTGGTTTTGGTGTTTTAGACATGAAGTCCTCGCCCATGCCTATGGCCTGAATGGTATTGCCTAGGTTTTCTTCTATGGTTTTCATGGCTTTACGTCTAACATTTAAGTCTTTAATTCATCTTGAATTAATTTCGGTATAAGGTGTAAGGAAGGGATGTAGTTTCAGCTTTCTACATATGGCTAGTGAGTTTTCCCAGCACCATTTATTAAATAGGGAATCCTTTCCCCATTTCTTGTTTTTCTCAGGTTTGTCAAAGATCAGAGGGGTGTAGATGTGTGGTATTATTTCTGAGGGCTCTGTTCTGTTCCATTGGTCTATATCTCTGTTTTGGTACCAGTACCATGCTGTTTTGGTTACTGTAGCCTTGTATATAGTTTGAAGTCAGGTAGCCTGATGCCTCCAGCTTTGTTCTTTTTATTTAGGATTGTCTTGGCAATGCAGGCTCTTTTTTGGTTCCATATGAACTTTAAAGCCATTTTTTCCAATTCTGTGAAGAAAGTCATTGGTAGCTTGATGGGGATGGCATTGAATCTGTAAACTACCTTGGGCAGTATGGCCATTTTCACGATATTGATTCTTCCTATCCATGAGCATGGAATGTTCTTCCATTTGTTTGTGTCCTCTTTTATTTCATTGAACAGTGGTTTGTAGGTCTCCTTGGAGAGGTCCTTCACATCCCTTGTAAGTTGGATTCCTAGGTAGTTTATTCTCTTTGAAGCAACTATGAATGGGAGTTCACTCATGATTGGGCTGTTAGTCTGTTATTGGTGTATAAGAATGCTTGTGATTTTTGCACGTTGACTTTTGTATTCTGAGATTTTGCTGAAGTTGCTTATCAGCTTAAGAACATTTCGGGCTGATACAATGGAATTTTCTAAATATACAATCATGTCATCTGCAAACAGGGACAATTTGACTTCCTCTTTTCCTAATTGAATACCCTTCATGTCTTTCTCCCGCCTGATTGCCCTGGCCAAAACTTCCAACACCATGTTTAACAGGAGTGGTGAGAGAAGGCATCCCCGTCTTGTACCAGTTTTCAAAAGGAATTCTTCCATTTTTGCCCATTTCGTGGGTTTGTCATAAATAGTTCTTATTATTTTGAGATATGTCCCGTCAATACCTAATTTATTGAGAGTTTTTAGCATAAAGAGCAGTTCAATTTTGTCAAAGGCCTTTTCTGCATCCATTGTGATAATCATGTGGTTTTTGTCTTTGGTTTGTTTATATGCTGGATTATGTTTATTGATTTGCGTATGTTGAGCCAGCCTTGCATCCGGGGAATGAAGCCCACTTGATCATGCTGGATAAACTTTTTGATGTGCTGCTGGATTCAGTTAGCCACTATTTTATTGAGGATTTTTGTATCGATGCTCATCAGGGATATTGGTCTAAAATTCTCTTTCTTTGTTGTATCTCTATTAGGCTTTGGTAGTAGGATGATGCTGGCCTCATAAAATGAGTTAGGGAGAATTCCTTCTTTTTCTATTGATTGGAATACTTTCAGAAGGAATGGTACCAGCTCCTTCTTGTACCTCTGGTAGAATTCAGCTGTGAATCCATCTGGTCCTGGACTTTTTTTCATTGGTAGGCTATTAATTATTGCCTCAATCTCAGGAATTGGATTTCAGTGATTTCTTACAATGTGAGGCCCCTGGCTCCTGGGTTTCCCCAATATGCAAAGCTTCTTCTTCCTATCCTTTATCGAAGCCCACTATCTTCACTGCCTAAGAACACTTGGCATAGTCCCTTTCTCTTATCTCTGGGCCACTTAAGCTTGACCATTTTCTAAACTTCTCTCTCCACTAGACATCCAAATACTTTTGTTCCTATTAGTGCCCAGACCCAAAGATCTCGTCCTTGGGATTCCTGGTAATACAATGTTTGGGACCAGTTAAATCCAGGGTTTAGAGCCTCACAGCGACTCACAGACCCTATTTCTCTGGGAGTGGTGCTAAGTTCACCTCTTGCTTTCCTGTTCTTTCTTCCTTCTGAATTCATGGAGACTTGAATCAGTGGGTTTCCTTTAGGCCTGGGAACATTTTTCCTGCTACATTTTGAGAGCCTCATCTCAGGTTATCTGTGGTCTCATGACATTTTAACCAGGTTGCTGATTGAAGATACACAGCACTCCAGGACTGAAAATTTTAAGGGATTCTTCAGATACAGCCCAGGCCCATTACTTACCAGAAGTTAGAAAAATAGTAACATTTAATTTAGTGAATTCTTAATAAGTTATTTTCAGTGAGTGTCTCCAGGGTTAAGTACTTCATATGCATGATCACAATTATCCTTAAATCTCAATCAAATAAGTGTTTTATGTTCATTTTACAGATGAAGAAATTGAGATTCAAAAGGGCTAAACAATTTGCCCAAGTTCACAAAACTAGTAGATGCCAAAGTCAAGTCTGAATGCACTTGACTACTAGGCATACTGCCACTGAAATTATTTCTTTAACAAGCCCTCTGAAACCAGCCCTAATATGTTACTAATCTGTGCATTTATAAGCCAGTTTCAGATCCCTTCTCTAGTTAAGAGGCTGGCAGATGACATGACGGTCCAGCCCAGAAAAGCTTGTTGAGAACTGCTAAACAGAGCTGGAATCTCCCCTTCAAACATAGCTCACAAAGAAAGTTTTCTATGAGGCCCTAGGAGATTGTATTAGTCCATTTTCCCACTGCTGATAAAGACATACTCAAGACTGGGCAATTTACAAAAGAAAGAGGTTTAATGTACTTACAGTTCCACATGGCTGGGGAGGGCCTTACAGTCATGGTAGAAGGTGAAAAGCACATCTTACATGGTGGCAGAGAAGAGAATAATGACAGCCAAGTGAAAGGGGTTTCCCCTTATTAAACCATCAGATCTTGTGAGGCTTATTCACTGCTACAAGAACAGCATGGGGGAAACCGTCCCCATGATTCAATTATCTCCCACTGGGTCCCTCCCACAACACAAGAGAATTATAGGAGCTACAATTCAAGATGAAATTTGCATGGAGACAGAGCTGAACCAAATCAGAGATGCTCTGAAACTCAGAATAGGGAAACTCAGAATAGGGAAAGATTTTCCAATATAGTCCTAAAGAGTCAAGATCAACCCTTGGAGTCACTGACTATTAATGACAGTCATATCCCTACTTCTCCCTGAAAGGCCATCGAACTCTAAAAATATGCAAGCTTGGCTTCTGACTAGCTCACAGAACTAAAGCCCCAGAGTCTTCTCTACTATTATGTGAGGGTTCACTGGAAGTTGCCAAGTTAACCAAGCTAATTTCTAAATTTCTAGCCAAGAAGACAAAGGCAACTGAAACATCTGGCCCAATCATAAGTACAGCCCATATTAGCCATACTTGGGCTTCCCAGAGAAACACTTTAAAATTTTTAGGTATATTACAACTACATGAAACACCCTCAAGATTAGCCCCAGAACTTGTGCACCCCACCTCTGGCTTGAGCTCCCCAGGAACTCCCACACCTCTAAGATCCTGCAGTTGCACAATACTGCTGTTGGAGGTTTTGGCTAAGTGGTCTTTCCTGAATGCCCTTTCCATTATGTCTCCATAGTTACACACCAAGTTACAAAGGAGCAGTTCCAGAACTCCGCTTCATATTCAAACCTTGGTTCTCCACCCTGTAAGTATAATCCTGAATCCTGACTTCTAGCTCCATGGGTACCCACAACACTAGTATATCCCTTCTGTTTCATTCATCGTCTATAAGGCATTGACAAGGCAACTTGGTATAAAACACAACCCAAGAGATATAGATAGTAGTCTCAGAAGTGTCACTGACTAGGCAATTCATTGAAATGTATGTGCTCCAGTCTCCTCATCTCTGGGATGAGCAGTCTGAATGATTACGAGGCTTCTTGCCAGCTCCAGCTGTCCAGGTTTTCCGCTCCAATGTTTTGCTGCCATTTAAAGTGAGAAATAGCTTATTCCCTAATTATTCTTTTTCTTTTCTTCCCTATAGTGGCTGGTATTTCCAGTTTGTTCCCTAATGTCTTAACCTTGGAGACATCTTTGATTTTGTTTTTGTTTTGACTGCATAACTAGCCTCACAATGCCAAGTTCTGCTGAATGACAGTACTTACACATATCCCTCTACCTCCTTTGTTTAAGCCTCCATCCATGTCATTTTTACGTGTATACGAACTTCTCCAATTTTCTTGCTACTTTAGCCCTCTTACTTTTTTTCTTCCCAACACTTTATATAGTTATATAACAACAATCAACTCCTTCATGTGTTATTTGATGTTTTCCTTCTGATGAGAGGCTCCCAGGTACCTCTTGCATTCGCTAAACTTTTAATAAAGGGTTTCAACCAGTATCCCAAGTATATTCATCTCAGGCTACCTGTGGTCTCATGACATTTTAAGTTTGTAGAGAGAACACAATAGTAAGGAACTCTTGAAATAATATCTATGGTTTCTTTCAGACTCCTAAACTTAGAAAAGGTTCTAGAAAGTTAGTTGCTGCTTATTAATATCTAATAGCTTGTGTTATTCCCATAGGCAGAAATAAAAAAAAATTAGCAATTGCAATTTGAGAGTGACATAAACACCTGTCTGGCTAATGAATTCATTGCCAAGTGCATGTTCCAAAAGAGAAAGCAATGTCACCTTTAACATAAGTGACTTTTCTTGGAATGCTGGAGATACACCAAGAGAAAGTAAAATATGTGAATAGCATAAAATAAAAATTATTGGAGTTATATCTCTGTGAACATTAAAATGGCAGCACTATGTCATTTGAGTTCACTATACTTTATTTCCCTTCTTTTTTAGGAACAGTCATGGTGCCAACCCCCACCAAATTTTCACAAGAAACTTCAGATTCATTAATTCATGTAATTTTGTAAAAGCAAAATAAAATGCTCTTTTTTCTAATCCTAGGGGAAAAACTACTCAAGTTATACAAAGGAAATTCTCAAAACTAAAATCACCAGGCTCTCAAAGTTGCTAAATATAACCACTAAGAAAACAGACTTCCCAAAAGCCGATACATGCCAAGTGTCTTGTAGGTTGAGACTCTTCTGTGCTATAACACATAATGAATCACAGGAAACATTTTAAAATGCAATATTCAACTGAAACCCCGCTCTTCATTAATTGGAGTTCTGGCATTAGGACACAATATCCTTGGTTTTTTTTTTTTTTCCGGTTGTATTGAAGTATAATTGACAAATAAAAATTATATACATACATTTTTAAATTGTATATATTTAAAGAATACAGTGTGATATTTTGATATATATTATATATGTACATTGTAAAATAATTACCCCATCAAGCTAATTAAGATATCTATCACCTCATATAGTTACCATGTTTTTTGTGGAGAGGATGAGAGCATTTAATGTCTACTCCGTTTGCAAATTTCAAATATACAATGTACTATCATCAACTATAGTCACCACACTATACATTAGATCTCCAGAACGTATTCATCTTATACAACTGAAACATGATATATTTTGGCCAACATTTTTTCATTTCCTCCAGTCCTCAGGCCCTGGTAGCCACCATCCTACTTTCTGCTTCTATGAGTTTAACTTTTCTAGATTCCTCATGTTAAGTATTTAATGTTTCTAGGTCTAGGTTATTTCACTTAGCATAATGTCCTTTGGTTCATCCACATTGTGGCATCTGTCAGAATTCCCTTGCTTTTTAAGACAGAATAATATTCTATTGTATGTCAGTGGATGTGTGTATTTCACATTTTCTTTACACATTTGTCCATCAATGGAAACTTGACTCCATATCTTAGCTATTGTGAATAATGCTGCAGTGAACATGGGACTTCAGATATCTCTTAGAGATACTGATTTCTCGTGGGATATATACCCTTGAGGTATATACTCCAAAGTGGGATTGATGAATTATATGACAGCTCTATTTTTAACTTTTTTTGGAACCTCCATACTGTTTTCCATAACAGCTATACCAGTTCATATCCCCACCAACAGTGTACAAGGATTCCTTTTTTTTTTTTTTTTTTTTTTGAGATGGAGTCTCCCTCTGTAACCCAGGCTGGAGTGCAGTGGCCGGATCTCAGCTCACTGCAAGCTCCGCCTCCCGGGTTCACGCCATTCTCCTGCCTCAGCCTCCCGAGTAGCTGGGACTACAGGCGCCGCCACCTCGCCCGGCTAGTTTTTTGTAGTTTTTAGTAGAGACGGGGTTTCACCGTCTCGATCTCCTGACCTCGTGATCCGCCCGTCTTGGCCTCCCAAAGTGCTGGGATTACAGGCCTGAGCCACTGCGCCCGGCCAAGGATTCCCTTTTCTTTACATCCTCCCCCAAATGTTTATCTTTTGTCTTTTTAATAATGACCATTGTATAAGCTGATATTTCACTGTGGTTTTAATTTGCTGACTAGTGATGTTTAACAATTAATTATGTAAGATCATGCCATCTGAAAACAGACAATTTTATTTCTTCTTTTTAAATTCAGATTCCTTTTTGCTACTTTTCTTGCCTAACTGCCAAATTTCTGGGGCTAGGACTTCCAGCATTATATCAAATAGTAGTAGCAAGAGGAGGCATCTTCATTTTGTTTTTAATCTTAGATGAAAAGCTTTTCTACCAATGGTGACATTTAGTGTGATGTTAGCTATGGGCTTGTCATATATGGCCTTTATCACACTGAGGCCCTATTCTCAGAGTTCCGCTAGGCACTGCCCTAGCAGAGGCAATCTGAGGTGGCTCCACCCTGCACCAGACCTCTGCCTGGGCACTCAGGCTTTCTGATACATTCTCTAAAATACTAGGTGAAAGCTGCCAAACTTCCATTACTCTTGCATTCTAAGAGTCTGTGAACTTAACAGCATGCGGAAGCTTGTAATACCTATGGCTTGTGCCCTCCAAAGTGGAGGCCAGAGCAGTACCTGTGGACCATTGAGCTGTGTCTGGAGGCAGAGCAGTGAGGATACAAGAAGCAGCATCTTGAGTTGGCACAGGGTAGCAGCACCCTGGCCTGTCCCCTGAAACCATTCTATGTTCTCAGGTCTCTGGGCCTGTGATGGGACAGGCAGCATTAAATATTTCTAAAACACCTCAGGACCTTTGTCTTGATTATTAGCACCTGGCTCCTCTTTGCCATGCTAATCTCCCTAGCAAGTGGTTGCTCTTCCTTTGTCTATCACATGGCCAGGCTGCAAATTTTCCAAATTGTCATGCTCTGCTTCCTTTTTAATTAAAAAGTCTACCTTTAGGTAATTCCCTTACTGCCATATCTGATCATAAGCTATTAAAAGCAGTCATGTCATGTCTTGAAAGCTATGCTGCTACAAAATATCTTCTGGCAGATACCCTAGGTCATCACTCTTAAGTTGAGCCTTCCACAAAGCCGTAGGGCATGGGCATAATGCAGACAAGTCTTGCTAGAGCATAAGAAGGGCGACTTTTGCTCCAGTTCCCCATAACTTCCTCACTTTTATGTGAGACCTTGTCAGCATGGCCTTCACTGTCTATATTTTTATCAGCATTCTAATCATAACCACCTAACCAACATATAATACATTTTAAACTTTCCCTCATCTTCCTCTCTTCTTCTGAACCCTCTAAATTCTTCCTCTGCTCATTACCCCCAGTTCCAAAGCCACTTCCACATGTTCAGGTATTTTTATAACAACACTCAACTCCTTGGTACCAATTTTTTGTCTTAGTTCACTCAGTGTTGCTTTAAAGGAATACCTGAGACTGGGTAATTTATAGGGAAAACAGTTCATTTGGCTCACAGGTCTGCAGGCCGTACAATGTCCAAGTGCCAGCATCTGCTTCTGGTCAGCGCCTCAGGTTGCTTCCACTCATAGCAGAAAGTAAAATGGAGGTGGCATGTGCAGAGATCACCTAGCAAGAGAGGGAGCAACTTGGGGGAGGTGGCAGGCTCCTCTGAACAACCAGCCCTCTCATGGGAACTGACAGAGCAAGAACTCACTCATCACCACAAGGACAACACCAAGTCATTCATGATGGATCCACCTCCATGACCCATACACCTTTCATTCGGCTCCACCTCCAACATGGAAATCAAATTTCAACATGAGGTTTGTGGGGACAAACGTCCAAGTTATAGCAGTCAAAAACCCTCTTCCATTACCAAAACCTAATGTGTGAATGAAATTTAATTGGCTCTATATGTGTCTCAGCTTCACTAAAGAAGAAGCTAGGAATTGGGGCAGAGAGTTTATGTGTGCAGTATCCTTCTGCTTTCTACTTTCCCTTACCATAATCTTTCCCACACACAGATGAATAGACATGTACTCACACACAACGTATGACTTAAGAAAATAATGATTGTCTGCCCTTTTCCCTCTTCCAAACTTTCTACCTGGAAAAAATCTGCAGGTATAGGTAGCTGCTGGAGGTTTCAGTCAGAACCTTAACTCTTACCAAATAACTGAATTCTGAATGACCTTTGGCCATGCAAAAACAGCCTTCATGTCAGATTCAACTCTGAAAGGAGTGCTATGTAACAGTAGAGACTACATATAGACTATCTATCTATCTATCTATCTATCTATCTAACAGTAGGGTCTATGTATAGACTCACTCTGTATATAGGGTCTCTACTGTTATATATAATGTTATATATAACATACATGAATATATGATATAAATATATTAATATATATTTATATTATATGTATATATTCCTTCTGAAAATAAAATCTCTGTAGGTAAAGCCAAAATGGTACCACTCTAATGTCAGACTCTGCCCTTTAGAAGCCTATTTTAGAGCAAAATTTCAGAAATTGGAGATGTCTGACGTCCCTCTAGGTTGTTGCATTTTGAAGAGCTGCTATTTTCCCAAACATGCAGATGGACAAGCCATTACAATGTTGTGCATATTTATACAGATGTAATTGCTGGTAATCTCTGGAGAAGATTCCAATTTCTTTTCACTTTGTAAAAATGTTATGACCTAACTCTTAATGTTCTTCTGCTCAGTAAGCAGCACATCACCTTCATACTCCCTGTGAATGTGTTATTAATGGGAAAGAATAGAACCACTGAAAGATTTCTCTAATCAGCCTAATTACAAGAGGAGTAAATGACTAAACATTGTGCCTTAAATATAATAAAAAGAGTAATTTAGTAATCCAACAGGAAGCTGCTGTCTCTCAGTCAGATGATAACAGATTACGTTAGGTCCAGGAAATATACCTCAGGACTTATTATCATCATCACAGTCTCATTATTTATTATTTGTAGATCACGCTACTTACTGGTAGGGAGTTGCACAGGACACACTCTTCAACCGCTTGTATGGTCATTACTCAGGTCGTACTGGCCAAAGAAGCATGGGACTTAAGAAAAATGACTATTGAATTCAGTCAGTCTTGATATGTTTGCCATTTTCAAAATTAGGATGCTGTTCAGAACCCAAAATTCCTTTTCAACAAGACTGACTTCTCCCCTTCAGAAATTTAAAAGTAAAGTTTTGTGGCTTCACATTTCCTATTACTTCCAAACAAAGCTCTGCTATTTACACAATGCTGATCAATGGCCCCTTCCACACCCTGTACTCGATTCCCTTCCTAAGCAATCCCCTTCCCCAATTATGATAGAACTCCTGTGCACACTGTTTCTGCCTCCTCAAAGCATCAGCAGCTGTTAAAACTACCTCCCACCAAGGGGAGAGACTTAGCCTCAACTGACTGATGGCTGAAGTGAATAAGGTTAAGGCCAAAAGTCCAATTTGAACCCATTAGCTTTTGTATATGCTGTGTTAAGTGACTACTTTTGAGTCCATTCACTTACTTAGCAAACCCATGAAAATGATCACGAGTGGATTGGGTGAAAAGGTAAAGTGCTCTCAGAGCCGATCCATATCCCCTCTTCATCTAAGGGAGTGTTAGAGCCGATCCATATCCCCTCTTCATCTAAAGCCATGTTAAAAGTATAAGAGGTGATTCCAAAGAGGAAACTTCCTCTGCTTTATAACTCTGTCCTTGACCAGCAAATAATATTTTAGGGAGTCCTATTATCCACAAAGCTCAGTCTCTGTCTTCTCCAAGTCCCTGTAGAGGCATCTCTCGCTCTCTCTCTTTTTTTTTCTTTCTCTTTTCTTTTTCTGAGACAGAATTTCACTCTTGCTGCCCAGGCTGGACTGTAAGGGTGTGATCTCTGCTGATCACAACCTCCACCTCCCGGGTTCAAGCCACTCTCCCGCCTCAGCCGCCTGAGTAGCTGGGAATATGGGCGCCCGCCACCACACCCGACTAATTTTTGTATTTTTAGTAGAGACGAGGTTTTGCCGTGTCAGCCAGGCTGGTCTTGAACACCCAACCTCAGGTGATCCACCTGCCTTGACCTCCCAAAGTGCCGGGATTACAGGCATGAGCCACCACACCCGGCCAAGGAAGCATCTCTTAAAGTCACCATCCTTTGGATTTGGGTGGCCCCAATTCCTAATCCCATCAGTAAATAGGGCCAGCCAATAGGGTTTTGAATTATTACTAGTAGCCCCAGCAAGACAGCTGGTATTTGTTCCACCTGCAAGTGGACCCCACTCCCCCAATGCCAGTCTAGTCTCAGTAGTGTCAGTAGGGCCAAGCCAAAGCTTGTATGTGGCCCCTGAGCCAAGTGCCGCTTTAGTGTCTGGATTCCAGAAGGCCAGAGGCACCAGTTGTCTTTTCTTTGTGCAGCCTGGTGCCCTAATACCCCAGTCCAATCCAGGACCTAGTCCTTTTGATTGGGTCTCGATACTCTGCCTCTGTATTGTCTTCCAGAATTCTCTTCTAGGATAAAATCCCACTTTCCAAACTGAAGACAGGGTGATCCCCCTGTGATCAGCAGCAATCACAGCCAGCCTAGCCTGCAGATTTTCAAGGATTTCCCTCTATTCCTCACTATTATGCCCATTCCCCACTGAGGATGTATGGTTTCCAGATTCTGTAACTGGCTTCTCCTTCCCCTCTTCCTCCTATGTACCCTCTCAAGTCTTGAGTTGTCAAAGATCCAGTATGCCTTGCACCTGAACGAGGACATAGGGGCTAATACTATCAACTTTATTTTCCAAGTTGCAGAAACAGAGAGCAGCTGAATAAGCACATGTTTAAAAATGGTAATGAAGGAAAAGTATATGAGAACAGTTGGCAGAGTATTTCTTTCCATGAGGGTAAACCGTTGTCATCCTAATGCCTGATTTTACTTTCTAATCCACTCCACTTTTCTGTACTGTGTGTTCTAGGACCTAATTATTTCTTTTCAAGCTATCTTAAAACAAATGGCACTATGAGCCACTTAATTTTGAGCTGATGAGACACACACCCATGAGAAACCTTCCCTGGAGGATATAGGTTGAAAAGCAGTCCTGACAACTGCTGATTAGTTAAATGGAAATCAGGATCTATGGAATGATGTTCTGCCACCCTGAGCCTGGGTCTCGTCATGACCCTACAGCTGGTTGGAAGTCACCTCTTGCCACAGATTCTTTGTGTGTCTTCTTTACATTTCTTCAGCCTGGACCTTTCCCTCTGTTCTCATTGGGAACCACTGGGTAGGTCAGCAAATGGTCCATTTCCCACTTTCCATTCTGGATGCAGGCAAGATAACCAAACACTTATTTAATAGCACTTCTTCAGTAAGCCATGAATTTGCTTACTTGTGCCTTGGATATGGTTATAAGGGGCTTTTTGTCCCAAAGAATACCTTTTGGTCTGAGCAGGCTTTGCCTATGGTATGCCAGAGCTAATCCAGATTTCTTTCAGGAAAAAATTTAATAGATAATCAATAAAGATAAGTTTTCACAGGCAAGAAAAAAATGACTCTATTCATGCCCAAATAATAACCACTCCACTTTTGCATGACACTTTAACACCATAAAAGCACTTTGGCAGATATCATTTTCTCATTTTGCTTTTATGAAACCTCAACGACATAACTGGATCAATATGGTGCCATCTACTCAACCGATAAGGAAATTGAGTCACAGGAATGGTAAATAGTTTGATCATGTTCACACAGCTGATGAATAGTACAGCCATGTATAGAAACCAGGTCTCCACTCAAGGAGAGAAAGAGAGAAGTCTCAGAAGCAAAACAAGACATCAAAGAAGCAAAGTTGATGCTTACATGGACATCTGAAGATAGTCCTAGGCAGGGATGCTGGGACGTCTAGTGAGGCCTCGGCATATATATATATACATACTTGTATTTTAATGGTCTGGTTGCTTTACACACACACACACACACACACATTTCTTAATACACTTACAAAATACAAATGAACCTAAAATCTCATTGGGTCATAAATTTGAAGTATACATGAAAGTTGAAAGTGACACAGGCAAGTTGCCCACCTCCCCAGTCTATCACCATGCCACTCCTCCTGCTTCCTGACCTTGGGAATTTCCTTAAGCCATTTTCATTAAGGATAATACAACAAGTTCTGTCCACTCTCTCTTTTAAAAGGTGGTCAATTTTAGTCTTTCCCATTAGTGAAAGAAGGAGAGTTGCTTTACCTTAATCATTAGCTTCACTGCTCAAGGAGAGCAGGCACATGGAGTCTACAGGGCCTTGTGCAGACTCTGAGCTCAGGCAGGATCATCAATCATGGAGCTGCCTGGCCTGGGATGCTCCCTCACTGGGACATGTGACTTGGACACAGCTGGACCCTTCGAAACTGGCCGGGCACTGCTGGGGCCAAGCCCGGAGATGCCCGCCCACCCACAGGCTCCTGGCTGGCCCTTGCAACTGTTTCATTTACTGCTTGGGACAATTCTCCACAGGGCTCAGGAAAGCGCATGCTGCTGCCACACTCGGCTCTGCTTCCCCTTCCAAGCCCTAATGAGGTGAGATAATGGATGCAGGAAAGTGTGCAAATGCAAATCAATACGGAACATATGCTCCAGGTTCCTCTGTTACTTCAGAGCCAGGCAGAGGGAGAAGAGGAAAGACTTTGAAACTATTTCAAGACCAGGACTTTTTACTCTCCCCTAAAGGATATCAAAAACTGTGAAACTGTAACTTCCTTGCTCTTTTGCAGCCCTGGACCAGGAGACGAATTGCCAATTTTGATGGTGTCTCAGGAATGGCTTTACTGCTCTCCTGTCTTTATACTACAACACAAAATTAAATCATCCAGGAAGAATGAGGAACAAATATTTGGCACCAGTTCTCCTATTTTACTTCTGCAAAAGTCTCAGTATCCCTTTGAACGTGGAGAGGGAGGCCCTGGACTGAAGAGGGGTGCCGGCCATAGGCCTCTGGACCTCCCCAGCCAGGTCTCCTGCCCCCTGTATTTTGGCTCAAGTAGCCCAGGCAAAGGGCCAGGCAGAGCTGGGCCTTCTGCCCGAGCCATTGCGTCAGTGGGCTCAGCAGGCCACACTGCTGGCCAGGGAGGTCTCTGCTTTCCGGAGTCCAGGGGATGCAGAAGCTGGCATGGCCCTCTCCGCACTAGCCAAATATCCTGCAGAGGGAGTTTTTGATGGTACCTTTCAGGGCTTACATCACATGCTGAACAAGAAAGGGAAAGAAAACTAGCATTTGTCTGGGCTGCCTGCTCTATGCCCCATCCTCTGCATCCCAGTGTGGTCAGTGTTCTCATCTCTGTTGACAACAAGAAGAAACAGCAAGACTCCAGGTATTCAAGTAAACAGTGAAGATGGAAAGAAAATTCAGGTCTGCCAGTCTCCAAACATATACTCTTTCTGCTTTACAAGAAGGCATTTCCTTTGTTTCCTATAGTCTGGTTATGGTCATGACACATGCCAACTGAGCACTCAAGAATCAGAAGTCCCCAAGATCATTAAGCAGCAAGGATGAATCAGTTCCCTGCAAAGGCCCATCTTTTCTCCTCACAGATCTCATGTGTTTTGATAATGGATCACAGGGCCTCTCTCATTCCATCTGTAGGCCCTTACCTTACCCCAAATCAATCTTTAGCAAGAACAGAAATGACAACAATGACAAGACTGACCTCACAAGTGTCAAAGTCTTTCAACATGTAGCAAACTCCTATTTATCCAGAGCTCTCAGAAAATGGGTAGAGGGTGCTCCACAGACCAGCTAATTTGGTAGACAGCCTTCAAGCCCTAATACCTCTTAACCGGCTGTCTGACCTTAACCAAGTTACTTTCCTAGAGGAGCTGGAGAACCTAGAGGACTTGGCTTCACATCCTCCTTGAAAATGGGATAATCGTGACTGCCCTAAAGCGTTGTCAGGAGGATTAACAAAATATGAGCCAGACCCTGAAGATAGACCATCTCAGTTCCCACCCCAACCCACTGCCTAGTAGCCGTACAACCTTGGGCACAACACTTAACCACTCCGTGTCTCAGTTTCTTCAACTATAAGATGACTTAGAACAGTGCTGGTTCAGGGTAGTGCTGTGTGAATTTAAATTAAAATAAGTAAACAATAGACATGAAGTGCTTAGTGGTACATAGGAAGTACTCCGCAATGGCAACCATATTCATGAGTGACTTGCAAAGATTTAGAATATCATATCTTTAACTCTCAACACTAGCCACTGTTTTGATTTTTAATCAAGCCATCTGCCTTTAGGATGGTGAGTCAACAGGCGTTTCTCCAATGCATGCCATGTGCCTGGACAGTATGATGATGGAGGAGTTCTGGTTCCCTGTGCTGCTCCTTTGGGTCTAATACTGAATTAGCAGGTCTTGCTTTCCCACAAGCTGCAGATTAAGTCAGGGACCCTGTCCTGGGGCAACCATCCCTCTGGACTGATATATGGGGAAGATTCCAGCAACAAAAGCAGGCAAGCACTCTAGATACCTGAGAGGATATCCACTGTGTGCCCACTGGCTCTGAACACAGTCCACTGGCTCTGCTTAAAGCCAAGTTGATGCCCCCTCAGGGAGCTAACGGACCCCCAAACAACTTTAATGACTTGTAAAATTATCTGAGATAATGCCTCCACACAAACATGTTTATTTTGCTGAGAATTCACAATGCATGAATAGGTCATAATCCTGCAGTTTGAGCTTCTGGATAAGAAATGATTAGGGATAGAGGCCATGGCTCACCCAAAACATTCCAGTGCTAAAGGTCAGCCAGCGTGTCTGCAAACAAGGTTTAGAACAGATTTGCCCCTAACATTTCTGCCACCCCAGACAAGAGTACAGATGGAGTCCCACTGTGAAATAAAAATATTCTGTCCTCCTACCCTGACAAAATGAGGTCATAAACTAGATAAGGTCAGATTCATATAAAGAATTTGTAGACGCCTCAGAGTTTTGTGCAGGCACAAGGTGGCATGAGGAGAGCTACTCTGTGATCCATGGCTCATCTGTAGCACCAGGGACCTCATGAGTTTGAGCACAGACACCACAGACCATGTGTCCGGCTCCATCCACACTCCCTTCAGATAGCCACCCCTCAGACTCAGAGGCCACGCTTCAGTGCCTGGACCATCCTCAGAGGATGGACCCAGTCTTGATAGAGGATATAGAGAATTCCAGGAACCCTGAACCTAGAGTATGGTCTAGAAGTGGGCAGTGTGAGCTGGAGTGAGGGAGAATACTTTCAGCCCTGCAGACTCTTTGCTGTGACGAGGATACGTGGCTGCCAGAAGCTAGATTGAGTGTTTCTCAGGTGCAAGATCCCTTTTGCGCAGGTCTGTGCCTAAGACTTCAATCATTGTCTCTTAAAATGTTCAGTGACTCTGGGTGAAGAGTCTACTGCACAATCATACTGTCTACCAGAAACCTACCTCGCTCTCTTCTATACCACTTCCTCAGACCCTGAGCTTTTCTGCAATAACCCCAGTACTTCATTACTTGAAATTCAGCATCACAGGTCCTTGACAGATTTTTATTGGCTGAGCCTCCTGTCTCTGACACTGATGTGGCCTGAAGGGAAGACATTTAAATGCATGCTATGTCCCCCACTGTCACATCTCTCCCAGCAGAATATTGTTGCAGAAGGCCTCATCTCTATCCTGTTTCCTGTAGTCACTTGGGCTGAGAACCAGGACCCTGGACTTCCATCCCCAGGTTAGAAACTCACCAGCTCTAATTAGCATAAGTTGCCCATTTTTTATGGCTACTGCTCCTTTTTTTGTTTTGTTTTTTCTATTGTACTTTTCCTAAAAGATAAGTTATTTAAATCCATACCAAAGGTTTTAAAATTTAGAATAATAAACTAAATCATTCTTTTTGGTAAGTTACACCATGCAATATATCATTCAAGCTTAGAATCTCCACTGATGGCATCTGCATTTACAGGTCATAAAAACACTCAACAGAGACACTTCTAGTAAGGAGTTGTTTGTTATCTGTCTGAAAATGCTTTCTTCTGTGAAAGAAACAATATCACTTCTATTTTGACAACTTATTCCACTGGTGTTTAATACCTCACCTCTTTAGTATGTACTTCAGTTTCCCCATCAGAACAATGAGGTAATGAACCAGAGCAACTCTTCTCAGGGTTTTGTTTTGTTTTGTTTTGTTTTTTATCTCAGGACCCCTTTACACTCTTCAGAATCATCGAGGAGACTAAAAAGCTTTTGTTTATGTGGACTGCATCTATCTTAATATGGATATGTGTTTTCCAAAATTCTAATTTCTGCTTGAAAGCTCAAATTTTATCATTACCAACAAATACTTTCAGATGTTTTTCAGTTAGCAGGCTTACTTCTTTAATTCTCAAAAAAAGTATGCCTGCTTCCCAAGTCTGAATAACTATAGTTTTTCAATCATTTGGTCAAGTAAGAATACTATACTCTGAAAAAAGTAGGTAGTTCAGTTAGCAACTCAAATAACCACAGAAGTGCTTGTCCTAGAAACTACCATCACACTTCAGTATGCAGCAGATACAGAACAGCAAATGCCATGTACTCAATGGTCAATATTTAATAAAATTAACAATTTGCACCATTTTATGAAGAATATTCTTAAGTAAACTGGATTTTTTTCCCCTGTGAATGCGTGGCTGTTAAGAGCATGATCAATGGCTAATGGTACAATTTAGTGCCACTGCCTTGACACATGCTCAAGTAGCAGCAGTTTTATCCATCATTGCTTTCCTGCCATTGATGCCAATGTCAACCCAACTAAAATGGTAAATAATATGTTATATTATTATGAAAACAGTTTTGACCTCAGAGACTCCCTGAAAGAGTCTGAAGGATTCCCAGGAGTCCACAGACACCACTTTGGGAAACACTGGACTAGATCACTATTTGAGTCCCTTTCAATTCTAATGTAAGATTTGGATATTTGTTTACTATTATATCATTCAGGATTCTAATGATGTTGTGGGTTTTACTTTTCTCCCCTGTACATTCTTTTCCTTCGAGACAAATTTACCAGAAGTTGCCTTGCTTTTCTTCCTTTGAATTTGCTGTTTTTTCATTTCTCCTGAACCTAGTTCTCCTCTCTGGAGATGCTATCATGCTCTGCATCATAGTTTCTATATAATTTCTGCAATGATGAGTTCATTCGCTGGTTCATTCACCAATAGTATGAATTACATACTTGAATTAGTACAAGCTTACCACATGTCTACCCCTGTTGCAGTCAGCGGGTCACAAGGACAGGACGCAGAGCTCTTCTCAGGATAGATCTTTGTCTCCTGGCAGAAACTTATATGCAAATAGAGAATAGATAGAGAGTTTGAAGATTGTCTGCCAGTGTGGCCCAGAAAGAAATAAATCCCATTAAAGGTGTTCTGTAGTGGCAGCTGGAGGGTGAGAGGCTGTATACTAGATTTGACTACACACCAGAATCTTAACTGATAACTAGCTGGCCTTTTCCTGCCTAGTATCTGTACAGGACAAATTAAACACTCTCCTCTGCAGAGGTTTTTCAGCTCAGCACTTTAGGAAAATGAAAAAAGGAGTCCCTGAGAAGAATTGAACTCACAGTTGATTACAGTAATTCTCAACCCTGCCAACACGTTAGAATTACATGTTGTGCTCTATTTAAATACCACCACGTTTAAATGCTCTGAACCCTTCCCAGTGGTTCTGATTTAATTGGTCCAGGGGAAAGCCCAGGCATCAGTCTATTTTAAAACATTTCATGATATTTGTAAGTGTAGCCAGGGTTGAGAGTCAGTGCTCTACAATGAACTTATAGAACATTGTATTTAAGGAAATGCTAGCAGATGCTACACAGTAACAAAGCAGAAGGTGCTCTGGAGCAGCTAGGAGCTGCTCCTAAGTGCTGATACAGGATGCAGGATGCTTGCATCTCGTGGCTCCACCATGTTTAATAAGTGGTCTCCAAGTTTAACTAGGAAAGAGGAACAATAATGAGAATGTCACATGGGAGGTGTTTATGGGCCAGGCATGAGTGACATCATCTCTTCCGCCCATATTCCATTGGCCAAACCTCAGTCACTTGGCCATACCTAACTAGAAAGAAGGTTGGGAAATTTGGTTTAGTTGTGTGTCTAGGAGGAAAAGGAAATAGGTTTGGTGAATGTCTAGACAGTTTCTGCCACAGAGATGCTTACATCCAGATAACTTAGAGAATATAATTGTCTTCTCCAAGTTCACCGCAAGGAATAAACAAAAAAATATATATAGTGTAGGGATCTATAGACTTTAAGACATGTAAACCAATAATAATGGATGTATCTTATTTAGATCCTGGTTTAAACCAAATAAAATTTTAAGAAATATGACATTTATGACACATTTAGAAGATTGAATGCTAACTAGATGTTTCATAGATATGTAATAAAATATTTACAGATAAAACAATATGATACCTGGGATAGGCTTTAGAAATACTGTGGGAACAAAGGAAGATGGATGAAATAAATTGGCCACAAGGTGACAGCTGTTGAATTATGGGTATACTATACTAATCTGTCTATTTTTATAGCTGATTGGAATTTTCCTATGTCTTTCTAAAAAATCAGATAATTGTCAGTTCTAGTTATAGTGTTCAGCCCCCTTTTCCTGTGGAATTGTTGCCAGGCCTACCTTTGACCTGAGGGAATAGTCCCTCTGCCAGTTTGTCTGGATCTTTTCTGTGAAGAAATATAATATCTCTGGGGAAATCTCTTAATGTTTCAAAGCCTTTTTAACTAAGTCTTGGACTTTACTTATATTTGCCCAACACACAGTCACTAAGTCACTGATTTCTCCTGTGGTGTTTTTGATCCCACACTGTCTGCAAAATACCAGCTGTGGCCAGGGGTTGCTGCAGCCCTCTGCCTCTCCTGTGAGCCCCCACAGGCAAGCATTCCTCAAGGAAGGACGTTTACCAAAAGCTCCCTTTGGTAAAAAGAATGATTTCCTGCTTGAAAAGAGAAACAGAAAGCTGAACACACCAGTATTTTCTTTGTGCTGTGCATAAACACACCTCAAGAAGCAGAGCTTGAAAGAGATTCTGTGCATTACCTATAGATAATATTGGAGAGAAGAGTATAAGACTTTGTGTGGTGATAAAATCTGAGAACTGGTTTTCCTTATTCATGTTTCTCTTTCCCTTCTTACCAAAAATCACTCAATAGTCAATATGTTCTTCAGCACCAGATTCCCTCAGTTCTCCTGATTCCCGGGATGCCCCTTTAACAACTTTTTTAGGGGGCTCTTTTCCAAAAAAGTCTTCCTCTGCCCGGGCATATTCACCTCTACCCATCTCCTACCTCCTCCTCTGTATGTACGGTCAGACTCAAAACTGGAAATAACGCTTAGTTCTTCACATCCATTTATTCTGTGAAACTGGATTTTCATGGAACCCCAGCTTTCCTCTCTATCCCAGCATCTTTCCCTTCTACATCTTCACAGCCACATCTTTCTGATCCCAGCCTTTGCTTGTTTCTATTGCAAGAAGCTCCCACTTAGTCATCTGCCACCTATCACCTATCATTGCCCTTTCTTTAATTCTCTGAGGTTTATTATTTTAAATAATGAATTTGCTTTATTGCCTTTTAGTTCCCCACATACCCCACACTCTAAACATGATTCCTTCTGGATGCCTTCAACATGCGCATGTCTTCTCTACTTTTATCCAAAGGGATAGATATAGCTCACCATCTCTGTTTTTCTACTTTAGCAATCCCAAGTTCTGGAGCCCCTTGACCCGTGGCAACTGGACAAAAACCAGGGTAGATTGGGTCTGTAGTTTGCAGATAACAAGCCAGTGTCATAGCTTAGAAAATACATAACTAAATTATACAGTCTATATAATAGATTTTCCTTGTTATTATTCCGCTAGCTTTGAGTGAAGATTTATGTACAATTTTCACTTACCTCCATTGTACTATGAGGTATTACAATGAAAGTGTGTGTGCTTACTCAAAGCAGTGTTAGAGAGGAAACAGTGCCACCTAGAGATAGTGGCAGAAATAATTAACTTAAGCTCTTTAGGAGGATACAAACCTTAGGAGATAGGGTTTCTGTGAGTCCCTGTGCTCATTGCTAATTCTGGAGGATTTCTGATTATTTTTAAATGAATGACTGTCTACAGTCATTACCTCCTTTACAAATTTCTCACACTGAATTATCATGAAGAGAGCACCTTTTGAAGGCAGAGAGAGGTGACAAACAAATTCCAAGAAAGAAAGAAAATTACTGGTGGCCGAGAATGGTGAACTGCAGTTGCAGTGCTACCTCTGTGACTAATGGGTTATGTAATATCGCCTGACCCTTTGAAATTATGTCCTCTAAAAAGATGGTCTCTGCACTCCTTACACACATGTACACACAAAAAATAGAATACCTTCCTAATTTTTTTGCCATCTTTCTCTCTCTGGAGAATATGCATAAGACCATATATTAATATCATAACCCAGAGAAACAGAGATTAACCAATAATTACATCTGAAGAAATTCAGTGTGGTGTTATTAAAGCTATTTTTAAGCATTCACATGAAAAGACCATCTTAATTCTATCATATTTTTCTTCATGCTGCTTAACATAACAATTGAAAGCACTGATTCTGAAACCAGTCTGCTAGAGTTCAAGCCTCTTAACTTTTCCACTTACTACTGCATCATCTTAGAAGAGTAGTTAATTTCCTAATATCACAGTTTCCCTATTTGTAAAATAGGAAAAGCAAAAGAACTTATGTGATGTGGTTGCTGCAAGGATTAAATAGGTAATATGACAGTGATTGGCATATAGTGAGCACTACATGAATGTTAGCTGTAATTCTTATCATGACAATTATTAAGTAGAAAATTTCATGGGGTATAAGACTTTATAATACACATCTTTCACTTTTTCATGGCTTTCTTTTGTGCCTGAATGGAATCACATGTTTTAGGAGATAAAAATCTTTGAGAATCTAACCCACATATTCAACTAGGAGGGCTTTGCAAAAGATAATGCACATTTAAGTAACCGAGTTATTTTCCCCTAATTACTAAGAGAAAACCACAGACAAATTTTTAAATGGTGGTTCCAGAATTTTTTCTTTCCCTATATACATAAATACAAACTTTCCCCCTGCCTGGTACACCTCTATTCCTGTTTCCCTGGTTCAATATGTGCTGAAGTTAGAACGCAGAAGCCAGCCCTGATTCTTCCCTTTTCCTCATCCTCCCCATCCAGTCATTCAATAACGACAGTCATTTCAACTTCCAGAGTATACTTGGACCCTGTCCTCATCTCTCCATCTCCACAGCCTAATCTAAGCCACCCCCATCAATCACTTTCCAGTGACTGATTCACTCTCCAACACCCTCTGCCAGGCCCTCAACTTCTCTTGTTCTTCTACAATTCATTCAACATAGTAGTCATAGACCCTCAAGAAATGCAAATCAGATCATCAGCTGCTTTACATCTGCCATCTTCTATAATTCTCACAATGGTATAAAGAGTCTGGTATTTGGCCAATATTAATTTTTTGCCCTTCCCTGTTCTGATTCTATTTCTGATGAGGCCTCATTTTCTCCATGTTCAGATGTCAAAGTCACATATCCTTCTCCAACTCCTTTCTTTGCTCCAGAATTTACCGGCTTGTGTGGGCTGGGGGAGTAAGGTGAAGTGAGTGTTGGCCAAAGTTAGTTTGCTAGAAAAAGTTTGCTACACTTTGAAGGACTACTTGACAGGTATCAGAGAATAATTAATAGCAGCAGGAGATCCAGGTAGAGGATGGCTGTGTTTCCTTCCCTGAACAATTCCGAACCAGAGTTCCTAGCAGGGTACCTGGCAATGCACTTTCCTTTTTCTTAATAAAAATGAGCTGGATTAATGCATGAACTAATGAATGACTGAACAAATGATTGAACAAACCTACCTGCTGGCTGTCCTACTTAGAGGTAGAGACAAAAAAATAGACTGCTTATCTCTTATGAATCTACGGATCCTCCTTAGTTATAGCCACACACACACACACAAATGTGTTAGAGATATTGAATGTCCCCAGGTAGAGACAAAGTCATGTAGCAGGTTTACATCTTCCAGGAGTGTCACCAGTGACAAATGTCTTCCCCAAATTCTGTAGACCCCAGAGAACTGAGATATCACAGAAGTTCACCATAGCTAAGTGAACTACCCCTGCATGTAAGTCTCAAAATAAGAAGCAACCTATTTAAAAACTAACAAAACTATAACTCAGTTCTTTGGAGAACTGGATTCATCTGAGAAGAGAATTACAATATAATAATTTATTTCATACAGAGTAATTAATAGTCTGAAAGTATTATACACGTGGCAAAATGCCCATCTCAAAGGGAGAAGAGCATATGGTAACACTAAACACATTCATAACAAAGAAGCAAAGAATAGTTAAACAGAAGGCTTTGGTTCCTAAAGCTTGTACATTTGGACTGTCTCCTATGGTAGTGTAATTATAAATTAGAACAGGTTTGTAAGGTGGGTCCATATTTGAGCAAGGTCAACCACGGCCAATGACTATTGTTAGCCACAAACTCTCCCTTTTTCCGTCTGTTCCTTCCTTCCTTCCTTTCTTCATTCCTCTAACCTTCCTTCCTATCCTGCCCTTGCCCAGAATGTGACCAATAAACTCAGTATTCCCTGAATTCATATTTACTAATATAAAGTAACATTTTAAAATGATACAAATAGCAAATAAATGTATTTAAAACATATAATCTTAGCAGTTGTGAAAGAAATGCAAATTTAAAATAATAAGCATCATTTTATATCTATTAAAGTTGTAAATAAATTAAATAGTAACATCAAATTCTGGCAACATCACAGGTGAAACTGGACTCACTCACTGGAATATGTTTGATAAACTATCTCAAGAGCTGTAAAAGTATACATGCCCTTTGACCCAATAGTCTCACTCCTGGGACTGTCTCCTGATAAAATAATACAGAAATAGGGAAAAGCATCACCTACACAAAGAAAGAATTTTAAATATTTACCTCTGAGAAATGGTTAAAAGGAGTGTGATACATCAGTTAGATGGACTTTGGCATAGCTGTTAAAACTTGGAAAGTATTTTTACACAGAAAAGATGACAACATAGTAAAGTATCAAAAAAAACCTAATCATTTAATGGTCACTTATGTTCAGGCATTATAACTCCATGGCACTTAACCATAACTAGATAGCCTGGAGTCACTACATTAAAAGAATAATCTGTTAGAAGCAGGGGGAAAAATTCTTTCTCAGCAGCCTTAGCAATAAATATATCCACAGTTCTCAGATATAAAAGAGAATTAGATTCAAGATGACCAGGGCATCTGGGAAGCCAGGGTTCTTCTGAGTGCACTGCAAAGAAGTGACCAAAACGAGGTAGAGACAACACATTCGCATGAAAAAAACAATTTAGATAAAGTAAGTTTCAAAGGCAGCCACACATACCTCCCAAGATAGCAGACTACAAAAGAAGATGCATTGATTAACCCTTGTTTCTCGTTTTGGAGAGAGAAAAGTGTGATCAGAAACAGAGTGGAATAACTCAAGAGAAAGGAAGGAGGAAGGGGCTACAGTGGAGTGGGAGACAGGGAGGTGGAAAGCCAGGGAAGAGCACGGCCCTCCTCACAACGTTCTCAAGCATCTTCTCCTACTCCAAAGCACCGTGAGATGGGCTGCTTGAAAAATCAGATCTTTTCTGTGCTCCAAGTGAGCTTTTTTTTTATAGTAAATTTTGCAAGTAAACTTCCTAAAATTCACCAAAGTGTTTATCAAGTTTAATCATGAAAGCTGTCAAGAGGCCTTTTTACGAGGCTTATTTCATTTCGATAATTAAAAATACATGTTTTTGGTTCTCCTTTCTCTGTTTCACTGAATGCATTCCTTCCCTTTAAGTTCTCAGTGAAAGAAATAAATCACGAATCAGCACGGACAATTATCTCTGGAGGAGTAGGGAAAACAACATACTGCTTCCTTCCCCTCAATGATTTTTATGCTGTAAATATTTGGCAGTGCTCCTGCAAATTAAATCAAGGAGAGGTTGCAGATTAAAAGGTGATTCCTCACTTCAGCGTTTGGTTCCTTCAACCAATTAGTCATTCTTTTATGGGATTTTTCTTAGTTATGCTGCCAGGATTATACACCTTCTAGTCATGGAACAATCACTGAAAAGGGGAATGAATCCATGCAAAAATAATTCTGCTTGTGACTTTTAGTTCTCCTAGAACTAAGGGAGAGAAGGAGATCAAGGAGACTGAGACTACTAGTGAGGAGTCACGCTTATAACTGAACCTACTATGAACGACACAGCAGTCCACGAAAAACAATGGAAAGGTTGTAGCTGCTCATGTTTTGGTAAAAACAGTAACATCCACTGCATAAAATAATGATGTTATTGTTAAGTATTACTCTTCTGTGCAGGTGTCCTATTTCAAAAGACTTGATTTCACCATCGTATATCTAAATTATGCTTAATAACAAATTGTAGCGTCTGCATTTGTCGTTTACAATGAAAAATAAATTGGCAAGAGATGGACTAACTGGTAGACATCCTTAATATCTTCTTGATAATTACGTTCTGCTAATCTTCAGATTGCTTTCGGTGAGCACATTAATGCATACTCACTCCCTGAGTTCTGATTTGCAAACAGGCGTCATCAGCAACTCCCAAGGGCTTATGAAAAATGGGGATTCTCAGCCCAGATCTTCTGAATCAGAATCTTTGGAGGTGGGGCCCAGGAATCTCAGTATTGACAGGCCCTCCAGGTTGAAGAGCACCAGCAAACAAAGCATTATTCACAAACAAAACTTCACTCTCACAAAAGTGGAATTCTATCCAGGTTTGCAAAACATCTCAATCTCTGCAAATGCAGCCTAAGCTTCTTCGTTAGGGTATATGTATCCACAGCTTTCGAAGTCATCTTAGCTCTGCACCTGAGGCTAGGGAAGAACCACATTTTGCCTAGATTTGGAGGCACATTCCTAACCTCAGAATGATACAGGAGTTCCTACGGACTTGAAATCTCCGTCACTTATTCCCTTGCCGTTTTTAGAGAAAATGGAAGCTCCAGGCATCAGCCTGTTCAGCACAAGTGATCATCCAGAATTGGGTTCTCAAAGGTGAGATGTAGACGAGCAGGAGAAGGAAAGTTGTCTGAGCTCTGACACTAGAGCCCAAGGCTTAGGGGCAAGGACTGGCTTCACCACTTCTCAGCCAGAGGGCCTCAAGCCCAGCCCAGCTTCTTTGAACCTCTATTTCTTCACTCATAAAATAAGCAAGCTGAGCTTCATGCCCTTAAATGTCTTTTTCAGGTCTCAAATTCTGTAACTGAGCCTTGGGTAAGTGACTTTCTGGGTCTCAGGTTCTTCCCACATGAGAGAAGAAGGGTAATTGATATGCCAGGATGGTGAGTGTGGTTACCTAGCCAAGTAGATCTGGGTTCAATTCATTTCTACACCTCCTATAAGGTCTGAAAATTTGAGAAAAATTATTTAATTTCTCTGAGCATCGTTAATTCATCTATAATACAAATCAAAATAAAATACCTCTTAAGTAGGGCTGCTGGACAGGTTAAATGAAGTCATATCCATCATCTTCCTAGACTGGGTCTAGTGGCTAAAAAATAAATGTTAGCGCCAACCCATCACAAAAGATGCACACAAAGCATTACATAAACATAGTGTGAAGTCCTCTCAACAGGAAAATGAGCCAGATGGCCTCTGAGGCTTCCTCCATCCTCTAATTCTATGATCAGGACACCTCAGCAGCTTTTTGACTTGATGCTTTAATTGCAACCTGTGTTAGTACCTGCTTTTACATCTGCATGCATTGTAATTAAATAGATTGCAATTAACAGCGGGCAAAATTACCTTCACACTGTTTAAAAGAAGAAAACAAAATGCAGAAACTGATTGATCTCCGTAAGCTACCAATTTGATCCTCATTTCCAGGTGGCATTCCTTAAAATAATCATGTTAAATTTTGATGTAGTGAGGAAAGAGCGAAAAATGCCCAGGGTGAGTGAAGAGATAGTCTTTCAAGGAAAATGTATGGAAATGGTAAAGAATCTTCCTGCTGTTAGGAAGAAGATAGTTCAGGTGTGTCCTGAGGAGCCCCAGATCTGCACAGGGTTCTGATAGACATTTAATAAATATTTGTCGATGTTGCTTAGTTCTTAGTACTTTGCCATGACCTCTGACTGATGTACCCAGAAGTAGGCTGCTTCTTTTTGGTAGTACTACCAGGTAGAGTGGTTCTCCTTTGAGACGGAAAAATCAAGAAATTCAGATTTTATTTGTGTTACTCTAGAATCAATGTACGTGGAAAGCAGCAGTCCTAACCTGAGTCTATGCTGTATGTACTGCTGGTGCTCAGAAACTGCTCAAACTGCTCAATTTGCTCGTACGAAGCCCTCAAATCTCTAGGAAACCCATCGGGAGGGAACTCAGTCTAAGAGAGCTGTTAGGATTATCAACTGTCCTGATTTGCCTGGGACTGCCCAGCTTTTAGCACTAAGTTTCTCATTATTGGGATCTTCTCAGTCCCAGGACACGGGAGAAAGTGGATCATTACTTTGGGTACAACCTGCTTGATGCAGAACAAAGTCTCAACATCGTCTGAGTATATTGAGGTGTTTCTCACTCAGCTTTGCCATCTCCTGGCCCAGCCACCTCACTCTCTCCCCAACCCATAGAGTCAGAATCTATTTGGGAACAAGAAAAACAATGAAGAAAAATTAAGCACACTGTTTCATTGTCAAGGCACAAGCAGCGCCATTTAGGGGTTCTCTGTAAGTGAAACATTAGAGAGAGAGAAAGAATTCTGCCGTATATTGTCAGAGGGCAGGGAATGGTGTTGGGACCAGAGACTGTAGAACCACAGCAGCAATGCCCACAAGCACTGCAGTGCCTCTCAACAGAGGAACACCCATCTAAGAGGGAACAGTGCCCAGCAGACAGTGCCTGCCCAGTGAAGGTGGCAGTGCCCAGCAGCAGGCGGATGGAGTAAAAGGAGACACAAACCATGACCCACAAGAAACTGCCTACAGAGGCTTTGCAGGCACCTGGAACTCTGAATTAATGTTTCAAGCAAGAACCAATATGTTTGTTTTTAAAAAAACTATTTTAGTTAACTTCTAGTTATAAATACCACGCAATGAAATACAGAGCAAGAAAAAGAGGAGGAGAAATTGCCTCTTAAGTACAAAGGTATGTTATCATTTTTCAGCTCAGAGTGATGAAATATCTGGTTTCAGCCAGTTGTTTCGTTTAATCCTTGGGTGGGTTATATAATGCCTCAGGCTTTTTCACAATTTTGACCATGTCTGCCCAAGGTTACTTTTCAGTAATAAGATCAAATTTAGAGCATAAAGCCCAGAGGAGCCTCAAAGATCCAGTCTCCTTGCCTCAAGGCAGATTCTATACTATTATTACATTATTACTGTTATTATTGATATTTAACAGATCATTATTTTATAAGCAACTTGGGCCAAAAAAAGCTTGGCGAAGTCACTTGCTTAAAGTCACCCAGCTAGTGTTTGGAGGAGAGATTGAAATGTAGGTTTGGGTGATAGAGGTGGTTGCTGTTTCTTAGTAAAGGTGGTTGCCTTTACTCATGAAATTCTGGCTATTAAAACACTTCACTCACACTCCTACATCTTATGGGAGCAGATGTTTCTGGCATGCTCTTAAGTTGCTCAAGCCTGATCCTTCCCTGTTTCCCAGGGTGAAGAGCCTACAGCCAAATTCTCACTGTCAATCCCTCCCCTGCCCCCTTCCTAGGTCCAGAATAAAAGTACAGTCTGATGTACTTAATTTGTACTTGACTTGTTTTGGAGGGCTTTGACCATTTAGAAAAGAATCCCAGGACAAAGCAAGGGAGAATTTATGAACGCATGCTGTGACAGAGCACAATTCTAAACACACATTTGCTCTTACTAAGCCGCTAACTTTGCAACCTTAGGAAAATCACTTAATGCTGATCCTCTCTCCTTACTGGAAAATAATGGCCCCTCAGAAGTAGAGAAATATAATAAAGGTAAAGATGGATGCCCAGAGAAAAGGAAGAAAAGGAGGAAAAGAGGGAGGAGGAGGGATGGAAGGAAGAGACAGAAGAAAGAAAGAAAACTGGCTGAAATTAGGAAATCCAAGAAGATCCATTTCAACCAATACAAAGAATGACAGTTTCTTAGTGTGGTTTCACACTAAGAAACCTTAGCCAGATTTCACTAATGCAGGCCTCCATTACAACTGTCTCAGTACTGAGTGGTTAAGTTAAATATTAAAAGCTAAAAAAGCCAGTGCCCTTATACAAAGCATGGAATGTAACAAAAGCTCATCAAGAGTTTTTCCTGGGCTTTCCCCGGGCCTTAAAGCATGACAAAATAATGAAGGAATTCTTAACAGGACCAATTTAGAATTAAACAAGTTTTAGTGGGGGTCTGAAGAAACTCCCCAGGCCTCCACAAACAAGTTTATTGGAGGTTTGAAGGAGTTCCCCAAACCTCTGTGATGTAGCAGGAGACAAGACAAGGCTGTTTACCCCAGCACCTAGACCCATTAAGATTAAGTCAACTTCCTGAGGCTCCAAAAGAAGGTCTTCGAGACTCAAACCTTAGTTATAGATTAAAAGAAATCACTTATGTCTTTAAATGAATGAACACTTACACCTAGATATATAGCTTAGAAAGTATATAAGCTCTGAAAAACTTTGTAATTTTTAGTTGGTCTGGTGATAATTTCCAGGCTTCCCTGTAACCAGTTACAACAATAAAAACTCTCTTCCTCCCTAGTTCATCTGCATCTCCTTATTGGGTGGCGAGAAATAGCAGCCCAATCCTCAGATTCGTCTGGGAACATCAGGAATGGGAGAGAAAACAGAGTTTCTTTAAATCCAGGGTTCTCATGTCCTAGGTCAGAAAGCTCAGGCCCAGAGGGGCCAGGTGAATTGTCTGAGGCTCACATAGTGGCTCTCCATGGAAGGACGGCTAAGAACCAGTCCCTTCTCCAGGCTCCCAGCCCAGGATGATTTCTACTGCACAGCTCCTCTTTCTTCCACTGAAGGACTTGGTGTTTGAACTGATTTTGAGCAATATCCAATACAAATAATATTTCCTCAAAAAGTAGTCCTTTCTGCTAGGCTAGGAATTTGTACTTAAGGAATGTATTGCCATAAAAAATGTTAACCTATGATACATAAACTTTAAATAGCCAGTTGGTGTTTCTTCCTATATGAAAAAAGAAACAACAGAAAGGAAGGGAAGGAGGGAGAGAGGCAGAGAAGGAGGGAGGGAGGAAAGAAGAAAGGAAAGAATAAAAGGAAGGAAGGAAAGAAGGAAGGGAGGGAGGGAAAAAGGGAAGATGAAAGTCCTAACACTTAAATGATTATATTCACCACCTTTTCAGCTGCAAAGAATGGGCCAGGGGACAAGCCCTGTAGGATTCAATGACTTACAGAATATAGACATTGACTGTTGTAGTGACTGAAGAGTCTCACTTCAGCTCAGAGTATAAGGAGCTGAGAAGAAACATACAGGAGCAGAGCCATAGACCAGAGTTGCCAAATTCATTAAGTAATGGGCAAACACTGTCTTTTATGGTTAAAAGAGACAGAGATGGAATTTTATGCCTGGGATTGACTTGACTCAAAGACAATCTTTCAATCATCTAGGAATGCATGAAGGTGGCCTATACTGGTTAAAACAAAGTAACAGTGAACAATATCTGTATTAGTCCATTCTCACACTGCTATAAAGAACTATCTGAAACTGGGTAATTTATGAAGAAAAGAGGTTGAATTGACTCACAGTTCTGAGGACTGTACAGGAGGCATGGCTGAAGAGGCCTCAGGAAACTCACAATCTGGTGGAAGGGTGAAGGGAAAGCAAGCACCTTCTTCACATGGCATAGTGGACTGGGTGGGGAAGGGGAGGGAGACAGAGAGAGAAAGCAAGCACCTTCCTCACATGGCATAGTGGACTGGGTGGGGAGGAGGAAGGAGACACAGAGAGAGAAAGCAAGCACCTTCTTCACATGGCATAGTGGACTGGGTGGGGAGGAGGAAGGAGACACAGAGAGAGAAAGCAAGCACCTTCCTCACATGGCATAGTGGACTGGATGAGGAGGGGGAGGGAGACAGAGAGAGAAAGTAAGCACCTTCCTCACGTGGCATAGTGGACTGGGTGGGGAGGGGGAGGGAGACAGAGAGAGAAAGTAAGCACCTTCCTCACGTGGCATAGTGGCTGGTTGGCGGGGGGAGGGAGAGAGAGAGAAAGCACTCAGGTGGAAGTGCTACATACTTTTAAACAACCAGATCTTGTGAGAACTCACTCACTATCATGAGACCAGCAAGGGGGAAATCCACCTCCATAATCCAATCACCTCCCACCAAGTCCCTCTCTGAACATTGGGAATTACAATTAGACACGAGATTTGGGTGGGGACACAGAGCCAAATCATATCAATATCTAAAACCTTACGTAGTGCAGCAAAGTCATTTATGTCCCAGATTTTTAGAATGATCCCTTGGTGTCTTGGTATTTATGTGAAAATGTTTTTTTTTTAATCAGAACTTCTTATAGGACTGTTTCCTGCAATACTTGCTAATGGGAAGTATTTTCATTGAGCATTCATGAACTTTTTTTGCACAGAATAGAAAATCAAGAAATATTAATTCAATTCAGTTTGACAGAATAAAGGGTACAATTACATAGCTCTCAACCCCCTGAATATGAAGAGATTAGAAGTAGTAGCCTCTTAAAAGTCAAATAACGTGTCCATAAAGAAACCAGAAAAATTACTTTCCTACTAGCCTTTAAATAACTCTCAAGAGTTACATAATATTTTTCAACTTAAAAACATTAGAAAGCATAATGAGTAAATCATCTGTCAGATTTCTTATGTCCCAGCTGATACCTCAGTCTTCCAAGGGGCTAGTTTCTCATTCCTATATAATTCTTTCTTCATAATCCTATCTTTTGTCTTTCCTTGATTTTTTCTTTTGAGACAATCCCACCATCGTTAACAGATGCCATTCTGTACAAAAACATCGCAGTCCTCAAAGTTATAGGAAGATCAGTATTCTGTCTTCTTGAGAAATGCTTTACTCCCAGCCCAACAGTATATTTCTGTAGTCATACACAATCCAGTCTAATCAACCTAAGACAAACATATAGAAAAATAGATCATAGATTTCCAGGTGAATTCTTGCATTTTATCTGGAATCAATCTATGTCACAAATATAAGTGTTGATATTTTTATAAAGACTATGTTCACTGTGAACGACAAAGAAAAAGGAGGTCTAGAAAGGCATGAATCCATACAATCACATCCAGGAATTATTTCCACATTTAGCAACTACTTCTCTCATACAAAGATTTTACCAAATCATTGTCTAAAATTGTCTCTTTTTGCTCTACAAAGAAAAGTGGATTCCCACCTTAAAGTTGCTTGGTGGGAATTTGCCTCAATTCAGTTCCTATTCTCCGTTTCCTTTAATATTCTCTTCACCTCTCTAACAGGACACTGGAAAAAGAAAACAATACTGTTTGGGCCAAGAACACTGAAAAAAAATAGTTGTAAAATGATTACTTAATATGGACAGTTCAAGTGAAAGAAGTGGAGACTCTTGCATTTTTGAACTGCTTTTCATTTCTCATTATACATGATTACTTCGATCAGCTTCGACCTTTGAAATTTTGTTCCCTAACACAGCTAAAATAAGGTCTCTCCCTTTTTCTCTCTCTTTCTCTGCAGCCCTGTTAGATAAAGTCTCACTTTGGGTTGCTGTCCAAGAAGTTCTTAATTTTGCATATAATTATGCTGCAACCTACTTTCAAATGCTAGAGCAATTTCTTGTATCCTTGTAATACAATATGACTAAAAGCTCCAATTTTCGTAGCATCCCTGTTTGTGGCTCCCCTCCCTTCTGAGGGTTTTATAATACCAGAGGACTTTGCTGAGTGGCAGTGATCTTTAAATATAAGGCAAGACATCGAGATAAATTAGTAATAGCAGCTACTGACAGTGTTCCCTTGGGCCCTGCTCAGCTCCTTGCCAAGGGGCCACATCACTAACCAGTGACACTTCTCCTTCGGACGTTAAAGATAAATAAATGATCAGGTCAGTTAACTGGCAGCTGGCATGTCCATCCTATCTGGTAGGAAGATTTTTATTGTAATGCAAACTTCAAAATTAAAAAAACGAAATATCATCTGGGGCCAGAGTCTATGTTTTGGAATTTCTTGCGTTCACAGTGTTATGCTGCCTTTAAAGTAGTCTACTTTTATTTTAAGAGGTATAGTGCCTTCTAGCGGACTGGAAATTCTCTTCAGGTAGTTCAAACCTTACATAGCTGAACACTTGAGCATATCCTGATACTCATCACACTAAGCAAAAGCAATCTCGGGTCATTTATAAGAATTTTGATTTGTATCTGTATTTTTGACTTAGAGGCAAAGGAAAATCTATTGATGTTTTGGCACTTAAATTTCTTTTTTCTTTTTTTTTTTTTTTTTTTTTGAGACGGAGTCTCGCTCTGTCGCCCAGGCTGGAGTGCAGGGGCCGGATCTCAGCTCACTGCAACCTCCGCCTCCCATGTTCAAGCGATTCTCCTGCCTCAGCCTCCTGAGTGGCTGGGATTACAGGCGCCTGCCATCACGCCCGGGTAATTTTTGTATTTTTAGTAGAGAGGGGGTTTCACGATGTTGGTCAGGCTGGTCTCAAACTCTTGACCTCGTGATCCGCCTGCCTCGGCTTCCCAAAGTGCTGGGATGACAGGCGTGAGCCACCGCGCCCGGCCGGTAGTGATTTTTTTAACCTCTTAAAGTATGGTCCACAGGTATCAGAATCAACTGGGGGAAATCTTGTTACCAATGCAGAGTCTGGGCCTCCATACTTACCGAATCTGAATCTCTGGAGAAGAAAATGAGAATCAGTATTTTTGACATGGCGCCAAATGATTTTGTTTGCACTTTAACGTTTGGGAACCACTTATTAAAACATTTATATTCCATCACTGATATGGTTATCTGAGGCTCATATTAGTTTGCTTTCCTTTTTGATTGTCCTTTTAAAAATCAATCTTATAATTTAAATAGAAAAATAAAACAGATAGTCCCAGAGAACATATCAAGATGTGGAAAACAAAATCCTCTGGATTCACTCTCAATCTCCTGCACAATCCAGCCTCTAGTCCCATGCCCTAAGGGGCCTGCTTCTTTATGATGTAGCTATCCAAATGCTAGACAGGCCCACTTCAAGTCCCGGCTTCACGATTATTGCTATCTGACTCTGGGTAAGTGATATAACATGTATAGTTCTCAGTTTTCCCACATATAGAGTTAATAACAGCACCTCGTTGATAGAATTAAATGAGACATTGTTTTGAAAGTTCTTAGCACTGAATGGTTATAGGTACTCTTGTCATCATTCATTAATAGTCCTCTCAACTTTCAGCTCAAAAGTCCTTTTTTCCAAAGGTCAACAGTCATTTAACAGTCAGTCCTTGTGTTGCCGTAGCCAGCACCTTTAACTCCTTGACGGAAGGAAGCTTAACTCTCATTTACAATCCAGTCAAGGAGCAGGAATAACTCACCCCTTCTGCGGCTTCTCTGCTATAATGTTGCTTTTGACGTCGGGTTTGTCTTTTCTACTTGCTGCTGACTCATGCAGGGTTGCTTACAGCAGTCAAATTAAATGCACCTCCACATCAGATCTACTTGCCTCTAAAGGTACTTCTCCAGAAGCTTATGTATAATCATGGTACCAGAAAGCTGTATGAGGAGCTTTATCATCTCTCCCCATTATCTCCATCAGTACCTCCAAAGCTTCCCCAAATAAATACACAATAAAAGCAAAAACAACGTGCTTACTTACCCAGGAGAGTTTTAAGATCTGTCCTGAACTCTCCCTTTCTTTTTTTTTTCTTTTTCCTTTCTTTTTTGTTTTGCTTTGTTTTGTTTTTTTTTTTGTTTGAGGCAGAGTCTTGCTCTGTCACCCAGGCTGGAGTGCAGTGGCATGATCTTGGCTCACTGCAATCTCTGCCTCCTGGGTTCAAGCAATTCTCTTGCCTCAGCCTCCCGGGTACCTAGGATTACAGGTGCCCACCACCACACCCAACTAATTTTCATATTTTTAGTAGAGAGGGGGTTTCACGATGTTGGTCAGGCTGGTCTCAAACTCTTGACCTCGTGATCCGCCTGCCTCGGCTTCCCAAAGTGCTGGGATGACAGGCGTGAGCCACCGCGCCCGGCCGGTAGTGATTTTTTTAACCTCTTAAAGTATGGTCCACAGGTATCAGAATCAACTGGGGGAAATCTTGTTACCAATGCAGAGTCTGGGCCTCCATACTTACCGAATCTGAATCTCTGGAGAAGAAAATGAGAATCAGTATTTTTGACATGGCGCCAAATGATTTTGTTTGCACTTTAACGTTTGGGAACACTTATTAAAACATTTATATTCCATCACTGATATGGTTATCTGAGGCTCATATTAGTTTGCTTTCCTTTTTGATTGTCCTTTTAAAAATCAATCTTATAATTTAAATAGAAAAATAAAACAGATAGTCCCAGAGAACATATCAAGATGTGGAAAACAAAATCCTCTGGATTCACTCTCAATCTCCTGCACAATCCAGCCTCTAGTCCCATGCCCTAAGGGGCCTGCTTCTTTATGATGTAGCTATCCAAATGCTAGACAGGCCCACTTCAAGTCCCGGCTTCACGATTATTGCTATCTGACTCTGGGTAAGTGATATAACATGTATAGTTCTCAGTTTTCCCACATATAGAGTTAATAACAGCACCTCGTTGATAGAATTAAATGAGACATTGTTTTGAAAGTTCTTAGCACTGAATGGTTATAGGTACTCTTGTCATCATTCATTAATAGTCCTCTCAACTTTCAGCTCAAAAGTCCTTTTTTCCAAAGGTCAACAGTCATTTAACAGTCAGTCTTTGTGTTGCCGTAGCCAGCACCTTTAACTCCTTGACGGAAGGAAGCTTAACTCTCATTTACAATCCAGTCAAGGAGCAGGGAATAACTCACCCCTTCTGCGGCTTCTCTGCTATAATGTTGCTTTTGACGTCGGGTTTGTCTTTTCTACTTGCTGCTGACTCATGCAGGGTTGCTTACAGCAGTCAAATTAAATGCACCTCCACATCAGATCTACTTGCCTCTAAAGGTACTTCTCCAGAAGCTTATGTATAATCATGGTACCAGAAAGCTGTATGAGGAGCTTTATCATCTCTCCCCATTATCTCCATCAGTACCTCCAAAGCTTCCCCAAATAAATACACAATAAAAGCAAAAACAACGTGCTTACTTACCCAGGAGAGTTTTAAGATCTGTCCTGAACTCTCCCTTTCTTTTTTTTTTTTTTTGTTTGAGGCAGAGTCTTGCTCTGTCACCCAGGCTGGAGTGCAGTGGCATGATCTTGGCTCACTGCAATCTCTGCCTCCTGGGTTCAAGCAATTCTCTTGCCTCAGCCTCCCGGGTACCTAGGATTACAGGTGCCCACCACCACACCCAACTAATTTTCATATTTTTAGTAGAGACAGGGTTTCATCATATTGGTCAGACTGGTCTGGAACTCCTAACCTTGTGATCCACCCGCCTCAGTCTCCCAAAGTGCTAGGATTACAGGAGTGAGCCACCGTGCCTGGCCAAAATCCTCCCTTTCAATTGGAATCCCTCCTCCAAATTCCTCCTATGTAGACATTCTGGAGCCTCTTACAAAACATCTGCATTTTCTGTTGATTGATATTTTATTAATAGAGATGTTCCCTAGTATTAGATAAAATATTTCTCCTCACAGAGTCTTATTTTGCTAATTTGTAAAACAGGAATAATTCATTCATGTATTCATCAAATTAATGGAGTACAACCACATGCTAGGTACCAGGCAAGACACTGAGGAATGAAAGACAAGTCACATGTAGTAAGAGTTTTCCTAGGAACTTGCATTTGGGGATGACAATATCAGCCTTATAGAAGTGTCTTAAAAACTAAATAGAGCAAACTGTGTAAAAATGTTACACACTCAGCCCATAGTAGCAGCTTTTAAACAACAAGCATGTATTTTGTTTTACTTTTTGAAAACCAAATATCTTTCAGAAGAACCTGTTTCACTGTTATATAGACCACAAACTCAGTGTTTTTTCAAACAGATATTTGAAATGGTTTTAACCAAAACTGTAACATACATTTCAAATCTCCAAACCCTGTCCACACATTTCTAAAACTTCTGCCTCAGTATTTTAAGATTCAAACACCCCTACAAAAGGCCAGTGACTCTTGCAAAACCTAGAAAACAAAATTCTGAAATGAAGAAAGTGAAAAAAAGTACATTCTAGAGGTATTTATTTCTAAAGGCAAGTCAGCATCTACACAGATCAGTACCGACACCTGGCTTTCAAAGACTCTGAGAATGTTCTATGTCATTCTCATTTCCCTTCTGCCCCATGGTCATAGGGCCACTGGAGAAATCAGGCTTCATGAGGTGAGTCATTGGCTCCAAGTCATCCTGAACAATCACAGGCCTGGTATGGGACTACAGTACAGGTGAAGAAGGGAAGAACAAGATTCCTTCTCCTCTTTGCAGAGTTTCTGGGGCTTGGCAGTCAGCTGTGTGACATTGAGTAAGCTATTTAACTTTCTAATTATCACTTTCCTCATCTCTGATGTGAGAGCAGTCGTTGTGTCTTCCTCATGGCATTGATACCAGGACAGAATGGGACTCAACAACTATCTGCCATACACCTGCTTATTTAGGCCTCTCATAAAGACTTCCCAGGTATATTTGTCTTCTTTGCAGGGATGTTCCCTATAATAGTCCCCTAACAACAACAACAACATCACCATCACCATTACTGTCATTTACATGCTGCATAATGGAGATTCATTGAGCATCTTCTGAGCAGAGAGGAGACCCAAGCAAAAAAAGAATGAGAACGAAGCCTGAGACTTTCTGAAGCTTATTGAAAAGTAGAATGAAAAAAATAACCAAAGTGATCATTAGTAGGGCATTTATTATGTGACAGTCAAGGAGCTAAACACTTTTTATCCACTGTGTCTTCTTCAGTTCTCCCACCAGCCATCCTATGAGGAAGATGCTATTACTACCTCACATTTTAGACATCAGATAACTAAGGATTAGAAAATAAACTTACTTGTTTAATGTCACACTGCTAGAAGTGGCAGAACCCTCAGTGCCAAGCCTGCAACCTCCACAAAAAGAAGAAATAGTGTACCTCTTTCATTCACCCAAATCTCAGCCCTCAGGTGCAAGAGAGGCCAGAAAGCTTGCCAAGTCTGATAACTCAAGGAAGTCTCATTTTCTGATTTTTTGTAATATAGAGTCTATACTTCTTTCCTTTCCCTCACAAAGCATCCTCAAGATCTACTCAGAAGGTAAAGACAGTTAACTACTAAGCAAAACAGAAGTCAGGTAAATACATTTTTTAAGATGATATGGCCTTATTTTTATTAAGTATTTTTCTTTGGGTTAATGGGCACAATCTTGGTCTGGGAATAAAGCCACATAATTAAAAGGTTCCCTTGACTCTTTAATTTTTTTTCTTTTTTCATTGTATCAAAGACAGTAGATACAAAAGAAAGACACTTAGAAGGAGCTAGCTGTGTGTCTGTCATTAGGCTGAAAGCTGGGACTGTCGAACCCAACTTGCAGACAGAGTATGGCATGTGATCAAGGGAATGCCCTGCCTCTTTGATGTGAGTCCAAGGCAGAGGAGTTCCACTAGAGGAAAAGGTGGGAGCTCAGGGGCTTGCCTTGAATAGACAACAAAATCAGATGAATAGCTGAAAGTAGCTAACATTGGCAGAAGACATGGTACAAAAAGGCCTTCATCACAGTATGGCAAAATGCACCACGTAGAAGGCCGCCTCTTTATAAAGAGACAAGCTCAGCTGATATGCATGATTCTGGCCACTGACGCAGGAAGAATGTTTGTCCTTCAGCTGAAATTTGAAACAAATGTTCACTCTTTTCTCCAAGGCACACTCAGGAAAGATACTGTGATCTTTCTTTCCACGTATAAGGAAAAGGAGCACACAAACAGCATGATGTTTGTCCCAAGCCCACATAACAGTCAGTGGCACGAACACAATAAAAATGTACATGCCTCTGGCTCCCAGAATATTGGAATGTTTGGAAAATAACAAGGTGAAGCGTGCCACCTATTTCATTTCTGTGAAATAAAAATAGAAAATGCAAAATTGTGACATAGACTCCATTCTGATAATACAAACACCAACTCTATATTTTATGCTTATATAAAAATTAAACATTAAATTTAAATATTTAAATTCCCTCTATGGATTGCCATGTGAATAACATATTTAAAGGTGCTAATGCATGATGTAAGCATAATAATTACCTAATAATTAATATCACAAATTCTTGTTTATTTTATGATCAGATCCTTCTAGTGGCCATCTTGGCTATTGTGTGACTATCTTTAATATAATATAACAAATAATTTTAATAAGCCATTTATTGTCATATAATTATTCATAATAAAGAATCACTGAGTATTTAAGTATGTATCAGAAAATGTAATGAATACAAATCTACCCTCACTTGGCTCTGAAATTTCTTGAAATTGAAATGTCTTCAAAGTTACTCTTAAATTGTGCAATAGAAGAATATAAAAATTTTACAATTTCTCTGGAGCGCCAAATGGTTAGTCACTGATTTCCAAAGGTGATGTAGCTTGGCTTGGAGATGAGAAAGAATCTCACAGTCATGACCATTCGAGAGTAAAGAACCTAAAGCACTCTTCAAAGGTTTGGGATTTTGACTGCAGCAACTGGTAGCATCAAGCATTGCAAAGGGAGACCAAGTGGCAGTGTCTTCAACTAACAAAACACAGAAGACGAGAATTCCAACATTTTAACAATTATCCAACAGCTGATTTAATCCTAAAGGAAAACACATGTCCTCTCTTTGGCTCAAAATCAATGTACTTGCCATATCTTCATGATCCCTGATGACAACCAAGAAGTTCCAAAGGATGATTCCACACAACCATAAAGTCAATGCATCAAAGAGGCACTTTCCTTCTTAGGCACTGAGTCTACTCAAAGACATCGTGAAGTTTTTTTTTTTTTTTTTTTTTTTTTTTTTTTTAAGGTTTAAAGATCATAAAAATAGAAAATAGAACGGTTATCTCCAGAGGTTGGGCAGAGGGAGAAATGGGGAGTTTAAAGGATACAGATTTTTAGTTTTGCAAGATGAAGAAGTTCTGGAGTTGGTTAATTGCTTGACAATGTGAATATATTTAACACTGTTGAACTGTACATTTAAAAATGGTTACAATGGTAAATTTTATGTTCTATGTATTATGAATCTTTTTAATTGGCTAAATGAGAAAGTCTTAATTCAGTGTGAAGTTCAGGAACTACATTCAAAAGTTTGTTTATATCTTTTTCAAAAAAGATTTAGAGATGTTCAATTGGGCAAAAGTTTTGAGTATTTTTCTAGAAACAAATTCTCTAAGCTTGCGGGCAAATGATATATTTGTTATAATACCTTGAACCTTCATACTATTGAGTATATTATGCTAGAATAACACAAGATCTATCTTTAATTTGGTGGACCAGAACATTTGTAAACATTTTCCTGCTAACCAGTTTCTCCTCTATCATTCTTATTTCCTCCAGTCAAAGTCACCTGGCCTAGAGAATTACCCTCAAATCTTTTTTAAGATTGCATCTCCTTTTACAATGCAAGTCTGTGTAAAATTTCTCATCTTTGTCTTCATAACTCCTCTGTGACAGGAAGACAGAGGATGAATTGTTTTAAGCTCTCTATACATATTAGTTTATTCTCATAAGAAGCCTATGAAATAGATATTAGTAAAGGTGATTAAAACTGAGGCATATTGGCCGGGCGCGGTGGCTCAAGCCTGTAATCCCAGCACTTTGGGAGGCCGAGACGGGTGGATCACGAGGTCAGGAGATCGAGACCCTCCTGGCGAACACGGTGAAACCCCGTCTCTACTAAAAATACAAAAAACTAGCCGGGCGAGGTGGCGGGCGCCTGTGGTCCCAGCTACTCAGGAGGCTGAGGCAGGAGAATGGCGTGAACCGGGAGGCGGAGCTTGCAGTGAGCTGAGATCCGGCCACTGCACTCCAGACCGGGCGACAGAGCAAGACTCCGTCTCAAAAAAAAAAAAAAAAAAAAAAAAAAAAAAAAAAAAAACTGAGGCATATTGGGGTTAAAAAACTTACTTAAGTATTAGAGTTAGAAAGATGTGGCACTAGAATTCAAACCCACAAGTCTGACCCACATATACTCTGTGTGTGTTACACTATACCTCTGCTGATGAAAGTAAATGGGAAAGATACGTCGAAAATAATTTCAGAGATGTCACGGTTATACTAGTCCACAGTTTTCAGAAAATAAAACAGAAAATGAAAAGCAACTTTAACTTCTGGTAGTGATTAAAAATAGAACTGATGAAACTCTCAACCTAAAAGCAGGAAAGTCATCTCTTAAATTCTCTTGCTGCTTTCATGTGCTTACATATTGTCTCGCACCATAGTTTAATTTCAGGAATCTTTTAAATCTATATATCCATTTTGTGGGGGTTAACTTAGACCAAATACTATAAACCATAAGTGTATATAACTGCATGCACATAAGCCTCCATGCTCCACAATACACCAAAAGCAACAAAATAAATGGTAACACCATTGTCAAATCCCCCTACACCCATGTAGTTAAACTTACACTTATCCCTTGCAATACTTTATGATTATATGACATCCGGCGATCTGATATAATGAACCGGATAAGCATTCCAGTGTCAATTTGGATACTAATAGGAAAAAAACTAATTTCTTTTTAATTTGTTCAATACATAATATATGCTGAATACCATAAAAAGTGACACAAAACAACACAAAATCAAAATGCACGGTAATGCTGAATAAAATATAATTGGCATCAATTGAAATGCAGAGTGAGCTTGCAAGAAAATAAGAAAATTTCAGGAGCAAAAGGGAAGGGAATGCTGAAAACCAGGAATGGCAGCTACAGCTGACTTGGATGTATTTGCCAGTCTTGGTAAAACAAGAGCCTTGCCTTCTGACAGCTACACAGGAGCTAGGAGGCATTTTAGGAGTTAAAACCAAGGCTCCTGTATAAAGCCCAAGTGGTATAAAGCCTACAAACTCAGTGGTAGAATAGAATCCAACAAATAATTGAAAATCTGCCTGTTGAAAATGAAAGTGTCTATCTTAGTCTGGGTTCAGGAAGGAAACGAAAATTCCCCTAAGCACTCTTAATCCCATGCCCATTCTTGCATGGGTTTAGAATTTAAATTGCTACAGTCAAAGTGGTTGAAACAAAAACCAAAAACAAACACAAAACAGGCAAGGTATTAACTAAAAAAATACTCTCAGACTAGTAGTCCCCCAGAGCTCCACTTACAAGTAAACCCAAGTCAACTACAGAGAGAAATGTCATCAATGCAGGCTCAAAAGATTCCCAAAGACAAAGCACCACAAAACACGTGTTCAAAATCCAAAAGTATAAAATTACTCAAGCTATTAAGAGTGACAACCAACAGAAACAACTGCCAACAGAATTAGATCCCCAAGAATTATCATACATGTAATACAAAATATAGTAAAAATATTTAAATATATTTAAGTGGAATAAACAATGTGAGCAAGGAAAAGTAACCATCACAAGTTTCTAGGAAAAAACTAAAGAAGCATTAAGAAGAAATTCATGGGGGGGAGGAGGTTAAACCACAGAATACACACAGCTAAGATGAGCATTATTGAGCTAAAAATTACACCTGAAGAAATTACCTATCATGCAGCATAGCAAGACAAGGTGAAAAAATATATGAGAGAGATTAAGAAATTCAGAATTGAACTAGGCAACACCACACACAACATATTTCTGGGAATGGATGAGACTGATTATTTAGCCTTGTTTCAAGGTTACTTTAATATCAGTTTTATCCTGAAGCAGTAAAGAAACAAATAAAACTGATGTGGTAAAAGGGAAATGAAGATTATTCCCATTGCTGCCCCTTTTGCAACATTCAGAAGCATATCCAGGATGATTTGCTCCTGAGAGTAATGTGGCATGGGACATCCTGGTCACAGAGCCTAGACTTGATCTTTAAAGACCAAACTATTGGCCAGGAACAGTGGCTCACACCTGTAATCCCAGCACTTTGAGAGGCTGAGGCAGGTACATCGCTTGAGCCCAGGAGTTCAAGACCAGCCTGGAAAACATGGCAAAACCCTGTCTCTATAAAAAATACAAAGATTAGCAGAGCATGGTGGTGTATGCTTATAGTCCCAGCTACTCAGGAGGCTGAGGTAAGACAATCACTTGAGCCCAGGAGGCAGAAGTTGCAGTGAGCTGAGATCACACTACTGCACTCCAGCCTATAGTAAGACTTTGTCCAAAAGACTCCAGCAATAGAGTAAGACTTTGTCTCAAAAACCAAATCAAAAAAAAAAAACTATTATCAAGTAACTTAACTGTCCCAGAACAAACCTCAAGAATAGTTGATAAGGATATAAATATGCAGGATTCAACAAGGTAATATTCAAAATGTCTAACATCATATTAAAAATTTACCAGACATACAAAAAAACAGAAAAATATGACCCATAATAAGAAAAACATCACTCCATCAAAACCAACACAGAATAAAAATAGAATTATGAGTACATTAAAAGTTATATTCACATGTTTAACAAGCTAGGAGAAAAAAATAAACATATTAAATACATGAAACAAGCAAAAAATACCTAAATCAAACTTTTAGAGAAGAAAACTACAATGGCGGAGATTTAAATACACAATGGGGGGGTCGGAGCAAGATGTCCGAATAGGAACAGCTCCAGTCTCCAACTCCCAACGCGAGCGACACAGAAGACCGGTGATTTCTGCATTTTCAACTGAGGTACTGGGGTCATCTCACTAGGGAGTGCTGGACAATCGGTGCTGGTCAGCTGCTGCAGCCCGACCAGCGAGAGCTGAAGCAGGGCGAGGCATCGTCTCACCTGGGAAGCGCAGGGGGGAAGGGAATCCCTTTTCCTAGCCAGGGGAGCTGAGACACACAACACCTGGAAAATCAGGTAACTCCCACCCCAATACTGCGCTTTGAGCAAACGGGCACACCAGGAGAATATATCCCACACTTGGCAGGGAGGGGCTCACGCCCACGGAGCCTCCCTCATTGCTAGCACAGCAGTCTGCGATCTAACAGCAAGGCAGCAGCGAGGCTGGGGGAGGGGCGCCCAGCATTGTTGAGGCTTAAGTAGGTAAACAAAGCAACTGGGAAGCTCGAACTGGGTGGAGCTCACAGCAGCTCAAGGAAACCTGCCTGTCTCTGTAGACTCCACCTTTGGGGACAGGGCACAGCTAAACAACAACAACAGAAAAGCAGCAGAACCTCTGCAGACACAAACGACTCGGTATGACAGCTTTGAAGAGAGCAGTGGATCTCCCAACAGGGAGGATGAGATCTGAGAACGGACAGACTGCCTGCTCAAGTGGGTCCCTGACCCCTCAGTAGCCTAACTGGGAGACATACCCCACTAGGGGCAGTCTGACACCCCACACCTCACAGGGTAGAGTACACCCCTGAGAGGAAGCTTCCAAAGTAAGAATCAGAGAGGTACACTCGCTGTTCAGCAATATTCTATCTTCAGCAACCTCTGCTGCTGATACCCAGGCAAACAGGGTCTGGAGTGGACCTCAAGCAATCTCCAACAGACCTATAGCTGAGGGTCCTGACTGTCAGAAGGAAAACTATCAAACAGGAAGGACACCTATACCAAAACCCCATCAGTACGTCACCATCATCAAAGACCAGAGACAGATAAAACCACAAAGATGGGGAAAAAGCACGGCAGAAAAGTTGGAAATTCAAAAAATAAGAGCGCATCTCCCCCTGCAAAGGAGCACAGCCCATCGCCAGCAATGGATCAAAGCTGGTCAGAGAATGACTTTGACGAGATGAGAGAAGAAGGCTTCAGTCCATCAAACTTCTCAGAGCTAAAGGAGGAATTACGTACCCAGCACAAAGAAACTAAAAATCTTGAAAAAAGAGTGGAAGAATTGATAGCTAGAATAATTAATGCAGAGAAGGTCATAAACGAAATGACAGAGATGAAAACCATGACACGAGAAATACGTGACAAATGCACAAGCTCAGTAACTGACTCGATCAACTGGAAGAAAGAGTATCAGCGATTGAGGATCAAATGAATGAAATGAAGCGAGAAGAGAAACCAAAAGAAAAAAGAAGAAAAAGAAATGAACAAAGCCTGCAAGAAGTATGGGATTATGTAAAAAGACCAAATCTATGTCTGATTGCGGTGCCTGACAGTGAGGGGGAAAATGGAACCAAGTTGGAAAACACTGTTCAGGATATCATCCAGAAGAACTTCTCCAACCTAGTAGGGCAGGCCAACATTCAAATTCAGGAAATACAGAGAACGCCACAAAGATACTCCTCCAGAAGAGCAACTCCAAGACACATAATTGCCAGATTCACCAAAGTTGAAATGAAGGAAAGAATCTTAAGGGCAGCCAGAGAGAAAGCTCAGGTTACCCACAAAGGGAAGCCCATCAGACTAACAGCAGATCTCTCGGCAGAAACTCTACAAGCCAGAAGAGAGTAGGGGCCAATATTCAACATTCTGAAAGAAAAGAATTTTCAACCCAGAATTTCATATCCAGCCAAATTAAGTTTCATAAGTGAAGGAAAAATAAAATCCTTTACAGATAAGCAAATGCTTACAGATTTGTCACCACCAGGCCTGCCTTACAAGAGACCTGAAGGAAGCCCTAAACATGGAAAGGAACAATCGGTACCAGCCATTGCAAAAACATGCCAAAATGTAAAGACCATCGAGGCTAGGAAGAAACTGCATCAACTAACGAACAAAATAACCAGTTAATATCATAATGGCAGGATCAAGTTCACACATAACAATATTCACCTTAAATGTAATGGACTAAATGCTCCAATTAAAAGACACAGACTGGCAAACTGGATAAAGAGTCAAGACCCATCAGTCTGCTGTATTCAGGAGACCCATCTCACATGCAGAGACATACATAGGCTCAAAATAAAGGATGGAGGAAGATCTACCAAGCAATGGAGAACAAAAAAAAGCAGGGGTTGCAATCCTAGTCTCTGATAAAACAGACTTTAAACCATCAAAGATCAAAAGAGACAAAGAAGGCCATTACATATTGGTAAAGGGATCAATTCAACAGGAGAGCTAAATCTCCTAAATATATATGTACCAATACAGGAGCACCCAGATTCATAAAGCAAGTCCTTAGAGACTTACAAAGAGACTTAGACTCCCATACAATAATAATGGGAGACTTCAACACTCCACTGTCAACATTAGACAGATCAACGAGACAGAAAGTAACAAGGATATCCAGGAATTGAACTCATCTCTGCAACAAGCGGACTAATAGACATCTATAGAACTCTCCACCCCAAATCAACAGAATATACATTCTTCTCAGCACCACATCGCACTTATTCCAAAATTGACCACATAATTGGAAGTAAAGCACTCCTCAGCAAATGTACAAGAACAGAAATTATAACAAACTGTCTCTCAGACCACAGTGCAATCAAACTAGAACTCAGGACTAAGAAACTCAATCAAAACCGCTCAACTACATGGAAACTGAATAACCTGCTCCTGAATGACTACTGGGTACATAACGAAATGAAGGCAGAAGTAAAGATGTTCTTTGAAACCAGTGAGAACAAAGATACAACATACCAGAATCTCTGGGACACATTTAAAGCAGTGTGTAGAGGGAAATTTATAGCACTAAATGCCCACAAGAGAAAGCAGGAAAGATCTAAAATGGACACTCTAACATCACAATTTTGTCCATCACAAAATGGACAAAAGGTATCTAATTAAACTAAAGAGCTTCTGCACAGCAAAAGAAACTACCATCAGAGTGAACAGGCAACCTACAGAATGGGAGAACATTTTTGCAATCTACTCATCTGACAAAGGGCTAATATCCAGAATCTACAAAGAACTCAAACAAATATACAAGAAAAAAAAACAACCCCATCAAAAAGTGGGCAAAGGATATGAACAGACATTTCTCAAAAGAAGACATCCATACAGCCAACAGACACATGAAAAAATGCTCATCATCACTCGCCATCAGAGAATGCAAATCAAAACCACAATGAGATACCATCTCACACCAGTTAGAATGGCAATCATTAAAAAGTCAGGAAACAAAGGTTTGGAGAGGATGTGGAGAAATAGAACACTTTTACACTGTTGGTGGGATTGTAAACTAGTTCAACCATTATGGAAAACAGTATGGCGATTCCTCAAGATCTAGAACTAGATGTACATATGACCCAGCCATCCCAATACTGGGCATATACCCAAAGGATTATAAATTATTCTACTACAAGACACATGCACACGTATGTTTATTGCGGCACTATTCACAATAGCAAAGACTTGGAATCAACCCAAATGTCCATCTGTGACAGACTGGATTAAGAAAATGTGGCACATATACACCATGGAATACTATGCAGCCATCAAAAAGGATGAGTTTGCGTCCTTTGTAGGGACATGGACGCAGCTGGAAACATCATTCTTAGCAAACTATCACAAGAAGAGAAAACAAAACACCGCATGTCTCACTCATAGGTGGGAACTGAACAATGAGATCACTTGGACTCGGGAAGGGGAACATCACACACTGGGGCTATCATGGGGGGGGGGAGGAGGGAGGGATTGCATTGGGGAGTTATACATGATATAAACGTTATGCACATGTACCCTAGAACTAAAGTATAATAAAAAATAAAAAATTAAAAAAATAAAAAAAAAAAAAAAAAAAAACAATGTGCACATATAACCATGGAATACTTGCAGCCATAAAAAAGGATGAGTTTGCGTCCTTTGTAGGACATGGACGCAGCTGGAAACCATCATTCTTAGCAAACTATCACAAGAGAAAAACAAACACCGCATGTTCTCACTCATAGGTGGGAAATGAACAATGAGATAACTTGGACTCGGGAAGGGGAACATCACACACTGGGGCCTATCGTGGGGAGGGAGGAGGGGGGAGGGATTGCATTGGGGAGTTATACATGATACAAATGATGAATTGATGGGTGATGACGAGTTGATGGGTGCAGCACACCAACATGGCACAAATATACATATGTAACAAACCTGCACGTTATGCACATGTACCCTAGAACTTAAAGTATAATAATAAAAAAAAATATATATATATATATATGCACCCAATGCAGTAGCACCCAGATTCATAAAGGAAGTCCTTAGAGAGCTACAAAGGAGACTTATACTCTCATACTATAATAATGGGAGACTTTAACACTCCACTGTCAACATTAGAGAGATCAACGAGATAGAAAATTAACCAGAACATCCAGGAATTGAACTCATCTCTGCACTAAGTGGATCTAATAGACATCTACAGAACTCTCCACCCCAAATCAACAGAATATACATTCTTCTCAGCACCGCATCACACTTATTACAAAACTGACCACATAGTTGGAAGTAAAGCACTCCTCAGCAAATGTAAAAGAACAGAAATTATAACAAACTGTCTCTCGGACCACAGTGCTATCAAACTAGAACTCAGGATTGAGAAACTCAATCAAAACCACTCAACTACATGGAAACAGAAAAACATGCTCCTGAATGACTACTGGGTACATAAGGAAAAGAAGGCAGAAATAAAGATGTTCTTTGAAACCAATGAGAACAAAGATATAAAACATCAGAATCTCTGGAACACATTTAAAGTAGTGTGTCCAGAAAAAATTTACATCACTAAATGCCCATAAGAGAAAGCAGGAAAGATCTAAAATTGACACCCTAATATCACAATTAAAACAACTACAAAAGCAAGAGCAAACACATTGAAAAGCCAACAGAAGGCACGAAATAACTAAGATCAGAGCAGAACTGAAGGAGATAGAGACATAAAAAACACTTCAAAAACTCAATGAATCCAGGAGCTGGTTTTTGAAAAGATCAACAAAATTGATAGACTGCTAGCAAGAGGAATAAAGAAGAAAAGAGAAAAGAATCAAATAGATGTAATAAAAAATGATAAAGGGGATATCACCACCGACCCCATAGAAATACAAACTACCATCAGAGAATACTATAAACACCTCTACGCAAATAAACTGGAAAATCTAGAAGAAATGCATAAATTCCTGGACACATACACCCTCCCAAGACTAATCCAGGAAGAAGTTGAATCTCTGAATAGAACAATAACAGGTTCTGAAATTGAGGCAATAATCAATAGCCTACCAACCAAAAAAAGTCCAGGACCATACAGATTTACAGCCAAATTCTACCAGAGGTACAAGAAGGAGCTGGTACCATTCCTTCTGTAACTATTCCAATCAATAGAAAAACAGGGAATCCTCCCTAACTCATTTCATGAGGCCAGCATCATCCTGATACCAAAGCCTGGCAGAGACACAACAGAAAAGAGAATTTTAGACCAATATCCCTGAGGAACATCAATGCAAAAATCCTCAATAAAATACTGGCAAACTGAATGCAGCAGCACATCAAAAAGCTTACCCACCATGATCAAGTGGGCTTCATCCCTGGGATGCAAGGCTGGTTCAACATTCGCAAATCAATAACCATAATCCAGCATATAAACAGAACCAATGACAAAAACCACATGATTATCTCTATAGATGCAGAAAAAGCCTTTGACAAAATTCAACAGCCCTTCGTGCTAAACTCTCTAAATAAATTAAGTATTGATGGGACGTATCTCAAAATGATAAGAGCTATTTATGACACACCCACAACCAATATCATACTGAATGGGCAAAAACTGGAAGCATTCCCTTTGAAAACTGGCACAAGACAGGGATGCCCTTTCTCACCACCCCTATTCAACATAGTGTTGGAAGTTCTGGCCAGGGCAATCAGGAAGGAGAAGGAAATAAAGTGTATTCAATTAGGAAAAGAAGAAGTCAATTTATCCCTGTTTGCAGATGACATGGTTGTATATTTGGAAAACCCCATCTTCTCAGCCCAAAATCTGCTTAAACTGATAAGCAACTTCAGCAAAGTCTCAGGGTATAAAATCAATGTGCAAAAATCACAAGCACTCTTATACACCAATAACAGACAAACACAGAGCCAAATCATGAGTGAACTCCCATTCACAATTGCTTCAAAGAGAATAAAATACCTAGGAATCCAACTTACAAGGGATGTGAAGGACCTCTTCAAGGAGAACTACAAACCACTGCTCGACAAAATAAAAGAAGACACAAATCAATGGAAGAACATTCCACGCTCATGGATAGAAAGAATCAATATTGTGAAAATAGCCATACTGCCCAAGTTAATTTATAGATTCAATGCCATCCCCATCAAGCTACCAATGACTTTCTTCACAGAATTGGAAAAAAAAACCTCTTTAAAGTTCATATGGAACCAAAAAAGAGCCCGCATTGACAAGTGAATCCTAAGCCAAAAGAACAAAGCTGGAGGCATCACACTACCTGACTTCAAACTACTACAAGGCTACAGTAACCAAAACAGCATGGTACTGGTACCAAAACAGAGATATAGACCAATAGAACAGAACAAAGCCCCCAGAAATAATACCACACATCTAATACCACACATCTACAACCATCTGATCTTTGACAAACCTGACAAAAACAAGAAATGGGGAAAGGATTCTCTATTTAACAAATGGTGCTGGGAAAACTGGCTAGCCATATGTAGAAAGCTGAAACTGGATCCTTTCCTTACACCTTACACAAAAATTAATTCAAGATGGATTAAAGACTTAAATGTTAGACCTAAAACCATAAAAACCCTAGAAGAAAACCTAGGCAATACCATTCAGGGCATAGGCATGGACAAAGACTTCATGCCCAAAACACCAAAAGCAATGGTAACAAAAGCCAAAATGGATAAATGGGATCTAATTAAACTAAAGAGCTTCAGAACAGCAAAAGAAACTACCATCAGAGTGAACAGGCAACCTACAGAATGAGAGAAAATTCTTGCAGTCTATTCATTGGACAAAGGTCTAATATTCAGAATCTACATAGAACTCAAACGAGTTTACAAGAAAAAAACAACCCCATCAAAAATTGAGCAAAGGATATGAACAGACACTTCTCAAAAGAAGACATTTATGCAGCCAACAGACACATGAAAAAATTCTCATCATCACTGGTCATCAGACAAATGCAAATCAAAACCACAATGAGATACCATCTCACACAAGTTACAATGGTGATCATTAAAAAGTCAGGAAACAACAGGTGCTAGAGAGTATGTGGAGAAATAGGAACACTTTTACACCACTGAGGGACTGTAAACTAATTCAACCATTGTGGAAGACAGTGTGGCGATTCCTCAGGGATCTAGAACTAGAAATACCATTTGAACCAGTCATCCTGTTACTGGGTATATAACCAAAGGATTATAAATCATGTTGCTGTAAAGACACATGCACACGTATGTTTATTGTGGCACTATTCACAATAGCAAAGACTTGGAAGCAACCCAAATGCCCAACATGCAGCCATAAAAAAGGATGAATTCGTGTCCTTTGTAGGGACATGGATGCAGCTGGAAACCATCATTCTCAGCAAACTATCACAAGGACAAAAAACCAAACACCACATGTTCTCACTCATAGGTGGGAATTGAACAATGAGATCACTAGGACACAGGAAGGAGAACATCACACACTGGGGCCTGTTGTGGGCTGGGGTAGCAGGGAGGGATAGCATTAGGAGATATACATAATGTAAATCATGAGTTAATGGGTGCAGCACACCAACATGGCCCATGTTTATATATATATATATATGTAACAAACCTGCACGTTGTGCACATGTACCCTAGAACTTAAAGTATAATTTAAAAAAAGATTAAAAAAAAAACAAATTCAGTAAAGTGGAGGGTACAAAATCAACATTAACAATTAGTAGTATTTCTATATGCCAACAGTGAACAATGTGAAAAAGAAATTAAAAGATAGTCCCATTTAAAACGGTCACATATATAAAATTAAATACCTTGAAATTAACCAAAGACATGAAAGATGAAAACTGTAAAACACTGATGAAAGAAATTGAAGAGGATAGCAAAAAATAAAACAATATTCAATGTTCATGGATTGGAAGAATCAATACTGTTAAAATTGCCATACTTCCCAAAGCAATCTACAGATTCAATGCAATCTTTGTCAAATTACCAATGACAATCTACACAGAAATAGAAAAAAAATACAAAAATTTATATGGAACCAAAAAAGATCCAGGATAGCTATCCTAAGCAAAAAGAACAAAACCAGAGGATTCCCATTACCTAACTTCAAATTTTACTACAGAGCTATAGTAACCAAAGCAACATGTTACTGGTGTAAAAACAGACACATGGACCAATGGAACATAATAGATAACCCAGAAATAAATCCACACACCTACAGTTAACTCATTTTTGACAAAGGTGCCCAGAACATATGCAGAGGACTATGTGCTCGCAAACGAGACGTTCCCGATAAGTCCTGCTCTTGCAAACGAAGCAGGGCATCCCTTCCCTGCAAACAGGGAGGACAAAGGAGCCAGTTGAAAACAGCAGACCCTGGGGGCTTGTTTATGTGTAAACATCTTGAAAATCCAGAAAGTCAGGGAAAGGTCAGAAAAACAACAATGTGTCTTGTGACTTGGTAACATTCCACAAACGACTGTATAAAACAAAGCAGAGCATGTTGTTCGGCGCGGCTGCCATGTTTGTCTTGTCTTGTGTTGTCTTGTGTGTTCATTCCTTTGTTTAGGAAACACGCATACCCCAACAACATATATTGGGGAAAAGACAGTCTCTTCATTAAATGGTGCTTGGAGATTGGACATTCTTAGGCAGAAGACTGAAACTAGACCCTTATCTCTCATCAAATACAAAAATTAAATCAAAATGGATTAAAGACTTAAACCTAACTCCTCAAACTATAAAACCACTACAAGAAAGCATTGAGGAAAATCTCCAAGACATTGGTCTGAGCAACAATTTTTTGAGTAGTATTCCACGAGGACAGGCAACCAAAGCAAACATGAGCAAATGAGATCACATCAAATTAAGAAGTTCTGCAAAGCAAAGGATAAAATCAACTGTGAAGAGACAACCAACAGAATGAGAGAAAATGTTTGCAAACTACCAATCTGACAAGGGATTAATAACCAGAATATATAAGGAACTCAAACAACTTTTAGTAAAAAATTTAATAATCTAATTTAAAAATTGGCAAAATATTTGAATAGCTATTTTTCAAAAGAAGACATACAAATGTCAAACAGGCATTTGAAAAGGTGCTCAACATCACTGATCATCAGAGAAATGCAAATAAAAACTACAATGAGACATCATCTCACCCCAGTTAAAATGGCTTACATCCAAAAGACAGGCAATAACAAATGCTGGCAAGGATGTAAAGAAAAGGTAACCCTTGCACACTGTTGGTGGGAATGTAAATTAGTATAACCACTAGGGAGAAGAGTTTGGAGGTTCCTCAAAAAGCTAAAAATTAAGCTACCATTGATTCAGCCATTCCTCTGTTAGGTATACACCCAACAGAAAGGATCAAAGAGATATCTGCACTCCTATGTTTGTTGCAGCATTGTTTACAACAGCTAAGATTTGGAAGCAACCTAATTGCCCATCAACAGATTAATGGATCAAGAAAATGTGCTGTAAATACACAATGGAGTACTATTCGGCCATTAAAAGAATAAGATCCAATCATTTGCAACAACATGGATAAAACTGGAGATCATTATGTTAAGTGAAGTAAACCAGGCACAGAAAGACAAACATCACCTGTTCTCCCCTCATTTGTGGGATCTATAAGTAAACACAATTGAACTCATGGAGAGAGAGGGTAGAAGGATGGTTACCAGAGCCTAGGAGAGTAGGAGGAGGTTGGAGGGAGGTGGGGATGGTCAATGGGTACAAAAAGAAAAAGAATAAGACCTACTACTTGATAGCACAACAAGGTGGCTATAGTCAATAATAACTTTTTAAATAAACAGTGTAATTGGATTGTTTGTAACTTCAAGGATAAATGTTTGAGGGGATGGATACTCCATTCTCCATGGTATGACTATTTCACATTGCATGCCTGTATAAAAACATCTAATGTACCTCATAAATATGTAAACCTATTTACTCACAACAAATATAACAGATTTTAAAAGAACACTGGAATTCAGCAGGGAAGTGACAGAGAACCTCTGAAGCCCAGAAAGAGTTATAAGCAGAGCAACCCAGCCCAGCTGAAATTGGCTCAGAGCCAGAAAAAACTCTCCAGTGCAGAGAAAAGGTAAGCAAGAGACTCTTCGTGGTTTACATTCCCACTAAAGACTTCTGCAGTCCTGGCCATGGGAGAGCTGCCAGGCACTTGCTGTCCTTGCAAGTAGGACAGGGAGTTTCTGGAGTCTTGGCAAAAGCACTGTTCTACAAAGGGAGTTCATCCTGAGTCCCACACACCTTCCAAGACCCAAGCAGTTGCAGCATGACATTATTTCAGAGTTCAGCCCCCACCAAGGTATATACTGCCCTGGGTTCTAACAGGCCTCAAACCTCCATATCACTGGGGTTCCACTGACATTCCCCCTACATTCATCTAGAGAGCTTCAATGTTGCAATGTCAGCTTGACCCAGCAGTGCAGCCAGATCCCCAGCAACCTAGCCCGTGCAGTGTCCTACACCCTGGGGTAGCTGTCCTCAGAACAAAGGGAGATAGCTGAAAAGCGTGCTGTCCAGAGCCTGAGAGCCAACTGCCTGGGACTGATGCCACTGAAAGCAGTCCTACCCCCTAGCAGCAGACCTGCCATGCACTTGCATGTGTCTTCAGAGGTCTCATGACCTAAGAATAGGCCTACAGTGCCCACTACCAACAACAAAAATCAAATCAAAATAGCAGGAGTAAGACCTTGCATGTCAATAAATAGCTTTGAATGTAATCTAATTAAATGCTTCCCTTAAAAGAGATAGACTGGCTGAATGATTTTAATAAAAACATGAACCAACTATATGCTGACTAAAAGAAACTCATTTCACCTGTAAAGACACATATTGACTGAAAATAAAGGGATAAAAAAAGATATGCTATGGAAACAGAAACCAAAAGTGAGCAGGAGTAGCTATACTTAGATAAAATAGGCTTTAAGTCAAACTGTAAAAAGAATCAAAGAAGGTCATTATATAATGACAAAGAGGTCAATTCAGAAAAAGGATATAACAATTCTAAATATATATGCACTTAACACTAGAGCACCCAGATATATAAAGCAAATATTATATCTAAAAGAAGAGACAGACTTAAATACAGTAATAGTTGCAGGCTTCACCCTACCCAGCATTAGATATATCATCTAGACAGAACAAAAAACAAACATTTGATGTAAGCTGTAATTTAGACTAAATGGACCTAACAGGCATTTACAAAACATTTTACCTAACAGCTACAGAATGTAAATTCTTCTCATCAGCACATAGAACATTCTCCAAGATATACCATATGTTAGACCACAAAACAAGTCTCAACAAATTTTTAAATAGTGAAGTCATATCAAGTATCACCTCAAGTCACAATGGAATAAAACTAGAAATCCAAAACGAAAGGAAAATTGGAATACATAGAAAGAAAAAATTATGCCCCTGAACAATCATAGGGCCAACGAGGAAATTAAGAAGAAAATCAAAAAAAATCATTAAACAAATAAAAATTTAAAAAATATGCTAAAACCTGAGGCATACAGCAAAAGCAATGAAAAGAGGGAATTTTGTAGCAGTAAAATCCTACACGAAAAAAGTAGAAAAATTTCTAATAAACAACTAAATGGTGTGCCTCAAGAAAATAGAAATGCAAGAACAAACCAAACCCAAAATTAGTGGAGGGACATAAATAATAAAGAAGAGAGTAGATAGATGGCCGAATAGGAACAGCTCCAGTCTCCAACTCCCAGCGCGAGTGACACAGAAGACCGCTGATTTCTGCATTTTCAACTGAGGTACTGGGGTCATCTCTCTAGGGAGTGCCGGACAATCGGTGCTGGTCAGCTGCTGCAGCCTGACCAGCGTGAGCTGAAGCAGGGCGAGGCATCGCCTCACCTGGAAGCGCAAGGGGGAAGGAAATCCCTTTTCCTAGCCAGGGGAACTGAGACACACAACACCTGGAAAATCGGGTAACTCCCACCCCAATACTGTGCTTTAAGGAAACAGGCACACCAAGAGAATATATCCCACACCTGGCCGGGAGGGTCCCACGCCCACGGAGCCTCCCTCACTGCTAACACACCAGTCTGCAGCGATCTATCCGCAAGGCAGCAGGGAGGCTGGGGGAGGGGCGCCCGCCATTGCTGAGGCTTAAGTAGGGAAACAAAGCCGCTGGGAAGCTCGAACTGGGTGGAGCTCACAGCAGCTCAAGGAAGCCTGCCTGTCTCTGTAGACTCCACTTCTGGGGACAGCCCACAGCTGAGGTCCAATAGGGGAAGCAGCAGGGGCAGTGCAGACGCGAACGACTCTGTCTGACAGCTTTGGGGAGAGCCGTGGATCTCCTAACGCGGAGGTTGAGATCTGAGAATGGACAGACTGCCTGCTCAGGTGGGTCCCTGACCCCTGAGTAGCCTAGCTGGGAGACATCCCCCACTAGGGGCACTCTGACACCCCACACCTCACAGGGTGGAGTCATCCCTGAGAGGAAACTTCCAAAGGAAGAATCAGACAGGTACACTCGCTGTTCAGCAATATTCTATCTTCGGCAACCTCTGCTGCTGATACCCAGGCAAACAGGGTCTGGAGTGGACCTCAAGCAATCTCCAACAGACCAACAGACAGTCCTTCTGACTGTCAGACGGAAAACTATCAAACAGGAAGGACACCTATACCAAAACCCCATCAGTACGTCACCATCATCAAAGACCAGAGACAGATAAAACCACAAAGATGGGGAAGAAGCAGGGCAGAAAAGTTGGAAATTCAAAAAATAAGAGCGCATCTCCCCCTGCAAAGGAGCGCAGCCCATCGCCAGCAATGGATGAAAGCTGGTCAGAGAATGACTTTGACGAGATGAGAGGAGAAGGCTTCAGTCCATCAAACTTCTCAGAGCTAAAGGAGGAATTACATACCCAGCGCAAAGAAACTAAAAATCTTGAAAAAAGAGTGGAAGAATTGACAGCTAGACTAATTAATGCAGAGAAGATCATAAACGAAATGACAGAGATGAAAACCATGACACGAGAAATACGTGACAAATGCACAAGCTACAGTAACTGACTCGATCAACTGGAAGAAAGAGTATCAGCGACTGAGGATCAAATGAATGAAATGAAGTGAGAAGAGAAACCAAAAGAAAAAAGAAGAAAAAGAAATGAACAAAGCCTGCAAGAAGTATGGGATTATGTAAAAAGACCAAATCTACGTCTGATTGGGGTGCCTGAAAGTGAGGGGTAAAATGGAACCAAGTTGGAAAACACTCTTCAGGATATCATCCAGGAGAACTTCCTCAACCTAGTAGGGCAGGCCAACATTCAAATTCAAGAAATACAGAGAACGCCACAAAGATACTCCTCCAAAAGAGCAACTCCAAGACACATAATTGCCAGATTCACCAAAGTTGAAATGAAGGAAAGAATCTTAAGGGCAGCCAGAGAGAAAGGTCGGGTTACCCACAAAGGGAAGCCCATCAGACTAACAGCAGATCTCTCGGCAGAAACTCTACAAGCCAGAAGAGAGTGGGGGCCAATATTCAACGTTCTTAAAGAAAAGAATTTTCAACCCAGAATTTCATATCCAGCCAAACTAAGTTTCATAAGTGAAGGAGAAATAAAATCCTTTACAGATAAGCAAATGCTTAGAGATTTTGTCACCACCAGGCCTGCCTTACAAGAGACCCTGAAGGAAGCCCTAAACATGGAAAGGGACAATCGGTACCAGCCATTGCAAAAACATGCCAAAATGTAAAGACCATCGAGGCTAGGAAGAAACTGCATCAACTAAAGAGCAAAATAACCAGTTAATATCATAAGGGCAGGATCAAGTTCACACATAACAATATTCACCTTAAATGTCAATGGACTAAATGCTCCAATTAAAAGACACAGACTGGCAAACTGGATAAAGAGTCAAGACCCATCAGTCTGCTGTATTCAGGAGACCCATCTCACATGCAGAGACATACATAGGCTCAAAATAAAGGGATGGAGGAAGATCTACCAAGCAAATGGAGAACAAAAAAAAGCAGGGGTTGCAATCCTAGTCTCTGATAAAACAGACTTTAAGCCATCAAAGATCAAAAGAGACAAAGAAGGCCATTACATAATGGTAAAGGGATCAATTCAACAGGAAGAGCTAACTCTCCTAAATATATATGCACCCAATACAGGAGCACCCAGATTCATAAAGCAAGTCCTTAGAGACCTACAAAGAGACTTAGACTCCCATACAATAATAATGGGAGACTTCAACACTCCACTGTCAACATTAGACAGATCAACGAGACAGAAAGTTAACAAGGATATCCAGGAATTGAACTCCTCTCTGCAACAAGTGGACCTAATAGACATCTATAGAACTCTCCACCCCAAATCAACAGAATATACATTCTGCTCAGCACCACATCGCGCTTATTCCAAAATTGACCACATAATTGGAAGTAAAGCACTCCTCAGCAAATGTACAAGAACAGAAATTATAACAAACTGTCTCTCAGACCACAGTGCAATCAAACTAGAACTCAGGACTAAGAAACTCAATCAAAACCGCTCAACTACATGGAAACTGAACAACCTGCTCCTGAATGACTACTGGGTACATAACGAAATGAAAGCAGAAATAAAGATGTTCTTTGAAACCAATGAGAACAAAGATACAACATACCAGAATCTCTGGGACACATTTAAAGCAGTGTGTAGAGGGAAATTTATAGCACTAAATGCCCACAAGAGAAAGCAGGAAAGATCTAAAATTGACACTCTAACATCACAATTAAAAGAACTAGAGAGGCAAGAGCAAACACATTCAAAAGCTAGCAGAAGGCAAGAAATAACTAAGATCAGAGCAGAACTGAAGGAGATAGAGACACAAAAAACCCTCCAAAAAATCAATGAATCCAGGAGTCGGTTTTTTGAAAAGATCAACAAAATTGACAGACCGCTAGCAAGACTAATAAAGAAGAAAAGAGAGAAGAACCAAATAGATGCAATAAAAAATGATAAGGGGGATATCACCACTGACCCCACAGAAATACAAACAACCATCAGAGAATACTATAAATGCCTCTATGCAAATCAACTAGAAAATCTAGAAGAAATGGATAATTTCCTGGACACTTACACTCTCCAAGACTGAACCAGGAAGAAGTTGAATCCCTGAATAGACCAATAGCAGGCTCTGAAATTGAGGCAACAATTAATAGCCTACCCACGAAAAAAAGTCCAGGACCAGATGGATTCACAGCTGAATTCTACCAGAGGTACAAGGAGGAGCTGGTACCATTCCTTCTGAAACTATTCCAATCAATAGAAAAAGAGGGAATCCTCCCTAACTCATTTTATGAGGCCAACATCATCCTGATACCAAAGCCTGGCAGAGACACAACAAAAAAAGAGAATTTTAGACCAATATCCCTGATGAACATCGATGCAAAAATTCTCAATAAAAGACTGGCAAACCGGATTCAGCAGCACATCAAAAAGCTTATCCACCATGATCAAGTGGGCTTCATCCCTGGGATGCAAGGCTGGTTCAACATTCGCAAATCAATAAACGTAATCCAGCATATAAACAAAACCAAAGACAAGAACCACATGATTATCTCAATAGATGCAGAAAAGGTCTTTGACAAAATTCAACAGCACTTCATGCTAAAAACGCTCAATAAATTCGGTATTGATGGAACGTACCTCAAAATAATAAGAGCTATTTACGACAAACCCACAGCTAATATCATACTGAATCGGCAAAAACTGGAAAAATTCCCTTTGAAAACTGGCACAAGACAGGGATGCCCTCTCTCACCGCTCCTATTCAACATAGTGTTGGAAGTTCTGGCTAGGGCAATCAGGCAAGAGAAAGAAATCAAGGGTATCCAGTTAGGAAAAGAAGAAGTCAAATTGTCCCTGTTTGCAGATGACATGATTGTATATTTAGAAAACCCCATCGTCTCAGCCCAAAATCTCCTTAAGCTGATAAGCAACTTCAGCAAAGTCTCAGGATACAAAATTAATGTGCAAAAATCACAAGCATTCTTATACACCAGTAACAGACAAGCAGAGAGCCAAATCAGGAATCAACTTCCATTCACAATTGCTTCAAAGAGAATAAAATACCTAGGAATCCAGCTTACCAGGGATGTAAAGGACCTCTTCAAGGAGAACTACAAACCACTGCTCAGTGAAATCAAAGAAGACACAAACAATGGAAGAACATACCATGCTCATGGATAGGAAGAATCAATATCGTGAAAATGGCCATACTGCCCAAGGTTATTTATAGATTCAATGCCATCCCCATCAAGCTACCAATGACTTTCTTCACAGAATTGGAAAAAACTGCCTTAAAGTTCATATGGAACCAAAAAAGAGCCCGCATTGCCAAGACAATCCTAGGTCAAAAGGACAAAGCTGGAGGCGTCACGCTACCTGACTTCAAACTATACTACAAGGCTACAGTAACCAAAACAGCATGGTACTGGTACCACAACAGAGAAATAGACCAATGGAACAGAACAGAGTCCTCAGAAATAATACCACACATCTACAGCCATCTGATCTTTGACAAACCTGAGAGAAACAAGAAATGGGGAAAAGATTCCCTATTTAATAAATGGGGCTGGGAAAATTGGCTAGCCATAAGTAGAAAGCTGAAAGTGGATCCTTTCCTTACCCCTTATACAAAAATTAATTCAAGATGGATTAGAGACTTAAATGTTAGACCTAATACCATAAAAACCCTAGAAGAAAATCTAGGTAGTACCATTCAGGACATAGGCATGGGCAAGGACTTCATGTCTAAAACACCAAAAGCAACGGCAGCAAAAGCCAAAATTGACAAATGGGATCTCATTAAACTAAAGAGCTTTTGCACAGCAAAAGAAACTACCATCAGAGTGAACAGGCAACCTACAGAATGGGAGAAAATTTTTGCAACCTACTCATCTGACAAAGGGCTAATATCCAGAATCTACAAAGAACTCAAACAAATATACAAGAAAAAAACAAACAACCCCATCAAAAAGTGGGCAAAGGATATGAACAGACATTTCTCAAAAGAAGACATCCATACAGCCAACAGACACATGAAAAAATGCTCATCATCACTCGCCATCAGAGAAATGCAAATCAAAACCACAATGAGATACCATCTCACACCAGTTAGAATGGCAATCATTAAGAAGTCAGGAAACAACAGATGTTGGAGAGGATGTGGAGAAATAGGAACACTTTTACACTGTTGGTGGGATTGTAAACTAGTTCAACCATTATGGAAAACAGTATGGCGATTCCTCAAGGATCTAGAACTAGATGTACCATATGACCCAGCCATCCCACTACTGGGTATATACCCAAAGGATTATAAATTACTCTACTACAAAGACACATCCACACGTATGTTTATTGCAGCACTATTCACAATAGCAAAGACCTGGAATCAACCCAAATGTCCATCTGTGACAGACTGGATTAAGAAAATGTGGCACATATACACCATGGAATACTATGCAGCCATTAAAAAGGATGAGTTTGCGTCCTTTGTAGGGACATGGATGCAGCTGGAAACCATCATTCTTAGCAAACTATCACAAGAAGAGAAAACCAAACACCGCATGTTCTCACTTATAGGTGGGAACTGAACAATGAGATCACTTGGACTCGGGAAGGGGAACATCACACACTGGGGCCTATCAGGGGGAGGGGGGAGGAGGGAGGGATTGCATTGGGGAGTTATACATGATATAAACGTTATGCACATGTACCCTAGAACTTAAAGTATAATAAAAAAATAAATAAAATAAAATAAAATAAAAAAAGAAGAGAGTAGAACTAAACGAAACAGAGACTTAAAAAAGTAATACAGAGAATCAATTAAGAAAAAGTTGGTTTTTTGAAAAGATAAACAAAGTCAACCAATTCCTAGCTAAGATTACTGATATAGGAAGAGAGAAGACCCAAATAAACAAATCAGAAATGAGAAAGGAGAGATTACTAATGGATATCACAGAAATACAAAGCCAATCAAAAACTATTGTGAATAACTATATGCTACCCAACTGGAAAACTTAGAGGAAAAGGATAAATTCCTGGAAACACATAACCTACCAAGATTAAATCAGGAAAAAATAGAAAATCTGAACAAACCAATTAGAAGTGGCAAGACTTAAGTATCAATAAAGCATTTCCTAAAGATTAAAAAAAAAAAACCTAGGGCCAGATTGATTCATAGTAGGATTCTACCAAATGTATAAAAAAGAACTAGTGCCAATTTTCCTAAAACTATTTGAAAACTTGAGGAGGGAACCCTCCCTAACTCATTCCACAAGGCCAGCATTACCCTGACACAAGACGAGTTCACAACAGTTAAAGAAAACTACAGGCCAATATCTTTGGTGAACATACACACAAAAAGCCTCATCAAAATCTAGCAAGATTAATAGAACAGCACATCTTAACAATAATATCCTATAACTATGTGGGATTTATAACAGAGATGCAGGGAAGATGATTCAACATATACAAGACAATAAATGTGATAAATAACATCAACAGAATGAAGGATAAAAGCCATATGATCCCTGGCAGAGACATAACAAAAAAACAGAATTTTAGACCAATATCTCTTATGAACATCAATGCGAAAATCCTCAATAAAATACTGGCAAATCGAATCCAGCAGCACATCAAAAAGCTCATCCACCATGATCAACTCGGCTTCATCCCTGGGATGCAAGGCTGGTTCAACGTACGCAAACCAATAAATGTAATCCATCACATAAACAGAACTAAAGTCAAAAACCACATGATTAATAGATGCAGAAAAGGCCTTCGACAAAATTCAACAGCGCTTCATGCTAAAAACTCTCAATAAACTGGGTATTGATGGAACATATCTCAAAATAATAAGAGCTATTTATGACAAACCCACAGCCAATATCATATTGAATGGGCAAAAACTGGAAGCATTCCCTTTGAAAACTGGCACAAGACAGGGATGCCCTCTCTCACTACTCCTATTCAACATAGTGTTAGAAGCTCTGGCCAGGACAATCAGGCAAGAGAAAGAAATAAAGGCATTTAATTAGAAAAAAAGGAAGTCAAATTGTCCCTGTTTGCACATGACTGTATATTCAGGAAACCCCATCATTTCAGCCCAAAATATCCTTAAGCTGATAAGCAACTTCAGCAAAGTATCAGGGTACAAAATGAATTGCAAAAATCACAAGCATTGTTATACACCAATAACAGACAAACATAGAGCCAAATCATGAGTGAACTCACATTCACAATTGCTACAAAGAGAATAAAATAACTAGGAATACAACTTACAAGGGATGTCAAGGATGTCTTCAAGGAGAACTACAAACCACTACTCAATGAAATAAAAGAAGACACAAACAAATGGAAAACATTCCATGCTCATGAATAGGAAGAATCAATATCGTGAAAATGGCCATACTGCCCAAGGTAATTTATAGATTCAATGCCATCCCCATTAAGCTACCAATGACGTTCTTCACAGAATTGGAAAAAACTACTTTAAAGTTTATATGGAACCAAAAAAGAGCCCGCATTGACAAGACAATCCTAAGCAAAAAGAACACAGCTGGAGGTAACACGCTACCTGACTTCAAACTATACTACAAGCCTACAGTAACCAAAACAGCATGGTACTAGAACCAAAACAGAGATATAGACCAATGGAACAGAACAGAGGCCTCCAGAATAATACTGCACATCTACACCCCTCTGATCTTTGACAAACCTGACAAAAACAAGAAATGAGGAAAGGATTCCCTGTTTAATAAATGGTGCTGGAAAAACTGGTTAACTATATGTAGAAAGCTAAAACTGCATTCCTTCCTTACACCTTATACAAAAATTAATTCAAGATGGATTAAGGACTTAAATGTTAGACCTAAAGCCACAAAAACCCCAGAGAAAACCTAGGCAGTACCATTTAGGACATAGGCATGTGCAAGGACTTCATGACTAAAAGCAACACCAAAAGCAATGGCAACAAAAGCCAAAATAGACAAATAGGATCTAATTAAACTAAAGAGCTTCAGCACAGCAAAGGAAACTACCAACAAAGTGAACAGGCAACCAACAGAATAGGAGAAAATGTTTGCAATCTACCCATCTGACAAAGGGCTAATATCCAGAATCTACAAAGAACTTAAACAAATTCATAAGAAACAATCAAACAACCCTATCAAAAAGTGGGCAAAGGATATGAACAGATCCTTCTGAAAAGAAGACATTTATATAGCCAACACATCAGAAATGCTCATCATCACTGGCCATTTGAGAAATGCAAATCAAAATCACAATGAGATACCATCTCACGCCTGTTAGAATGGCGATCATTAAAAAGTCAGGAAACAACAGATGCTGGAGAGGATGCGGAGAAACAGGAATGATTTTACACTGTTGGTAGGACTGTAAACTAGTTCAACCATTGTGGAAGACAGTGTGGCAATTCCTCAAGGATCTAGAACTAGAATTACCATTTGACCCAGCCATCCCATTACTGGGTATATACCCAAAGGATTATAAATCATGCTACTATAAGGACACACACACACACACGTACATTCACTGTGGCACTATTCACAATAGCAAAGACTTGGAACCAACGCAAATGTCCAAGAATGATAGACTGGATTAAGAAAATGTGGCATATATACACCAGGGAATACTATGCAGCCATAAAAAAGGATGAGTTCATGTACTTTGTAGGGACATGGGTGAAGCTGGAAACCATCATTCTGAGCAATCTCAAGGACAGAAAACTAAACACCGCATCTTCTCACTCATAGGTGGGAACTGAACAATGAGAACGCAGGTAGGCAACATCACTCACAGGGCCTGTCGTGGGGTGGGGGACTGGGGGAGAGATAGCATTAGGAGAAATACCTAATATAAATTACGAGTTAATTGGTTCAGCAAACCAACGTGGCACATATATACATATGTAACAAACCTGCACGTTGTGCACATTTACCCTAGAACTTAAAGTATAATAATAAAAAAAAAGATCATCTCAATAGACGCAGAAAAAACATTTAATAAAATTCAACATCCTTTCATGATAAAAAAAAACTCTCAATGAATTAGACATAGGAGGAACATATCTCAAAATAATAAAGGCCATATATGATAAACTCACAGCTAGCATCATGCAGAAAGCCCTTCCTCTAAGACCTGGAATAAGACAAGGATGCCCATTTCCACCACTCCTATTCAACACAGTACTGGAAGTCCTAGCTAGAGCAATAAGGTGAAAGAAGAAAGAAGAAGGAAAGGAAGGAAGGAAGGGAGGGAGGGAGGGAGGGAGGGAGGAGGGAGGGAGGGAGGGAGGGAGGGAGGGAGGCAGGCAAGCAAAGGCATCCAAATTAGAAAAGAGGAAGTCAGGCCGGGCGCAGTGGCTCAAGCCTGTAATCCCAGCACTTTGGGAGGCCAAGGCGGTTGGATCACGAGGTCAGGAGATCGAGAACATCCTGGCTAACACGGTGAAACCCCGTCTCTACTAAAAATACAAAAAACTAGTCGGGCAAGGTGGCGGGCGCCTGTAGTCCCAGCTACTCGGGAGGCTGAGGCAGGAGAATGGCGTAAACCCGGGAGGCGGACCTTGCAGTGAGCTGAGAACCGGCCACTGCACTCCAGCCCGGGTCACAGATCAAGACTCCGTCTCAAAAAAAAAAAAAAAGAAAAAGAAAAGAGGAAGTCAAATTGTCCCTTTTTGCTGATAATTTGATCTTATGTCTAGAAAAACCTAATGACTCCAGCAAAAACTCTTAGATTTAATAAATTCAGTAAAGTTGCAGGATAAAATATCAACATACAAAAATCACTGGTGTTTCTATACATCAACAATGATCTAGCTGAGAAAGAAAGAAAAAAATCCCATTTGCAATAGCTACCAAAATAAATAAATACATAAAATACCTAGAAATAAATTTAACCAAGGAGGTGAAGGATCTCTACAAGAAAAACTACAACACATTGATGAAAGAAATTGAAGAGGACACAAACAAATGGAAAGACATCTCATCCTCATGAATCAAAAGGATTAATATCATTAAAATGACCATGCTGCCCAAAGCAATCTACACATTCAATGTAATCTCTATCAAAATAACATCATTCTTCACAGAATTAGCAAAAAAAAAAAAAAAGCTAAACATTATACACAATCAAAAAAGACGCAGAATACCAAAAGAACCCTGATCAAAAAGAACAAGCTGGAGGCATCACATTGCCTGACTTCAAAATATGTTACAAGGCTAGAGTAACCAAAACAGTATGGTATCAGTATAAAAGCAGACATACAAACCAATTGAACAGAAGAGAATTCGCAAATAAGTCCACATATTTACAGCCAACTAATTTTTGGCAAAGGCACCAAGAACATAGACTAGGGAAAGGACATCCTCTTCAATAACTGGTACTGGGAAAATTGGATATCCACATGCCGAAGAACAAAACTGGCCCCTTCTCTGTCCACATATACAAATATCAACTCAAAATGGATTCAACAAAAATGTAAGGCTCAAAATGATAAAACTGTCAGAAAATATAGGAAAATCACTTCAAGACATCAGTCTAGGCAAAGATTACACAGCTAAGATCTCAATAGCACAGACAGCTATACACAAATAGACAAATGGGACTGTATTAAACTAAAAAGCTTCTACACAGCAAAGGAAACAATCAACAGAATGAAAAGACAACCTGTTGAATGGGAGAAAATATGTGCAAACTACTTATCCAATAAGGGACTAATACCCCAAATGTATAAGGAACTCAAATAACTCAAGACTAAAGAAAATCCATTAAAAATTGGGCTACGGACATGAATAGATATTTCTCAAAAGGTGACATAAAAACCGCCAACAGACATATTTTTAAAAGAAGCTCAACATCACTCATCATCATGGAAATGCAGATAAAAAACACAAGGAGATATAATCTTTTTCTTCCACAGGTTATTGGGGTACAGGTGATATTTGGTTACATGAGTAAGTTCTTTAGTGGTGATTTGTGAGATTTTGGTGTACCTGTCACCTGAGCAGTATACACTGCACACTGTTTAGAGTCTTTTATCCCTGGCTTCCCTCCCATCCTTCCCCACAAGTCCCCAAAGTCCACTGTATCATTCTTATGCCTTTGCGTCCTCATAGCTTAGTTCCCACATGTGAGTGAGAACATATGATGTTTGGTTTTCCATTCCCGAGTTACCTCGTTTAGAATAAGAGTCTCCAATTTCATTCAAGTTGCTGCAAATGCCACTAATCATTTGTTTTTTATGGCTGAGTAGTATTCCATTGCACATATATACCACAGTTTCTTTATTCAGTCGTCGATTAATGGACATTTGGATTGGTTCCATGATTTTGTAATTGCGAATTGTGCTGCTATAAACATGTGTGCGCAAGAATATTTTTCATGTAATGACTACTTTTCCTCTGAGTACATACCCAGTAGTGGGATTGTTGGATCAAATGGTACTTCTACTTTTAGTTATTTAAGGAATTTCCACACTGTTTTCCTTAGTGGCTGTGCTAGTTTACATTCCCATCAGCAGCATAGAAATGTTCTCTGTTCAACACATCCACACCGACATCTACTGTTTTTGATTTTTTGATTATGGCCATTCTTGCAGGAGTAAGGTGGCATCGCATTGTGGTTTTGACTTGCATTTCACTGATCATTAGTGATGTTGAGCATTTTTTAATATGTTTGTCAGCCATTTGTATATTTTCTTTTGAGAATTGTCTATTCATGTCCTTAGCCCAATTTTGATGGGATTCTTTTTTTGTTCTTGTTAATTTGTTTGAGTTTGTTGTAGATTCTGGATATTAGTCGTTTGTCAGATGTATAGATTGTGAGCACTTTCGCCCACTCTGTGGGTTGTCTGCTTACTCTTCTGACTGTTCCTTTGGCTGTGCAAAAGCTCTTTAGTCTAATTAAGTCCCAGCTATATATCTTTGTTTTTATTGCATTTGCTTTTGGGTTCTTGGTCATGAAATCCTTGCCTAATCCAGTGTCTAGAGGGGTTTTTCAATGTTGTCTTCTAGAATTTTTATAGTGTCAGGTCTTAGATTTAAATCTTTAATCTATCTTGAGTTGATTTTTATATAAAGTGAGAGATGAGGATCCAGTTTCATTCCCCTACAGGTGGTTAGCCAGTTATCCCATCACCATTTATTGAAAAGGGTGTTTTTTCCCCATTTTATGTTTTGGTTTGCTTTGTCAAAGTTGAGTTCTCTGTAAGTATTTGGGTTGATTTCTGGGTTCTCTATTCTGTTCCATTAGTCTACATGCCTATTTTTATACCAGTACCATGCTGTTTTGGTGACTATGGTCTTATAGCATAGTTTGAAATCAGGTAGTGTGATGCCTGCTGATTTGTTCTTTTTGCTTAGTCTTGCTTTGGCTATGTGGGCTCCTTTTTGGCTCCATATGAATTTTAGAATAGTTTTTTCTAATTCTGTGAAGAATGATGGTGGTATTTTGATGGGGATTGCATTGAATTTGTAGATTGCTTGTGGCAGGATGGTCATTTTCACAATATGGATTCTACCCATTCATGAGCATGGGATGTCTCCATTCGTTTGTGTCATCTATGATTTCTTTCAGCAGTGTTTTATAGTTTTCCTTGTAGAGATCTTTTGCCTCCTTGGTTAGGTATATTTGTAAGCTTTTTTTTTTTTTTTTTTGCAGCTATTGTGAAAGGAACTGAGTTCTTGATTTGGTTCTCTGCTTGGTCACCACTGATGTACAGAAGAGCTACTGATTTGTGTACATTAATCTTGTATCTGGAAACTTTGCTGAATTCTTTTTTCAGTTCTAGGAGCTTATGGAGGAGTCTTTAGGCTTTTTGAGGGAAACAATCATATTGTCAGCAAATAGTGACAGTTTAACTTCCTCTTTACAATTTGGATGCCTTTTCTTTCTGTCTCTTGTCTGATTGCTCCGCCTAGGACTTCTAGTATTATGTTGAAGAGGAGTAGTGATAGTGGGCATCCCACAGTGGAATAAAACTGTAAATCAACCACAAAAAGAACCTAAAAAACCATGAAAACACATATAAATTAAATAACCTACTCCTGAATGATCACTGGGTCAAAATGAAATCAAGATGGAAATTTACAAATTATTCTAACTGAATGACCACAATGACACAACCTATCAAAACCTCTGAGATACAGCAAAGATGGTGCTAAGAGGAAAGTTCATAGCCCTAAACACCTACCTCAAAAAGACTGAAAGAGCACAAATAGACATTCTAAGGTCACACTTTGAGGAACTAGAGAAACAAGAACAAACCAAACCCAAACCCAGCAGAGGAAAGGAAATAATCAAGATCAGAGTGGAACTAAATGAAATTGAAATAAACAAACAAACAAAAGAAAATACAAAAGATAAATGAAACAAAAGCTAGTTCTTTGAGAAGATAAATAAAATTTATAGACCATTAGCAAGATTAACCAAGAAAAAAAAAAGAGAAAATCCAAATAACCTCATTAAGAAAGGAAACAGGAGGGGGGCGGAGCAAGATGGCCGAATAGGAACAGCTCCAGTCTTCAACTCCCAGCGCGAGCGACACAGAAGACCGCTGATTTCTGCATTTTCAACTGAGGTACTGGGGTCATCTCTCTAGGGAGTGCCGGACAATCGGTGCTGGTCAGCTGCTGCAGCCTGACCAGCGTGAGCTGAAGCAGGGCGAGGCATCGCCTCACCTGGAAGCGCAAGGGGGAAGGAAATCCCTTTTCCTAGCCAGGGGAACTGAGACACACAACACCTGGAAAATCGGGTAACTCCCACCCCAATACTGCGCTTTAAGGAAACAGGCACACCAGGAGAATATATCCCATACCTGGCCAGGAGGGTCCCACGCCCACGGAGCCTCCCTCACTGCTAACACAGCCGTCTGCGGCGATCTATCCGCAAGGCAGCAGCGAGGCTGGGGGAGGGGCGCCCGCCATTGCTGAGGCTTAAGTAGGTAAACAAAGCCGCTGGGAAGCTCGAACTGGGTGGAGCTCACAGCAGCTCAAGGAAGCCTGCCTGTTTCTGTAGACTCTACCTCTCCGGACAGCGCACAGCTGCAGTCCATTAGGGGAAAGAGCGGGGCCCTTGCAGACGCGAACGACTCTGTCTGACAGCTTTGAGGAGAGCCGTGGATCTCCTAACGCGGAGGTTGAGATCTGAGAACGGACAGACTGCCTGCTCAGGTGGGTCCCTGACCCCTGAGTAGCCTAGCTGGGAGACATCCCCCACTAGGGGCAGTCTGACACCCCACACCTCACAGGGTGGAGTCACCCCTGAGAGGAAACTTCCAAAGAAAGAATCAGACAGGTACACTCGCTGTTCAGCATATTCTATCTTCGGCAACCTCTGCTGCTGACACCCAGGCAAACAGGGTCTGGAGTGGACCTCAAGCAATCTCCAACAGACCAACAGACAGTCCTTCTGACTGTCAGAAGGAAAACTATCAAACAGGAAGGACACCTATACCAAAACCCATCAATACGTCACCATCATCAAAGACCAGAGACAGATAAAACCACAAAGATGGGGAAGAAGCAGGGCAGAAAAGCTGGAAATTCAAAAAATAAGAGCGCATCTCCTCCTGCAAAGGAGCGCAGCCCTCGCCAGCAATGGATCAAAGCTGGTCAGAGAATGACTTGACGAGATGAGAGAAGAAGGCTTCAGTCCATCAAACCTCTCAGAGCTAAAGGAGGAATTACGTACCCAGCGCAAAAAAACTAAAAATCTTGAAAAAAAAGTGGAAGAATTGACAGCTAGACTAATTAATGCAGAGAAGATCATAAACGAAATGACAGAGATGAAAACCATGACACGAGAAATACGTGACAAATGCACAAGCTTCAGTAACCGACTCGATCAACTGGAAGAAAGAGTATCAGCGATTGAGGATCAAATGAATGAAATGAAGCGAGAAGAGAAAACCAAAAGAAAAAAGAAGAAAAAGAAATGAACAAAGCCTGCAAGAAGTATGGGATTATGTAAAAAGACCAAATCTACGTCTGATTGGGTGCCTGAAAATGAGGGGTAAAATGGAACCAAGTTGGAAAACACTCTTCAGGATATCATCCAGGAGAACTTCCCCAACCTAGTAGGGCAGGCCAACATTCAAATTCAGGAAATACAGAGAACGCCACAAAGATACTCCTCCAGAAGAGCAACTCCAAGACACATAATTGCCAGATTCACCAAAGTTGAAATGAAGGAAAAAATCTTAAGGGCAGCCAGAGAGAAAGGTCGCGTTACCCACAAAGGGAAGCCCATCAGACTAACAGCAGATCTCTCGGCAGAAACTCTACAAGCCAGAAGAGAGTGGGGGCCAATATTCAACGTTCTTAAAGAAAAGAATTTTAAACCCAGAATTTCATATCCAGCCAAAGTAAGCTTCATCAGTGAAGGAGAAATAAAATCCTTTACAGATAAGCAAATGCTTACAGATTTTGTCACCACCAGGCCTGCCTTACAAGAGACCCTGAAGGAAGCCCTAAACATGGAAAGGAACACCGTACCAGCCATTGCAAAAACATGCCAAAATGTAAAGAACATCGAGGCTAGGAAGAAATTGCATCACCTAACGAGCAAAATAACCAGTTAATATCATAATGACAGGATCAAGTTCACACATAACAATATAACCTTAAATGTCAATGGACTAAATGCTCCAATTAAAAGACACAGACTGGCAAACTGGATAAAGAGTCAAGACCCATCAGTCTGCTGTATTCAGGAGACCCATCTCACATGCAGAGACATACATAGGCTCAAAATAAAGGGATGGAGGAAGATCTACCAAGCAAATGGAGAACAAAAAAAAGCAGGGGTTGCAATCCTAGTCTCTGATAAAACAGACTTTAAACCATCAAAGATCAAAAGAGACAAAGAAGGCCATTACATAATGGTAAAGGGATCAATTCAACAGGAAGAGCTAACTCTCCTAAATATATATCACCCAATACAGGAGCACCCAAATTCATAAAGCAAGTCCTTAGAGACCTACAAAGAGACTTAGACTCCCATACAATAATAATGGGAGACTTCAACACTCCACTGTCAATATTAGACAGATCAACGAGACAGAAAGTTAACAAGGATATCCACGAATTGAACTCATCTCTGCACCAAGCGGACCTAATAGACATCTATAGAACTCTCCACCCCAAATCAACAGAATATACATTCTTCTCAGCACCACATCGCACTTATTCCAAAATTGACCACATAATTGGAAGTAAAGCACTCCTCAGCAAATGTACAAGAACAGAAATTATAACAAACTGTCTCTCAGACCACAGTGCAATCAAACTAGAACTCAGGACTAAGAAACTCAATCAAAACCGCTCAACTACATGGAAACTGAACAACCTGCTCCTGAATGACTACTGGGTACATAACGAAATGAAAGCAGAAATAAAGATGTTCTTTGAAACCAATGAGAACAACGATACAACATACCAGAATCTCTGGGACACATTTAAAGCAGTGTGTAGAGGGAAATTTATAGCACTAAATGCCCACAAGAGAAAGCAGGAGAGATCTAAAATGGACACTCTAACATCACAATTAAAAGAACTAGAGAGGCAAGAGCAAACACATTCAAAAGCTAGCAGAAGGCAAGAAATAACTAAGATCAGAGCAGAACTGAAGGAGATAGAGACACAAAAAACCCTCCAAAAAATCAATGAATCCAGGAGTTGGTTTTTTGAAAAGATAAACAAAATGACAGACCGCTAGCAAGACTAATAAGTAGAAAAGAGAGAAGAATCAAATAGTCGCAATAAAAATGATAAAGGGGATATCACCACCGACCCCACAGAAATACAAACAACCATCAGAGAATACTATAAATGCCTCTACGCAAATCAACTAGAAAATCTAGAAGAAATGGATAATTTCCTGGACACTTACACTCTCCCAAGACTAAACCAGGAAGAAGTTGAATCCCTGAATAGACCAATAGCAGGCTCTGAAATTGAGGCAACAATTAATAGCCTACCCACCAAAAAAAGTCCAGGACCAGATGGATTCACAGCTGAATTCTACCAGAGGTACAAGGAGGAGCTGGTACCATTCCTTCTGAAACTATTTCAATCAATAGAAAAAGAGGGAATCCTCCCCAACTCTTTTTATGATGCCACATCATCCTGATACCAAAGCCTGGCAGAGACACAACAAAAAAAGAGAATTTTAGACCAATATCCCTGATGAACATCGATGCAAAAATTCTCAATAAAATACTGGCAAACCGGATTCAGCAGCACATCAAAAAGCTTATCCACCATGATCAAGTGGGCTTCATCCCTGGGATGCAAGGCTGGTTCAACATTCGCAAATCAATAAACGTAATCCAGCATATAAACAGAACCAAAGACAAGAACCACATGATTATCTCAATAGATGCAGAAAAGGCTTTTGACAAAATTCAACAGCCCTTTATGCTAAAAACGCTCATAAATTCGGTATTGATGGAACGTACCTCAAATAATAAGAGCTATTTATGACAAACCCACAGCTAATATCATACTGAATGGGCAAAAACTGGAAAAATTCCCTTTGAAAACTGGCACAAGACAGGGATGTATATTTAGAAAACCCCATTGTCTCAGCCCAAAATCTCCTTAAGCTGATAAGCAACTTCAGCAAAGTCTCAGGATACAAAATTAATGTGCAAAAATCACAAGCATTCTTATACACCAGTAACAGACAAGCAGAGAGCCAAATCAGGAATCAACTTCCTTCACAATTGCTTCAAAGAGAATAAAATACCTAGGAATCCAGCTTACAAGGATGTAAAGGACCTCTTCAAGGAGAACTACAAACCACTGCTCAGTGAAATCAAAGAGGACACAAACAAATGGAAGAACATACCATGCTCATGGATAGGAAGAATCAATATCGTGAAAATGGCCATACTGCCCAAGGTTATTTATAGATTGAATGCCATCCCCATCAAGCTACCAATGACTTTCTTCACAGAATTGGAAAAAACTGCTTTAAACTTCATATGGAACCAAAAAAGAGCCCGCATTGCCAAGACAATCCTAAGTCAAAAGGACAAAGCTGGAGGCGTCACGCTACCTGACTTCAAACTATACTACAAGGCTACAGTAACCAAAACAGCATGGTACTGGTACCACAACAGAGATATAGACCAATGGAACAGAACAGAGTCCTCAGAAATAATACCACACATCTACAGCCATCTGATCTTTGACAAACCTGACAAAAACAAGAAATGGGGAAAGGATTCCCTATTTAATAAATGGTGCTGGGAAAATTGGCTAGCCATAAGTAGAAAGCTGAAACTGGATCCTTTCCTTACCCCTTATACGAAAATTAATTCAAGATGGATCAGAGATTTAAATGTTAGACCTAATACCATAAAAACCCTAGAAGAAAATCTAGGTAGTACCATTCAGGACATAGGCATGGGCAAGGACTTCATGTCTAAAACACCAAAAGCAACGGCAGCAAAAGCAAAAATTGACACATGGGATCTAATTAAACTAAAGAGCTTTTGCACAGCAAAAGAAACTACCATCAGAGTGAACAGGCACCTACAGAATGGGAGAAAATTTTTGCAATCTACTCATCTGACAAAGGGCTAATATCCAGAATCTACAAAGAACTCAAACAAATATACAAGAAAAAAACAAACAACCCCATCAAAAAGTGGGCAAAGGATATGAACAGACATTTCTCAAAAGAAGACATCCATACAGCCAACAGACACATGAAAAAATGCTCATCATCACTCGCCATCAGAGAAATGCAAATCAAAACCACAATGAGATACCATCTCACACCAGTTAGAATGGCAATCATTAAGAAGTCAGGAAACAACAGGTGTTGGAGAGGATGTGGAGAAATAGGAACACTTTTACACTGTTGGTGGGATTGTAAACTAGTTCAACCATTATGGAAAACAGTATGGCGATTCTCAAGGATCTAGAACTAGATGTACCATATGACCCAGCCATCCCACTACTGGGTATATACCCAAAGGATTATAAATTACTCTACTACAAAGACACATGCACACGTATGTTTATTGCGGCACTATTCACAATAGCAAAGACTTGGAATCAACCCAAATGTCCATCAGTGACAGACTGGATTAAGAAAATGTGGCACATATACACACATGGAATACTATGCAGCCATCAAAAAGGATGAATTTGCGTCCTTTGTAGGGACATGGATGCAGCTGGAATCCATCATTCTTAGCAAACTATCACAAGAAGAGAAAACCAAACACCGCATGTTCTCACTCATAGGTGGGAACTGAACAATGAGATCACTTGGACTCGGAAGGGGAACATCACACACTGGGGCCTATCATGGGGAGGGGGGAGGAGGGAGGATTGCATTGGGGAGTTATACATGATATAACGTCATGCACATGTACCCTAGAACTTAAAGTATAATAAAAAAAAAAAAAAGAAAGGAAACAGGAGATATTACAACTGATACCACTGAAATACAAATGATTATTCAAGGGTACTAGGAACACCTTTACACACATAAATTAGAAAATCTAGAAGAGATGGGTAAATTCCTGGAAAAATACAATTCTCCTAACTTAAATTAGAAAGCATAAGATACCCTGAACAGATCAATAAAAAGCAGAGAGATTGAAATGCAATTTAGAAAATTATCAACAACAACAAAAAAAGTCCAGGACCAGATGGATTCACAGCAGAATTCTATCAGACATTCAAAGAAGATTTGGTACCAATCCTTTTGACACTATTCCACAAGATAAAGAGGGAACCCTCTCTAATTCATTCTATGAAGCTAGCATCACCCTAATACCAAAACCCAGAAAGGAAATAACCAAAAAGAAAACTACAGACCGATATTTTTGATGAACATAGACACTAAAATCCTTAACAAAATACTAGGTACCGGAATCCAACAGTATATTAAAACGATAATCCACCATGATCAAGTGGGTTTCATACCAGGGATGCAGGGATGGTCTAACATATACAAGTCAATATATGTGATACACCATATAAAGAGAATTAAAAACAAATATCACGATTATCTCAGTAGGCGTGGAAACAGTATTCGACAAAATCCAGCATCCTTTATGATTAAAACTCGCAGCAACATTAGCATACAAGGGACATACCATTAATATAATAAAAGCTATCTATGACAAACCCAAAGCCAACATAATAATGAATGTGGAAAAGCTGAAAGCATTCCCTCTGAGAACTGGAGAGATCATGTTAACCCTGTTAAAATGACTATTATCAAAAAGAAAAATAATAGACACTGGCAAGGATGTGGAGAAAAGAACTCTTACACACTTTTTGTGGGAAGTTAAATTAGTACAGCCATTATGGAAAACACTATGGAGATTTCTAAACAAACTAAAAATGGAACTACCATATGATCCAGCAATCCTACTACTGGGTATTTATCTAAAGGAAAGGAAATCAATATAACAAAGGGATAACTGCACTTGCATGTTTATTACAGTACTATTCACAATAGCAAATATATGGAATCAACCTAAGTGTCCATCAGTAGATGAGTGTATGTTTAAAATGTGGTATATAAACATAATGGAATACTGTTCAGCCATAAAGAAAGAATGAAATCCTATAAATTTTAAATGGAGGACATTATGTTAAGTGAAATAAGACAGGCATATCAATAAATATTGCATGTTCTCATTCACATGTGAAAGCTAAAAATGTTAAGCTCATGGAGGTAGACAGTAGAATGATGGTTAGCAGAGGTTAAAAAGGGTCGGTGGTGTGGGGAGATGAAGAAAGGTTGGTTAATAGGTACGAAAATACATTTATAAAAATAAGTTCTAGTGTTTAATAGCACAGGGGGTGACTATAGTTAACAATATATTGTGTACTGCAAAATAGCTAGAAGAGAAAATTGGAAATGTTCCCAACACAAAGAAATGATAAATCTTCAAGGTTATGCATATCCTAAATACTCTGATATGATCATTATACATTGTACAGCACAATGATATGTGCTGTGATCAGCACAACAGAATAGTAGACCGTTCACAACCTGATCCCAAGTTATCTCAGTCTCTTGGTCTCTCTGTAATTCTTTCTCTTTGACACTTTTCCTTCACCCAAAGCCTGTCCATACAACCTGTCTTGGGAATTCTGACATATCCTTCAAACTCTACCACCATACTATGTACTGTAAGGGATATGTGAATGGGACTTCCTCAAGTTGTGCAGTGTACAGCCTACCCAACCATAAAATGACCCAGTACAGCACCCCACACATTCTATAGGAGAACTCCTCACTTTACATGTCAGTCACCTCCACTAGACTCTAGGTTACCCGATGACAAGGTCTAAGGAAGATTGCAGAACAAAGCAGTTAAGGGCAGATGTTCTGTAGACAAACTGCTGGGCTTATATTGTGGTCATAACACAAAATGCCTGTGATCTGAAAATTGGGAAAATTGAACTGTCCTCATAAGACAGAGTGTAAGGTCTAGCAGAGAAACAAGGGAAATGTTGAATGTTGTGCTGAAACGGAGTACAGGCTTGGTAAGAGCTTCCATTGTGTTTATCTGTGTATTCTCAGGATTTTACAGAGTGACTAGAACCTAGTAGCTGCTCTGTCAATTTCTAATGAGTGAATTCATGTCTATTAATAAACGAATAAGTTTTGCGACTAGGATAAAAGAGAAATATTGTTGTAGAAAGTTGATTTATTTTCCAATAGTTTGAAAGCCTGCAGCTCTAGAAATCATTTTTCTATATCCTGCTTACATTCAATGATAGCTAGAGAAGGTGGGAGAAAAGATAAAGCCTAGAAATTGATAATAAACTTAGTAAATAGAAGTAACAGAAGAAATAGAGGACTATTGAGAAAGAAAACAGGAATCAAATACGGGAAATAAAAACCAAAGCAGGAAATGTTTAAAAAAAGAAAAAATGTGGGGATACACTGAAGAACAGAAAGAAAAAAGTAAATACAGATAAGCAGTTGAGGCAAAAGGGAACTCAGTTACATATAAACCATTGTGGGACTTTTCATAATCCCAGAAAACACTCCATTGCTCTCTCCTTTTATCCTCTGAGCCTTGGAGTTGTTTTAGGCCTCATATTGCTCCTTCTCTTTCTCCTATTTTTCTTCCGTGTTTCTCTTGCTCACTTAGGACACCGTGAATTCAGCTCTGGAAGAACTGCTCCACCCTGAGATGAGGTTTATCCTTCTTGCTTAGCCATTGACCAATGAAGTGAATTGGGGGACTTTCCTTTTGCTCATGGGCTTACTTTGCAAAGGCCAATTCTAAGGTTTGCTTTGTTTTCTTTCGCTAGAAAAAATAGGGAGGAAACAAGTCTCTATTGTGAGAAGCCTGCACAGGAAGGGGTTACCTACACTGGGGAAGTTCTCTGTTTCAAAATGAAATTGGGTTAATTGAGAAGGGCATGGGGAAATACCGAAGCCCAATTAAGAAAGTCTAAAGTCTCCCAATTAACAAGATAATTGTTAAATGGCTTTGGGGCCGCACTTAAGAGTTTTAGAAGGGAAACCAGTTGTTCCAGGTGTTTAGTCAGAGAGTGATTTCAGGTCTTTTCCACTCTCAACCACACATAAAAGGAGCCTAGAAGTGCAGAAAGAGATTTCAAAAAGTTTGAATAGAATACACGCGTGGGAGGCCCTGAATGGAAAGGGTGTGTCCTGAGGAACAGAGCAGAAATATTTCCTATATGTTGAACTTTATTTCAGTTATGACATCTAGTGTCAAAACCTAAACCTAAAAGTGGGCCTTGTATATGTAGAGGGCATTCTTGGGCACCCTTCCTGGGTGGATTTCTGTCCATTCAATGTGATCCGTAGCTGCGCTCCAATTATTATCCCTTTATTATGAAGCTATTCTCTCTCGGCTCTCTACAGATTTGGTTGTATTTGCTACTGATACTTCTCGGATGATTTAAAAATCAAGATATAATCTCCATCAAATAGCAATAAAAGGAGAGAAGAGAAAAGAAAAGAGAATGCTTCTCTAGCCTGATTTCCCAGTAGGAGGGAGGCCCAGTCTCCCACTGGACACCTGTGGCTCAGCCCCTGGAACTTCCATCTCTGAGATCTGGAGACTCTGGGGGGAAAACGACCAACAGCTGAGAGGAACAGCGCAGTCCCCGCGAGCATAGCCCCCTCCGTCACGAAGTAGACACTTGCTCCTAAGGGGGCTCAATCCTTTCCATAATGGAACAAACCGCCATCTGCCTTCTCCCAAATCCCCGCACAGTCTGTACTCGCTCCGCTTCCAGACGGCCGGCCGGGGGGTGGGGGAGCCCAGCTGTTCTCGCTCCGCGAAGACGGCCCGCGACGGGGACTCCCGTGTGCGAGGGGAGCGTCCTCCTGGCCACAAGGGTGCACCGCGCGCTGTTCCGGGCACGCCTGCCCCGGACACCCAGGCCTGGCCGGTACGACCCGCGCAACGTCGCGCTTTCCCTGTAGTGCCTCACGTTCTGCCGTGACATTTTCTTTTGCTTGCATGATGTGATTTGATCCTTGCATCAGGTTTGTGGTTTTGTTTTCAATGCTGTTTTGCCAGGAGGGAAGTGAAGAAATCAGCTGTTGGTGCT